>NC_049228.1:63355576-63984638 GCF_011100685.1 Canis lupus familiaris | reverse complement strand
ATGCTTGCTCCAACTCTTCAAATTTTTTTTTGCCTTTTGGTATGCCTTGTAATTTTTTTTTTCTTGATAGCCAGATATGATGTACTAGGTAAAAAGAACTGCTGTAAATAGGCCTTTGGTGGTGTGGTGAATGAATTATCAGGAGAAGGGAACCATTCTATAGTCTATGATTATGTCTCAGTCTTTTTTTGTTGTTTTTTTAAAGATTTTATTTATTTATTCATGAGAGACACAGAGAGCGAGAGAGAGGCAGAGACACAGGGAGAGGGAGAAGCAGGCTCCATGCAGGGAGCCTGATGTGGGACTCCATCCTGGGTCTCCATGATCACGCCCTGGGCTGAAGGTGGTGCTAGACTGCTGAGCCACCTGGGCTGCCCCGATGTCTCAGTCTTTTAGTAAGCCCATGCTTCTGGACTGTGAACTGCACAAATATTTCTTACTCTCTTCCCTTAGGTGGGACAAGATGGCTAGAGTGGGGTGGAGTTGGGTGTTCCCCTAAATCTGTTAGACACTGATTTAACCCTAGCACGTTAGGCTATAGTTAACTAGTTTCCGCAGAGGGCGGGCCTCATTAAGAACAAGAGTGCTCTGGAGTATTTCAAAATGTTTCTTTTTCCCTCTCCCTACTGGAAGTGTGAGGGGATTTTTCTGATATTTACCTTAGGAGCTTGGTCAAGCTTTTGGAAATAAATCTCACCAAATTGTGGGGCCCTCCCTATGACTGCATCCCCTTGGAATTTTAAACTCTGAGTTGTCTGCACTGGTCCTCTAGCAACTCATCAATTACAGTTCAGGTTTTCTTACCCTGGCACCAGTTCCTTAGTGTTTTCTGTTTTCAGACTTCTTGCTCTGATAACTCATAACTCTGTGTATTTGCTTGTCTGTCTTTCCAATCTTGAGGACAGCAGTTTGTCCTGTGCCCCTCCCTCTCTTATGGATCCAAGATTTTTCAGTTTATTCAGCTTTTTTACTTATTAGGGTAGAGTGATGCATTCCAAGCTTCTTGTATATGGAACCAGAAGTTCTAAGACCATGTTTGTTTATGTTATCTAACTTGTTTAAATACAATCATAATGACCAGATTTTAAACAAAATTCTATACTTAAGACTGAAAAATCATGCTGTTCATCTCTGTCATCTGCCAACTATGCTTTTTAAAAATTTTTTTATAAGAACTTAAGTGAATCTACATTGTTTGAATGCTAAAATGTGATTTCATATTGATCTTAAATGCTGTTGAGTATTCTTTTTAATATTGGCTTTGTTAATGATTTTATGTCTTAAATTTAAGTGATTTTATATCTTAAACCTTAAATTTCTATATCACAAGCTTGAAATATACTTTATTTGATCTTTAAGATAGAAAGATACTGTTAAACTGAATAGAAAATAAAGAAGGGTATGGGACTGGCGTAACTGACATGAAGATCAATGAACTAGAGTTGAGAATAAAGAAATAAACCCATATGTTTATGATCAGGTGATTTTTTACAAGGATTCCAAAGCAATTCAATGGGTAAAAAGTAGCCTTTCCAAACAAATTGTGCCAACTTGATATCCACATGGGAAACAATGAGGTTGCACCCTTACCTCATATGCATATGAAAATTAGCTCAAATGTATCAAAGACCTAAATATAAGAGCTAAAACTATAAAATTTATCAAAGAAAACATAACAGTAAATCTTCATGACCTGGATTAGGTAGTGGTTTCTTAGATGTGACACCAAAAGCATAAGCAATTAAAAAAATAAATTGGAATTCATCAAAATTAAAAACTGTGCTTCAAAGGACATTATTAAGAAAGTAAAAACAATACACAGAATAGGAGTAAATATTTGCAAATTGTATCTGATAAGAGTCTAGTATATAAAATATATATAAAGAAGTCTTAAAACTCAGCAACAAACAACCCAATTGAAAATGCAGAATAGCTTCATGAAGAAAAGAGCCTGGTCCTTCTACTTCCTCTTTCTCCCTAAATGTAAAACCTGCTAGAAAGCCTCTGCAGTGTGATGGTGTTAGTCTCTTGTTTATTAAAAGAGATGGGACCTGTTGGGGACCTGGATGCGGAGTTCTGCTGGTACGGTTGTCTCTTGCTGTGTTCCTCATGACATTAGCAAGATGAATCTTTAATTCATCATTCAGTTGCCTTATATGTACATATCTTCACAGTCACTAGATGAGGCCAGGTGATATTTATTTCTATTCTTAGTTATATAAGCATATAATTAATAGATTAAGTTAAAGGCTCTAAATAATGCCAAAAGGCCTTGAATCACTGGTTACAGTCCACTAAGGTAAGTTATTTAAATTCATTATTTAATAGCAAATTGCTAATGGATACATAAAAGCCTCTAGATGTTTAACAATCTTGATTAAAAGGGCTTAATCATGACTTTTTGAATGTTAAAATCTATGATTATAAAACAGTCTTTGTGAATAGGTTCTACTGAATGGTGAGCTTACCAATGAAGATTACTGATAACAGACAGTTGATAGATCTAATTTTTTAATTGAGAGAGAGAGAGAGAGTGAGTGAGAGACATCATGGGGAAGGGGCAGAGCGAGAGGGAGGGAGAGTCCCATGTGGACTCTGTGCTAAGCATGGAGCCCAATGTGGGGCTTGAGGCAGAGCTTGACTTCATGTCCCTAAGTTTATGACCTGAACAGAAACCAAGAGTCGGTCACTTAATGGACTGAGCCACCAAGGTGCCTCAGGATTTATTCTTTTATATTTATTTTTATTTACAAAACTTACATTTTTAAAGTATCATAAATGCTTAAAAAAGAACAGTTAGGTATACATCAGGAGTGATAGAAAAGGAAATGATCTGCCACATAAGTTACAGCGATTTGACACCAGTAAATTTAAATAAATTCAAATAGAGTACCTAAAATGGAATTCTGAGCTACATATCTACCAAGTCTGTGGTTGAGTTGGCTCAACACAAGGCAAGAGAATGAAATGTAGCGCAATATGATTTGTCATTATTATTTTCCCCAAATGTTACCTACCTGACAGTCCACTTCTATGAAGGCAATTCCCCACAACCTAAGGCACAAGGCAAGATTTCTAAGTCTGTTAGATTGCTTTCTCTTCCCACATGAAATTACAAAAAATAGAATTAAGAATTCTGGAATTAAGAAATTACATTAAACTAGTGCTGCATTGCTTTTTTAACAGAAAGGCCTTCTAAGTTGACTAGGCATAAAAACTGGCTAGTTTTGAAAGGGACTTTGTAATTGTGGAAGAACGTACAAATTCCTAATACCTCTTGTTAGTGAATTAATAGTGAGTGAAATGTAAAGAAGAATAAAGATTAAGGAGAGTGACAAATTGGAAAAATAATTCAGATTTTTTTAAAGACCTTATTTATTCATAGAGACAGAGATTGAGAGAGAGAGAGAGAGAGAGAGAGACAGGCAGAGGGAGAAGCGGGCTCCATGCAGGGAGCCCGACGTGGGACTTGATCCCGAGTTTCCAGGATCATGCCCCGGGCTGCAGGCCGTGCTAAACCGCTGCGCCACTGGGGCTGCCCCTCATTCAGATTTTTAAAAAAGGTCATGATCATTAATTTTCATGCCATGAATGAAAAATAATAAAATCAACCTTAAGTCAAATCTCTCTATGTAATATGTATTTTATTTTTATCAGCTACATTTTTAAGAAATTACAAGAACCATCTTACACACAAGACTTCCAGGTTTGTGCAGTTAAAAAATATGTATTACATAGCAGCTGTGCAGCAGAGTCCTATCTGGTACTCCCTGACTCTGCACTTCATCTCCCCATTGCAAGTAATCTGCTGGGGGCTCCTCCTGGATGTCCCCTCTCTGCTCTGTGCCCTGGAAACTCACAAAAGACAGTAAGCAGGGGCAGCTGCACAGCTGATCTCATTTTCTCCCCCCCTTTTCTCAGGGATCACTGTCCTTCATTGCCTAATGTCCGGTGCTCTGACAACCATTGTTTCATATATTCTGCTCAGTTTTTTGGTTCTGTCAGATGGGATGGTGAATTCAGCCCCCGGTATCCCATCATGATCAGAAAAGAATCTTTAACTAGATCTATACCAGTTCAAAAAATAAGTCTCATTGGAGCCCAATTTCTTATCTATTTACTGAATCGATTATATTTCACATATATTATGTAATATTGCTCTATTAAGGGGAGGTAGTTAAATCACATTCAAATGTTTACACTAAAACATTTCACTATCTTTTGGAAACTACTTTTTCAGTGTCAGTTAAAGGGAAACTGTTATCACAAGATTGCTTTATCAAGAATCAGGAAGTACAATGAGATCAGCATTAGATCTTGAAAAATATTGTTATGAGTAGGAGACTATATATATTAGGTACCCGATTGGAAAACATACTTGCCAGAATTGTCTTCCTGGATTAATTTGCTCTATTGAGCTTCTTCATCATTTGATGTGATGTCAGCTACTAATGGAACAATTACTTTACCACTAAGTACTCGCATTACTCTAGCATTTTTAATGAGCTTACTAGCTTTTGCTATAATGCTAGGAAATGCTGTGGTTATTCTAGCTTTTGTGGTGGACAAAAAGCTTAGACATCGAAGTAACTACTTTTTCCTTAATTTGGCCATTGCTGACTTCTTCGTTGGTAAGTTTCATGTCTTTATTTCAGATAATCTTTTCCAATTATAACTTCTTTCTAAAACCTTTAAATTAGCTTTTTTTCTTTTTAAAGATTTTATTTATTTATTCATGAGAGACACAGTCAGAGAGAGAGGCAGAGACACAGGCAAAGGGAGAAGCAAGCTCCATGTAGGGAGCCTGATGTGGCACTTGATCCCAGGTCTCCAGGACCAAACCCTGGGCTGAAGGTGGCACTAAACCACTGAGCCACCCGGGCTGCCCTAAATTAGCTTTAAAAAAAAATAAGCTTCTGTTATTTCAAGGGACTGTTTAGAATTGGGGATGTTAAAATAAAAAAGTTTAAGGATTAAAATTCTGAGGAAACTATATGCCACTTTAGGGGAATAGTATGTATGTGTAAATCAGGTTTGTAGGAGAATTTTCCTTGACAAAATTTATTTTCTTTTTATAGAATAAAAATAAGTCCAGAATAGTTCTAAAATTGCTTTAGTCTAAGATTTATTTGTTTCTGGAGCTATTTTCCTTGTATATTTAGGTTTATAAGTATATGTAGAAATGTCAGCTGATAGTATTGCTTTATAGGAGCTTCTAGTATAATTTAACTTGTCGTGTCTATAGCTACATAAATGCTTTCATTTATTTTACAGTGAAAAAAACCCCTCATAAAATGCTTACTTCGTTGCCTGGAACATAGGGTTACTCAACAAATGTTAGTCCTCTTTTGATTTCTCTACAGATAGATGACAACTCAAAGCAAGATCACAAATGATAGTAGATTACCTACCATGTGTAAGGACTGTTAAGTACTCAAGTATGATTAGAAAATGACATATACAGAAGACTAAGTTAATTTCTTTCTTTGGTAAGGTTTCAATGTAGGAGAGTGGATAAGAGAAGCTCACAAGTGACTGCAACAGTATAGAGTATGATACGAGAACCACAGGGACCCACCAAGTGCTATGGGCACTCAGAGGAGGGAGAAAGCACATCTGGTTAGTGGGTAGAAGCATCTGAAATGAACTTCAGAGGATGGGTAGAATTTCCATAGGCAGAGATGGAGAGGAGTATTCTAAGAATCAGCAAAGACATGCTGGTAGAAAATCATCGTGTCCATCTTCCTAAGTGTGAGCTCCAGACAGGCTGTGTGGGATCAATAGGGGATGAAGCTGGAGTAGTTGGAATCTATATAATGAAGGCCCTTGAATACTAGTGTGTCTGGACTGGAGGTTTTTCAACAGAAAATGTGAAGATCTGGATTTTTAAAGCAGAAGAGTGATCGGATGGATTGAGGCTTTACCTTGGAGGCATTAGCAGAGATGTGGCAGGTGGCAGAAGCCAGAGCAGGTGGCGGCTTGGCTTCGGAAACATTCCTGCAGCAATCTAGGCACAAGTCATATGATGAGGTTCTGAGCGACTGCGGGGAGTGTAGAAAGGAAGTTGGGGAGGCAGAGCTGCAAGGGTGGGGTTGGGCAGGAGATAAAGATTAAGTTCTAGGAACAAGAAAAGTATGGCATGATTTATAGGAATAGGGGGCATTAGGGAGGGCAGCTAATGCTTCTGATATTGTACTGATAAACGTCCTGGAGAAAACTTCTAGCTTTGAGAGATGGATGTGGAGTCACAGCATAGAAGGATCACAGATGAAGATGGTGAACCACATAGAAGTATTGAAAAAAAGCAAAAATCTCCCCTTTCCTCTCCTCAATTCTGCCCCTTCAGGTAACCCACATTAACAACTTGAGGTAGATCCTTCCATATCATTTTCTATAATCACAGACACATGTATAACTATATGATTATATTTAATGTGAAGAGAATATTCGCTATAAATATACTTCTCCCTCTTTGCCTTCTTCACAGAATTGTACAGCTTTTAGATAATACCTAACACTTCAAGTTGATTATGTATTTTGACTAACTCAAATGGAGTGGCAGTAGGGAGGGATCGGGTAAAACTATACCCAACCACAAGAGCCTGAGGCCTGAAGCTTTTGAACAAAGATGGTACTAGATAAGCACAGAGGGTTTCCTGGTATGGCCCAATGGAAGCATCAGGGCAGCCCCACCAGCATGTGCTTGCACACCAAGGGAAATATCCCTGCTGGTGTAGTTATTCAACACTCCTGAGGGTCTCCCTCCATTGGCAGGTGGATGGGAAAAGGAATGGCTTTGCAGCTGATGACAGCAGACACAAGCCAGAATCTTTGTTAATCTGCCAGTCTCCTCCTTGATCTTTCCCTTTCCCCCTACCAGCTTCATCCAGAAGCCCACTTATTTAATAGTATTTGCCATGATGGTATAAGAAATTAGGACAGCCTCTGAGAACTTTCTGTAACAAGATTGGAGTTTGAGAGTTTGGTGTTGGGGCTGTTCTTTGTCCTTAGTCATGCTTAGCAGTGGGCTTTTTGGCTCTGAGCCTATAGGCTCATGATGGTGGTGCTGGGCCAGGGGAGAACTCAGGAGAACTTTCCTGTAGTTGTAAGGCAGAAATTCTTAGTTCTTTTGGTCAAGAGACCTTGATCTCCAGAACCACGTGGTGACAGCCTGGAGTATTGCATGTGCTAGGTATTGTGGGCTTTGGCCGAATGCCCTCTTCTCACAGGTTTCAGAACTGGCCTCTAATCGAAAATCTAAATTTGGGGCACTTGAGTAACTTTCCAGGCTGAATGTAATGTTTAGCAAAGACTTATTGAGAAGAAATTCCAGTACCAGCTACATTGATATAAATATATCTCATCTGCACACTCTTCCAGAAAAAAAAAATACTATCTCTATAAGCAGATATCTATAAAATTGGTATCACATGACTATGTTTCCATCTATGGGTTCCTTCTTCACATCTACACGTGTGTGGGCACCTAGGGCCTACATGACCATGTGACAGATGGCCAGGCAGGATCTGCAAGGACAGAGATGGTTGGGGCCAACAGAATCTGAACCGTATTTTAAGAGGTCAGAGTTTATCTTTAGTCCCTTCATGCCTCAGTTCAGGACTCTTCTCTGTTGGTTAGCTTGGGCTGCTACAACCAAATGCCTGTCTGAGTGATTTAACAGCAATCGACTTTCTCATGTTCTGGAGGCTGAGAAGTCCCAGAACAAAGTGCCAGCAGATTTGGTTCCTGGTGAGGGCTCTCTTCCTGATTTGCAGGCAGCTGCCTTCTCGATATGTTCTCATGTGGCCTTACCTTTGAGTGTGCATGGAGAGAGCGAGCAAGTAAGCTCTCTGGTGTTTCTTCTTATAAGGATACAAATGCTGTTGGATTAGGGCTCCATCCTTAAGACTCCTTTAACTTTACCTCCTTGTAGGCCCTATCTCCAAATGCAGCCACCCTGAGGGGTAGGGCTTCAACATGTGAATTTTGGGGGGACACAAACATTCAGTCCATAATACTCTCTATGCACTAACCATTGTCCACACATTCCCCTATTGACCCAAAGAATTCACTGGGGTTTTTAGCTCCCCACAACTTTTGATTGTCATTTTCTCATGGAAATTGTAGCTTCTTACCTGGTTTTGGAAAGAAGGGACAATGCCAGATAGTGGCAATTTTCAAGCAATTTGGGCTTCCCCATGCTCATTATCCAATGCTGGCTTATTTTGAAGTAGGCACTCTCTGAGGTACTGGGGGTATAACAGTGAAAATAGGGACAAAAACTCCCTGTCCTCATGGTGCTTCTATTTCTACTGGGCTGCTGCTGGTGGTGAGACATATAATAAATATAAATAAGTGAATAGGGATCCCTGGGTGGCGCAGCAGTTTGGCGCCTGCCTTTGGCCCAGGGCGCGATCCTGGGGACCCAGGATTGAATCCCACGTCGGGCTCTCGGTGCATGGAGCCTGCTTCTCTCTCTGCCTGTGTCTCTGCCTCTCTCTCTCTCCCTCTGTTACTATCATAAATAAATAAATTAAAAAAAAATAAGTGAATAAAATTATATAGCATTTTAGAGGGTGGTCATTGTTAGTGAGAAAAACAGCAGGGAAGAGGGAGAGAAAGGGTGCTGGAGATGGAGTTTGCCATTTAAATGCCAGGGGTGGGGCTCACTGGTTAGGACACATCAGAGTGAATAAGAAGGAGCTCTAAAGGAAGAGCATTTCTTGCTGGGGCAAGTGCAAGGATCTGAGGGGTGAGTGTGCAGTGTATCTGAGGCAGGAGGATCTGGAGTGGAGGGAGTGAGGGGCAGAGGGAGTAGCAGGAGGTTAGACGGAAAGGCGGGGAGCAGGCTGGGGTGAGCAAATGGCCTGAGGTTTCACAGGGCTTTTCTTCTCATCCTTCTTTTTTCTGCTCTGTTCTCCTTCTTCCTTCACTTCCTTGTTTTTATTTCTTCACTGCCTTCTCTTAATATAGTTTGTTTTCCCTCACTTCCCACCCCCTAACCCACTTAAACTGTCATGCTAAAGGTACATTGCTGTTTTCAAGAAACTGACTCTTAGTTTTGCTTATCAAGTCAATCTGACTCAGAAGCATGATTCCAGAGTGGCAGTTATAGACACACTTCGGAGTGGGCATATCCTAGAAATAGCAATGATTCAGTTTTTGAAACTGCTTTGGAATTAGCCACAAACATTGCCATCACTCAACAAGACGGAGGATCTAAGCATGACATTTGTGCCAAAATATTATGTAGAACATGAGGTGACAGCAGGGTTTTATTAAAGCCAGAGGATTGGCTATTTGAAACTGCTGTCTCAAGCAGCTCCTGAAGTTTTGAACACACCCAAACACACCCTTCCTCTTTCATCTAATTCAGAAAATGTGTGGACAAGATTACTGAACTCACACCCTCCCTTTAACATTGAAAGAGACAGTGTGTCTGTAATGCAAATGATTATTGGCCATTGTACTTTTTGTCATTCTGTGGAGGAAATAAGCATGTGTGTGTGGAAAATACTCATCTTGGGAATATTGGAAGCCACAACTCTGGACCAAAATAGGATACATATCTCTGTTTTGAAGATACTTTGATTTATCTCAGGTGATTTATCTTAGGTACTTTGATTTATCTCATTTACCTATTTTATACCATAGGTGTGTGTATGCATGCATGCACACACCCCTTTGAGATGGAAGGCCCCATAAATAAGATTGGTTATCATTAAAAATATAATCAAGGCATGAAACAAGCAGGCAAATTGAACTACATATAAGAACTGACCACAAAACTCTTCCATCTCGATGATGCTTTGTCTCTCATCTTTGTATGTGAACTTAGGTATAGAAAACTAAATTCTGCATTCCCTTTCACTGGTGCTGAAACCACACCATTATATCCTCATGTCATCTGGTTTTGGGAGAATGCAGGGTTTCCTTCATCCTTCTCCTTTCTTTTGCCTTTACTATTGTTCATCATCGGTTAATTTGATTTTCAAATGAAAATAGGACATCTTGTCAAGTGCCTGATAAAATATGAAGTTTCTCACTGAGCTTCCTTCCTCTTGATAGATTATATTCTTAGTGAGTGGTGTCACTTGTCTGAAATGTCATCACAATGAAAAATTCCAACAAAGCTAAAGGAAAGGGAGCCCAGTTTAGTCATTTTTCATAATTAAGCAATTTTTGTGCAGAGCTGAACCACTTACATATTTGTTCACTCAGTGAAGTGCAGTGGTTAAAGTTGGGAGTTCTGAAATCACACTGCTTGGCTTCAAAGCCAATCTTCTGTTTACTAGTGGAGTGGACCTTGGGCAATTATGTCTTCATCTTGAGCTATAAGTTCTTTATCAGCGACATCACCATGGTTTCTACCTCAGACAGTTTCTATGAACATTAAATGAGATGATATATGCAGCAGACATAGCATGATGTCTGGCATATGGTAACTGCACAATACATATCAACTACTACTAACTTATTTAAGTTAAATGTATCAGCCATTGGTCAGCTCTCAGTGTTGTGAAAAACGCAAAGATCAATTTACAACTGAGGTCCCATCTCTCAGGAGAAATACATGAAAAGATGACAGAGATCCAAAATAGAATGTATTTGTACATGAGAGAGGGAGCGAAGAGCAAAGTGTCAGCACAGTGCAGGTGACAGAGGGGTAACTTCTGGCAAGGAAGTTCTGAGAAAGATGACAAGTCATTTTTGTGAACTGAATGAAGAATGAGATGGAAGTAAATAGACTTTTCAGTAGAAGAGAGGAAGATATTCTAGGAAGAAAGAGTGCTGTTGCCAAAGGACATGTGAAACTGTGGGCTGTGTTTGGGGGAAGGCTGGCCCATTCTGTCTGGGTTGGATCATGAACATAAAGATGACTTGTGCTGTATATGGCTGGAGATGCAGATTGAGACCTGAGCTTAATTTGGAAAGTAATAAAGAAACGTATGATATTTATAACAGCCATTGCAAAAATAGTATTTAAGAAAGAAAATAGTATATAAGGAATGTGTAGATAATCAGTCTTGAGTTTGTTAATGAAACACCATGAATTTCTAAATTATAATCAAGACAGTTTTAGTCAGTTCAGGTATGTCATTGTGTTGTATGCCTATGCCTCTTTGTATTCATTGATACATGCTTTTTTTTTTTGCCTTATTTTTCCTTGTACAGGTATGATCTCCATTCCTTTGTACATCCCTCACACTCTGTTTGATTGGGACTTTGGAAATAAACTCTGTGCATTTTGGCTCATTGCCGACTATCTTTTGTGTACAACATCGGTGTATAACATTGTTCTCATCAGCTATGATCGATACCAGTCAGTCTCGAATGCTGTAAGTGAAAACATTAATTTACCTTCTTTAGAAGATTATGTACTTACACATTTAGGGTCCAAAAGGAAAAACTTTTTGCGTGTAATTTTTTTGTTTAGTTGGCAAACCTTTGAGGATCCTGATTATCCTTCTGTTATTTGGCACTAAGTTTTCATTGGCCCTTAGAGAACAATTTCTGTGTATGATTTGGCTAAGTTATTCACTCCTCTATATACCACTCAAGTGGAAAGACATAAAAAAAAGAATCCAAGGCAAGTTTTCAGAAGTGGTAGACTGAGTCCACAGTAGATTGGATATACATGAGAGTCACAGTAGGCTTATCAGTTCCATTCCTTACACAAACTAAGACATGAAGATTTTCTTCAGGTGGAACCTGGTGGGCAAGCAGAAAGATGCCCAGACTTTTTTTTTTTTTTTAAGATTTTATTTGCTCATTCATGAGAGACACACAGAGAGAGGTAGAGACACAGGCAGAGGGATAAGCAGGGTCCCTGTGAGGAGCACCATGTGGGACTTGATCCCGGGACCCTGGGATCACAACCTGAGCCAAAGGCAGATGCGCAACCACTGAGCTACCCAGGCATTCCGATGCCCAGACTTTTGAATGTCGTGAGAAAATAGCCAAAGGAAAAAAGAATATACAGAGAAGCTATAGGTCAGATAGTGGGACCAGCCTGGAAGATCAAGTCCCAAAGCCTGTGTAGGATCCATGCCAAGAAAGTCTGAAATGACGTAAGATTTGGAATAGCAAATGCTAAATTTATTAGCAATAGAACAAGGGGAAATACAAGGCAGATGCAAGTAAAGACAGAGGGTGACAGGAGTATAGCAATACAGAGCAGTAATCTGAAGTCTTTGAGACCTAGATAGGAAACCTCCTTCACTCCCCTCAAATCTTTAGGGGATACTACTGTGTGATTTTGCTAAGTGCTGGGATAAGTCTCCACTTTTGAGGAGCACAACAGGCTAATGTGGAGAAAGATCTAAAAACAGATGGGTTCGGTAGAGTAGACTAAGTGCCATGTTGGAAGTATTGGGAGGACAGTGACAGCTCTGACTTGGGAGGGCTGCACAGCTTGGAGCAGACAAGGGTATATTGCGTAAGGCAAGGATCAACTGCAGTAACAAAGATGAGGCTCAAACAAGATTGAAATTTCTTTTTCTCTCACAGAACATTCCAGGAAAGCCTCTGCTCAGAAAATCATCTAGGAACCTAAGCTAACAGGGTGGCTCTGCACCCTCTAGGGCAGGGGTCAGCAAACTTTTGTTATAAAGGAAACTACGGTCTCTGTTGCAACTGCTCAAATCTACCATTATGGCACAAAAAGAGCCATACATAATATGTTAAAAAAAAATAAAAGGGAATGATTCATTCATTGTGTTCCAATGAAAATTGATCTAAACAGGTGGTGGGCCACATTTGTTTCATAGACACTAGTTCACTGATCCCTGCTCTAGGTCATTATTCTGCTCTTGACCATTATTCTCCATGGTCAAAGTCAGGTTGCTGTCATTCCAGGTTCTAGAAAGGATGAGCAAAGGGCAGAAGTCCAGGGTAAGGGATTTTCTTTTAACCAAGTGGTGCAGAATCATACAATCATTTCCACTCACATTTTATTGGTGACATTTAGTCATATGGTCTCACATCTCATTGCAAGAAAAGCTGGGAAATGTGGTCTCTAGCTGAGCTGCCATATTGTCAGGAAGAAGAGGAGAATGAATGTGTCGGTCCAGACACTTGGCATCAGGTACTTCATGGCCCACTGCAATTTGTAGCACACAAACTCTGGAGAGAGTACAGATTAGCTTGGATGAGCAATTCAGATGCCTCTAAGCTCATGGTTTTCTAATTGCAGGTTGTGATCCACATGGTTTTCCATTGCAGGCTGTTGAGTTATGAAGTCAGTTCATGGATTGTGGCAGCTTTTTTTTTTTTTTTTTAAAGAAAAAATAGAGAAAAAAACCCATAGTAAAACAGAACTAAAAAATAGAGTATAAAATATCAGAGTGTCTTTTACATAATAAATGTAGGTATTATTTTATGAGTACTTCTGTCTGTGCACTTAGTTATGATACAAAATGTATTTCTTTTTTTTTAATTTTTATTTATTTATGATAGTCACAGAGAGAGAGAGAGAGAGAGAGAGGGGCAGAGACATAGGCAGAGGGAGAAGAAGGCTCCATGCACCGGGAGCCCGATGTGGGATTCGATCCCGGGTCTCCAGGATCGCGCCCTGGGCCAAAGGCCCGCGCCAAACCGCTGTGCCACCCAGGGATCCCTATTTCTTAAAAAATAAAATAATATAATGTATTTCTTAGTTTGAGTCCATCAGAATGTTCAAAAGTGCTTTAATTCATAATATTTCCGATTTATACTTAAACATTTCCCTTTTTTTCTGAGTTAATATTTCTTTTTAGTCTTCACTGGATGTTCCTAGTTAATGTTCACTAGGACATCCCTTTGCTGGATGTTCAAGCTCTTGAGTCTATCTTGGGTTTGTGCAAAGGCAAGGGACACTTTGTATAGTTAGGACAAGTGTTAGAAGTCACAGAGACATGAAGACTGAGGTATAGAGAGAAAATGAGTGGGTTTGTTTCCTAGTCTTGCCTTAAGGAATTCCCGTGGCCATGTAGGTTCTAATTTGATGAGGCCTGGGTCAGCCAGATCTAAGATCTTTAGTACATAGCACAGAGTCAAATGTGTAACAAGAGCTCCACATACCAGTGTGTGGATGTTTGCAAGGGATACACAGGTAGCTCTTGTATCTCTGTTGGCTAATAGTTCAAATATAGCCATGTGAGCCAGGAAGCCCTCAAAGACCACTGGAGCTCATAGGAAGTAGTTATGGGGAAGCTGAGTTCTTGTTGTAGTTCAAAGTGGAGGAGACAATATGGGAAGGCAGGTTGTGGGCTAGGCCTGAGAAGTGGAAATCTGACAATAATTCAGAAAAGGAAGGCCCAGTGCAGATGGCAGTGCATGACTACAGTGCTCAGACACATTTTCTGGAGGGGCAGATTTCTGTGTGGCTGAAACAAGAGTGGATGCAGGAAAGTAGAACAGTGTAGTTGGAAGGAGTGGGGATTAAAATGCGTATAGAATTAAGATGGTAAGTGGAGAGTATTTATTTATTTACTTATTTTTTACCTGAAGATGAAGAAGGAAGCTTAACAGTAAAATCAAGACCATGAAAATATTGTTGCTGGGGGCTGGCTAGTTTCCTAGGACTGCTGTAATCAAGTATTGTACACTGGATGGCTTAAGACCATAGACATTTATTATCCGGAATACATTTAATGTTTGGAGACCTGAAGTCCAAAATCAAAGTGTAGGCAGGGCAATGCTCTCTCTGCTGCTGGTTCCATGCCTTTCTCTTAGCTTCTAATATTACCAGCCATCTTGGCATTCCTTGGCGGTCCTTGGCTCGTATGTGTCACTCCAGTCTCTGCTTCCATTGATACAGTGTTCTCCCTGTGTGTCTGTGCCTTTCTTATAAGGACACTAGTCATATTCGATTAGGGCTCACCCTAATTAAATATGACCTCATCTTAACTTGATTATATCTGCAAAGAGGTCATACACACAGGTACCAGGTCTTAGGACTCCAATGTATCTCTTTGGAGGACACATTTCAACCTGCAACAGGTGCTTAGAATGGCTCTGCAATCTCATCTCATTATTAACACCAGCAAGTTCTGGGGGCTGCTCTGCCTTATAAAAGAAACTTGATTGACCGAATGTTTGGATATCTTATTGGGGTGGGTAGGGAAGCAGGATAAGAGGCAATATCCTGAACAATGAACATATTCTGTCATGGGTGAGGACTGGGCCATTGATTGATATCAGGAAGGCCACTCCAACTGGCTTGGGCCTGGATTCAAGCAATGCTTGAGCTATCTATCAAAAATGCTACCCAGAGATGAAGAGATGGGCATTGTCCTTTCAATTCCCTTGGATGTCCATTATCCCATTTGACCTTATGCATAATAGAAAAGAGATCACTTTCCAGCATATTGCATCACATCATTACAAAGGCTGAACAGAGCAATTAAAAAACTAAATGCAGTTTTATGACCATCTGGGTATTGTTACCATCTTCATAATCATTAGATTTAGTGCAAGAGATATATTAATTAGTGGCATGAGAAGCAGAAGGTAAAAAAGTGTATTGTATATGGGAACTTGTGGTCAGCACCATATGCATTTTAGCTTAGCCTCAGAAATATCAGTAATTTGAAAAAAAAAAAAACCACTTCCCTGCAGTTTTTAAAAATAACTTTTCTTTCTTCTTCTTCTTCTTCTTCTTCTTCTTCTTCTTCTTCTTCTTCTTCTTCTTCTTCTTCTTCTTCTTCTTCTTCTTCTTCTTCTTCTTCTCCTTCTTCTTCTTCCTTTTTTTTTTTTTAAGTCTGCTTCTTCTTACCTCCAGCCAATTGGTGAGCCCTTCCCAGCCTGCACAATCCATCAAAGAAAGACAGTGCTGGGCATTGTTGTACCTTTTTAATAGAAATGAGAAAACACACCATAGCATGAAATTTAGAGACTTGTAGAGAAAATAATACATAAGCAACAGTGGAAAGAGAGGCATGTTTCAGTTTCATGGGGGAAATCATTTCCTTTCCCTTGAGTGAGGAAATCAGAGAAATATAGAACATATGAGCTGGAAGGAACTTACTGATCTAAAAAAAAGCTTAGGAAGGTTGTTCCAGGTCCCCTTAAAAAAATTCTTGGTTAATGTGTTTATGTGACCTTTCAGATTTCTTATAGAAAATATTTTTAAAGATTTCAGGATCTATCAAAGATCATGGGCCCTGAGAACTGAGAGCAATCCTTACTCATAGAACCTCATTTTCCCTTATAGTAGTTAGTCTTTATGACCAAGCAGACCTAGAGCATTCTTCATCCTTTAAAAAAGACTGTGGTCCTTGCCACAGCCATGTCTCTCCTAGTGGCTGGCCACCACAGCTTTGGCACCATTTTTGTCAAGTGGAAATGTTTATAGAAAGAAATGATTTGGTAATGCTCAGTAACATTCTATTATGTCTCCATAGCAGCTTTAGACTTTGTGTGTGTGTGTGTGTGTGGGTGTTCATCTCCTTGGGAGTGATGTAAGAATTCTCTTTTTGATACCACCTTGAAGTCTCTGGATAAACTACAGAGTAGATTCTTCCTAAATATCAGAATCAAAAAAGCCAGTGGCATTCAAACTTGTTTGACTGTGACCACAGAGGGAAACCATTTGATAGGGGGTTCAGTGCATGTGTTTCTCTCTCTCTATGTATATCTACATTCCCAAAGCAAAAGTTTCATCAAACAATACAAACTCATCTAATTGTGAAGCATTCTGACATTGACTGCTCTACTTCATTAAAAGAAAAATTCTGATCATGATCCAGCTGGCAGATTGAGAAACATTGTGAAAAGGGGCACCCAGTTTCAGTTGTTCCACCATTCAGATTAGTATCTGTAGAGTAGGAAACATTGCATTCTTATTTTAGATATTGATCTTAACATTTTCTAGAGGGCCAGAGGTTTAATAGATTCCTTCTGGTAGGTCGCTAAGAAAGTCTGCACCTTGGACCAAGCTCTACTGAACCCTCTGTCTTGGCCCATATCATGTTATCCAGGGCTAGGTAACTTCCCTACCTCTTGCATAGCACTGAAACTTCTGAGCGCCTATGATATGCCTTATGCAACCAACATATGTTCATTATATTGAAACAATTTATTTGGTCTCTTTTAGGTTTCTTACAGAGCTCAACACACTGGGATCTTGAAGATTGTGTCTCTGATGGTGGCAGTCTGGGTGCTGGCCTTCTTAGTGCATGGGCCAATCATTCTAGTTTCAGAGTCTTGGAAGAATTCCAGTTTCGGAGTCGTGGAGGAGAAGGATTGTGAACCTGGATTCTTTACCAGGTGGTACGTCCTTGCCATCTCGTCATTCTTTGAATTCCTTGTCCCAGTCTTCTCGGTGGCCTATTTCAACATGTACATATACTGGAGCCTGTGGAAGCGTGGCAATCTCAGTCGGTGGCAAAGCCAGCCCACACTCACTTCTGTCTCTTCCAGTAACTGTGGATCCTTACTTAGGGGTGGACTGTTTTCAAGAACATCTCTTTCTGAACAGAAGGAAACAGCACCATCTGTTCCTTTGAAAAGACATGAAAGAAAGAGCAATCTTTTGCTTTCTTTAAGAGCCCAGATGAATAGCAGTATAATTACTTCCAAAATGGCTTCCCTCACCCATTCTGATTCCCTGTGTCTTCACCAAAGGGAACATATTGAACTGCTTAGAGCCAGGAAATTAGCCAAGTCACTGGCCATTCTCCTAGGTGTTTTTGCCGTTTGCTGGGCTCCCTATTCTTTGTTCACCATCATTCGCTCAATTTACCCACTAGAACAGCGTCCTCAAATAGTTGGGTATGAAATCACGTTTTGGCTTCAATGGCTCAATTCCTTTGTCAATCCTTTTTTGTATCCATTGTGTCACAAGCATTTCCAGAAGGCTTTCTTGAAAATATTTCATATGAAAAAGCCATCCATACCATCACAGAATCGGTCAGTGTCCTCTTAAAGATAATTTTATCATTGACAAAAATTTTAGTCTTAATCTCACCTACATGAATTTGATCTGGCTTTCATTTTCATTTCTTCCCTTTCTATGCTACCAGGAAAGTCCATAAAATTGTAACACTTGAAAGTTTTTTAAAAAATTGGAGCCTGGAAGTCAAGGGAAAATTATTCCGGTGAATAATAATAGTACAATTAGAAATAGATGACAATGTTTTTGTAAACTCCTAGCCACAAATGCACTGTACTTTTCTGACTCATTGCCTCTTCCTTAGCTTTAAGATCTTTTTTTTTTAAAGATTTTTTATTTATTTATTCATGAGACACACACACACACACACACAGAGGCAGAGACAGAGACAGAGACAGAGACAGAGACAGAGACAGAGACAGAGGGAGAAGCAGGCTCCATGCAGGGAGCCTGATGTGGGACTTGATCCCGAAACTCCAGGATCACGCCCTGGGCCAAAAGCAGACAATAAACTGCTGAGCCACCCAGGGATTCCCCAGCTTTTAGATCTCGATACAGCATTCATTGTGAAAGTTAAGAGTTCTTGTTTTCTTTCAACAATCAGTGTTTGCTATAGTCTCCAGTGAATTTCACTTTTTATTTTATAATAATGAAAACTTGTCAAGTTTTTAAATAATTTTTTCCTAAAGTATACAAGAGGAAAAGGGGCTCTATTGCTTTCTCGCTGAAGGTGGACAACTCTATTATGATCAGTGGGCAGACGTGTTGGGGCTTGAGTTGTCAGAAGCAGGGAGTGAGGCTGTGCCCAGACGGAAAAGTGGAAGGTATATGTACTTCTGGACTCTATTCCTGATCCCAGAAAAGAAGGAAATGTGGGGTGGGAAGGGCAGGTAACTGCAGCTCTCAAAGGTCCTCAGTGCAGTTATTTGGGAGGCTCAGTGATTACTGGTTGAGAGAGTAAGGGGCAGACAAGATTACCATCTGGTTGAAAGGACAGCTTTCCTTTTTTTTCCTTCCTGCCCTCTTCTTCCAACTTCCATGTTGGCTAAAACCTCTGTGAGAAAATATGGAAGAAAAAGAAAGGCTAAGAGATAACAAAAAAGATCATGTGATTAAACCTGAGGTACCTGGTATAACATTCACAGAACTACTGGATGTCAGTAATTATTAATAAAATATACCTTCTGTATTTATTTGATGTCTTTAGTATATGTGCAGAGCTCAAGTGGTTCCTTTATATGCAGTTTGTGTTGATTATATTCTGCCGATGAGTCACATTTTCTTAGTCTGGTGACATTTCATTCTTTTTGTCATTATTAATTTTTCTTCTTCTTCCCCTCCTCCACTTGCTTCCCCTCCTTCTTGTGTTCTTGCCTGCTTTGTCATAACATTGCATTTGGATTTCATGGTTAATTTCATCTCTCACATAAGGTTTTATTAGTGTTTCTTTTGTAAGTTCTCAAAATTCCTATATGGTTTAGTCATTTTCATATTTTTTGGACCTTTGAAACCTTGGTTAATTTCAAACACTAAAATGTGAAAATCCTGTAAGTACATTAATGATTAGATATGCCCATAATTTTTATATATACTTATGCCTTGCATGAAGTCTAAAATAGGAGATACACATTGAACATTTAATAGTAATCTTGAAAATTTGAGAAATAAACCCTTGTAAATATGCAGGTTTTTATAAAGTTGTCACTTGTCAGCTATTGTTTTTGACATTTAAAAATTAGGAGTTGTGGATTTCATTCATTTCATACGAATGCTGGAGGCTTGAATGTTCATTGAATGGTGAGGCCCTATGAAAATGTTTTCTGGTTGAACCCTAGCAGAAACATGCCTAAATATTCATATGTATTTTCTAAAATATAGAAAATATAATATATATTGTATTTCATTAAAAAATGTCATCACTATAAAACACAATACTGTTGCCTTAGTTATCACTATAAAAGAAAACGCAGCAAATTGTCTATGAAAAATTACTTAAAAAAAACATTGTTAGGAAGTCCCATTCTATTTTAAAATTGTTGAGAGGCGAGCAATATATGTCTTGGAAGTGATGAAGTATGATACATTTATGATGAATGAACAGAATAAGGCTAATCCTTTGTGAAATGAGAATTTGACTAAATAAATACTTTTTTATGACATTCATGTATTCATTCAACAAACATTTTTTAGGGGTCTATTATGTGTTAGCTACTTATTGTAAAGATGCCTGTGAACCTTGCTGATTTAGATTCCTTGGGGTAGAAATTTTACTTTGGGGTTCTCTTACTGTGATAGCACCCTATAGGTACTCAGTGAATATTTATTGAAGGCATGCATTAGGCATTTTTGTAAAAATGAAATATAAATCCTAGATTTAAAATCCAAACCTTTAAAATTTGCCCTGGAGGAACTTTAAAATATGTTTTTCATTATAAGAAAAGTAATAGGGATCCCTGGGTGGCGCAGCGGTTTAGCGCCTGCCTTTGGCCCAGGGCGCGATCCTGGAGACCAAGGATCGAATCCCACGTCGGGCTCCCGGTGCATGGAGCCTGCTTCTCCCTCTGCCTGTGTCTCTGCCTCTCTCTCTCTCACTGTGTGCCTATCATAAATAAAAATAAAGAAAAAAAAGAAAAGTAATATGTATTAATCATAAAAAGAAAAAACAATAATAAAATAATTCCTATACCCAAGAAACAATCATAATTATTAGTTTGGTGTAGGTATTTCTAGGGGAATTATATATATAATTCCATTTTGTAGAAACACGTGTTTATAAATCTAAACTTCATACAATCTCCTCGGTTAAATTTTGCCCTAAAATGGAGGCTCTTATTCTAGTATGGTAATCACTGTCTCTCTCCCACAAATGGATCTGGCTTATAAATACTTATTAAATTTTAAATAAAAAAATACTTCATTTCAAATTGATTTAAAATACTTCAATACTTAATTTAAGTATTTTTATTTTTATTAAATTTTATGTATTTTTAAATACATATTTAAAAAATTTAAAATACTTACTAGCTCATTTTAAATTTAGGCCAACACCACTGGTATCATTGTCAGAACATTCCTTAGACTGTTGGTTCCTAAGTATTGGCTTCAGTTGGCCTGTTTAGAAATAGATTCAAGAAGAGTGAAGACAGAGTTAGGGATATACATGCCACGTATGACACACTTCAGGCCTAGTCTTTTTAGAATCATGAGGGCTTTGATGTGAATAACAGAATAATCATAACTGTTTTATAGAAGTGCTTTTTGTGGCTGTTTGGTAACTACTCTCTTGTAGCAAGGATCTTGGCATTTAAAGAGATTGTTTTTCACATTATAATTTCAGAAAAAGAAATTCTAGCATACAAAATGAACTTTTTGTTTTAATGATTATTACCAGTCAGGGTTGAGTCAAGAAAACAGAAGCCATGTTCATTATTTCAAACAGAAGGAATTTTATTTATTTTTTTTTTAAAGATTTACTTATTTACTCATGAGACACACACACACACACACACAGAAGCAGAGACATAGGCAGAGGGAGAAGCAGGCTTTTTGCAGGAGCCTGATGTGGGACTCAATTCTGGATCCCAGGATCACAACCTGAGCCGAAGGCAGCCACCCAACCACTGAGCCACCCAGGTGTCCCTAAACAGAAGGAATTTAATACACAGAATTGGGCAAATACAGGTTATTGGAAAGCTAAACGAGGAGGAAGTAGATGTCCACAAAGCCAAGACATAATAACTTAAACGAGCAAGAAGTATATGCCAACAGAGCCCGGACATAATAGCTTAAAAGAGCAACTACCATCTTTGAGAAGTTGGAAAGAAATGAAAGAGAATCAAAGAGAATCTGAGATCCCAGAGGACCAATGCTTGGAGCTCTGACTGGTGCCTCATGCCCAATAGTTAAGGCTTGGACAGCCCAAGGGGTGGGGCCAGCTGGTGCTCAGAGTTCATGGGGGTAGGGCTGGATACTTACTTTCATTTGTCATCTCCAGTTACCTGTGGTTCCCTTCGGCATGGGAATTGCAACTTCTGCTCTATAGGTAAAATGGAAGAGTGATTTGTGAAGTAAGTTTAGTGAGTACCCAAAAAGGACAAACATGGCCTTTTCTATTTGAAATCTTACATTTTGGGGCTCTTTCACTTGGATTCCTTAGGTTACAAGTGACAGAAACACAATGCGAACCATCTGGGCCAGTGTCAGCATCTTGGTTCCCAAAGAGCAGAAAGACAATGATGGTAGAGAGTTCAGTGACTCTGTGACAATTTCATTTTGTATGGTGGCTTCTCTACAAGGCTGGGATAATGAAAGCTCATGTTTTTGATCAGCTAGAGAAAGGGCCTCTCCTAGTAATGATGAGAAAAAAAAATATTGGAAAATATTAATTGGGTGCCATGGTTATCTTGTGTTAATAACTTGGGACCAGTCCCTGCAGCAAGGAGTAGATACTAGTATTGTCCTCCTGGGTTGGTTCCTTCTTCAGACTAATGTCTGTGGCAGGGAGATAGCATAAGCCCATTCAAACTATGTGATCTGGAGAGGGAGAAACAGTTTCCTTAAATAAAAAGAGGTATGGGTACCAAAAGAAGAGGGTAGAGATAATAAAAGTTTACTCCAAGGGCTATTAAAAAATTGGGGGTGTCGTGAAGGTCTGATTGTCTTCCCTTTACATGTGTAAGCCTGCCCAAATGGAGACAATTTTCTATCCCATCCTGTATCCTCACCCTTTGCAATGTGACTTTGCAGTTCTTATTAAGAGGGACTTGCTGTGGCCAATAAACTACTGCTAATAGGCAGCGGAAGCGACCATGTCAGTGTCAAGCCTAGGTCTCAAGTGGCCTGTGCATATCTGTTCTATCTCTTAGAACTTTGCTCAGCTGCCAGGACACACACCCAGGCTAGACTACTAAAGGATGAGAGATCACGTGGAATAGAATCAAGCTGTAGTAGCTGAGCTTATCTTAGAGCAGCTGGTCCCTGGCTACTCAGCAGCTGATCGGAGATGCATGAGCAAATGCAGACTAACCCAGACCGGCTGAAAGAAGCCTAGTGTGACCAGACCAGAAGAACCACTCAGCTAATTCAGAGACTCTTGAGCAATGGCAAAACACTGCATTTTAGGAGTGACCTGTGTTCAGCAATGGCTAACCGACATGTCAAGCAATTTCCCTTCTGTGTTGATTTCAAGAGAGATGTAGATATTTCCATAACTCATTCTTTTGTGGGAACGGAGATAAGAAGTGTAAACATTATTATGTAATAGGACATTTTTTTTTAGACCACACCTACTTCCCCACAGGAACATAGTCATTGCAAAATGATTTCATTTGCAAGTATAATTGATTTTGCAACATCATAAACTATACCACAAAACAATTTTAGGGTAACTGCACCCATGAAAGTAAAGTTGCTCTGTGGGGATAGAAGAGAAAGGGCATCACAAGTTCCCACAAGCTGTTCTTAGCTCCTTCAATTTCTTTAAGTTTCTATCTTAAATCAGGTACTGCAACCTAAGGACTGGTTATGGGGTTTGATTAAATAGTCTCTCTTTTTTGGATGCTTTTCTCCTCGCTCATGCCTGTAGGCATATATTTCTGGGCATAAACTTCCAGTAGGAAAGAAGAGGAGGAAGGAGAAGACTTTAAACAGAACCAGCCAGTCTGGTTAGTGATGAGTTACTCTATGAAAGATGAGTGGAAGCTGAATTTATCTCTTTCAGATTTCCGTTCTTCCTTTCCCCACTGTCTTACCACAGACTACAAGGATTTGGCCAGAAAAGGAAACACCCTGCAGAAAAAGTTGAGGTAACAGTTAGCCAGAGCCTAAGGGAGTTAACCAGACAGGGCAGGTTAGTTTACCTGCTGAGGTGTTACAGAGCCTGACCCACCCAGCGGAAGAAAGTACCCATCTTCAGCGGACTGTTGTTGTCCTGGCCCATTTAACAGTGGAGGAAAAAAAAAAAATCCAGAAGTACTTGTGAAATTCACAGTCCAGAGTCAAGGGCTCACTAAAAGACCCAGACCTAATCACAGGACTAACAAACACTTCCCTTCCCCACACACCTCACTATCACATTATAAAGGTCGCAGTTGCTTTTATTCAGTATATCCTGTCTGGCCATCAGGAAAAATATTACCTCCAAGGTATAACAAAAGGCGAAAACCACAATTTGAGTAGATGGAGCAAACATCAGAACAAGACCTGGCAGGGATATTGGAATTATCAGACTGGGAACTTAAAATAAGTATGATGAATATGCTAAGGGCTCTAATGGATAAAGTAGACAGCCTGCAAGAACAGATGGGTGATGCTAGCAGAGCAATGGATATTGTAAGAAAAGTTTAGGCAACTGTTGAAATATTTTTCTGACATTTGGAAAATCTAAAACTTTTTATGCTTTGGCTTCAATAGAAAGGCCTTTATCAGGTCCTTCTTAGAACCTGGAAGACAAAATGATTTTAAAATGATTACTCCTTCCTGTACTCTCACCCCAATCTAGTGCCTCTGAGTCATGGTCAAGGCGGCAGTTAAGCAACTGGTTGGATGTTTTGTCTTTCCCAGCTTCCTATTTCTGGAATACAACTGTTCTTCTGAGTTCAACCCTTATTTTTGGGTTTTGTTCCTCTGGCTTCACATGCCTCACACTGAGCTAAAGTTCATAATTATTACTGAGCTATGAGTAGCTCTCAAGGCGCTGCAGTCCCCCTGGTAGGGAGCTGGACACCGTGGTCTTCTCCTCAGTAGTCTTTGTTCTCTGGCTTTCATGAGGACCCAGAAGAGGATGACCTGGAGTTCTGAAGGCCACACACTCTTCTACACCATTCTCTGGACTGAGGAAAATGTCTGCTGCTTTGAGATATTAGCTCCAATGGGGTTCATACCACCTAATGGGGTCTGGGGGGCAGGTTAGGTGGAGTCCATCCTTGCCTTTAAGGGTTACACGTCAGCTGGCTTGGAATCAACAGGGACAGCTGTGACTACAGGGACATGCATACAAATATGCATGGCCATGAAGTGACACAGCATGAAGAATTGTTTCTTTTATAGCAATGTTTGTAGGGATGCAAGAGGGGGCAGTGCCCCTACAGCTGCACGGCTGCAGAACTAGCCTGCTCGGCTCTATCTCTGCAAGCAACCCAGTCCCTCCATGGCAGGGCCATGTAGCTCTTCTCCTTGACCAGCATAGACAAGGCTTCGACTGGAAAGGCTAGAATAGGATTTGCATGGATAATGATCACACGGAAACTTATGAACGTGCCAGACAGGATTAATTACCCGATTGCTTAAAACACCCATGTAGAACAGATATTCTGATTCCATGGACAAGGAAACTGAAGAATATAGAGAGTAGATGACTTGCCCCAGCGGTACAATCAGGAGGTAATGAAGCCAAACTTGAATTCAAGGAGTCTGTACCAGAGCCCAGACGCGTGAGGCCCAGGCCACATGGTCGGTCTCTCACCACTTATCAGATCGCTGCTCACTCCTCCCCAACAGGGATGTTAGTGAGGCAGACCTTTTACAAGGAAGTGAACATCAGTGAACTCAACAAACCCCAATCAAAGCATATAAAAACAAAACCTATCCAAATCAACAAAATCCGAATCTCATGGTCTATCCTGACCTTCACAACAGCAGTGTCTGTTTTCTCCACAAGATGGCAGTAATTACACATCGTTTTGCTCCCGTGTACTTCTGTTTGCCCAGCCACTGAATAAATACATGGGTAATATTGTTTTGTGTTACAATTTAAAGAAATCTGATAACAGCTATCTCATTTGTCAATATTTTAAATTGAGTTAAACTCATAAAATCAGGAAGGCTATATAAACTGTAAAAACAAAACAATGACCTCTTTTCTTCTGGAGAGAAGGTATGACTGCCCCAAGGTATACATAAGAGCACCACTGTGCCCGTACATACACCACACACACACACACACACACACACACACACACACACACATCCATCTTGTTTCACACATCCTCCCACATCCACCCATACACATAAACACACACACACACACACACACACACACACCCATAGCAACCAACATGGATGTCTGTATACCCATACACATCTACTCCTCCCACAGCCACACAGATACACACACACATTCCAAGCACAGGAATCTTTTCTCAAGCAATCTTTTAAAAATCCCTTAAGACTAAGAGGAAAGTATAAAAATTTTTCTGTGTCCATTTCATCAGTTTCATTTGCTAATATTTTCTTTGTAAAAACATTATGTATGATTGTCTTAAAAAAATCATTGCATTACAGGTCCTCCAAACCCTATTAAAGATCTTTTTTCCCAAAAAGAGCTTCTGCAAAAAGAAACCATCAAGAAAGTGAAAAGACAACCCATGGAATGGGAAAAATACTCACAAACTATTCCTCTTATAAGGGGTCAATTCCCAAAACACATAAGGCACTCACATAACTCAGTAGCAAAACCCTCCAAATAACCCAATTAAAAAATGGACAAAGGATCTGCATGGACATTTTTCCAAAGAAAATGTGTGAAAGGCCAAACAAGTACATGAGAAGATGTTCCACGTAACCAGTCATTAGGGAAAAGCAAACTAAAACCACAGTGAGATATTATGTCATACCTGTCAGAATAGCCATCATCAGGGGATCCCTGGGTGGCTCAGCAGTTTAGCGCCTGCCTTTGGCCCAGGGCAGGGTCCTGGAGTCCCGGGATCGAGTCCCGGGATCGAGTTCCGTGTCGGGTTCCCGGCGTGGAGCCTGTTTCCCCCTCCTCCTGTGTCTCTGCCTCTCTCTCTCTTTCTCTCTCTCTCTCTCCCCCTCTATGTCTATCATAAATAAATAAATAAATCTTAAGAAAAAAAGAATAGCCATCATCAAAAAGACAAGAGATAACAAATGCTCCTGTGATGTGGAGAAAAGGGAGCCCTTGTGCACTGTTGGTGAGATTGAAAATTGGCGCAGCCACAGTGGAAAACAGTATGAAGGATTCTCAAAAATTTAAAAATAGAACTAACATACAATTCAGCAATTCCACTTCTAGGAGTATATCTAAAAGTAATAGAGGATAACTGTATTCCCATGTTCATAGCAGCAGTATTTATAATCGTCAAGACAAGAAAACAACCCAAGTGTCCTTTGATGGATGAATGGATAAAGAAGATGTGGTGTATACACTGCAATGAAATATTACTCAGCCATAAAAAAACAAGGAAGTCCTGCCATTTGTGACAATATGGACCTTGAAGGCATTAGGGTAACTGAAATAAGCCAAATGAGAAAGACAAACACTGTATTATCTCATTTCTATGTGGAATCTAAAACCAAAACCAAAACCAAAAAGAACCCCAAAAGCAAAAAACAAAAAACCAACAAACTCACAGATACAGAGACCAGATTGGTGGTTACCAGAGGTGGAAGAGGTGGTGGGGTTTGGAGGAAAGTGGCCAAAACGTACAAGCTTTCCACTATAAGATTTATAAGTGCAATGATATAGTGCACAACATATAGTCAACACAGCTGCATGATATATAGGAAAGTTATTAAGAGAGTAGATCCTAAGAGTTCTTAACAAAGGAGAACATTTTTTCCTTTATTATTTTCTTTATATTTGTATCTATATGAAAAGACAGATGTTAACTGAGACTATTGTGGCAATATTTTCACAATAGGTATAAATCAAGCCATCATGCTGGACACTGCAAGCCTATCCAGTGACATATGTTAATTATTTCCAAATAAAATTGGGAAAAATCTTTCTTCTCCAAAATTCACTGAAAAACAGTAATTCTCTTCTTATCTTGTACATACACTAGCCTATGCCCGTCTTTCTGAAACTATTATTTGCATTTCTTTTCATGTATTCTTTACATTTCTTGGTGATCCCCCAAGGTAGCTATTTCTCGTTGTAAGACTGTATGCCAAAATATCCAAAACTCTAACAGAGGTAGCTGTGACCTCATAATCCTCTAACTTCAAAGATCTTCGTAAAAACAATTTTCAACTTGGTTTTCTCCTTTTGAGAAAGCACCACCTACTGGCCAAATTTGGTATTGCAGCTCAGGTCTAGTTAAATGTCCAGCCCCCACAGCTTATATATCATCAGGAGGTAAAAAGAGAAATTGTTTTAATTACAAAATAGTTTTTAATTTTGCATTACACCATGTTCCATGAGCCTAAGCCAAGATAAACATTTTTATCTTGGCCTCAATTTTCCATACCATTTAATCGGGGCATCAGTGACTATAGGTTTTTTAGATTTACACAAAATTTTGACTAAAGAGAGTTCCAGATACCGTTGATGCAGATTGTACTTTCACTCCATCTCTATCAATCAATATCCATTTAACTTATTAAACTCCTGTGAGGTTTTGTTTTGCAATTTGGGAAAGAGAAAGAAAATTATTTTGGGGAAGAAAAGCTGGCAAGTGAGAAAGGAGGGGATAATAATGTATATTCATCTTCCTGGCTAATGTTTTGAACTTCTCTGGAGAGAGGAATGAGGACTGGAAGTTGACAGAATTATTTTACTTGAGGACTTCCTTCCAGGCAAAGGGTGATCCAGAAGCTGATAAAAAATCTCAAGACAGACTTTGTGATTCTCGGGGCATCACAGAACTGCCTTGGTGACCAGATGTCAAAATGTTACACGGAGCTAGGAAGGAAGATAATCTCCTTAATGCAGAACCCAGCACTCTCCTGAGAACTGGTCTCCACATCATTTGGAGTTCAGGATGACCACTGGATTCTCCTGACCAGCACTGGAAGTACGGACCTTCCCCAGGCAGGAGGCTTCGCGAGTGGTGGGCAAGGACAAAAGAGAGACAGAGGTGGGGGAAAAAAACCTTGGTTGCCTCATGCTGACTGCAGCTGACAGCCTGGCTCGTGGGCATGTACAAGGGCATCTGTCAGATACGACAGGACAGGTACAAAAAGGCCAATGTCTGGGAATCAGAAAAGTGTGGGCTTAATGTACCATAATTTCTTTAAAAATTAAATGCTTCTTGGGATGCCTGGGTGGCTCAGTGGTTGAGGTCTGCCTTTGGCTAAGGTCATGATCCTGGGGTCCTGGTTTAGTCCCCCATCAGGGTCCCCTCCAGGAGCCTGCTTCTCCCTCTGCCTGTGTCTCTGCCTCTTTCTCTGTGGCTCTCATGAATAAATAAATAAAATCTTTGAAAAAAAATTAAATGCTTCTTTTTCTCTGTATATATTATGATAAAATTAGTATTTATATATATTTAGGTTTAAGATAGTCACAGGCTAATGAGGTCTGGGATATTCCGGCAACATCCACCAGCTGGTTGTGCTAGCACAAGCAGCAGCTTCACTAGTAGTTACGAGGGTAGTAACTCCCTTTGTTACCCATGGTGCAAAGCCAGCAGGCGTACTTTGGAAAATCGCCGCCCCTGGGGGAAAGGGGTAGGGCTGGGAACCCCTGCAAGCTTCTCTGTTGCCACCGCATCCAAGATTGGGTGGGAAGGAGGAGGAGGGCAAGCCGGCCAGAGGGGCTGGGGGGAAGTGTGTTCAAACTCGCACTTGCAGCTTCACTGTTTCCTTCTAGAAGCTTCTTGGACATTGATCGGGGTTAACTGGGGACTTGGCTCATTCCATCGGAAAGGTGCATATTAGTTTTTTCTTTTTAAAGATTTTATTCATTTACTCATGAGAGACACACAGAGAGAGGCAGAGACACAGGCAGGGGGAGAAGCAGGCTCCGCGCCAGGAGTCTGATGCGGGACTCGATCCCGGGTCTCCAGGATCGCGCCCGGGGCTGCAGGCGGCGCTAAGCCGCTGGGCCCCCCGGGCTGCCCGCACATTGGTTTTCATAATGGCCTGTGGCAGGTGTAAAAGCCATAGAGGACCAGAGACAAGGAAATGAAAGGGGGTGAAACCACAGAGCCCGGGCTGTGGCGGGGGTGGGGGCGGGGCGGGGGGCTGTGCGCCTGCGGAGCTGCCCGGGCAGCGGCCTCGCCGCCCCTCGCCTGGTCTGGCGGGGGCCGACACCGGCTCCTAGCAATTTAAAACAATTTAAAACAGTTTAAAACAGTTTAAAACGCGGTGGTGTTCGGCAGGCCGGGCGTCCTCTGGTTGCTGGGCTCCGCGTCCGAGGCCGCAGCGCCCCCTCCCGGCCGCCGGCCGCCGCGCAGCAGGTGCCGCCTCCCCGCCCCGGGGCCGCCGCGCGCCGACCTTGCCCCGACCTTGCCCGCAGCGACTTCGCTCTCGCGCTGGCGCCTGCGAACCGCCTACCTGCAGCCCTGACTGCCGGCCACGCTCCCCTTTGACCGCCCTGAATAAATCTTCCCCGCGTCCCTGACAGCTGCTGATTTGGCTTCTTTTCTTCTTATTTTATTTTACTTTATTTTTTTTTTTAATTGAAAGTAAACCTTCAAAGCGGCCCAGCCACCCGAGAAGCTCCGCGGAGCGCTGCAGCTGGGTTAGGGAACCTCAAACAGAAGTGCAGCATTTTATGGCGTCCTCCTCCTGCCCTGGGGGACGGGGGGGTCGCGGGGGCTCTGTGGGCTGCCAGGGCCACGCTGCTTTCAACTCAGCTTTTGCATTAGAAGAAGGGACTTTGGACGTGGGCAAAGTGGTTGTGGGGAGGTTTTGAAGGTGTATCCTGAGAGAGGTGGAGAGAGAGAGAGACAGAGACAGAGATGGAGAGAGAGAGAGAGAGAGGCAGAGACGGAGGGAGGGAGGGGCAGGGAGGAAGAGATGTTTGCAGAGGGAAGTGCGAATTTGCAGGCAGATCGCAAATAGACTGAACTTCTATTTGCAAGAGAAATCAGGGATGTGTTTGTGTAGTCTGGTTAGACTGTGGGGAGGGGGTCTCTGCTGAAGGAAATTAATTTTAAAAAGCGGGTTCCAATTTAACAGTTGGTTTGTGGCACCGGGTGGCAGCAATGGATTGGAGGGCACAGAACTGGGGTCCCTGGATTTTATTCTAGGATCTTCTTAGGTACTTTGTCATTAAAAAAAAAAAATTATTTGTTTATTCAGAGAGACACTGAGAGAGAGGCAGAGACACAGGCAGACGAAGAAACAGGCTCCATGTGGGAGCTGGATATGGGGCTTGACCCCAGGACCTGGGGATCTTGATCTGAACCCAAGGCAGATGCTCAACCACTGAGCCACTCAGGTGCCCTGGAGCATTGTCATTTTCAACTGGTCACTTTGAGTTTCTATATCTGCCCGATTGTTTATTATAGAAATTTAGAAATATGTGGAAAGTTGAGAAAATAATGTAACAAATACTTTTGTACCTGCTACTTCTGTTGGACAGTAGTTAACTTTCTTTCCATATTTGTTTTATCTTTATCTCTGAGATTATACCCCCGTCCCAGCACACGCATATTTGTTGAACCGTTTGAAAGTAAATTACAGACACTGTGACACTTCATCCCTAAATACTCCAGCTTGCATCCCCTAATAAGGACATCCTCCTACCCAAGCACGATATGATGATCACATCTAGTAAAACTTAAAATTTAATTCTCTAATAACATTTAACATTCGGTCCATACTAAAACTTCTCCACTTGACTCCAAATGATTTTTTATAACTGGTTTTTGTTTTGAACCAAGAACCAATCAAGACTCACCTATAAATTTGGTTGTTAAGCCTTTTTAGCCTCTTGCCCTCTCTTCTCCCCTTGAAGTAGAACCTACATACGAAGTATACAGATCTTAAATGTGTACCTTGATGAATTTTTTAACAATTGATTTTGTTCTTAAGAGCAGTTTTAGAACTTGATGAATTTTTATTAAGTATACTCCTATGTAAGCACTAACCGGATCGATAAATAGAATATTTTCATCACCCTGGAAGGTTTTCTCATAGCTTTTCCTTGTCAATATCTCTTCTTCCCCATCCCCCAGAGGGATTAAGGACCCGGAGCTCTCAGATCTTTTGCCTGGAAATGTAAATTGGTTTAACCACAATTTTAGGAAAATTGTTTGCCAGAATCTAATAAATTTCAACTTATTGACTCGATGACCCAGTAATGCCATTCCTCAGTGTGTACTCAGGAGAAATGCTTGAATATACCACTAAGAGATCTGTGCAAGCAGCTTTGTTCATAATTTTTCCGAACTGAAAATATCCCAAATGTCCATCGACAATGAAACGGTTTCATTTTGTTTGAAATGGTGGTATATTTGTGCAAAGGAATATTACAGAGCAGTAGAAAGGAGAGCCATACTGAATCATGCAACAGCGTGGGTGAATCTTGGACATTATCTTGAGTCATATGAGCTTGATACTAAGAGACTATGTAATATGTGATCCTTATAGATAAGGATAAAAAATACACAAAAATCATCTCTTGTGAGAGCTCATTAGTCTCCTTTAATTAACAAATACCACTTTCCTTTTCGTGGCCCTTTCTATTTGAAGAGACTGGGTGAGTTGTTTTGTAGAATGTCTCATATTCTGGATTTGTCTGATCCACTTCCTCATTTAAGTTAATCCTTCGCAACTGGAGATCCATGAGAGGATTGAGCTGTAATGTCCTAAGGCACACATTTTATGGCATAATTTAACTTCTATCCCTGCAGATAGAATGGTACCAGTTGTGCTAGTTGGGAAAATTTTCTTTAAAGATTTTATTTATTTATTCATGAGAGGCAGAAAGAGAGAGGCAGAGACATAGGCAGATGGAGAAGCGGCCTCCCTGCGGGGAGACAGGTACAGGACTTGATCCTAGGACCCTGGGGATCATGACCTGAGCCAAAGGCAGATTATCAACCTCTGAGCTACCCAGGTGTCCCTTGCCAGAGGAAAATTGGATAAATCATTACTTAACTCATTTTCTGTGATCTCTGGTTTAGTTGAGAAACTCCAATTGAGAAAGGTGGCCTGAAAGCCAGGTGTTGAGGCTGATGAGCATCAAGTTAAACATTTTCGGCAAGAATATTTTATAAGTGGTACCGTGTACTTCCCACTGTATCATGCTGAGAGGCACTTAATGGCAGATTGTTCCACTACTAATGATGAGGATGTGAAGTTTGATCAGTTGGTTAAGGTGGTGGCAGCCAGCTCTCTCCATTGTAAAGGACGTTATCCCAAATCTGCATTTGCCAACACAAAGCACTCATAGGCCAGTATCTTCCACTTGATGGAATAGTTTATTACCAGCAAATTGGGCTGCAAGGTAAGACTGTTCAAAGCAAGATGGTTATTTCACCTAACAGAGCCTCACCTTGAAATGGGAACTTCATATCATGAAAAAGACATCTTTACCATAGTAAGACATTTTCAATCTTTGAGTTTTTAGGTGATATAAAACAAATTCCTTTGCTACTTGAGATAATTTGATAAGCACGATATTTTTTTTTTTAGCACGATATTTTTGATGTTAAAATTGCTTAGATTCAGAACACATGATACTGCATTTGTGTGTATTTTGGTGGTGACAAATATTACGGGAGATAGTGTTTAAATTGTTGGCAGAAACCAAATTAAAGATTTCATGTGTGTACCTAGAACTCAGACCAAGGAGAGATGTGTTTCAAAGCATTTTGCATTTTAAAAAGTTAGTTTTAAGAATTCACTTCTGTACTCTGACTTGAAGAAGGAAAAGTGATTTAAGCACAATAATCTGCTGGCTTCATGGGAAAGAAATAATTTCAAGTGACCTAGATGGATTTGGTGAAATTCATCATACCAATCCAGAATAGTTAAGTGAACAAAGCCCAATGGTCAAGTCTCACTTACTACCTGAGCAACCATGGCCAACTCACTCTAAGCCTTGACATCCTTGTGGCAGATTACAGATGGTCACAAGTTGGTTTGTTGTTCCTTCCTTCAAGGGGTTGGATGGGGATCCCTGGGTGGCGCAGCGGTTTAGCGCCTGCCTTTGGCCCAGGGCGCGATCCTGGAGACCCGGGATCGAATCCCATATCGGGCTCCTGGTGCATGGAGCCTGCTTCTCCCTCTGCCTATGTCTCCGCTTCTCTCTCTCTCTCTCTCTCTCTTTCTGTGGCTATCATAAATAAATAAAAATTTAAAAAAAAAGGGGTTGGATGGATTCACGTCTGCTCCTCTTGAATATCGGTGAGCTCTGTGACCACTCTGACCAACAGATTATAGCTCAAGTGATGATGTGCTAATTCCTGGACCTAAGCCTTAAGAGACTGGGAGCTACCATTTCCTGTCTTTTGGGATGCCCATTTTTGAAACCTAGTAATCATGCTCTAGGAAGCTCAAGCAGCCTTGTGAAGAAGCTTATGTGGAGAATAACCCTTAGCTGACATCCTCGACTGAGCCACCAGCTGACAGCTAGCACCACCTTGCCAGCCATGTGAAAACTCTGTTCTTGGAGGTGGATCCCCTAGTCTGCATCGAGTCACTCAAAGTGATGGTGCATGGAGCAGAGATAACCCCCACCAAGCACTGCCCATAACTGCAGATTGGGGAGTCACATAGTTACTGCTTTTCTTAAGCCACTAGTCTGTTATTTAGCAAACATAATGGCAACAATCTTCATTTGCAATATGGTGATAAACCCACTTGTCTTGTATACACAAGGAAAGTCCAATAGGATAGGATATATGAGAGTGCATTGCAAACCATAAAGCCATTCTATACCAATGAAAGATGATAGTCTCTGAAGTAACCAATAGAATGGAAGGATTCTGTAAATATTACCAATCTGAAGTAGGCATATTGCTCTAATTTCTAGTGAGCCCATCTTGTGAAGTTAGAAACAGTATCAGTTACTTTTTGTTGTTGTGACAAGGTATACATCACCTAAAATTTACCATTTTAACCATCTTCAAGTGTACAGTTCAGTAACATTAGGTATATTTGCATTGTTGTGCAGCCATCACTGCCATCCATCCCTCTTCAAAACTCTTAGTTTCTTTTTTTTCCCCTTAGTTTCTTTTGATAACAGGTGATATATCTTCTTAACAAGTATATTTTTTGATTCTAAATATGAAGTGAAGCGAAGTCATCTTCGCACTGTATATAATGATGCTAATTTCAGGAATGAGCCCATATGCTGTAGAGATAGAGAGGTTTCTGGAGAGACCGTGAAGAATGGCAGCCCACAATCTGCAATGGAGCCACTCTTCCTTCCCAGGGCCCATTCCATTCCTGTAGAACCTCAATTAGTCATTAGTCAGCATGGGGATGGGGGAATATTTAGAGAGAAATGAGCACTTATTAAAAAGGGCCAGGAGAGCAAGTTTTCAAAGCTAGAACACTCCAATGAAACCATTTTATATATAAGCAGGCCCTCTGGAGTTAGCGCACATACTTGCACCTGGACCCCACCTGGACATAATTAGTTTCCCTGCGCTCAGAGCGGAGAAAACACCAAAGAAAATGATGTCAAAAACTGAGCAATCTGTCATGATCTGTGCTGCACAATTAAAGCGGCATGCTTTCTGTAAGAATTATGTAACACAGATGACATGGTATTTAGATAGCCAGGACTGGAAAACCATCTGGTTATGTTTGACTTCACAGCTATTATGTCTGTTTCCTGAATTGTTTGTATACTTCGGGGTGGAAGTCATGTGAAAGAAGAATGAAATGCTCTTGGTTGATCTGTAAGAAATACTTGTTATCTATTTGCAAATTAAAATGTTCTGGGAGGGACTTTTAATTCTAAGGAAGCAGAATCCTTAGAGCTTGAGGACCAAAGTAGAAGGTAGATGAAATATGGGTGGACCTATAAGTCACAGCAGCATGTTCGGGGCTGGAGAAGAGTTAGTATATCTTGAAACAAATGGGAAAATGTATTGTGTAGTCTTACGTGAGCCATCCTCTGACTCTCTCCTGTTGGGGTGTAAATGCCCAGGATGGCTCCCATCCCCTCTGCATTGTATCAGTTTTATCAGACTGTGCACATCATCCTCTGGTATGAGCTAGGCCATTGAAATGAGGCCAGTGTTTCTCTCACCAGAGGATTTCAGTGTTTATTGACTCAGTGTTTATTGACCTACCATGGGGTGCATGACAGTCTTAGTTTTCTAGCAGTCACATAGGGATAACTAGAAATAATTTATGATCAAGTCAAAAGAGCTGTGTCCACAGGCAACAATATGGGTAGAATAATGAGTAGAGTTGCTAAGGTCGAGCAGAGTGGACCAGGGGTGTCTGAGATTGAGCCAACTCACTGTGAAGCTGTCCCCATCCTTATAGGCACACAGCACCATGCCCCCACCTCCACCAGAGCACTCCCCACAGTGATTGCTGACTGTCTGCACCTGGGGGGGGCAAGGTCCGATTTCTGCAGTTAGTGGGTTCCTGTGAGTTCCGGGAAAGCTGGCTAAGGGCTGCCATGGGTCCTCCTTCACATCCCTGGGAGATAGCTTCATCCCCACTTTGGAGATGAGGAGACTAGGTCCCTGAGAGAACACATACTTGGTGGAAGACCTACTTATGAGCTAGGGCTTCAGATGTAAGTGATTTAGTGAGGGCGTGCATTTTAGAAAAACCAAAGGGAAGGAGGGGAGCAGGGAAGAGAGATGGGAAGAGTGATCAAAATGTGGTCTCAGGTCAGATCTAGGCTGCTGAGGGGGAGGGCTGGGGAGATGTTCCTCTGGAGCCTAAATCTGATGGAAAAACCCACATCAATTATTTTATTTTCTCAGGAAACAAGGAATTGGTCCTTACTGGTAATGATATTGGGTTTGTGTGCAGGTTGGGAGTTTGAAGAAAGTACATGTTTGATTCTTCCTGGCTTTAGTTTCAGAGGTTGATTTTTTTCCCCCTGATATTTGTCTTCAACTTTTGGAGACTTCCTTACACATGAGATATAAAATACGCTATTGTTACATGTCTATGCTTTATTGTCATCTATGGGTGACTTAATTTGCTTGCTGTTATCCCTTAGCAGGAACCAATTAGCATGTTTGCAAGTAGGAGGATCTGCGTGACTTTAGGTTCCCCACAGCCCACCGTCAATTTCATAGGACATCAGATGAGGGCACCAGAAAACATCTGTAAATAAAATTGACCTAGACTGGGACACTGCGTGGCTCAGTGATTGAACATCTGCCTTCAGCTCAGGTCGTGATCCCAGGGTCCTGGGATTGAGTCTCGCATCGGGCTCCCCACAGGGAGCCTGCTTCTCCCTCTCCATATGTCCCTGCCTCTGTCTTGTGTGTCTCTCATGAATAAATAAATAAAATCTTTTAAAAATATATAAAAAAAATGAAATTGACCTAGATTAAGTTCCTTAAAGTATGGAGGCATCAGTATATTTTCAAACCCCAGTTGGGCAATCTCCTTCTTCCTTTCCACTACTACTTGTGAAAATTGCTACCCCAGGCTCTAAGGATTAAAATGATGCTGGGCACATCTACTAGAATGGCTATACAAAAAAAAAAAAAAAAAAAGGGAAATAATCAGTGTTGGCAAGGACATAGGGAAATTAGAGCCCTAGTGCATTGCTGGTGGGAATGTAAAATGGTGCAGCCGTTATGGAAAACAGTTTGGTGGTTCCTCAAAAAGCTAAACATAGAATTACTATCTGACCCAGAAACTCCACTCCTTTGTATATACCCAAAGGGACTGAAAGCAGAGACTTGAGCAGATGTTATTTTACAGGCATGTTCGTGCAGCATTATTTACAATAGCCAAAAAGTGGAAACAATTCAAATGTCCATCAACAACTGAATGGATAAATAAAATGTGATGTATACACACAATGGGGGATCAGAAGTATTATTCAGTCATGGAAGAGAAGGAAATTGTGATAGATGTTACAACATGAATGAACCTTGAACATGTTATGCTAAATAAAATAAGCCAGTCACACAGAGGCAAATATTGTATGATTTCACTACATAGTCAAATTCATAGTGACAGAAAGTGGAATAGGAGTTCCTGGGGGCTGGGGAAGGAGAATGGGTGTCATTGTTTCATGTCACAGACTCTCTGTTGGAGTGATAATAAGAAGCTTTGGAAATAGTGGTGATGGTTGCATAACACTGTAAATGTAATTAATGTCACTGAACTGTAAACTTAAAAATGCTTAAAATGACAAATTTTGCATGATATGTTTTTTACCACAGCTTAAAAGAATTACCTCTGGGGGGCGCCTGGGTGGCTCAGTGATTGAGCGCCTGTCTTTGGCTCAGGCCATGATCCTGGGGTCCTGAGATTGAGTCCTGCGCTGGGCTCCCCATGGGGAGCCTGTTTGTCCCTCTGCCTATTTCTCTGCCTCTCTCTCTGTATCTCTCATGAATGAATAAATACAATCTTTAAAAAAAAGAATTTGGGGATCCTGGGTGGCTCAGTGGTTTAGCGCCCGCCTTTGGCCCAGGGCGTGATCCTGGAGTCAAAGGATCGAGTCCCGCATCGGGCTCCCTGCATGGAGCCTGCTTCTCCCTCTGCCTGTGTCTCTGCCTCTCTCTCTCAGTCTGTGTCTCTCATGAATGAATAAAATCTTAAAAAAAAATTAATACTGTAATATACAAAAACCCATTTAATTCTACACTTAAAAATGGGTGAATTGGATAGCATGTGAATCATATCTCAATAAAGTAGTTGCTTGTACCTTAGGGACTCTCACTTTTCCTCCACTTTGCGTCAGGCTACAGGGCCCATGAAAAACCTGAACTGAAAAAATAATAAAGCGTGAGTCAGGGGGAGGGCAGATCTCTTCACAGCCTCAGAAACTTGCCTTGCTTACAAGAGGCTGAAGGCCATGGGACATGGCAGGGGAAGAGTGCATGGTTCAGAACCATTACATTGTATTTTGTATCGTGGTGGGTAGGGCTATTCTATGGAAAGGCAACTTTTACTAGCATAAAGCTCTTCCGAGAGAAATCACCGTGTCCAACAATCGCATAGGCTCTGGTTTGCAGTGGCAGGGTATCCACTTTTTGAATGTCAACCCGAACCTTCGCTGGCTTGAAAAACAGTGATGTGAGTTTGAGCTGAGTCTGATGAGCCATTTCATCCTGCTCTTCTCTGTGATGCTATGTCTGCGATGGAGAGTGATCGATGTTTTTAAAATGTGCATTTGGAGTTACAGGAGAGGCCATCCAGAGTGTCCACAATGTCACTGGAGGAGACAAAACCATCCATCGTTCAGCAGCAGCACAAGGCAGCCTACACCAAGAAAACAATACATCCCCAAACAGATCAAACAGCTGCTCATCAATCTGGTGCAAGCTGCAGGTTGCCCGACTAAATTACTGTCGAATAGGCAGACGAGCACAATTTGTCAGTCAGCATTGAGTTTAAATGAGCAGAGATGCACATAAAGCCAGCAATGCAATTGTAATTAAGAATTATAGGCATCAAGTTTCAACCAGGGCTTTCTTAAGGTAGCAGTGACTGAGCTCTTAGAAACGTATAAGGGATCCAGGGTGGAATTAAAACCAGAGCATGGCCTACCTAGAGCCCTCTACAGTTTAAGCAGCTTGTCATGTATAAGCGCCATGTGCAGGTGATGGGGAATCCACAAGTATTTGATTTTTCCTGTCTTCTTAAAAAGTTGTCTGTCATGCATATTATAGAATAATAATAATAATAATAATATAATAAAATTATGCTCTTGGACGCACTACGCGGATTACATACTAGAACAGCTTGACTTGCTTTAATGGTGGTTGAAATCATTGTGAGAATTGACAAATCTCTGGGTGCTGAGTTGAATGGGACTTAATACATGTTGAGTGCCGACAGTGGGTTGGTGCTGAAGCACGTGAAGAAAAGCAGGCTTGCCTCAGAGTTTGGAGTCTGGAAGGAGACAAAGATGACAGTGTGATTAGCTCTGCCTCCTATAAATCCACAGGAAGAGTAGAGGTGTCACCAGAGAGGCACACAGCATTATAGAATCTTCTAAAAAGCTGCATCAGGTAGGAGGGGGGAGGGCTGTGAGGCCAAGAGCTCAGGGAAACCTTCGAGGAGAAAGTGGTATCTGAGCTGAACATCATCGGTAAGCAGGAGTTTTCCAAGATATGAGAGAGAGGGAGGGAATTTTGGGTGGAGGGATTTAACATAAGCAGAGACAAGAAAGCCTCAGTCCTGTAAAAAGATAATAAATTAAGTTGTCTAGGGTAAGAGATAGTGGAATATAAGATTGGACAACTGTACTGATTCAATTTCATGTCCTTAGGAAATGCTCCATCCTTGAAGGAGTAACTTTCCTCATCATGTAAAGACTAGCAAACCCAGAGTAAATCCTACTTAGGGGAATATGGGAGGGGAAATTGTTGATTTTGGCCATTCATCATCTATTCTGAGCCAACACTTCTTCCTCAATATTAGCCTATGTGGTATGGAATGGGAGTGACTATTTTTTTTAGCTCCAGGATTAAACCTCCTAGCATAGTTGTTTGGTTCAGATAAATGCAAGTGGACCTAGTTAGGCCCAATAAGGGCAAAGCCTAGAGCTTTGGGGAGACTGTCAAGGAAGTTGAGTATTTTTTTCTCTGCTGATCATAAAGCTGAATGTGAGGGCTGGGACTTCTGCAGCCATCTTGTCATCATGTGGAGAGAGCCTGCCTAGAAAGAAGTCAACACGTTGAGGCAGCATCAGTATTCAGTATTTGATAGAGGTATGCCATGGACACCAATTAATCAGGATGGACACCTATTGGCATATTCTACTGGGGCTTTACCTGGAAGACATAACTTAGAGAAAAAAAGCTTTATATATGATGTATTAACTCAAACAAAAATACTATCCTATAATGGTCTATCTAGAATTTTTATTTTTTATAGCCATATTACTCTTAACACTATTTATAAAATTTCATCTAAAACTGATTAGATTCAGTTTTTCCCTAGTTGTTTAAATTTTTTCTTAATAGTTTGTTTCCTTAAATCAGGAATACATAAGATAAAAAAGAGTGTTCATGCTGGAAACTATTAGAAACAATGTAAACATGAAGTCATGGGTTCCAATTCCAGCTCTTCCATTAGCTATGCCCTCAGACAATCCACTTAACTTTTCACTTACTTCAGTAAGTGAATACCTAATTCAGAAGTTGTTGGGAAGATTCTGTGAAATGCAAAATTAACAGCCTGTGTGAATAAAAGAGGTTGCTTTGTGTGATGGTTAATTATGTGTCAATTTGATTGAGCCGTAGACTACCCAGATATTTGGTCAAACACATTCAGGGTGTTTCTGAGAGGATATTTCTGGATAAGGTTAACATTTAAATCAGAGGACTCAATGAAGCAGATTACCCCCAGATTGTAGGCCTCGTCCAGTCAACTGAAGCCCTGAATAGAATAAAAAAGACCTTCTCCTGAGTAAGAGAGAATTCTTCCTGTCTCATGGTCTTCAAACTGGGATATTGTTTCTTCTTTTAATGCTTTTGGACTCAAACAGAAATGCTGGCTCCTCCTGGGCCTCGAGCCTGCCAATCTTTGGATTGGAACTACACCATTGACCTTCCTGTGTCTCAAGCTTGGCGACTCACCCTGCAGATCTTGGGACTTGTCAGCCTCTGTAATTGCATGAGGTAATTCCTTACGATAAATCTCTCTCTCTCTCTACACACACACACACACACACACACACACACACACCCCTTATTGGATCTGTTTCCCTGGAGAACCCTGACTAATTCACTTTGTAAGAAATGCCCACATCTCTATGACTAATGGTACCCATCGCATAGCTCCAGCACATCATCTCTCTTCCCTCTTTCCTTTCTCTTCCTCCATTATTTCTGAGCTTCTGAAGGGATTATCTGACTTTGGCTTATGAAGAATCTTCTCACAGACCTCTTCTTGTTGCTGCCTGTGTCCAGCAAATCAAGACCCTACTGCAGGTGTTCTTGCTCTGTTCCTGCTACCTAGAAGGCACAAAATCTTAATGACTCCAAAGACTCACCACTTAAGTCTTTCACAAAATCCCTCAAGAACATAGCCCCAGCTAGACTCTATCTCTAGCCTCTTACTGTAGGGCTCAGACCTAGTCCTGAAGTTTAGGCTCCCAGTTGACCCTATGTTACCATATTCATATCAGCTTCTCCCCACCTCTTCTTGGCGAGAGCCTCCTTCCTCTAGACAGAAAGATCCTTGAGGCTGTGTGGGGGTCAGCCAGACCACTCATTCCTCACTTCAACTTGACTGTGATCCTCTCTAAGCCCCTCCCATAGTTGGAGCTCAACATTAGGTTTAACAGTGGAGTGATTGCAACTTTAGAACAGCCAGTGTCAAGATGAGAATATAGTTAGCCTTGCTCCTTTTATAAGTATGTTCCAGAGCTAGATAGGATTATACAGTCTGGGGAATATTCTATTTTCTGAGCACATTTTGGGTAGGACCCTGTAACTCTATGAACTTTTTTTATGCTCTTCTGTTTGCAAAGTAAACATAAGGTGATATTTAAAATATAAGGAATTGAGTTTCTTATAAAACTATGTTTTGTATGTAAAACATGGCCAAATATTGGTAGTCACATACGGCCCAACCTAAGCGAGGATCATTTGTAAGTGGGTCAGTTTAATTCTGTTGTTCCTGTAGATGGACGAGAACAGCATGGATTGGAAGCAAAGTTGAATCTAGGATGCTAATCTAGGTCCCCTAGTTTTCCCTTCCTCTGTCCAAAGCTCCTGCAATTTCTATTTCCCTTGTATTATATGCTGATTTCTGAAAACCCTGACCCAGTCATGTAGACCAAATCTGCTCCACCCACAGTGGCCCGAGTTCTACTACAAACTTTGCTTCTCCTTAGGAGGCCAAACTTCAGCCTTAGGAGGATAGCAGTCTGACTGAACTTTTCTTGCACTTTGGATGTGAATGACTGATATGTTTATTTGACATTATATAGTATCATTAATATCACTAACAAATAATTGGATTCTCTTCTCCTCTTGGGCATGTGGTGGATCCCTTCTCCATTTTTTCCATTTTAGGTGCAGTCACATGCCTCCACTTAGCCAATAAAATGTGAGTGGAAATGACACCTTGCTTCTAGGAAGAAGCTTTAAGAAGGGTACTATTTGAAATACTTCCTTTCAAAAGTGGGAGGTGATTGTGAAAGTGTGTGCTAAGATGATGCCTTCCGTGGCTTGGATTCCTGAGTGACTGCCAGGAACAGAATTTCATGTCAGTGCATCACCCATGTCCCACACAGTAAGGCCAATACAACAGACAGAACAGGGGAGGGGATGGTCTAATTCCCATGGTTTATTCAGGACCCCAAATTCCTTGCATTGGATGGTCTCCCTGGGGTCGGGTTTGGAAAACTATGGTCTGTGGGCCAAATCCAAAGTGTTTTTGTAAATGAAGTTTAATTAGAACACAGGCACGTTCATTCATTTACATATTGTTGATGGTTGCTTTCCTAATACAAAAACAGAGTTGAGTAATCGCAGCGGACACTGTATAGCCTCCAAAACCTAAAACATTTACTCTCTGGCCCTTCATAGGAAACAGCTTGCAGGCTTCTACTCTATAGCCTTGGAGGTTTCCCCTGAATTCCCTGAGTCTGGCTAGCAGATGCAAGAGGAGAGAGAAGAGGGAAGATTGTATGGAAATTTTTGTAGCCCATGCTTGAAGGCGGATTATACCACTATGATCCACATTTCAATGTCCAGAACTCTGTCTCCAGCTATGTCTCACCGCAGGAGTGACTGGGATATGTAGTCTAGTTGCATGTCTAGGAGGAAAGGCAAATGATTTGGTGAACAATATCTGCAAAATCTGCAGCTCAGCTGGTATGCTGTCTCTAATCAGCCTCCATAGCTGTTGAAAATAAGAAGTGATGCCACTGCTCTTGCACTAAGCTTCCTTGCTCTGCAACCCTGCCCTCACTCAGTGATTACCCACACATTCCAGTTCATAGTGAGAAGTGTTGGGTAGGGGTCTCGTTGAACCATAGACTTCACTCTGTTCCAGGGAATGCACCATTGTTAGAGCAAGTTCTGCATCACAGTGCAAGAAACTGAAGTCTGGTGCTGGGAATGTTTTGATCTCATACTTGAAATGCAGAACATAATGGTATCAATCTCTGAAAATCAAATGAAATCTTGTGGGAGTAGGTTAGGTCCAATGAATAAAATTATATAAAACAATTTCATACTTGACATTTACTGAGAGGGGCTTAACTTTTCCTACATATTTTAGTCTGTTCAGCTGGCATTATTTATTCATGTCTCTTTCCCCATTTGGTTCACAATTTATCTTTTGGGAGCCCAGAATTAAACTGTAAAAATGTATATATGCTAGGCACTGTTTTATGTTCCATCAATGGAGAAGTCATCAAAATCTCTAACAGAATAAGATTCAGCCTATTACAGGGGTGATTTAGCTGAAATAAAATGTAATGTTTAACTCAGAGAAGCTGGAAAAAATGAGATTTAGGAATATGAAATTGAATAATCACTTGGTGAAATGACAGTGGTTTTTTTGTCAATCTCCCAGTTGAAAGAATATTAGGACATCAAGATTATGAATGGCCAGAGCCAAATGAGGATTCACGATAACCCAGCAGGACAAGATTGGCTTCTGATTCCAGTGATAACACATTGTTCCCTAACACTGACAGAGTTAAATAAAAGAAATTCAGTGTTCTGTGGCACAGCTTTTTGTTGCACTGTCATGTTTTGTGGTAGGGAAATAATTGATGTATAACAAATTAAAAAAAAACAAAAAACAACGACGATGACCCTAGAGAATGGGGCAGTTTCTGACACAGACCACTGTGACTAAATATTTCATCTGATATTTTATAAGATGAGAATTCATGCTCAAAAACGTTAATGAGAGACACTGGGGAGGGAAGTTAGAGAAAAAAAAAACAAACCCATAGAGTGAACATGAAAAGGCCAAGCTCAGGGTATCCATTTTCTAGCATTGATATAACAAATTACCACAAACTGAGTGGCTTAAAAAAACAACAGAAATTTGTTCTTTCACAGTTCTGGCAGTGAGAAGTCTGAAGTCCAGGGGTCTACAGGGACATACTCCCTGTGAAGGCTCTAGGAGAGGATCTTTCCTTGCTTCTTCCTAGCTTCTGATGGTTGCTGGCAATCCTTGGGTCTCTTTTGCTTGGGGTATCACTTCAATTTTTCCTTCCATTGTCCTGTGTGATTCTTCTGTGTATGTGTGTGTGTATGCGTGAGCACACATTCTTCTCTTTTTACAAGAACATTTGTTATATTGGATTAAGGTCTACCCTGATTCAGTATGGCTTCATCTTAACTTGATTATACCTGCAAAGACCTCATTTCCAAATAAGGCCACATTAACAGGTTCTGGGGCCTAGGATTTCAGCATTTTTAGAAGAGGGGGACATAATTTAATCCACAACAATCAGTAACTGATGTCATCTGTGATAGTGTCATGAGATAGGTGGAACAGTCTACAGCCCATCGGGAAATGCCACTTGGAACCCTCATACAAAATGCAAAATGAGAGAGAAAATGGATTTTTAGTTGGTGATAATGCAGTATCAATGGACACTTCTAGCATGCTACACCAGCCATTCCAAGAACTTTACAATGTGTTATTTAATTCTTCCAATGATCCTATGATATAGGTGCTTTAATTAGACCATTTTATAGATAAGGAAATTGAAGCATAAAGAGGCAAAGGTGGAATTGAAGAAAAAAAACCCACTAATATACAGGGAAGGGAAGGTTTTCAGTGACAGGGGAACTCAGGTGGGGCCAGCCAAATACATCCAGAGCAAAGATTGCTGCCCATCCAGAGCATTTTAGGGTACTAGCAAAGCTTCCTTGACTGGAGCGTCCTCACACTTTAGATTTTCCTACATACCTGAGGCTGCCTGATGTTCCACAATAAAAAATTTATTCATTGAACCAAAGACTTAGATCCTAGCCAGTTTTGAAGGGATGTTGGATTTTTTTTTCTTTTCAGAAAGAGAGAGAGAGAGAGAGAGAGAGAGAGCGCAAATAGGATAGCGCCTGGAAAGAGGAGAGATTTTCAAGCAGACTCCATGCCCAGCTTGGAGCCTAAGGCAGGGATAGATCTCACAACTTTGAAATCATGACCTGAGCCGAAATCAAGAGTTGGGTGCTTAACCAACTGAGCCACGCAAGCGCCTCAGGGATGCTGGATAGTCTGTCATAAACTATTTTGAGTCTCTATTCAGGAATCTCAAAGACTTGGCATGTATTTGCTCAGACCACAGAGAATGACAGATGACTGTCAATATATTTACTCTCCTCATCTGCTTAAATTGTCTTGAAAAAGGGATCTTTCAGATGATTACAGGTGTATGTGCATGTATATACATATTCTAAGTCCAGAGACAACAGATTGCCCACAGATTGTCGTGATTAAGATCTCAATCCTGGACTGGGATGGCCTACATTCAAATTCTAGCTTTGCTTTCTAAGCCTTGTGACCTGGGATGAGTCATTAAAACTTAGTTTCTTCATCTATAAAATGGAGAATAATGATGATGATGATAATGATGTTATTATTAATGATAATAACATTATTTACCTCATAGAGTTGTTGGGATTAAAAAATATGTTAATATACCTTTAAAACAATGTCTAACATGTAGTAAGTGTATATAAGTACTTACTTTTATTATTATATATGTGATATAGATGAGATGAATAATATATGAGCACAAGGAGAAGGTTCTAGAAAATGCATATTAGAGACAGAAGTTGAGGGGTGGTCATTTTCATTTTACATATGGGTACTTTTGCTAGATATACCTTTAGTTTTTCTGAAGCTCAATATCATTTCTGGTGCCTAAGGACAAATTCCACTCATCACTCTGCATTGCTGCTTTTATCTTTGATCAACATACCACAAAATTTTATGCTGCCTAAGAAACAGAGTTCAAAATATTTTTCTCTTCTGTGTCACCAGGCTCTCAGGCTGCATTTAGCTTTTCCCTCCCCTTGCAAAGACCAAAGTAGGATAAGGATGGGTGTCCCTGGTGTGGGCTTGATCTCCTCTGAGCCCATCAGCTGATTATTGATTGATGATAGTACTTCATGAAGATGTGAATCATGATAAAAATCTTGAAAAAAGAAAAAAAGAAGCTTTGCTTCTCTGAGATGAGTTTGCACATAGAAACTGGCTGTCTGTAGGGTCAGTCCTCAAACACTTTACTACCCTGAAATGGAGATCCCATCTTTGCTGTGGGTGTTGAGGAATTCCACACCACCGGCTGTCCCTGAATAGTAAGTGACAGGGTGAGGACGTCAATAACTAAGTCAACTAAATACCTCTTCACCGATGTCTGAATTGGCACAAGTTAAGAGTCTACAGGACAGACATGCCACAAAGAGCATTGGTAACAAAGAAAAAAATAGATAAATTGGACTACATCAAAATTAAAAAGTTTTGTGCATCAAAAGACACTATCGGGCAGCCCGGGTGGCTCAGCGGTTTAGCGTCTGCCTTCAACTCAGGGCGTGATCCTGGAGACCCAGGATCGAGTCCCGCATGGGGGTCCCTGCATGGAGCCTGCTTCTCCCTCTGCCTGTGTCTCTGCCTCTCTCTCTCTCTCTCTCTCTCTGTTTCTCATGAATAAATAAATAAATAAATAAATAAATAAATAAATAAATAAATAAAATCTTTAAAAATATATATTAAAAAAAGACACTATTAACAGATTGAAAAGGCAACCTACAGAAAATATTTGCATATCATATAGCTCATAAGGGGTTAATACTCAGAATATACATACAGAACTCCTATGATTCAATAACAAGAAAATAATCTAACTCAGAAACGTGCATAGGGCTTGAATAGTCTCCAAAGAAAGTCTCCATTTTCTATGCAAGAGCACACGAAAAGAAACAATATCGCTCATCATTAGGGAAGGGCAATCAAAACCATAATGAGATAATACCTCATACCCATCAGGATGGCTAGGATGGCTCTTATAAACACACACACACACACAGATTTAGAGAAAGAGAGAGAGAGAGAGAACAAGTGTTGGTGATGATGTGGAGAAAATGGAACCTTGGTACTGCTGGTGTCTTTCCTACCTTCCTCTCTCCCTCCCCACTTCCCTTTCTTCTTTCCTTCCATCAGTATATACTTCTGGAATTTTATTTTATTTCAAGTGATATCATCCATTACTATCATTATTTAACTTGATGCGCAGTGAGAGCACCTTCAAGTTGGCTTTTGTGTTCCTTTGACTTGTCCTTTTCATTTTTTGGGAACACTTTCTTACTTTCTGGCACAAAAAAATATTCCAGGGACATCTTTTCCTTACCCTTCCCCAGTCCTGGAAATAGACTTTATTTCAAATAGGCCTTGGCTTCTTTCAGTGGAAAACAGTGTTCAGAAATCAAGATCTTAGTTCCGAACTTTTTTTTTTTTTTTTTTTAGTTTAAATTTGAAATCAGTCTATGGTCTAGGAGAAATCTTGAATTCTTGTTCTGCATAAAGAATTCTGATCCCCAGCCTTTCAGGAGTAAATACAAACCTTCTGGAGGCCGGGTGGTCATAGGCTTCCTCTGACCCTCCCCTCCCCCAACTCATTCCCTGTTTCCTAGGACAGCCAGCCCTCCTAGGGCATCAGCACTAAAATCTTTATGCAGTCCCTGAAGCTTCCCGCTGGTGTGGATTTCAAAGGCAGCAGAGTCAGCGTGGAATTAATGTAGAGAGGCTGAGAAAGAAAATCTCAAACCATGTGACAGGACCTCAAACTGTTGGAGAATGACAAAAGCAGATAAGCTGATAAAGAATTGGGTGTTATTAAGAGAGTTTATCTTCATGTTTTGAAGTCACAGTCTTGAATCAAAAAGCAAATTTCTCTTTGGCAAAATAGTGAATATTTATAAAGGATTGGCTGTGTGCCAGGCACTTTGGACCCATGCACCCTACATGAATTATCTCACTTAATCTCCATGGTGACATTACATGGTGGATCGCTTGCATCCCCATGGAAGCACAGAGACATTAAGTAGAAAATGATGGAATTGGAATGTGTATCCAAGCAGACTGACTTCAGAACCTGTCATCCTGCTGGACTCCCAGGCTCACACAGAGGGCGTGATGATGAAAAGGTGGGCACTGATCTCTCTGCACCAAGTGTAGGCATAAAATGAAATCACTTCTGGTAGGATCTTAGTAGAAAGCAGAAAACAATGTCACATGTAGTGTGAGAGGAAGTCCTAAAGAGCAGGGTTTTCTGAATCAGTCATTAGTAATTAAGGAGGTCAGAGATTGTGAATAAGGGCACATACATTTTCATTTTTACTCAACATTTTTTAGTCATTCATTTTTCTCAACATTTTACTATAGTAAAATTACATTCCCATTTTGGAAAAAATCAGGTACTATGAAAAATGCAAAGGAAACATTTTCTGTAATCTCATTTCTCAGAGATAGTTATTCATATTTTTACATTTTTCTATGTGTTTTCACTTAATTGAGATCCCAGTGTATAAAAATTCTCTGGCTTGCTTTTTTCACTAAATCGCATAAGCACATTCCCCTTTTGTTAAAAGCTTTTCACAACAACATTTTTAGTGGCTGCGTAATACTCTCTTTTATTAATGTAATATTATCTCCTTGACAGTTTCCTTAACATTATGTATTTAGGTTGCTACTATTTCCTAATTATTAAAACAAAACACATCAGCAAACAAACAAGCCCTTGCGACAGATATCTTTGTGTGTGTACTTTGGTTTGTTTCAGATTATTTTCTTAAAATAGAGTCTTAGAAATGATCTTACTTTATTACAGTTATGGATATGTTAGTTATTATTTAAAAATAGTTTAATAATGTAAATAATTAAATGTATTTAATAATTAAATTATTAAGTTATTTTTAATAATAAAAAGCATGTATAAGACACAAATTTAGAAGATACAAAAGGTCATGCAGTGAAATCAAATCTCTTTTTGAATCTCTCTCTGAACCATCAAGAATCCAGCCTCAGTTTCTTGCTTTTCTTTTCAGAGAAATCTTTTATATTATTTGTTTTTCTTTTCAATAGTTGTGGAATATTTGAGTGTCTCTTGTTGATTGACATTTACATGAATCCTAATCTCTTCCTACTGTGTACTATGCTGTATTGACTATCACAATGTAGACCTTATTTCCCACCTTATAAGATACTAGGAGCAGAATTGTTTGGTTAAAAGTTATGAGCATCTAATGTTTTGATAGGTATAGAAGTCTCTCCTTCTCTGGGGGGTTATGTTTGAAGACCTTCAGCAGATCGTGATGGTAGTAACCAAAGCTATATGTACTGTTTTTTCCCGTATATACAAATCTACGATAAAATTTAATTAGTAAATTAGGCACAGTAAGAGATTAACAACAATTAACAAATAGAACAATTTTAACAGTATGCTATAATAAAAGTTATGGGAATGTGGTCTCTCTCTCTCTCTAAATATCTTATTGTACTGTATCCACCTTCATCTTCTGGTGATATAAAGCTGAATTGATAATGACTACCTGATGAGATGAAGTGAGGGGAATGACGTAGGCATTGTGACGTAGTGTTAGTTTGTTATCCACGGGGCCATACATCTGGGGAGGATCCCCTAATTCCAGGCTGAGGGTAACTGAGACCGTGGAAGGCAAAACCATGGATAAGGGAGGAATACTGTATACAAAATCATTGCCATTGAGGTTATATCAATTTATGTTTCCACCAGTAATATGAGAGAAAAGAGTGTCCTTTCTTATTCTCCCCATTTATACAATATATTATGAAATGTTTTAATCTTTGCTAATTTAAGAGGCCAAAAATATTATTTCATTGTAATTTTAATTTCTTTTATTTTGGGTGAGACTGATCATTTTTTAATAGCCACTTATTATTTCCTTTTTTGGGGATGGGTTGTTTTGGGGAGGTGCTTTCTTTTGGGTTTTTCCTTTTTTCCTTATTAATTTTTCAGCAGTTTTTAAATTGATGAAATGTAAGCTCTTTGGTTGTGATGTTATTTGCAAGCATCTTGTCCAGATTATCTTTTCAGTGTTTGTTATTTATTTGTTTTTGCATTACAGGATTTTTTTCCCCCCAGAAATGTTTTGTGTGTATGGTTGTCTGTACCAATATTTTTTATTTTAAAGATCTTGAGGATTGTCCTACCACAGAAAGCCTTTCTCTACTTGGAGACTTTAAATATATTATTCTTTTTTCCTTTGGTAATTTTATGAGTTTGTATTTTACACATATTTTTGCTGAATCTAAAGTTTATTTTTGTATAGAGTATAAGATAGGGATACAACTTAATATTTTTAAAAAGTGAATCAATACCATTTGTTGTGTGATATATTCCCCCCCCATTATTTTAAAATGCCAGCATTATCATATATTAAATTCCCATATAAATTTGGGTCTATTTTTTATTTTTCTATTCTGTTCTATGATATTTTTCTCATGAACTATATTTAAAAATTTTTCTGGTTTTATAATATATTTCAATACCTGGCATAGCAAGTGTCCCTTCTTTATTATTCTTTTTCAGATTTCTTTCTTTCTTTTTCTGCGGTGGAGGAACACAATCGTTCATTTATATTTTCCATAGAAACATTAATTGCTTTGCCTGTTTTTTCCCCTTAATTCAATAGTGTTTTCATTAGAATTGTTTTATTTTTTTTTAATTTTTAAAAATATTTTATTCATTTATTCATGAGAAACAGAGAGAGAGAGAGAGAGAGAGGCAGAGACACAGGCAGAGGGAGAAGCAGGCTCCATGCACCAGGAGCCCGACGTGGTACTTGATTCCGGGTCTCCAGGATCAGGCCCTGGACTGAAGGTGATGCTAAACCACTGAGCCACCCAGGCTGCCCTAGAATTGTTTTAAATTAATTGATTATTTTGGGAAAAGATTATATTTTTATAATTTGATATTTTCTATTCTATTTTTCTATTTGTTTTTAGTCCTTTGCCTTTTAGTAGCATTCAAGATTGATTTATGCAGATTTTGCATATTTTAATTTTTTTTTTTTGCTATTTCAAATGGGATCTGTTCTTTCATTTCACAATATAACTGGTAGTTGTACTAAATATATGATGGCTATTAAATATATGTAATAATTTTGTTGCTAGCCATACTATTACTTATTCTTGGCTTTATTTATTTTTTTCTTTTTAAAGATTTATTTATTTATTTATGATAGTCACAGAGAGAGAGAGAGAGAGAGAGGCAGAGACACAGGCAGAGGGAGAAGCAGGCTCCATGCACCGGGAGCCCGACGTGGGACTCGATCCTGGGTCTCCAGGATCGCGCCCTGGGCCAAAGGCAGGCGCCAAACCGCTGCGCCACCCAGGGATCCCTATTCTTGGCTTTAATAATAGTTTTGCAATGGAGACTGTTGGCTTTTCTTGATAAACTGTTAGACCACTTTAAATAATGATGATTTTACTTCTTCATTTCTCATTTTTTATGGTTCATTTCTTTTTCTTATTTTGTAGTCTTGGTTGCTATCTCCAAAATAATGTTAAATAGTAGTTGACACAATGGATGTCTTTGTTTTATTTTTCATTTTACTGAGAGTATGTATAGTTTTTCTCCATTAAGTATGATGGAGGTTTTTGAGTTGAAAGAGACATGTTGTACTGTGCCGAGGAAGTACCCATTTTTCCTATTTTGTTAGGATTAAAAAAATAAAAAGCAGATAGTGAAGTTTTCAAATATCCTTTCAACACTTATAGAGATAATTGTTTGAGTTTTCACTTTTGATCCATTAATGGATTTCTTGGTAGTTTTGGAATAAACCCAGTGGTATGGATACCAAAGACTCTTGATTCCACCTGCTAATTTGCCTTGTAGAAAGACTGCACTGGTTTATAATCTCACCATAGATGTATCAGAGCACTTAACAAACAAGTGTTGGGAAGGTGATGAGTGGTCTTTTGTAATGAGAATTATCCACTAAAAAGATGAGGAAAAACCATCTGAATATAAGCAAGCCACATCTTTGCAGCACAGCAATAGCAACAGAAAAGTTCAAAATCTACCCACACTGAACCATGATGCCTCAGGCTTAGGAAAGAAAGTTTTCTTAACGTGAAGGGCATTAAGGAGGGTTCATAATGAGATGAGCATTGGATGTTATACTATATGTTGGCAAATTGAATTTAAATAACAAAATTAAACTAAAAAACAAAGAAAAAATAGTTTTCTTTACCTAAAGGAAGAATTAGGCATATTATTCAGTTATGCAAGAAGCAAAGTCCAGCTAATATGAGCACAAAAAGAAATATATTGGCTTATGTAACTTAGAAATCTAAGAGGGTAGATCTTACTTTAGGTAGAGTTGCAGCCAAGTGTTCAAACATTATTACTGAGACTGACCTTCACGTATTGGCCCTCAGCTACCTTTGTTGACTTTATACTTAGAAAGAGGTTCTCCACGTTACAGCAAACATGGCCACTATCTGTTCTAGGTTTACATCACCCTCTACTCTTCTTGAACTAAAGGGTGATACTCTTTTCTTCCTAGTATAGCTACAATTCGTGCAGAATAACAATGGCTATCCTGTCATAGGTCCTTATGCTTTCCAATTACTTTGCCTAGGTTTTGATTGATTTGCATTTGCCTCTGCAATGGAGAAACTGAGCAGTCACAAAGCAGTAGATGAACAATAAAGCGGCTGAAGCAGGAAATACAAGGAGTTTCATGGTATTAGATAAAACTTTCACCCTGGATCTTGATAGAAGTAAGTATTTCCTCTTTGAGTTATGTAAAAAGACACAATGATACTTTGAGTGATCTGAATAGCCTCTGAAATTTTAATATTCTTATCTTCTTTCAGCCAGATCATGGGAGGCCAGCATCTTGCTTATAGATACTCTTGAATGCTATTGAAAGGCCCATTAAATTAAATATACAAACCCTTGGCAACAGGGGATTGCCATGAATTTGACTGTTATCTGCAGTGTGTCAGGAAATACTTCGTGATGTTTTCCTCAACAGTGACACAGAAAATAAATTGAAATTAATTGTTTTTAGTTGATTAACTTTATGGCAATATGCATATACTTTGGAGGTTAAGGATGTTGGGAAAACAAGCATCCACTGAAGAAGAAATTGCATGAGAAGCCTTGGAAGAGGAGAACTCTCACATACAAGTGAGAGAGGCTTTGACAGTAATGAGAGTATTAAGGGCTGGACGGGCCCTTAAATTGTGTTCATTAAGTGGTGTATGCCTTTTTTTTTTGTAAAGTTTATTAAGACTCTTGAGAGGAGACTAATGCCTTTCAACACAGAGAAATAAAGATGCTCATTTAGGACTATAACATGTCTCCCCTGAGTTTTTTTAAATGTTATTTTTGACACACTTTTTTGGCATTTTGACACGCTGCTGTTACAAATCCAGTCACAGCACAGTACTTCCATTAGACAAAAACAACAGCATTTTTTTCTCTAGGCAAGAAAGAGTTTGAATTGAGATACGTATGAATTGACTTTCATGAACTCTTCAGTGAAGGGAGAGTTGAGAGGATAAGAGTAAGATGATATTCATGTGATGAGAGGAGGCTAGGTCCCTGCCTCCTCCTCCAGGAACCCCATCTCCACCAGCTGAATTGCTGTGCAGGACAAGATCCCAATAGCAGCACATCCTTGACCTTGTCCTCAGGCATTTTGGAAAGCAGAATATTTCACACAGGTACTGTGCATTTGCCAGAAAGTGGAGGGAGTTTGGCTTTTTGCCAGAGAAGAAGTTGTGAGTGTGACATCTCAAGGTTGCCATCCAGACAACTAGAATCTGAAGTCTTTGACAATAGTGTAGACAGACCTTGGGAAAACTTGGGATGTAGAGAAGCCATTTCTGCAGTGTTTGAGCAATATCTAAGCTCTGATGCCCACTCTCACCCTGTTCCTCATCTCTTCTCTACCTGCCTATCTCTTTCCCTTCAATTTCCCCTCATCTGCATGGATAATAAAATATGAGGCACTGAGTTACATACAAAAGACATCCACAGCATGTGTCTGGTCCTGGTGAAGTGGAGAGTGGCCCCTGAGCCCCCTTATACCTCTCACATAGTTAGGCCAGGAAAAATGTCCTTAACTTCCTTGAGCTTCCATTTTTCAATTTATAAAATGAGGATAGTTATATTTATCTTATGGGGTCACTGTGAGGCTTAATGCACTCACCACAAAGTTTAGAATGAAGTAGGTGTTCCATCAATTTTGGTTTTTCTTTTCTCTTTTTCATTTATTTGGGGCAAATGAAGTGTAAACATACGAAAAAGTGATTAGTGTTGATGGCATATTTGCAGACACAAACTAGACCCTATTCATCAAGACAAGCTATACTCATGGGAGATTAAAAAAAAATTCTGTGGCAATGTACATGTTACTTTTATTCAGTAGTGGCAAAGCAACAGTCCTTCGGAAATGTATACAATCTAGTTAAAGAGACAATATGAATTAGGATAAGCTGACCAAATTAAAGGAATAAGAATGGGCTCATGGAGGAAGTGTGCAGCGAGGTTGTGCAGTTAGCCCACCTGGGCTCAAATCCTGGCTTTGCTCCCCATACCTTGGTGAACTATTTAATAACTTCATTCTATTTAGCCTGCCTCATTCTTCTCCTCCGTGTATGGGGATGACAATAGGGGATGATGAGATAAGGATTAATTGAGGTAATAAAGAATATAAAGCACACAGGCAGGGCTGGCATGGTATATGGACACTTAATGTGAACTCTTACTAATAATACAAAATGCAAGTGTGAGCAAGGTTAGCTGTTTGCATGTTTGCAAGTGAATAAGGACACGGAAACAGACTCTAACACAATTCAGGGTGTTTTTCCATACAAGTACTGTCGGTTCCAAAAGGTGTTAGGGCATTTGGGAGGTTGCTGTTTGGAAGGGGCTTGACCAATGGTTAACAGCCCCGCTTCCCCCACCTCGCACTGTAGACCTGTGCCAGCTCTATGCACGAAGCATTACTCATACTGTCTCTTCACACAGCAGTTAACCTTACTTGTCACTGCTTCCGGGGGGAGATCAAGTGCATTGAAATTATGGAGGTGGCACAATAAATCATGGTCACTTCTTGACATGGCCAGACAAAGCAGCTGGAAAGAGTCTCACCACAATGTCAGCTCAAAGTTGAAATGCAAAGTTTTAACATATCAATTTTCTCTCTTTTTTTAATTGTCATCCTGATTTTTCCTTTCTTCCCCCAAGACTCAAATGACTGAATTGGAGATTGATCTTGGCAGCTGGGTGGGCTAATTCACCAAGCATGGTTTTGCTTTCTTCCTTTTTCCTTTTTTTTTCTCCGGATGTGAACATTATGATTTGAGAATGAAATAATTGAGCAACCTAATGAGAGGCTGTGAAAGAACTGTTTTCACCCTTGAAATCTCAAGTTTCAATCTCTTACTTTCTAAAGGCAAATTCCCTCAGGCTATATCCCCAGGATTTAGCAGTGCTCCTGGGACATAACAGGCACTTAACAAATATTTGTGAAATGAATGGATGGCAGTTCTAGCCTTCCAGCTTTCTCTGGCTTGTTTTTGTTTCTCCTGTTCTTTATCGAGATCTCCTCAACTGACCCCTCAAAGAGTCTCCCAGGTATCGAGTATGAACACTTCCAGAAGAGTTGCCTTCTGGGTTTAGTTCTTTTCCTACTCCCCTTGGGCTCCAAGACAAAGAATTTTAACTACACACTTGCCCTTACAAGGGCTTAGAATCCTGACCCATCTCCGTTCAGTTATGTTCTCTTGGCTCCTAATGTTGGGCAATCGGATTTTATGAAAGCTATAAGTCTTGCTCTAGAAAAATGCACAGATACACAAAGCACACAAGGTTTGGCATATGAGTTTTTGGGACCTTTTGGGAGCACATTCTTGGGTCCAAGATAAAGATCATGCCTTTTGTGATTGCATTTTAATTATGGATAGCTGCTGCTGTAGGGCTCTCCTCTCCTGGAGGGCAGAGAACAGGTCTTTCTCAACTGCTATGCATTTCTCTACCCACTGCAGTAGAGTTTCTCATCTCCAACTCGTCAAAACTTCTCTGAAGAAGGGCAGAGGTTGCCCCAAAGGCCACTGAACTGCCCAACCTCATACCCAGTCCTGCGTCATTTGACAGTTCGGTGCTAACTGATGTTATTTGTCCGCTCTTCTTCCGGCTCTCTTTCCTTGGCTTTTGCAACATCATTATTGGATTCTTCTGTCTTCATTTCTGTCCTGGCTACTCTTTGCCCTATGCTTTGGTCATATTTCTAAGGACTCTCTTCCTGGTTTCCCTTTCCCCATCCTCTATATCTTCTTTCTGAGGAGTCTTATCTCTGCTCATGATTTCAACCACAACTGTACACTGATGGCATCCAGATGCATGTCCCAGCCCAGATCTTGCTCCGCAACAATCCGCATCTCTTTCTCTGCATGTGCCAGTGGGATGGTCCACAGAGATCTATGGAACCTTGGGCTCAGCATATCCACTAAAGGAACCGTGTTTCACTTCTGATGTTTTCTTCCAAGGGCAATCATAGCCATTAACATAACACTCTAGCTGCTCCCTACTCTCCACTTTGGAGAGGAGAAACCTCCCTGATTGGTGAGCTGCTGTCAGAGCGCTCGTGGTCCTGATTGCTCTTGACCGGAGGCAAGCTTAATGGCCAAGGTCTGGCATCTATCAGAGGAACCAAAGGGCACCCAGTCCTCCCAGAGTAGGCAAGGTAGATCTAATTCAGGGGGTCTGTATTAGAAAGTTCACTTGCCTGCAGGTGTACCTATATTCTATAGTATAAACTTTATTTGGAGTAAAAGGGGCAATTTGATCTTCTATTTGCTTTTTTCTTTTGTTTCTTTTGTTTTATTTACTAATGATTTGGAACTTCAAGACCTTTTTCTTGGAAAAGGCATATATTTGGCTAGAGTAAATGGGATAGAGTTAAGAATTTCAAGTGCTAATATTGCTCTGAACTCTTCTCTGCAGAGTTTCTTTTGTTTTTGGTTTCTTTTGTTTTTCTTAATGACAGACCTTTCCCCCCACCTCTCTCAGTGGTCTTTCTTGAACTTAGCTATCTGCAAGAAAAAATTTCTGAAAATACTCTTAACCTACGTTAATGGAAAAACAGGGAGATTTTATTAAGGTTACCCATTCTGTCTGAAGCACAAAGGGGCATGTGGATTCTTTTTAATGCTTACGGAGGGAGGGAAAAACAGACTTCTCAGTCATGACTGTGACTTGTGATTAAATGAGTGAAATTTCCCTAGGTATTGTGAGGTAGTCCAAAGGAGGTAGAAAATATGACTTTGATGTCATGAAGTTTATAATTTAAATAGGAGGACTGAGTAAACAATAGATGCATAAAATCACAGATAATGCTGAAATGTTAAGATACATAGGAGATCTATATATAGGAGATCAGGAAGGATTTCAAATTGAAATGGGAATGTTGGCTTGATTGGATGGGATGGGAAAGCTGACTAGTGTTAGCTCTTAGCATCTATTAGCTACTATTATTAGCATTCTTGGAGGAGCTCACTGTGTTGTCGGAGTGAGTCAGGAGATCTGACTTACTCTTGCCTTTTAAGTCCAAATAAATTGCTTTGCACCGCAGACCTCTTAGTTTGAGCTCTGCACTGCTTCTGGTACTATTTTGGATACCTTGGTTGGCTTAATGTGTACATATGGACCTGGTTTCTGTTTTGTTTATTTCTTTCTCAGGCCTTATAGTGTACATCCTGACCTAATTCTAGCAGGTATGAACTTAGTCCATAAACAGCAAGAAATATCACATTCTGTATTTCCTTTAAGTGAATATAAATTTGTCCCTGAGCCCCTATTCCATAGGACTGTCTGGAAATTCAACACTGGTCATTATTAAGGCTCTCTGCAGGCTCTCAGTCCTGAATTTTGCAAGGGATTTAGGACTTGGAGCTTAGGCATTGGGGAAGACCATCTGGTCTTTGGCCACCAAACTGTTCCTCCACAGAAACTTGATCTTCATATTAGGATCTTCATATTAGGAGGCTCTGTTTCTTGGGTATGGTGCTTATAGCAGAGGAATTCTGGAGGAGGGTGAGGGATCTCTGGGTTTAAGTCTGTTCTTCCTTATTATTCCACAGAGAGGCTCCTTCTATATCTTATCATCTTAATGTCCACCAGACTCAAATACCTCTCTCTCTATTTTCCCAAATATATTTTTCTGTATTTGGGCTGAGTTGTGCCTCCTCTAATTTCTATGTTGAAGTCCTAACCTGTAGTACCTGAGAATGTGACTATATTTGGACGTAAGGCCTTTAAAGAGGTATCAGGTTAAAATGAAGCAATGAGGGTGGGCCCTAATCCAGTACAACCCACGTCCTTATGATAAGAGATGTGGATACAGACAGACACAGAAGGAAGACAGAGGAAGGAGAAGGCAGCCATCCTCTAATCTAAGGAGAATGACCTCAGAAGAACTCATCCCTGCATGCATAGATCTTAAATTTGAATTTCAATCATCTAGAACTGTGAGAAAGTAAATTTCTGTTATTTTTTTTTTTAATTTCTGTTATTTAGGGCCATCAGTCTGTGGCACTTTTTAATAGTAGCCCTAGCTGATTAAGGCACTTTGTCCTCTAAAAAAAATTTTTTTTAAGATTTATTTATTTTAGAGAGGGGAGAGGCCAGGGAGTGGGAGGAAGAAACTCAAGCAGACTCCAAGCTGAGCAGGGAGCACAATGTAGGGCTTGATCTTACGACCCCAAGATTGTGACCTGTGTAGAAACCAAGAGTTGGATACTCAGCTGACTGTGCCACCCAGGCGCTCCCTCAGAATTTATTATTATTTTTTAATTAGCTTGGGTTTTTTTCAAAAGGCAGAAGAGCCATTGACTTTATGTAGCTTCTATCTTGTCTCTTACATTTCTGCTGCAAGAAAATAGTAAGGACATTGCTAGTTGGAGGTGGTGGTAGTGCAGAGGAGGAGAGGAAAATGCATCGAGAACCCAGGAACATTGGTGACTCAGTAAATTGCCCTGCCAGAGACTGCCCCCTGGTTCCCCATCTTCATGTTTTCAGGCCTGCTTGCTTTTCTCTTTGTGATGAAACAGGTTCCCCTGCCTTCTCATCTTCATCCCATCTTTATGAGGCATCTGTTTGCCTGGTGCAAAGTTCTAGATGTGTTATTCTCCTGGAACTGAACCATATAGAAAGACCTGGAAGATTTGGAGGCAGTGACATACTAGATACTAAAATGACTTCTGACCATACTTATGTCTCAGGAGGGCAGTAGGGTTTTTGAGGACTTGTCCTTGATTTGATTCGTCAAAGGCTATTCTGCAGAAACATCCTCAATATTTATTGAAGCTCTGGCCAAGCTATCAACCAAGTGAGCCAATTCATTGTCGAGCCCAGTTTCCACAGTCATATTAAAAGTCAACTGGGAAAGACAGGATTTCCAAGCAGTTTATAGCTCACTTTATTTCCCTCCCTTTTCTACCACCCTATGATTTTGGTAGTCCTAATACTCTCATTGGAAAAAAAATTGTTGCCTAAGGATATTGCAATGTATGACCACTGATAAACTGTGACCGGTTCTTGGCTTTTTGTAAGACTGGGAATATTAAGATGTCATTAAATATTTTATCTTCCTTCCTTCATGCTATGACTTTAATGCTGTGTTCAAAGATCATTACTCAGTTACGCTGGCAAGCCTCCTCTCCTTTGAAGACATTCTCTACAAGAACATGTAATATTCATTATCATTCACTGCTGCCTGATTTTTTTCCATAATATTCTCTTCTCTACCCCTCCCCCCCACCTCAGGGTTTTACTGAGGCCAAAGTACCTTAGGTGGCACTTAAGAATTACAGAAAGTTATAAATACACACAATCCAGATTCTCGACAGTTTTCTATGGAAATTTATAAAGTGTATTTTATAGCAAATGTGTTTTTATAGCACTGTGGGTTCTGATTAAGATGAAAGCTTATTGACTTTTGGGACTGGTGTGCTGAGATTATATACACATACAACTTTCAAAAAGTGGGACTGTAGGGTGGTTATGTCTTCATCTGTATGAAGGCAGGGTTAGAGGACCAGATGCAGAAAGGAGACAAGAATGCATGTATTATACGTGTGAGAAAGAAGGAGTGAGAAGGAAAATATTTGCAGAGCTCTGAGTCACTAGATGGTGTGTCCAAGGTTCCCTCCCTAACACTTGTTTTTAACAATGAGAACCAATCATGTCCCACTTGGAAGGGCTTAGGCATTGCCTTGAGAAAGTTTCAGAGATGGAAAAAATGAATCTGGGAGTCATCGAGGACCTGGGTCTGATAGAACCTTCTTAGGAGGTGTCCCCAGAGGGGTAACCTCAGGCCTTGACTTCTAGTAGAGTAGCTCTTGAAAGTTTGCCATCTATCTCACAATGAATCATCTTTCTGTCATTGATATGGTCACTAGGCAGCTTGAAATCAAGCTCTGCACTCACCTCTTGTAACCAGACAAGGTTCCGTGCTGTGCACGTCTGTGGTCAGATCTCATCTCTGGGGTTCACTAACTTCCTGTCCTCACTGACTTATGCCCTGATTCCTTCAACCATATTAGTCTTTTGTGATGGGTGTACTTTTCTAAGTTGCCTGAAATCCCTTGTGGATCGGAAGTGCGGGTGAATATAAGCAAAAGAAGGCAGTGCACTAGGGAGTTTCTGTTGCCGCAGACAGAACCGTTCTGTGGAGCAGGATGTTGGAAGTCTGGCCATGACGAGGGACGACTCTTGCCCAAGTATATTGTGTTTTGTGCTTATTAGCACTTGTAGCTAGTTTTGGACACTGAAATTAGGTCACTTGTTCTGAGGGAGGGTGTGATACAGTGATAACAGGGTGGAATATTTACAATCAAGCCTGCAAAGATAGAGGATGAATGGTCATAATATGTATAGATTAAATAATACACGGAGAGTAAAGGAGAAGGCAGGGAAGCAAGAGAAACTACATAGCTTTCTACAATTGAAAAGGAGTTTGTTTCATTTGACCAGTTACAGACAAAATTATTTAAAAATTCATAACACCAAACAGCTACTTAGAATCTCTCTCTCTCTCTCTCTCTTTTTTTACCAAGACTGAAATGTCTTTTGGATTGAAGGGATTTAATAATTTATAAAAAAATAAAGACTACAATATTATCCTTCTTTCCCCGTGTCAATAAATAGTGCATTTTAAGATGTATTCTGCATCTACCCTGAAACTATCAGATCAGAAATCTGAAATTCCTTGTGTCTACTCATTTTCTTTTTTGAGAATGACAAATACAGGCTCTGCTAGATGCTATCAATGCGATTTTAACTTGTACCAGGACAAGGAGGTGGTTTTGGCTAGCTGTTGGTGATTTGGCATTTCAGCTGTAATTCTGGATTTTATGGAGCATTAGCATTTCTGTTTTTATTTTTAACTTAGAGCAGAGGTAGGGAAGCGCCTTTCACTGCTCTCCCCTGCACCCCGGAGACTCACTGCCGTCAGCCTGCATTCCACTGCTCTGTCTCATGGCCTCTCTTGAGGTTTCTGGAGTTAATGAAGTAAATCAAAATCTCTGAGCAAAATGATTTCAGTCTCTGGAGGTAAAGTATGCCATGTGGGATGATGCCCAGATAAGAAACCATAATCACGTCTCAACGGCAGAAGTATTTGCTCAGGGTCTGAGCTAGGGCGGGGATGAAAACCTTAATCCTGAAATGTAAGAAGCTTTGTGTGAGATTTGTTGAAATGCAGCTCTCCATCCTAAGTAACATTTTAGGCAGCATATTGGCAATACAAAACATTTGAATAAAAGCAGTGATGGTATTAGTCACAACCCACCCCTGTCCTTGAATCTCTGAGGATGTGCGTGCCTGAAGCGCATGCTAAAATACACTTAATCTAATCACCTCCGGAGATTGAGAGGCGTGTGCTCATATAAATGTCAAGTTGGGACATAATTTAGCTGATCTCTGGGGTTTATCGCTATTGCCAGACTCTCTCTTTATTTGATCTGGTGAAGCAAATGAAATGTGTCTCTTTGGTTTTAAACCAGGTAAGATCAGGAGATTAGAATCTGTGAGTTTCTTATTTGGATGCAATAATCATGCAGCCAGCCCTGATTTAAGGAGGCTGCAAGGTCTATTGTGTGTGCGCAGAGGAACAACGGGCTGGAACCAAGGTCAAATTATCTTGGCCTAGCTGTTATCTGCTAGGTGTTGGCCGTCTCCTTGACAACATTACTAGATGTATTAAAGGTAGGGAAGCAGAGGTTAGTTAAAAAAACAAAAACAAAAGTGTGCTTCAGTATTAGAGGGGGAAAGTCTCCTTGGGCACAGCTTGGCCCCAGTCACTCTTCTCAGCCATGTGAGAGCAGAACCTCCATTTCACTTCATTTGAGGTGCTTTGGTAATGAGAGCTCATCGAGAAACACAATGGCCTATGGTAAAAAAAGAAAAAGAAAAAAAAAAAGATAGCTGTTGACTGCATGTTAGGAAAATTAGAACTCAATTATGCCTGTTCCCTGGGCTTGGAGAATGCATCTTGAAGAACAGTCTGGAACATCATTGTTAACTGGAGTGGCTTTGCTCTGTCGTAGACATTTGGCAACGTTGGAAGACATTTTTGGTTGTCACATTTGCGGGGATGTGTTACTGGCATCTAGAGAGTGGAGGCCAAGGATCCTGCTACATATCCTGCAGAGCGAACTTGCAGCCCCCATCACATGAATTACCTAGTCTAAAATGTCAATAGTGCTGAGGTTGAGAAATTGATCTAGTGGAACATTTATATCCTTACATATAGCATTTGCTGAACTAAATGAATGAATAAAGAAGAAAAACAGAGGGACTTGTCTCATCTTTCTAAATAAATGCAAGTTCTATGATAACTGGGATATTAGTATTCTAGATGTGTTGCAGAGATAAATTTTCAGCTGTGCACTCTTTCCATTATATTGCTAAGCAGCAAGGCAAAAACATTATCCCAAAATTGCGAGGCACACATAGCTTTCTAATGGCATATGAGAAATAAAAAACAAAGCTTACAGAGGTCCTGTTCACAATATGAAATAGACACATTCAAAGTTTCAATTTGCAGCATCCTTAATGCTATGCCTCTTAAAACACTTTTTTAGGTTTAGTTACAAATAGCTGTTCCAATCAGGTCGATATTCATAAGAATATATTTCAACTCCCCCTATATGTAGACTCAGAAGGGAACATTTCAGTGTGATGGGAAATTGCAGAAAGCAGTTGATGCTTTGAAAATGGGTCATTTCATAAAGTGGTGCTGTAAATATTTTTATGCATTACATCGAGTTTCAGTTGGCAGGTCTCTAGCTTCTGTGCCTCTGCTGAGGTGTACACATTCCCTCTTCAGGCTCTGCCCCTGTGGAACCTGCTGGCTGCAGGAGCAGTCTCCAGGTAGCATGGTGGAGACTTAAAATAACCACCAACACCTTCTGGGGACAGTTAGAGGGAAATCAGTCCCTTCCATATGTAACCACATTGTATAACTCACTCCTAAAACAGAATGACTTTTTTCTTTTTCATTAATTTTGATCCTGCATTTTGGCTTTAAGAGACTGCCCCGTGGCATAAACCTGATCTGCATTTATTTGACTGTTGGGATTGTTTTTTGTTTGGACAGTGTTGGTGCTTTTTAGCTATTTTTCTCCCCCTTAAGGACTCTAGCATCTGATGGCCTATTTTAATCTTAAAGGCAAGTTGTGATGTCAACCTGGAAATGTCTGAGGGACCAGCATTCCTTACTATCTTATGCACAACTGCACTTGCCTTTACTGATGTTCAGTAGGGCTTCAATTCTCATGACACATGGACAAATAAATGATTCAGAGAGGAACCGTAGCATAGTGATTAAAAGTATTGGTTTTAGGGTTTCTCTGGGTGGCTCAGTGGTTTGGCGCCTGCCTTCAGCCCAGGGCGTGATCCTGGAGTCCTGGAATCGAGTCCCACATTGGGCTCCCTGAATGGAGCTTGCTTCTCCTCTGTCTGTGTCTCTGCCTCTCTCTCTCTCTCTGTGACTCTCACGAATAAATAAATAAAATCTTAAAAATAAATAAATAAAAATACTGGTTTTGGAGCTGTGGCCTTAACACATAGTCATTATGTGGATATTGAGCAAATTACTTAATTTCTCTGGGCCTTAAGTCTCTTCATTCATAGAATGGAGATCGTAATACCACATAGGTAGTCATGAGGATTAATAAGGGCCCAATTAATGTAGCTTTGGGAAATGAGAGACACAGAGACTATTCATCGGAGACCTCACCTGCATTACCCTTCCTTCTTTACGTTGATGAAAAATCTTGGTCAGCGATGAGAGCTAGGTATTTTAGTCTTTCATAGTCTGATCTTCCCTTCCTTAGATCCAAGGATGAGTTGGCCAACTTCCTCTTATTCCACTCCTGATCCACATATTCTTATGGTTGCTCTCTGCCAAAGGACAGAAGTCCTCAGCCCTTCTGGGTTTTGGAAGGGCTGGTCTTTCTTCACACCTCGTAGCTGAATGGTCTCTGGTTGAGCTTAAATCAACCACTATCTGCTGCCCAGCCTTCTGGGTCCCCAGGTTTTGTCTCTACCTCCTCTGCTCCTACAAAGGCCTCCTGGGGCCTGGTCATCTTTCTCATCATGGTCATGTGGTGGGCTTTGTTTCTTTCTGGCATGATCAGAAGTTTGGTGATCTTGAAAGATCTGGCTGACACTGGATGCTCCCTTGAGCTCCATTCTGCACATCCAAAACCAGTTGTTTCTCCTGTTTCTCGTCTTTTCTGGGTAACTGGTCGAGGCTGACCCATGTTTGGATGTAATTGGTAATTTGAAGCTGCTTCCTTAATTGGAAGTTTGGCTACTAGTTTTACCCTGTCCTGTCATTCAGGCCTAAGCATCCTTCTTGGTGATTAGAAAGCTGGTGTCTTTTTCCCTTCATGAGATTTAGAGGAACTTTGCAACATTTGATAGCAGTCTACTAGATTCTGAGCTTTTGGGATATGAGCAATGTTTTGTTCATCATTTTATCCTGAGAGCCAACCATGTGGAAGGTGTGAAATAGATGCTTGGTTAATGAATGTAGGGAGCTGTAGACAAATGAGTTCCTTCTGTGATTTTTGTGCTTGCTTGAGATGTTGAGTATTCTCTGGGGGAGACACTGAGGTAGGGAGGATGCACGCATGATGCAGGTAGCAGGAGGGAGGCATACAGCGGTCTGAACACGAAGGTTTTATGTGCTATTTTAGGCAGTTAGGAACTACGGGACAGATGATGAGAACCCACAGCAGAGATTTTTAGCTGAGGGATGATGTTTAGTTATTAATAGGTATCACTGTGTCTAATTCTTTTAAAAATTGCCTTGAAATATTTGAAAATACTCAGAAAATTAATTTAAATGGACTTTCATTGAAAAGAGTTATGTTTTCCGTATAGTGTCTTTTATGTATTACGTAACTAATTAAATGAAATCCAGCAACAGAGTCCAACTGACATCCATAACTATGCGTGGAGAAGACCCTTTTCTTGGTCTCTGATGATGCCCTTCTCTTTTCTCTAATACTTGGGCTTTTGAACCCTGAGAGAACTTACTCATGCACACTGAGTGCTGAATAGGCCCTAGGATGCCAGATATGCTCTTGGGAAGTTGTGGAATTATGCACTATGGTAGAGGGCGAATGACACTTTTCTGAGCAGGAAGATTGTGATGTCTTTCTAATCATTCATTTCAGCAGTTTGTGAGATTCACAAATCTTTACTTTAATCTAGACTGCAGCCCATCCGCATGGAAGATGTAGTAACATCATTAAATGAATTCACACGCACACTCTTTAATTTATTATTGGTTGTAATGTTGATATTACCGTATTTCATGTGGGGAGGAGGGTATAATAATTGTACTACCAATTGATATACATGCTCCTTTTCACAAATTAACAATTTTGTAGTAATGGCCAAGAATTATCTTCTTAATACAAATGTCTGTTTGTTGTTCGAGGACTTGATGCTCTTTTGTACTAATTACAGTTCCAGGAAGAAATTGCCTTCAATTTCTCTGTATTTTATTATAATTAGAATCTCAGGCATACTACCATTACCAAGAATATCATGTTTTATTACATTTTTTGGAAAGGTTATAGGATGACGAATTATTACATGAATGGGAAATCATCACTTTTGGCCATTTTTTTACAGGCTATGCAAAAGCGCCATCTGATGTAGTTTAAGACTCTTTTAACCCCCCACTGCCCCACAAGGATGGATCCAGAGGAGAGGAATAAGATTATTTGGACTCTATTTTAAAATATTTCGCTTTGTTTGCTAACACTGTATCAATGTGTTCAACAGATTTAGTAGTAAAAGCTTCTAAACAATAAAGACATTTTTCTACGTAACTGGCCCCAAAACATTATTAAAGAAAATTATCTATATTGACTGCTAGTTCCGTGTTATAAATATTTTGTTTAAAATGAGATAAATAATCTAAGCTACAGTTTATGTAAACCTTCTAGAGCACATCTGCCCAAAAGGCTCTTTAGATTGGTCTCTGATAAGTCTGGCTATTGGGACCCAAGGGAATGAAGCAGGAGCTGTCTGACCCTTGACCTTGGGGGCTGCTGCTTGCCAAAGGTTCCTGTTCTATTCTACTTAGAATACTTAGGCCACTACTTAGTAGTGGGTTGGCAGCTGAATGCCTCGACTAGTGAATTAGATAAGGAAACATGTAGATTTTCAGTGTAAACCACACAGACATGGGACTTACAAACACTGCTTACTGTTCTAGTTTTTTTTTACTCTCAGACCAGTAAAATAATCCTGAGTCTTTATCTTTCTGCTCATCTTGAGAAACAACCATAAGGGCAACATGCAGATCAAAACTGGGCTGAGCAGACCACATAACCCCTAACTGGTAGGTCCTGTAGGACACAATGCCTGGAAAACCCTCAATTCATTCATTCATTTATTCACGGAGTAAAAGAGAATTGGAGCACCCGCTCTATGCCAGATATTGTGCTAAATGCTGAGGATACAACAACAAATAAGCCAAAGGCCTTACCCTACATGCAGTTCTCTGCCTGACACCATTAATCTGGCCTCATTCTTTCAGCTTTCCTGTCTTTGTTCTGTGTTTGACTTATGGAATAACATCTCTCCTTTTTTCCTCCGGTGTGCATTTATGGCTGTCCTCACACACTCTACTTCCTGTGGCAGCTCATTGCTGGCTCCAATTTGGCAGGTAGTTTATTACCTGCTCCATTTTATAGATGAGGCTGTAGAGAGCACTTTTTTTCTACATTTGAGCAAAGTCTGTCTGCAGACATTAAACCTGCAAGCCGAGAGACAGACAGAAGTATTTTCTTGCATTCGAAGAGACAAAATTCAGGTCTTTTTGGAGTTCTGAAAAGCCCCAAAAGGAGTTGCTCAAAAAATAATTTTCCTGGTATATTTCTAGTTGGGAGCCAACTGCAAACCTCCTCCAGCTATAACTGAATTGACCACTGGATGTCACTATTGCTCCATATACGGTAAATACTCTGGCCAACCGCTAGGCTCTAGGATTTGGGAGGTTTTGTAGGTCTGTCTCTGCATTTTTAATACTCTTGCTTTGTCCAGTTTGCATTACAGTTACCTCAGAGCTTCTTTGAGACAAGGTTGGATTCTAAATAAGCAACTCAACAAAGAAATAAACATCTTATCCAGGAGTAATTGTTGTTAGTGATCTGATTTAGATGACAGAGATGATTGGGCACTTGCAAATTTTCAGATATAACCCATTGGAAAGCGACCATTTCCCCTTTGCCTGAACACTGATTGTTGAGAGTCTGTGCCACACTCAGACCTGGCATGGTACCCATGGAACTGAAGAGTCGTATCTTAGAGGCCACCTCTTCAAGCATCCTGCCTAATGCAGGATCCCCTCTAGGACTTGGATGAATGGTCATCTACCTCTGTTTGAACACCCCCAGAGACCTTGCTCACAGATTCACCAGGCAGCTCCATCTACCACTGGAGTGCTAGAATTGAGCTGGAGGGGATAGAAAGATCTTTCTTCAACTCACAGCTTTGCCATTCTCTCATGTACACTGCATGACATTATATACTTGTTTGCAAAGGCTGCTGTGGAAGATTGCAAGAAGGGGCTTGGCCCTGCCTACAAACTGTGGGGACGATCAACAGGGAAAGGTTCCTCCTGGAGCAGGATAAGTGGGGTGTGGGAGGGAGGCCATGGGCCTTCTGGCCTCCCTTGGATCATACATGTAGTAGATGCTCACCCTGGCTGCTCACAGAAACTGCGCTGTTTAGGGAGATGTCCCTGGTATGCGTGGGAGGAGCTAGGGGAACTCAACAGTGGTTAAATTTAATTAATATACTTCTCTCCCCCTAGAGCTATGTAAAGGTGAAATCCATAATTGAATCCTGCCTTTGTACTGGCTTCTGGTACAGAACTGCAGGACCACTGCTACAGAGAGGTTTTGCATTTAAAGCCAGGAGAAAGCATCACCTGTTTCTACTCCCTCACCCACAGCCATCTTCCAGTGGAGACTCTGCTCCGTACTGGTGGGAGATCTCCCCTCCCACTTCTCTCAGAAACTCAAGCTCCAGGCCTCCACCCAGGGCACAGAAGATGGAAGAGGTGAAGAACTCGCTGAATTTTTACAAGCCCCTGGGTCCTCCAAGACAAGATGCTTTCTATCCATTACTAATAGGCACTCAGCTTTTTTCTTTGGCTCATTTCCAGTTCAGAATTTTTAGTGAAATGCCTAAAAATCACATGGAAGCCCTGGAATTCAACAGATAGTGACTTAACTCTTGGCTGGTCTCTTTCTAGCTGTGTGACCTCAGGCAAATTACTTAACTTGGTTAAACTTTGGCTTTCTCTTTTGAGAATGAAGACAACGATAGTCATGGTATCGACTCTCCAGGCTTGAGCTAAGGATATGAAAATGAATTTAGAGGTGTGTGGCACAGTCCCTGGATGTGACCCGGGCTCCAGCAGTGTTAGCTGCTCGTATGAAGTTGAATAAGAGGAGTCAAGAAAGGACAGAGAGAACCTGAGGTTGACATCGTGACTATAAATCTCAGAGAGGCCCCAAAGAACAAGTAATCAGATCATCAGCATTCACTCATGTAATAAGCATTCCTGAAAGCCTTTTATTTGTCAGACATGATACCTGGAGGAAGATCCAGTCTCTGTGTTCAAAGAGCTGACTCTGAGAGTGACTAAGACATACCAACAGGATAAGTATAATATACCTGGTGGATGAATAGCAGATAAACAGCTTAAATTTCCATGAATGCAAATTTAATTAATAGATGTACCTAATTATTATTTTTTTTCTTTGCTGGATTCTGCTACTGCAAAATCCAGGAATTTGGACTGTTGGTAAAGAGGCATCCTACATCATCTACTGTGCCATTGCAGGATGTGGAGCTATTACGTAAGCATACCTGAAAGTTACTTTGAAAAAAAAAAAAATGAGACTTTTATGTTCCTTCACCATATAAATGTTTATGTTCAGAGCAATAAAATTAAGATTGCCAGAAAGACACCACAAGCACATTCATATTTCCAGTTGACAATACTTTTCCCATCTGAATACACTTCCTGTCATAGTTGCTGGGCTTTTACATAAATCACCTCAATGTTTAAACCAGTTTAAGCTTTATATGTGTACATACTGCATAGATTTTTTAAAAATATGCAGAATCAATTTCCTTTTACTCAACTAATTATTGTGATGGTGCTATTTAAATTGCACACTGGTAACATTGCCCCTCAGGCTACATCCTTCTTGACAAGTGTTGAATGTAGAGCTATCATTTTTATCATCCCCATCTAAAATGTTAATTGAAGCCAAGACTTCAGAATTTATTTACCAGCAGCATATTTTTGCAACTATTCATTTCACCAGCATTATTGAGTACCTGCAAAGTACAAAATACATCAAACATGAAATTGTTAATGAAGTCCTTTTTTTCACTTAGCAAAGGCCAACATCATATTGTTTCAGTTAACTTGATGGCTTAACATAACGTAGACAACATCTGTATAGAGGCACGGACTTAAAGTGTGTGCTCCTTAGAACAACTGTGGAAGCTTCTATACTTTGGCAGCAAAAAACACATTGCAGTGACTCAGGTTCATGTATGGGGGTGGGCTCCCATCCAAAAAAATTATAGTTGGAAAAAAAACATCAGAACTTCCAACAGTTTTATACAATGAAGAAGAAATATTGTTATGTATAGCTCACAGGGCTTTTATTTTTATTTTTATGTATTTATTTTTGACAAAAATTGTTTATGTTTAAGCTATACAACATGGTATTTTGATATATATATATATATATGTGAAATGATCAGCACAATCAACTAATTAGCATATCCAACATCTCCCATAGCCATTTGTGTGTGTGTGCTGAGAACTCTTGAGATCTACTCTCTTAGCAAATTTCAAGTATAGAATACAGTATTATTAGCTATAGTCACCATGCTGTGCATTAGGTCTCCAGCACTTATTCATCTGATAACTGAAAATTTGTACTCTTTGATCCTTTGATCGATGTTTTCTTTTTTCCATCCGTCAATCTCTAGTAACTACTATTCTATTCTCTGTTCCTGTAATTTTGGCTTTTAAAAAAAAAACCCACATAGAAGTGAGATCCTGTGATATTTGTCTTTTTGTGTCTGGCTTATTTTGCTTAGCATAATGTCCTTCAGTTTCATCCACGTTTTTGCAAATTGCATGATTTCCTTCCTTTTTAAGACTGGATTAATAATCCATTGTTTATACCACATTTCTTTTTCCATTCATCTGTTGACAAACTCTTAGTTTCTTTCCATATCCTGGCTACTGTGAATAGTGCTGCAATGAACATGACACTGTTGACTTCTCTTCAAGACAGTAGTTTTAGTTCTTGTAGCTATGTACCCAGAAGTGGGATTGCTGAATTGAATGGTAATTCTATTTTCAGTTTATTGAGGAACCTCTATATGATCACCTCTGAAGAATGCTCCATATGCATTGGGAAAGAATGTGTGTTCTGCTGCTGTTGGATGGAATGTTGTCAACATGTGCATTAGAGCCATTTGGTCTAAAGTGTTGTTCAGGTTCAATATTTTTTTTTTTATTGATTTTCTATTTGGATGATCTACCTATTATTGAAAGTGGGCTATTGAAATTCCCTACTATGGGGGCACCTGGGTGGCTCATTGGTTGAGCATCTGCCTTTGGCTCAGGTCATGATCCTGGGGTCCTGGGATTGAGTCCCGCATCAGACTACCTGAGAGGACCCTGCTTCTCCCTCTGCCTATGTCTCTATGTCTGTCATAAATAAAGACATAAAAAATCTTTAAAAAAAAAAAGAAAAAATTCACTACTATTATTGTATTGCTATTTATCTCTTCCGAGCTGTTAATATTCACTTTAAATATTTAGGTGCTCCAATGTTTGGTGCATATGTATTTACTTGTTATTTTATCTCAATGAATTTATTCTTTTATTTTATATTTTTTTATTCTTTTATTTTTATATAATGATCTTTGTATCTTATAATGACTTTTGACTGAAAGTCTATTTTATAGGATATAAGCATAGTGCCTCCTATTCCCTTTTGGTTTCTACTTGCATGAAATATGTTTTTCCATTCCTTTAATTTTAGCTTATTGTGTGTTCTTGAAGGTGGAGTGAATCTCTTGTAGGCAACATATAGTTGGGTCTTTTTTTTTTTTTAATCCATGAAGCTACTCTATGTTTTCTGATTGGAAAATTTAGTCCATTTACATTTAAAGTAATTATCAGTGAGTTCATAGGACTTTTTGAAGAGGGTTTCATGTTTTAAAAACCCTTCTGTGACCAACTAGATGTGTCTGATATATGAAGGAAGGGCAAAAGCTGAATTTGGATATAGTCACTATTTACAGAGAGTTGAACTTCTCCACGTAACAAAGAGATTAAGAATGGTGGTTTCTAAAACAAATCTGTGACAGAGGAATCATAGAATGACAGAAGGAAGGGGACAGTGGGAAGAGGAAACAGGGAGATGGCATTATGCTTTGTAATCCTATGCCCTGAGAGGACAAAGTAAAATCTTGCATGATGAGAAATCAAAGACTTCTTGGACAAGCATGTCCAAGGCTTGATAAAGTGTAAGGCCTCCTTCTTTAAGCTCTCAACTTTAATACCAGTATCTTGCATAGGTAGTTTTTTGCTTGTTTTTTTCTTTAAATGAAGGCAGACTTTTAGTACTAGAACACCATTACCATAGTACCACGGTGCATAAGCAAGACCTGGGGGAGAACCATAACCTGAGCTATTTAAAGAGAAGCTGTGGATGACATATAAGTAGGTTGAATAGTTTTACTGCATATCTGAGGTTAGCTTTGGGTATCTTTAATCCATAGAGTGAACTTAGGGACAATACCTAATATTTGGATCACCTCAAAATGACAAAGTAACTCTTTCTTGATGGCCAACTTATTTAGCCACACTGGATGATAGCAACTATTTATCACACCAATACAGAGAAATCACATGTTGGTGCAGGAATGACTCATAAAACACTCCTGTTTATTAAATGGCTTCTACTTCTATGGTAGCTTGGAAGAATAGAAGTCATTGAGTAAAAATTCACAAAATGGGACAAAATCAATCTTAAGCTAAATTATCCACTATAAAATATTTCTTAAAATATTTCTCTTTGCTGTGAATTTTATAAAACCCTAACCTTTAAAATATTAATATAATTATATTAATTTTGAAAATCTAATTAAACTTTTATCTATAAAATATCTTATTAAGGGCCATATTTATATCAAGGTTAAAGGTGTGAAATGAAGCAAGGCTTTATTACTGAAAAAAAAAACCACAATTTTTTTGTTAATGGAAAATGGCCTACGGTATAGTCTGATAATACTGAGATACCCAATGAGGCTGACCTGATACCCTACAAGTATTAGCTAAGGCCACTGCATTGGGAATTTTAAAATTCATTTTTGAATGGATAGAAAATTTTAAATAGAAAAAAATTCACATCAACATTAGTTATAATATCTAATAAGTGAAGCGTAGCAGAATATGCTACCCTAAAATATGCCACTTTCACATATGGATTATTTTGAGCTGAAGGTAAGTAAGAAGAAATAGATATAAGAAAAGCTCTCTCCTTCCTATTTGCTGAAAAGCAGGATATCAATTTGTAAAGCTGTCCTTCCTCCCTCTTTACTAGGAAGGACAGAAAATTTTTTTTAAAGATTTTATTTATTCATGAGAGACAGAGAGAGGCAGAGACATAGGTAGAGGAGGAAGCAGGCTCCCTGACAGGAGCCTAATGCAGAACTCAATTCCAAGACCCTGGCATCACCACCTGAGCCGAAAGCAGATGCTCAACCACTGAGCCACCCAGACGGCCCTAGGAAGGACAGAAGTTAATCACTGGAGACAACTCTAGATCTTTATCAGCCTGGACATAGCACCAGAGGAAACTACATAAACTGGTCCTTATCTGCTATTAGTTTCCCCATATATTTACCTTCCCATGATTTGCTCCTCCTGGAGGCTCAAAGTTCTTTTCCTTTGTCTTGTTTGTTTTCTACAAAATTATTATTCTTTGCTAAATACTATAAGTTCCATTTTTAATCACCCCTTTGAGTTACTCATCTCTTAATACTGCTGTATGTGAGATGCATGTGTTAATAACCCTGGGTTTGTTTTCCTCTTGTTAATTTAATCTATCTTTGGTCAGTCTAATCTGCAGAATTCCAGCTGAGGAGCCTGAGATGGGTAAAGGAAGAGGATTTTTTCCCTTCTCTCTTATATAAGCACATTGTTTAGGTTTTGTTTCATTTGAAAGAAGTATGTGATAAAAGTAATACATTTTCTCTAATGTCTTGAAAAAGAAGCTAAATGTTCAGGTAATATTTTAAGAAATCTACATTCAGCAGTTCTTATTTCCCAAGAAGAGAAATGTTTTCTAGTTTGACCTATCTTGTTCAGGTTTTTAAAATTTTTTCTTTTAAAATTAGTAAAACACACACTATTAAAATCAAAGCATCTGGAATGACTAATTTTCAAAAGCACCTATTCTTATTTCTCCCACCTCTTGTGATAACAAAGAGAAGGCAGGTCAGTCTTATGGAATCAGGTCGTCTATGTCCTCCATCATGGCGAACAGCAGGTGGTGACCAGAGTGCAGGGTGGGAATGCCATCTTCCTAGTGATTTTCCTTTTAGGGCTACAACTGTTCCACCAATTTTAGAGGCTCCAAATTGTGAAAAGGTACTTTGGATGCTCTTCCCTTTCTCTTTTTGTCTCTGTGTTTGGGGAAGGGGTTGCAGAATTTAAGAGAGTTTGAGAAGTTCTACAAGGGCAAAGTAGGGGGAAATTTTTGTTCAGTTGTTCATGGTTTCTTTTTCTTTCTTCTTTTGAAATAATTTCCTCAGTTAAAATGAATGTCACAAGAGTTATTGTATTCTGGATTTACGTTTAATACAGAATCATTGCAGCAGATTTGAAAATCTCTTTAAAACTTGACTTGCATTGTTCGAATAACAGCTTGAATATAAAGACATTCACACCATTAATTTGGACATAACCTTGGGAGTTTGCCAAAATGTAGCACTTTAAAAAAAGTTAAACATATACACAAGAAAATTCTATGTAAAACTGCCACTTTAACAACTATTTGAATGACTCATCACAATTTATTGAATGCTTTCTGATATGTTATTTATTATGGCAAGTTTGAATATACAGAGTTCGCCCCTTTGGATAATTGCACCTCCTAAAGTGAGCAGTGAACAGGTTCATTAAAGAGGAATTTTCATGACTATTATCAAATAGAACAGTCTACACATAAAATGTAAATTATATGCCTACAAGTGTGTGTATATGATTTACATATATGCATCTATTTACCAGGTAACAAAAATACATCAATGATATACATGTATATATAAGACATGTGTATATGTGTCTATAGGTCTCTAATGAACAACGGCTGGAACTCCTTGGGAATACAGGAGGATCCACTATGTACCTCAGACCAGATTTAAGGAAAGCTGACTCTAGCTAAAGCCCTGAGGATAGAGCATGTTTCTGCCCCTTTCCATCTCCCTTTTCTGAATCTCCTATCCATATTAAGTGCTCCCTGTGTGACAGATGCTGAGGTCCTAAGTTATTGCTATGCAGGAAAGCAATGATCTAATCCCGAGAATTTTTTTTAAGTACAGCGTGGAGGCCAATGTGTAGCTTGAACTCATGACCCTGGATTAAGACCTGAGCTGAGATTAAGAGTCAAGACACTTAACTGACTGATCCACCCAGGTGCCTCAGATCCAAGGAACTTTTAACCTCAGGTGCCTTAACCCTAAGATTCATGGGAGGGATTTTGGAAGGTTCTGTATGCAACTTCTAGGCCTGGCTTTTAACCTGTTTCTCATATTCCCTTTCTGCTGGCTCAATGCCTAAAAGCACAATGACCCTTGGAAGCTATATGTTGAAGATGGCAGAGCTATAACATGGGAAGGAGGCTGGGTTCCTAAATCACCCCTTAGAAGAGAGCATCTGCTGTGCATTTGGGACTTTACATATGAAAGAAAAACTTCCATCATGTTTGAGCCACTATACATTTTGGGCTGGTTTCTTTTAGCAGCTGAAGTTACATTAATTAGTCGTAGGCTCCCTGGCTTTCCTTAAATAACCAAAGAAGCCCATAAATATAGACAGGGAGGAACCCTTAGAATCATATTCTAAAAGCATAGAAATTGTGAAATATTCTTGCTGGGAGTAGCCTCAGATTATCCAGGTAGGGTCTGGGGCATGGCAGATTTAGTGGGCAGGGGGTGAGGATGCCATGAAAAATGGAGGTGTTCCAGGTGTCCACGCTATGACAATGTCCTCTCTAGGAAATCAAGCCTCCTCTTATCTAAATCCCAATTTCTGAGGAAGACCTCACCTTTTACTGAATTCCAGGATGGTGAAGGTTCTTACCCTGGGTCTCAGGTAGTTGGCATCCCAGATGCACTGATTTAGGCTATAATGTTAGTGATTTGTATGCTGTATTTCCTGTCATATTTGAATTTTAAAGTTTGTTTGTATGCTTATTTATGCAATCTCTACACTCAATGTGGGGCTTGAACTCATGATCCCAAGATCAAGAGTTGCATGCTCCTCTGAATGTGCCAGCTAGAGCCCCTCATATTTTCTATCATCTATCTATCTATCTCTATCATCTATCTATCTATCTATCTCCACACCCAGCCTGGATCCCAACATGGGGGCTTGAACTTACAATCATGAGATCAAGACCTGAGCTAAGATCAAGAGTTGGAGACTGAGCCATCCAGACGTTTCCATATTTGCATTTTGAAAGAGATCTGGATCAAGAAAATGTCTTAGTTTTAAGTTCTGTGTTAAGCTCTGTATCTCTTCAATGGCAGTGTTTTGGATGTTTTGGAACCTGGGTGCAGGAGACATTCTTAGGAGATTTCAGGGGACCGCTGCAAACGCCGTTACCTAATGATATCTGCCTATTTGGTTATGTGTAAAGTCGTTCATGAGGATGAAAATTCACCTAGTGTTAAAGGAGTGAATTCTCCATGTTGCTTGAAGCAAATAGAGATAGGTTGACATATTGGGACTATTGTATTGGAACCAAGGGGCCAGATAGCTTTGGGACCAAGAGAATTGTAAATATACCCAGTAGGCTTTGAGGAGGCCTTCAGTGGTGGATCATGTTATTTTTCATTAGCTAAGACTGAAGTGATTTTGGTTACAGTATTTTTCGACAAAAATTTTAATTAGCCATACCATGAGTTCATATTTTCTTTTGAAGACTTAATAATTAATTGTGCAAGGAATCCTGTGAAAATTGCATTAGTAGAATGTTTTCGTATTCTGCTATCGATTAAGCAGTGGAGAGGGGCACCTTTGTTTTCTTCCCTGTCCTTCTTAACACACATGTTGGATTGGTAGACCAGAGGATTTATATGACTCATTACCTCATTTCCTGCCCGGGCCTTTCCTGTGTATCCCCCTCCTTCAGTTTTCATAACTTTTTTTGATGCCTGGGAGCCACTGGATATTTTCAGGTTGTTTTTACCTCAAGATTTGAGCCGGTACCCAGAGTCCAATTGTTCTAGGTATTGCTCTGATTAACACCTTCCTCCCAGGGCTTTTCATCCTGAAAAAGCTGTGGCAGTTTGTAAAATCAGGGTCCTGATGTTAACTAGCCGTAGGAGAGACGAAATGATGTTCTCAGGCAGCATTATCTCCAGAAGATACCAAAGCTGCAAGAAACGAACATGTCAGTTCACTTGGAGGGGTTCAATGAGTTAATGAGGGGTTAAATGGGCAAAGATTTAAACAGGAGGGGGGACAGTGTTTGTCAGGGGAAAGGATGACACCATTTTTCAGCCTGGCAATTGAGGAGTTAAGCTTTCAGGAGTGCAAAGAACACCAGTTAAAACCATTCAGAGCCCCACCAGCAGTTTTGACCTTTATCTCTGGGGTCCAAATCCAGACAAGGGTCTTAATTAGCTGCAGAGAAATCTAGAGCTTTGGCAACATACCAGCACACATTAAAAAAGAAAAACAAAAACCCCAAACCAACCAGTAAATAAAAGAGCACCCCTCCTCCTTTTTTTTATTGCAAAAGTTAAACAAGAGCTACATTTATATAACCTTTTGGTGTTCCTCTTTCCCAATTCCTCACTTTTTAAATTTTTATTTTTATTTTTTTCTGTTCCAATTCTTTTCCATGACCTTCACCTTGTTCCCTCTTGTTTTTCTTATCTGTGTATAGTCCCTTGAGCCTGTTATATGCCTTTTTTTGCATTTTCTATTTGTTTATTATTTTTTTTATTATAAAAGGAACTCATGCTTATTGTATAAACAGTTTCCAACAATGCAAAATGCATACAGTTATAAAAAGCCTCCCGTACATCCAGGATTTTTCTATGCATTTTATATAGATGTGTGGGTTTGTGTGTGAGTTCAAGCATGTACATATACACTGGAAAAAATTTTTAACAAAGAAAGGATAAAGAAAACAAAGAAAGGATTTTATGTACAATTCTGCAAGTAGCATTTTCTGTTTATTCTTGTATCTTGTTATATCTCTACATTGAATATATATAGGTCATGTGCTTTTCTATAGAGATCTTTTTTATTTACAAAATTCCAGCATGATTTTTAAATCTCTGATCAGAATATTTTAAGCTATATGTCCAATCAGATGCATGTAGGTGCTGTGATTTATAAAATATGATTTTATATATAAGGATAGCTTGCATATTATATTGGCTTATTTCTTTGTTCTTTATTTTGGAGGTATAATCGATGTTTTCTTTCTGTTCTTACCATTATTATTACCATTATTATGAAATTAATCTTTCATTCATTCAAATAACTGTTTTTTTTTTCTCCTCTTGAAGTCTTTCTTGTGATTAGCCTTGTTTTTTAATCTTTCTCATTCCATTTTTCCCCCTCCACTAGTTTGGAAGTTGTCTACACTATTTCCATTCTTCTGCTATTTACGGTGGAAATTTTAACATGCATATATAAATTAACATAGTCTACAATTATTGTCCTTGTTGTCTTGTCAGATACTCATAACCTAAGATGACTAAGCACTTAAGTGCTTTTTTGGGTACTTTTGGCTCCCTCTTGATTTCTCTCTTTCTCTTTCTTTCTTTCTTTCTTTCTTTCTTTCTTTCTTTCTTTCTCTCTCTCTCTCTCTCTCTCTCTCTTTCTTTCTTTCTCTTTCTTTCTCTTTCTCTTTCTTCTTTCTTTCTTTCTTTCTTTCTTTCTTTCTTTATTTCTTTCTTTCTTTCTTCTTTCTTTTTTAAGATTTATTTATTTATTCTTAAGAGACAGACTGACAGAGAGAGGCAGAGACATAGGCAGAGGGGGAAGCAGTCTTCTCGCAGGGAGCCTGATGCGGGACTCGATCCCAGATCCCAGGATCATGACCTGAGCTGAAGGCAGGCGCCCAACCGCTGAGCCACCCAGGCGTCCCTCTTGATTTCTTTTTAAGCCACAAATTAGACATTTTATTGTTTCACACAGTTAAAGACTTTCTTGCCTTCTTACATTTCAGACCCTACTGTGGTATACTTTTCATTCTTCCTGAATATATGCTGGAGAACTGCATTTTGTGAGTCAGTTGGTAGGAAATGCCTTAGCTATGTTTTTCTTTTGGAAAATGTATTTATTTGCTTTTATTCTTTTAAAATTCTGGATTGAGAGTTATTTGCTCTCAATTTGTTGAAATACTCCATTGTCTTCTCACTTTCAATGTTGCCACAACTTTAACTGTATGTAAATTATCTTTTCTATCTGCTTTTAAGATCTTTGCTTTGTTTTTGATATCCTTCTCTATGATGTGATTAGTGAATTTTTTTGTTTTTATTTTAATTCCAGTTATTAACATACAGTGTCATATTAGTTTCAGGTATACAATATACCATTCAAAAATTCCATACATCACCAGGTGCTCATCATGACAAGTGCACTTCCTTTTTTTTTTTTTTTTTCTTCTTTTCCTTTTTTTTCTTCTTCTTTTCACGATCCATTGAAAAGCTTTTATTAAAAACCCCGGGGATGGCAGTGGGGTGATGGGGAGGCTCAGTCCTGTTGCTTGGTTCGACAAGTGCACTTCCTAATTCCCATCACTGAGTTCACCCATCTCCCTACCTCCCTCCCCTTTGGTAACCATCAGTTTGTTCTCTATAGTTAGGAATCTGTTTCTTGGTTCATCCATCTCTGTTTTTGCTTTGTTTTATTTCTTAAATTTCATGTCGGAGTGAAATCATATGGTATTTGTCTTTCTCTGACTAATAATTTATTTTGCTTAGTATCATACTCTCCGGCTCCACCCATGTTGTTGCAAATGGCAAGATTTCACTCTCTCTTTGTGGCTGAATAATATCCCGTTATATATGTGGAATATATATTCTCCTTTATCCATTCATCAATCTATGAACGCTTGGGCTGCTTCCATAGCTTGGCAATTGTAAATAATGCTACTATAAATGTAGGGGTGCATATATCCCTTTGAATCCGTGTTCTTGTATTCTTTGGGTAAATATCCAGCAGTGCAATTGCTGGATTGGAGAGTAGTTCTATTTTTAACTTTTTGAGGAATTTCCATACTGTTTTCCACAGTGACTATACCAGTTTGCATTCCCACCAAAAGTGCAAGAGGATTCCTTTTCCTCCACATCCTCACCAACACTTGTTTCACATGTTTTTGATTTTAGCTATTCTGACAAGTATGATGAATATCTCATTGTAGTTTTGATTTGCATATCCCTGATGATGAGTGATATTGAACATCTTTTCTTATGTCTGTTGGCCATCTGGATGTCTTCTTTGGAGAAATGTCTGTTCCTGTCTTCTGCCCTTTTTTTAATTGAATTATTTGTGTGTGTGTGTGTGTGTGGCTTTTTTATTTTTATTTTTTTTATGTTGATTTGAGTTTTAGAAGTTCTTTATATGGGCAGCCCCGGTGGCTCAGCGGTTTAGCGCCGCCTACAGCTCAGGGTGTGATCATGGAGACCCGGGATTGAGTCCCACATCAGGCTCCCTGCATGGAGCCTGCTTCTCCCTCTGCCTGTGTCTCTGCCTCTCTCTCTCTCTCTCCTCTCTGTATTCTCATGAATAAATAAATAAAAAGAAAGAAGTTCTTTATATATTTTTGATACTAGCCCCTTTATCTGAGATATCATTTGCAAATATCTTCTCCCATCCTGTAGATTGCCTATAAGTTTGTTGATTATTTCCTACACTGTGCAGAAGCTTTTTATTTTGATGTAGTCCCAGTGTTTATTTTTGCTTTTATTTCCTTTGTCTCAGGGAACCTATCTAGGAAAAAGTTGCTACACCAATGTCAGAAAAGTTACTGCCTGTGCTCTCTGCCAGGATTTTTATGACCAAGTCTTACATTTAGGTCCTTAATCCATTTTTAATTTATTTTTGTGTATAGTGTAAGATAGTGGTCCAGTTTCGTTCTTTTGCATGTGGCTGTCCAGTTTTCTCAACACTGTTTATTGAAGAGATTATCTTTTTTCCATTGGATATTCTTTCCTGCTTTGTCAAAGATTGACTATATAGTTGTGGTTGTGTTTTCTGTTCTGGTCCATTCATCTGTGTCTATTTTTGTGCCTATACCATACTATTTTGATTACTACAGCTTTGTAATACAATTTGAAGTCTAGAATTATGATATCTCCAGCTTTGCTTTTCTTTTTCAAGGTTGCTTTGGCTACTTGGGGTCTTTTGTAGTTCCACAGAAAGCTTAGGGTTGTTTGTTCTAGCTCTGTGAAAAATGCTGGTGTATTTTGATTGGTATTGCATTGAATCTGTAGACTGCTTTGGGCAGTATGGAGATTTTAATCATATTTGTTCTTCCAATCCATGAGCATGGAATGTCTTTCCATTTTTTTGTGTCATCTTTAGTTTATTTCATCAGTGTTTTGTAATTTTCAGAGTACAGATCTTTCCGCTCTTTGTTTAGGTTTATTCCTAGGTATCTTATTATTTTTGGTGCAATTGCAAATGGGATTGTTTTCTTAATTTCTCTTTGTGCTGTTTCATTATTGGTGTGTAGAAATGGTGATTAGTAAATTTTATTTGTATTTATTTTTCTTGACATTTACTGGGCTTCTTGAATCTGAAGTGTGGTAGATATTTCCCAGTTCTGGATACTTGCTTCTCCCTCATTTTCTCTGATTTGGATTTTGAGGGAACTCTGATTGGATTTTAGATCTCATTCTATCCTCCATGTCCTCTGACCCCTCTCATGTTTTCCTTGTTGTTTCATTCTGTGCCACATTCTTGGAAATTTATTCATCTTGCTGTTTATGTTTCCATATGCTTTCTTCATTGGTTCTATTCATCTATTGACCCTTCCCCTCTTCGGTTTCAATTTTACATTTTAGAAGCTCTATTTAGTTCTTTCCTGAGCATGTTGGGGATCTTTGATACTATATTAGTCCTCATCATAATTTTGGAAACATTATGAATATTTCTTTAAACATGGAAACATATTTAGTTTCTAGTCACTATATTACTATTTCAAAATCTTCAGGTTTGTGGTTCCAATATCTATGATTTGCCATTTCTGCTGATTCCTGGTTATGGTAGTTTTCTCATTTCTATTGTGATGGTGAACTCATGTTCTTTGTAATTTTATTTGTTCTTTAAGGTCTAAACTGTGTTTTGCAATTTTGAATTTGTGGATTCCTCAATCAAGACCACTTCAAAATAAATTTTTGGCTTGAGTTTTCTTGGGCTCCAGCAGTAATGAATTCTGGCCCTGAACATGCATGAAAATGGGCTTATGGTTAATAATTACTGAGGGAGAATCTTTTTTATGCTCTAACCAGAGACAAGACTGAGACATGCAAGTATCCCTACCATCTCCCTCTCAGAAACCTTTTTAAGAAATACACCTCTTGAGGGTGTCACTTTTGGGGAGTCTGAACCTAAAAAAATTATTTATCCATTTTAGAGAAAAAGAGCAAGAGCGAGAGAGAGCACAAACAGGGAGGGGCAGGAGGTGAGGGAGAGAATTCTCAAGTCCAGTTCAGAGCTGGACGTAGGGCTCAATGCCAGGACCCTGAGATCATAACACGAGCTGAAACCAAGAGCCAAATGCAACCAACTCAGCCACCCAGGCACCCCGGGGAGTCTCAACTTTAAGATATAACCCCTGCTTTACTTGGGCTCAGGATTTTTTCCTTTCCTGCCACCTATAGGTGGGTAAGACTTAAGATCTAAGCATATAACCCCTAGGCAAATGATGGTTTCAAACTTGGTTATCTTCTAAGTCTGAGATTTCTTTCTTTTTAAAATTAATTATCCAGTTTTATTGAGATCTAATTGATATGTAGCACTGTATCCGTTTAAACTGTACAACATAGTGGCAACTTACATATATTGTGCAATAATTGCCACAATAATATCCACATAAACATTTTTGAATGAATAACAAAGATTGAATATAGGTTTCCATGGTTTCTGTCACAGTAGCCTAAAATACTCTCTGCAATTATACAGAATGTCTGTTTTCTTTAAATTTACTCATACATTCAATGCATTCCTTTTGTAAAGAAATTTTTTAAAATTTAAACTCAATTAATTAACATATAGTATATTATTGGTTTCAGAGGTAGAGTTCAATGATTCATCAGTCTTATATAACACCCATGCTCATTACTCCCTTTACCATCACTCCCCTCTCCTCTAGCAACCCTTAGTTTATTTCCTATGATTAAGAGTCTCATAGTTTGTCTCCCTCTCTGATTTTATCTTGTTTTATTTTTCCTTCCTTTCCCTTATGCTCCTGTTTTGTTTCTTAAACTCCACATATGAGTAAAATCATATGATAATTGTCTTTCTCTGATTGAGTCTGAGATTTCTCATCATCTCTGGCTCTAAGGACTTTCCCTTCTTCCTCACCAACATACCCGTACCTTTTAAAAATGTTTTTTGCTACATAAAAATTAAAAACTTCTCTGCATCAAAGGACACTATCAATAAAGTGAAAAGGCAACCCACAGAATGGGAGTCATGTTTGCGAATCATATATCTGATAATTTATAAAAATATATGATATATATTATAAATATATGTGTATACATATGCATTTCTACAATATATTTTAAAAATATATGAAGAACTTGTATGATTCAACAAGAAAGCAAACAACCTGACTAAAAATGGGCAAGGAACTTAAAAATTCTCTAAAGAAGATATACAAATGGCCAAAAAGCACATGAAAAGATGTTCAACATTACTAGTCATCAGGGAAACACATATCAAAACTATGATGAGATATCCCTTTGCATCCATTAAGATAGCAATTATTAGAAAACAACAACCAGAAAACAATAAGTTTTGAGGTTGTGGAGAAATTGGGATCTTGTGCATTGTTGGTGATAATGTAAAATGGGGCAGTTGCTATGGAAAATTCTACAGCAATTCCTCAAAGAATTATAAATATAACTGCCATATGACCTAAGGATTCTGGGTATGTACTCAAAAGAATTAAAAGTAGAAACTTCAACAGATATTTGCACATCCATGTTTATAGCAGCATTTCCACAATAGCCAAGAGGTGGAATAGCAAATGTCTACCAATAGTGAATGAGTGAACAAAATGTGATGAATAATATAATGGAATATTACTGAGTCTTAAAAAGGAAGGAGATTTTGACATGTGCTACAATGTGGAACAAACTTGAAGACATTATACTAACTAAAATCAGATAGTCACCCAAAGGACAAATATTGCATAATTCCACTTATATGAGTTACCTAGAGTAGTCAAATTCATAGAGACAGAGAGTGGAATAGTGGTTACTGCAGGCTGGGGGGAGAGTGGGATGGAGAGTGTAATGATATAAAATTTTAGTCTGGGATGAAGAAAAAGTTCTAGAGATGGATGGTGGTGATGGTTACATCAAAACAATGTAAATGCACTTAATTCCACCTAACTGTACACTTGAAAATGGTTAATGATGTTATGTGTTGTATATTTTACAATTAAAAATTCTTCTATAATTTACTTGGCATTTTCAGGGTTCTATTCTGAAATATCTAGTCTTCTATAATGCTGGAATTAGAAATCCTCACAGGACTGACTTCTTATATGTTCATGGTGTCTACTGGGCACTCAATTTTAGCTACGTATGGATACCCAGCCAGATCCCAACACTATGTATACCATGGTGATAGCCTAGGAATTCACTGTTCTGTCTCACTGAGTGGTCCATATTGGTCCTTTTGTTCTTTGACTAGCCTAGATATTATTTTATATTATATTATTTATACATTTCCTGATAATATGTGATAGTACCCTCTTCCTTTTAGGAATAGACCCATGCTTCTTCCCTTAAGGAATAATAGATCCATATTTCATATATGTAAAACATAGATAAATTTATATGTCAGAATAATTTGACTTGTATTCTTATCACCTTTTGAGTGTGTGTGTGTAGACCCTTCCTTCCTTCTTTCCTTCCTTCCTTCCTTCCTTCCTTCCTTCCTTCCTTCCTTCCTTCCTTCCTTCCTTCCACTTACTGTTGTGAGTGAAGCACAAACTAGGCATTGAGGACACTGAAGTAAAAGAGACAAATTTCTTGCCCAAATTTTAATAGGGAAAGAGACAGTATCCATATCAGCAAATAAATAAACAAGGTTGTTTCAGGTAATCAGTTCACAAAGAATGTGAAGGAGGGTAATGGGACAAAGTGTGACAGCAGGAAGTGGACAGCACTGGCCAGAGTGGTCAGGAAAAGAGTCTCTGGGGATACCTGAGCTGAGATCATTGATGTCAATGATGAGGAGACCGTGCAAAGATGGTCTGAGGGAAAACTAAAATCCAAATGGGCAAGAAGTTCAGCTTGCTGAATATTATCCTTAATGTATATAGCTCTGGAAACAATGTATTTGTGAAATAAAAACAGCCAGAGCACCCACTTAAATCAGCAGCAGCTAATTTCTTTGAAACATTTATTTATTTATTTATTCATGAGAGACACACAGAGAGAGGCAGAGACACAGGCAGAGGGAGAAGCAGGCTCCCTGCAGGGAGCCCGATGTGGGACTTGATCGCGGACCCCAGGATCAGGCCCTGGGCCGAAAGCAAGACGCTCAACCACTGAGCCACCCAGGCGTCCCAGCAGCAGCTAATTTTCAACACTAAAATCACGTAGCATTTTCCTCCACTTTTTCGGTCACTTCAGGCAACTGGGGAATACTTCCACTGCTTGCTCCAGCATGCATGTATTTAATAGGTAAACTCTGAGGGCTATAATGGTTTTGCTTAAGACTTCATAGCGATGGCTAAAAATAAACTTATCTTTGTGTATGAATAGAACATGATACTCTCCTTGCATATTTTAGGTGTCCTTAGTAGTTGGAGGACTGGAACTTAACAGTTTGGGCATATCACTCAAATTTACCATATGACTGCAAAATATCCCCTCCTTTATATGCTTCAGAGACCAAAGCCACAGGGATCATCACAGACACCGTATATAGAGATATTGGTCAATTTGCCAGTTCAGCTTTAATTTCACTGGGAACAAATAACACACCCTGAGTATGCTCACATCCTGCGTTTCGGATTTATAAACTACCCAATTAGTGTCCCATTTAATCTGCTCACCTGTTGTCACTTTGTTCTGAATTTCATGGCTCTCTTGTTTTAAACTCTCTCTTGCATACATTATCAGAGTGAGGCTGATTACTGCAACCCCTTGGTTTGTGGGCACTTGGAACGCCGCCTGAATAAAGAAAAGTAGGTCCTGTAATTATTTTATTTTCTCCCCAGCATGTGATTTGTTGTTATTGATGATACATGTGTAGGGTGCTCTCGCCACAAGGCTGGCTGATTCCTGCACTATGATGTTAATGTCACTGTCACTATGCTCAAAGCTATGGTTTGTTAGGCAACTCCAGCACAGGGGAATGGGCATGTACTTTTTAATGTGTCTGAAATAGCTACACACTGACGATGTTCCCACATGCTTGCTGATGTCATGACTGGGGCTCATATAAAACCTGGGAAATTAAAAGAAAGGAGAAAATGTTAGTTGAGGCTAGAGAAGGAGAGATTATAGAGGCAGACAACAGGAGATTTTGAAAAAGGAAAGCTTATCAATATAATAACTTTTAGGTCTGACCTGTCTTCATCTCCACCATCTCCGAATAGGGATGCATTGAAGACTCAAACTGTTAAGTGAGAGAAAATTCAATATTAAGATAGCTATTTTTTCATGTGCTCAAAGTAAAACAAACATACAAACAAAGACCCCAAATAAATTAAGGTGATCTTTCCCCATGCCATCAAAAAATGCATATCATAGTGTTTACTTGGTAGACCAATTATTTTAAAAAACGGGTTTCAAGGAAAAAGTCACTCTCCGGCAGAGACCTTACATGACAAGTTCTGTTCCACCGTGGATTAAAATGGTTGAGAGGAGATGCTAACATAACTTCAACTACAGCAATGTGAACACACCACTGTAATAATTCATTTAGAATGATGACACCTGAGACCTAATTTAAAAGTCCTAGATGAATACCAGTCTCACATTCAACCCTGAGGGCTGCTGCACACATACCTAAGAAAGTCTAAGAACCATAGTGAGTCTAATTGAATTGGACTTAAACGGACCATTGAGATGGCCTCACTGAGCTCTGGGGAATTCATATTGTCTATACTGTATCAGAATCACAGCTTGAACTGAATAACTGGTTACACTCAATCATGTTACTGTAACTCATGCTTGAGGTAAAGGGGAAACCTTTTGCTATCAGCAAGACTGGATGGAAAACAATTTCAAATCACTTTAAACCCAGTTGGCAACTACTTTGCCAATTATGGAATCCAGTGGGAAAGGTGTGTGCGAGGGCTCAGGACTAAATGATTTATGTCAGGCATCCGGGCCTCCCGAGGAATGCAGGAGAGTGTGCGGAGGAGGGGCATGTGGCTAATTATTTCTCCTAAGAATACTTTAGCGAGGTAATTTGTGCTTGCAGATGAGTCACACTGCAGGCTGGATAAAAGGCGAGGTAAGCACACCAAGTCCTAAGATCCCATTTAGAGATGGATAAAGAGAGAACCAAAGGATTCAATACACTTTCTCATCTCTTCACTCAGAAACATTTGGAGATATAAAATATAAAGAGCAAGCCTAGTTTTCCGTTCTAACGGGCGAGTTGGGATCAAAGACTGTAATTTGTACTGTAGATATTGCATTGGCTGTTTCTAACACAGAGTTGCTGGTACAGATGACACGCTATAACTCATCAGATGAACAAGTGTGAAGCTGGGGCCCTTGATAATGACCGTCTTTTTTTTTTTTTTTAAGTCCTAATTTATTTTTGATGACTTTGGTTGTAGAGATGAGAATTCCTATACTACCCATTCCTTCTGAAGAAGAATGTCACCATTCCCTGGGATTCATGCCTGAAACTGTCCAGCTGAGAAATGATCCTGAAAGTTATCCCAAGAGTGATGAGCTCCCCCGGCCCACTCCAAGCAAAAATAAAAAGTGGTGACAAAATTCCACTTTAGTAACTTACAGTGGAGGCATACAGGCTTAGTGAATAGTCTTTTTAGATCCTTTCATTATCTAAAGGATTTGAAAGGTGTTTTTGGTAATCTGGAAGAGATTATTAATGCTATAATTATATTACAGGTGGCACTGGGGCTTTTGTTAAAAACCTCATGTGAGGGTGTTGGTACAAGGCTGGCACTCTTGCTTTCTTACTCTTCTCTCCTTTAGCAGCTGCCTAGCATCATTACAGCTAATATAGTGGATTAAACTTTTGGGCTAGCTGGCGGCTCTGAGTATCTCTCTAATGGTTTCCATTGCACGCATCTCTAGAAAACACTTCTGACCAATGAACCTCTAACTGCAAATGACACGGGCAAGCTTCATTGAAAATGACACCACTGGAGGGAACCTTGCACTCATTTGGGATGTTTCCTCACTGGGGAAAGAAGGCCATTTCAACAGTTACACCAAAAGGATATTGTCATGTAGCATTAACTTTTCTAAGGCACTGAACAAAGCAGTGGGGGTAATGTGTGCTCCTACATGCTTGCTATGTGTTCAGCTGTGTGATGTCCAAATCAGAATCCCAGCATGTTCCTAAGAGACTGTGAAATAGCAGTCTTCCCAGTTCACCCTCATACAGAATGGAGAAGGTGGATGTCAGACAATCTAAATTAAATCATGATCCATGTCTGGAATCAATCTTGTTTAAGTGCCCAGATTGAGACAAATAGGAGTTAAGTACTGGCAGAAAGGAGGAGGGTGGCAGGGGAAGGACCCTGGGACTGGTCATTGGGAGAGTTGGGTTCTAATTCTTGGCTGCACCCTAAGATGTATGATGGCTTTGGGTGAATTTCTTCATCTGTCTGGGTCCCTCTCACATTCCTCTGTAAGATGAGGAAGGTAGACGAAATAGTTGTCAAACTATTTTAACAATCATTTGTGTAGTGTTCAGTTAGTGCCAATATTTGTGCTAAAAAAATGGGAGATGATGGGAGTAGATCAGATACAGTTCATGTCCTTTTGGATTTTATAGGATAGTGAGACTAAAAAAATACATTTTAGGTGGGAAGTGTATGGTGCTATGCAAATATGTGACCAAGTTTGAGGAATCGGGGGATGCTTTGAGGAAAGGTGTTTAGGTTGAAATAGAAGATAAGGAAGTTTAGGTTGAGATTGAAGGAGGAAGAGGAGCTAGTCAGGAAGACATGGGGGTGAGATGGAATTGAGGGGCATTGCAGACAGATAAACAGCTTTTTTGGAGGTTCTGCAGCAACAAAAGTTTGGGACTGGATTATGGAACATGAAGGAAAATGTATGCCAGGTGGAGTGGTTGCACACTGTGTGGTTAGCATTTTGACCTCTGTTGGAGGGCAGTGGGAAGCTATGGAAGGATATCTGCCGACTGGAGTTGATGTTTGAAGTTTCTTCCAGACCCACAATTCTGGGGCTTTCCACAAGGTTGCTGGACCTCTCTAGGACTCATCAGAGGGATTCAACATTCAGGTGCAATCCAGAGAAGAGGGTACAAAGAAGGGACCCCAGAAATTCACTTTCAATCTGCAGGTTGTTGAGGTGTGGTATGTAAAGATGGATTTGTGTATGCGAGTTGGATTTGGTGCTTTTAGCCTTGGCCTCCAGGGTGGAAATTAGTGTGGACTAGACCCTAGGTTATTCTCTTTAGTCCTCTGTTGGACTCATCAGGGGGTTTTCAAAGAAATTAAGAAGTTGTGTTCCATGCTCAAGACTCCCCACCAAGTAAGAGGATGGGGGAACTTCAATGATTTCTTGACCACTTTCCTTTAGGGCAAGATTTCCTGAGCCTTATATTTGTAGTCACTCTATCCATGCCTGGGCATTAAAAGCATTTGGCAGCAACTGGACCTCATCCAGAAAGATCTAGCATTAGGAGTCTATTCAGCAATGACAATCATTTGTGGAGGCTACTAGGGGAAGGTGTTTCATATCCTTGTTCCATTCGAACACCTCAACAATCCTGTGAACTAAGTGGGACAGGTATGCTCCCTTTAGAGATGAGGAAATAGAAATTTGGGGAAGGAAGGCACCTTGTCCACATCATGTAGCCAGCAAGCAGAAGAGCTAGGAATCAAACCTGACCTTGCAAAGTCTCAGATCCAGACTTTTAAAACAACCCCATGCTGCTTTTTATGGAAGCTATATGTCTGAGGGTAAGAGAAGGGTGAATTTTAATCTCTTAATATGCTTGCTACTCTTTCCTTCTTTTGAGTCGATGTAAGTATAATTAACCCCAGTCCTGTGGTGCTGTGGTCAATCTCTATAGTGGGACAGGTGAAATGTAGGTCTGTGGGTGGTCCTCGCATGGCGAGTGACTATTTGCACTCACCTGTCCCCACACAGGCAGCATCAACCAGCTCAGGTTTGTTTCTGTCACATCTGTGCAAAGTGTTAATTGTCTTCTGCCCCTCAGGAGAGATGGGCCATGTGGATGCTTCAGGAATTGTCCTTGTCTTTCAGGAAGAACATACGTTGCATCTTCATTTAGATAAGGCACCACCTGCCTTTGGAATCTGTGCATTCTCTGGTCTCTAAAGGTAACAGCAGAGATGGCAGTAACAAAAGGCTCTTGTGAAGAGGAGTGCAGAGGGAAGAATGACCTCTGCAGTAACCAGGACAAAGTGTCATTCTCCAGCTTTTAAGTGTTCCCTCCTAAGGAGAGATATAGGCCCTGCTTTAAATGTTTCAGAAATAAAAGAAAAATGGGGAAAGTGAGCTCTCAATATTCACTGTTTATGGAGAGTTGGTGTTGCCCTTTTCATTTTAAGCAAATAGGAGAAGTTGATTAGAAATGAAGGCAAATATTGTCCAGGGTGCTAAGGCTCCTTTCAAGTTTTTAGTTCTTTGTGGTTATGGTGTTAATATTTTCTTAATGGAACAGAGCCCAAGAATTAAATGCAGGAGGGCTGTGCTTTCAGAGACTACATGGTGTGTTGCTGTGCACCATGAAGGAAGAGATGTAGTTTCTTTAAAATGTGTACTAAAGACTAGGTGTTTAATTTTTTGGCAGAATCAGTATAATAACCTTTGCCATGATAAATTGTTTTAAAAACATGTTTTTTTTTTTTTTTTTTTTTTTAAATTTACAAAAAGACACCTAGAGAACAATTCAGGGTTCAAAGAAGTAAATATGCCAACATTGGGTCAATAGTCAAATCTGACAGTGTTTTCCCTAACATTTTCCACTGTACTGACATTACCTGACAAGGACGAATATTTTGTGTTATGTGTCAAAACAAGACAACAGGCCCAAAATGGAGTCACTTATGCTAAGCCCCAACTCACCAAACTGAGACTTATTTCAGTGTTGATTCTTCCAGAAATGGAATCTTAAACCAGTCAATCGGGAACTACCTGGTGAGCACGAGTGAGGCAATCTGCCTGATAGACCCTGCCATCCCCTAAAGGAAAGTAACTTTGAAATAATCAACATGTTTTTTGTGTAGTATAGCTTCCTTGTTCTTGCTTCCTCTGCTTGTAAAAGTCTTTCATTTTGGAGCACCTTTCTATCTGCTAGCCTGGGTGATGCCCAATTCATGAATCATTGAATAAAGCCAATAAAATCTTCAAAATTTATTCAGTTGAATTTTGTTTCTTAGCATATATAATAGAAAGCCCATCTTTAAGCTACAATAAGTTCAGTTCTGTTAGATCAGATAAGCATTGGAAAAATACACACTCTGGATTCTATATATAACTGTTTTCTCTGGATTAAGGAATGAGACTTCCTCTATGTCCAGGGAGGAAAGGGTTCATCTGAGGGGGTGCAAGGCCTGCTGGTCCTGGTATTTCTTCCATAGGGGTCTGTCCCAGGCACCTTGTGGTGGTTTAGGCATATATTTTTTTTCCTTTTAAAGTTTGCTGAGGAATTAATTTTTTTTTAAAAGGTGACTTGATGGTATTCAGGATTATTCATCAATCTCTTGAGTGTGTGCTTAGAGAAAACTCAAAGAACAGATTAACTCTCAAATGCAGACATGACTGAGTTGCATAGTTGACTCTCAGACCCTAGACTATGGAGTTCTTTATTTTTTTTTTTTAAAGATTTTATTTATTTATTCATGGGAGACACACAGAGAGAAAGGCAGAGACACAGGCAGAGGGAGAAGCAGGCTCCATGCAGGGAGCCTGACGTGGGACTCGATCCTGGATCTCCAGGATCACGCACCGGGCCGAAGGAGGCGTTAAACTGCTGAGCCACCCAGGCTGCCCCGAGGAATTAAATTGATCACTGTAATTCACTAATTCGTTAACAAAAGTTGGTTTGTCAGATAATTCAGATGGCACATTATAAAGTAGACAGTGGGAAATAGGACCGTGAATATAAAATTAACAAAGTCAAAGTCAGCTCTCTGAGCAGCCTAGGGACTAGGTAGGCACTGTAGGGACTAGTGAGGAGTAGGTGACCACACTGAGAGCCCAGAGTGCTACGGAAGCCCCGGGGAGTTGGCCATGTGTCCTGGGCTTCCCAGGAGAGGGCTGCCTGTCTACATCATGAAGGCTAAGTAGAAGCCTGGCTTGTCTGGGCCATGGGAGTGGGGTGAGGGCCTGGGAATTGGAGCATGTGGTTTGGGGTGAGAGAGGAAGGAGCTCCAAGTTCATAAGTGCCCCCTTCAAAAATGCCCACCCTTCTGGGAACAGGCCACAGTATGGGTGTTTGTAAGGACCCTGCCACTCCCTTGCTGTGTGACCTCAGCCATGTCACATCACCTCTTGGTCCCCGTTGTTCCCTACGGGGTACATTGAAAGCCTTGGCTAGGGTGTCTCCTGGACCTTTCCTATCTTAGCTTCCAGGACTGAAAAGTGGGTGCAGGGGGTTTGTTTATCTCTGTACTTGCGCTGCCTCTGAATCTGGTGCTCTGGGAAGTTTCCTGGCAGGAGTTTGACAATCTTGCTTTTTGAAACCCAGTTTTCACAATTTCCTTGCTTCACTTTGCAAAGAGCCAGGGCATTTTATTTGCTACCCACTGCTTAATTGTGGTAACTCTCAGCACAATTAAGGTCTTATTGAGGAAGAAAAGGCTCTGATCACCTTTAACAACTCTTGGAAATCCCTCTAAGTGCCTTTGCTAATTCTCACCTCTTTTAATAGTGTGGATATGTTCAGTCACCCCTGTCCCACCCTCTCACCGACCCTGCCTATGGTTCCCCAGGCAGAGATGTTCACTGGCTTAATTATCTTGGAAGCTATTGTTAAAATAATATCTGTGATATCAATAGCACTGAGTGTCCAAGTGTAGCTTGTGGGGAGCTATGGGCACATAATCTGGAGCCTCATTCCCAGCCTGGAGCAGATGGACTTCCTTCTGCCTCATGTGGTAGGGACAGTGGAGAGAGCCCAGCTCTGGTTCTCAGCCTGGGGGATACCAGGGAAAATAATAGGGCTGGGGGCTCGGAAGGAAAAAAGAGGGGACTTGTCTTGAATCTTGTGGTTCTTTCAGGGGCCCACTTGATCTCAAGCCAGAAGAGATCCTCATAAAAGTGCAACAAGGACTCTGCTCTCATGCTCAGCCACCCTCACTCCTCTGTGTGTGCCTCCCATGGTGTCTCTCTTTTCTGTTTCCCAAGAAGTGAAATTCTGATTGAGTGCGCTGTTTTAAAATAAGAGTGCCTGAATAGAAAATCTGGGGTATAGGTAGGTCAATAGACCAGAGACAACCATCATTGAAGAGATGTTTTGTTACTCATGGTTTCCGAGGAAAAAGGCCACACCATGACTTGGAGGGACACATAGGGAAGCACTAGGGTCAATTGGGAGGCAGATAGCGAGAGAGGACCCGTGGGCAGGAGTCTTTGTTGCGGCTTTCATGGGAAGGAACAGGCAAAGAAGGGAGAGCAGGCCTAGGACTGGCTAGTTTGAATCTATGCAAGCTCTGGGGATTGGGAGCTGTCGCTAGCTGTTTAGTAACTAGCCCTGGAGTGATTAGAGCAGGTAGATAGTGACCTGGAGTACAAGAATCAATAAAAGAAGTGGTTGGGGTGTAGGCTGTGGATCAGTTGGTTTGTATTTGAAAATCACACTCAAAAAAAAAAAAAAAAAAAAGCAAAAGAAAAGAAAAGCACACTCATGGATTAGTTTTCTACTATCTTTAGGAATTGGCTAACCCTGGGATAGGCAGTCTCTCCAGGGCTGCATCAGCAAGGCCCCAGATGTCACAATATAAGAAATACAAGACATGGTCAATGCATGGGGACATCATGACCTGACACAAAGCACCAGCCCAGGGTCTCAGGAGACATCCATTCTTCCTTTCCTTGGTTCTGCTTCCAGTACACATTTTGAATTGGTTTCTACTCATTGTTCCATACATCACCTTGCTTAAAACCATCCAGTGGGATCCTCTCACATTTAGAATGAAACCCAAACTCATTTTTTTAAAAAATTTTTATTTATTTATGATAGTCACACACAGAGAGAGAGAGAGAGAGGCAGAGACATAGGCAGAGGGAGAAGCAGGCTCCATGCACCGGGAGCCCGACGTGGAATTCGATCCCGGGTCTCCAGGATCGCGCCCTGGGCCAAAGGCAGGCGCCAAACCGCTGCGCCACCCAGGGATCCCCCAAACTCATTTTTATGGTCCATCTGGACATGCTTGTTCAGTCCCTTACCCCCGGGTGTGCCCCCTCCCCCTGCTCTCCAGCCTTACAACCCGCAACACCTCACCCTTCTCTTCCTGCTTTCAGGGTGGATCCTCATTCTTCAGTTTTCAGCTTAAACAGCATCTCCTCATAGAGACTGATCACCTCATCTAACATCTAAGCACCCGTCTAAACATGTCTCTCAGAGGGATCCCTGGGTGGCGCAGCGGTTTAGCGCCTGCATTTAGCCCAGGGCGCGATCCTGGAGACCCGGGATCGAATCCCACATCGGGCTCCCAGTGCATGGAGCCTGTTTCTCTCTCTGCCTGTGTCTCTGCCCCTCTCTCTCTCTCTGTATCTCTCATGAATAAATAAATAAAATCTTAAAAAAAATTGACTTATACATTTTAAATGGGTGAATTTTATAGTATGTGACATATCTCCAAAAAGCTGTTAAAAAAAAAAAAAAAGCATCAAGGCTGGAAGGGTCCTTAGAAGTCATCTGGTCCAACCCCTCCTTTTGCAAATCTAAAAGCTCAAGTCCAGAGAGGTTATCAGATGACCTTCCTAGGGGGCACAGATGTTCAGGGGCACATCAAAAACTAGAAGCCAAGTCTCCCATGCTTTGGAATGGAGGCCTGTCCTAGACAGGGGATGAAGCCTCTGTGTGCCAGCCCACAAGAGGGCCCTTTCAACTTCTTTACTGTAGGGGAAAGCTCATCCTGCTGGGATAACCGGGCAATCCCTGTACCTGAGCTAAATGCTACTGAAAAGAGCTACTCATCAGTCATTCAATATTTATTGGAGCCCTTCATGAGCCAGGCAGTTTGAAAGACTAGGAAGGCAACAAACAGTGAGCAAGACATAATGTTTCCTTTCTTTAGGGATCTTGGATGTTAGTGATGACAATAGCTATCTTTAAAATTAATACATTATATATTGCACACTTTACATGGAACGTCTCTTGTTATCTCCACAACTATGGGTACTTCCTTATGGATACTCCTATTACAAGTAACCTATGAGTACTCTTATTGTACCTATTCTACTGATGGAAACACTGAGCCTCACGGAAATTTAGAGACTAGTCACAGAGCTGATAAGCAGTGTAGTCAGGTTTCAATCATGACACTCCAATCCCAGAACTATGCTTTGGGCCCCTGTGCTGGTCTGTTGGTTATCCAGAAGGTAAATAAACAGCAACAGCCAATTGACATTACAGTTAGTGACTAGCAGATTTCTGAGAGACATGTTTATTTTTTTTATTTTTATTTTTTTATTTATTTATGATAGTCACACAGTGAGAGAGAGAGAGAGAGAGGCAGAGACATAGGCAGAGGGAGAAGCAGGCTCCATGCAGGGAGCCCGACGTGGGACTCAATCCCAGGTCTCCAGGATCAGGCCCTGGGCTGAAGGCAGTGCTAAACTGCTGAGCCACTCAGGCTGCCCCCCCCTTTTTTTTTTAAATCATATTCATGAGGTTGTGCAATGATCTGTGTAATCTAATTTTAGAATATTTTCATCATCCCAAAAAGAAACCACAGACCCATTAGCAATCTCATCTCATTTCCTGTCCCCCAAGTCCCTCCTCCAGCCCTGGCAACCACTAATCTAACTTCTTTATAGATTTATATATTCTGCACATTTCACATTAATGACTTTAGTGACAGACTTCTTTCAAGTAGCATGTGTTTGTGGTTCATCTATGTTGTAGCATGTATCATTAATTCATTCCTTTTTATTCCTAGGTAATATTCATTGTATTATACCACAATTTATTTACCTATTCATCAATTGATGGATATTTGAGGTGTTCCCACTTAGTGGCTATTGTTAATATGCTACGAAAACAATTCATGTACAAGGTTTTATGCAGGTGTATATTTTAATTTTTCTTAGAAATGAACCTAAGGGTAGAATTCCTGGGTTCTATGGTAACTCTATGTTTAATATTTTGAAGAATTGCTGAACTATTTCCAAAGTGATAGACCAACTTACATTCTCACAAACAATTTATGAGGGTTCACTTCTCTACATACTTGCCAACACTTGTTATTATCTGTCTTTTTGATCAGAGCCATCCTAGCAGATGTGAAATGATATCTCCTTTTGTGGTTGTGATTTGTCTTTCCATGATGACTAATGATGTTAAGCATCTTTTCATGTACTTACTGGTCATTTATATAACTTCTTTGGAGAAATATCTGTTTAGATTCTTTGCCTGTTATTTCCATTGGGCTATTTATCTTTTTATTATTAAGATGTAAGAACTCTTTGTATATTCTAGATACAAGTCCCTTATCAGATATGTGATCTGAAAAGTTTTTCTTCCGTTTTGTGGATTATCTTCTTGCTTTTTGATCAGATCATTTGTAGCACAAAAGTTTTTAATTTTGTTGAAGTCTGAATTACCCATTTTTTTCTTTTGATACTTTTGTTTTTGACATGAAAATGTTTAAAAATGTCTATTTTAATTTTTTTGAATGAGGAATATGCGCGTGTAATAAGAAAACCAATAGACAAAAGAACAGGAAGAAAAGAGCCTTCTTTCGTCTCTGACCTTAGTCTCTCACTCTTCCCCCCAGGATGATAACTGTGAGTTCCTTAGGAACTAGACATGTTCTATGTAAAAATATACATGACTATCTAACCCTTACACACACACACACACACACACACACACTGCATAAGGAAACATCCTATGTATATAGCTCGAAGTGCTCTTTGCTCGTTTTTCAACTACAACATATCCTACAGATGTTTAGTTTTATATTCATACATTTTGACTTGCCATTCTAAAAAATGGCCATATTGTATTCAGTTGGATAAAAGTACCAATATTTACTTAACCATTCTGTGGTGATGGGCACTAAGGCTGTTTTTATCTTTTGCTACTACTACTAATGGCACACTGAATACACTTTTACATAGGTTTTCATGGTCATGTGACAAGAATATTTTCAAGGTGAATTTCTAGAGCTGGAATTGTGGGCTCAATGAGAGAGAGTGCAAATGTACACTCTACGTGTGTCACTGGTTTACTATTGAATCTGGATCTGCTGGTTTGGAAGACTAAATATTTTTATTTCATTACAGTTGTATTTATTTATTTTTATAGTTGAGTTATCTTTTCATATTTTTCTGTGAATATTCTTTGCATATTCTTTTCCCTTTTTAATTTTTCTATTAAATTGTTATTTTTCTTATTAATTTATGTGTTTATATATGTATTATATATATTATGTATATATGTATGTGTTTATGTATATGTATTATTTTAGAAAGAGAGAGTGCACACATGCACATGTGCACATGCAAACTGAGAGAGGGGCATAGGGAGAGAGTGCTGAGCAGGGAGCCCTACACAGGGCTTGATCCGAAGACCCATGAGATCATGATCTGAGCTGAAACCAAGAGCCCCATCACTATATAAGTTTATATATTAAAGAGATTAACCCCTTGTCATTTGTGTTGCATCTGTGTTTTCATTTTTAAAAAATCTTGTTAAATTATATGTATGTGATTGACTTTATTATTTTTTTCCTGTGCTAAATTTTATTTTTTTTATGTAAGGAGAATTTTTATTCTTTTCTTTTATGCATGGAACCTTTGTGTCTTGCTTAGAAAGACTTTCCTAGGGACACCTGGGTAGCTTTGTTGGTTAAGTGTCAGACTCTTGATCTTGGCTCAGTCTTGATCTCATGGCTGTGAGTTTGAGGCCTGCATTGGGCTCCATGCTGGGCATGGAGCCTACTTGAAAAAAGAGAAAAGAAAAGAAAAGGAAAGAAAAGAAAAGAAAAGAAAAGAAAAGAAAAGAAAAGACCTTTCTACTCCAAGCTCATACAAGAATTCCTATGTTTTCTCTAGTATTTTTATTATTATGGCTTAATTTTAGACTTCAACATATTTCATTTCTCTGGGATATACTTTAAAGTTAGGAGTCTATAGAGAGACTACATTTATGCCCACTCCCCCAAATAGCTGTTGCAATAGGATATTCCAAAATCATTGTTTGGAAAATCTATTATTTCTCCTTTGATTTGAAATAACTCCTTTATCATGCATGAAATTTCTTTATCCATTTTGGTTCATTTCTGGATACTCTCTTTTGTTTCATTGCCCTGTTTTTACATGGAGAAAAGATCTTGCTATGTTAATTACTGTGGCTTTATAAAATATAATAATATCTAGTGAGTCAATTTTTAAAATTATTATTCTTTTTCATGATTGTCATAACCATTTTTTAAGATTATTTACTTACCTAAAAACAAAATTTTGAGATGTTGTAAATTTAAAAATTACACCTATGTCTATATGTTTTACATTTTGTCACAGTTACAAATATATTTTTTCTTATATTTATTAATTGGCTGAAGCTACTGATTTTTGTATATTGATTTTGTTACAAGTCAACTTAAACTTTAAATTTTTTTTCTAATTTTTTTTGATTCCTTTAGGTTTTCTAGTTAAATGTTTATATTATGTACAAATAGTGATATTTTGCTTTTCCTTATCAATTGTCTATGTAATTTCTTTCTCTGATCTAATTTTTAGCTAATCCATATAGAACAATGTTAATTAGTAGTGATAATGTCACTTTGCTGCTTCTTTAAAAGGATTGTTTTTTGTTTTACTTCATTGTGCATGATCCTGTTTTTGTTTTTTCTTAAATATTTTATTTATTTACTTGAGAGAGAGGGCATAAGCAAGAGAGTATGAGTGGTGGGGACCGGCAAAAGGAGAAGCAGACTCCCTGCTGAGCAGGGAGCCTGATGTGGGGCATGATCCTGGTTTTTGATCCAGGATGGCATGATCCTCAAAATTACATTATCCTCTATTATACTACACTATGCCACACTGGTCTGCCCTGATTTCTATGAGAACAGGGACAGAAGCCCATGTAATAAATCTGCAAAAATTTTATGGTTATTAATTAAGCTAAAACCTGTTAAGTAAAATAATTACTTATCATGAAAAGCATCCTTTAGAAAGATCTGGAAGCTAGATTCAAATACAGGATGTCAGGACTCTTCAGAGTTTGTGCTAAAATGTAGCAGTCTGGCAAAATTCAGCACTTTCAGCCTGTTCTCCTTCCTAGCTTTGACCCAGATGGAGAGGCCTAATGTTCAACTCATGTGTTAGGCCACCCCAGCCAAACCCCTGAGCTCTGTTTGTACCCTCTTGTAAACAGCCACTCTTTTGTCTTCTTCAGGACCTGGGGTGTGTACACTGTGTGTGTGGTTAGTTTGCCCATTGGAGGATGAACCTAGGAAAGAGACTGTGCTACCCCAGATGTCCCCAGGCTTGGGGACATTTGAACAGGGAATTCCATGGTCCTGAGTACCCTGAGGATGGTCCAGCAGTGGAAGGGTATGGATGGACTCTAAAGCATGGGGCTTAGGGCCACAGTAGTAGTGAACACAGTATATATGCTAAAAATCCCTTTAAGGACGTGATCTCTCATCCTATGATTATTAGAAGTTTTTATCAGTGATGGATGCTGAATGTTATCAAGTGTATTTTCAGAATTCATGGTATAATTGTGTTATTTTCCCTTTTGTTCTATTGAAATGGTTCATGATATTATTTCCTATATTGAACTATCCTTGCATTACTGGTATAAATCTTGTTTGGCTTTGGTGCATTTTTATATTAATTTCCTAAAGAGATATCTAAAAGAAATTAAATTGAAATATAATGAAGCTGCCTCAAAATAGAAGACAACAAAATGTAATATCTGAGAGATAATAATTTCAGTTAATTATGATAATACTCAGAAATAGGGATCCCTGGGTGGGTCAGTGGTTTAGTGCCTGCCTTTGGCCCAGGGCGTGATTGTGGAGTCCTGGGATCGAGTCCCACGTCAGTCTCCCTGCATGGAGCCTGCTTCTCCGTTTGCCTGTGTCTCTGCCTGCCTTTCTCTCTCTCTCTCTCATGAATAAATAAATAAAATATTTTAAAAATAAAAAAAAATACTCAGAAATATGCCAATACTCATGACATAGTGTATAGATTATTTCCAATCAGCATCTCACTCATGATGTAGTATTTACGAAAACAGATTCTGTAGGTAATAGAACAGGATCAAACTCTGACCAAATTTATCCTATTCCCATTATAATGTAGTAAGACCACAGACAATGATGCCAGTAAAGGTCAGGTACTTTTTGTCCTCTAGCTGCAGTGCTGTCCTGAAATCCTACTTTTCATGCTGGATGCTAGTTTATATGTATTAAGGTTGTTGGACTTCCAGGAAAGAGTACTTCTGAACGTGTCTATAGTTTAGGAACTCTACTACTACAGTTCATCAGAATATTAAAAAAATATTTTAAGATGGTGAAATGTTTAAATATCATAGCACGCTTAGATATAATTGAATAATCAATAATTCCAAACTGCTTGTTCAATTCTATACCCTAAACCATCATTCCATTCTGCAGTGAAAAAAGTACTGCATTTATAGTTAATTGTAACAGATGTTGCTTATATTTATTTTAGATAATGGAGTAAAAACAAATAGAAGAGCTTGCTTTCATCATTGTTATGATTAATGTCTTTTCTTTATTGACAATTGAAAAAAAAAACACATTTACCCTAAGTTAGGGTGATTTAAATTTAAAGTTTGGTTTGGGGAAGAAAAAATAAACATGAAATGCATGAATTTAGGCTGAAGAGACAAGTAGATTCTTTATAGAGATTACATGTTTCTATCTTTGTAAATAACTTTTTTTTTTCTTCTTTGGGAAAGTAATACCTGTTCCTTATTGGGTCTGGGAAAATATAGAAAAGAATAAAGAACAAAATCAATATTGCCCCCTGATACTTCCAACTGGAACTATTTAACATTTAAGCTTTCTTCAGGAGGAAGGGGAAAGATAGAAGAAGATAACTTGCCTTTACAGAGTACCTGCCAGGTGTTGTGCCATTAGGGTTTATATATGTCATCCCATTTAATTTCCCCACTGACCTTATGTAAAAAGTGTCATCATCTCTGTTGTGCAGAGAATGAAGTTTGAGTTCAGAGATGAGCATCGACTTACTTGTGTTGAACCAGCTTTTCAGTGCAGAGCTAGGTCTGCCCAAATTTAAAGTCTAAGATCCTTTCTGCTAATCACGGTGATTTGTTTGCTAGTCTGCTTAGCTTAGGTGCTAAATCATGAGATTTTCCAGCCCATACATGTGAAAGTAGTTACTAAACAATTTCACTTTGATGTGTTTACGCTGATGAGTGAGTGTGGTCTGAGGAGGGAAATCCAGGGTCTCTGTACTGACAGTGCCTTAAAGGATACTCCAAGGAAGTGCTTCTTGGTGGGGCGGGGGGTAAGCTGCCCAACCACCCCCTAAGGAAAAGGATACAGGGTTATTTTACTCGATTCTGTTCTGCTTTAGTGCAGGGGTCAAATGTAACGATAGAGATGAAGGCAAAACCTGCCATTGTATGTTTTTTTTTAAAAAATAATTCCAGATGGGAAGCTAACATGATGAATATCGTTTTCTGAAAATTAGTTTAAAAACTCATTTTCTTCTGCTTCCAAGTTGGCCTCAGGCAAAACAGCATTTTTATGTTTCAAGACACATTGAAGTTAGGGGGAGAGGCCATGTAGAGTAGTGGCAGTGGGCACACTGTAGGTCAAGGGGAGGTGAGTTTCTGGCACATGTGTTTCCAATCTGTAGCCTCTCATGCTTGTCCCCTAGGGGAAAGAGGCTACCTGCAGAGGAAGAGCCAGAGGGGGGAAGCCCAACATGAAAAACATACAAAAGAGTTGCCTTTCTTTGCAAATACAGATGGTATTGCCTTTCTCACTTAGATCCTTGAATCTTGTGCTCCCCTCCCCCTCCCGGTTTGCACAGGGAAGGGGAATTAGGAGAAGTAGCTGAAGATGGCTAAACTCTCTTGTACAATGCCTCCTAAAATGGTGCCCACGGCTATCAAGCCCCATCTTGGGTGGTTGCTGGGGATTGGTGGTGGGGGAGATCTGTGTCCCTCCTGAGTCTGGGATCCTTCTTATAGATGGAGATAAAGCCAGGTGGCCTGTCAGTCCTTAGCTTTCCACTCTTCCCTGGACGGTGCGGCAGACCCAAGCCTGCCCAAGGCTTGATGATGGAGAAGGCACAGATTACTTCTGGGGAAACTAGCCTTAATTTTCCTAGTATTCCTTTCACTTCTCTCACTGCCTACATTGAGAATAGTGGCCCTTGCCACTTATTTTAATCAAAACTTGTGTTTGCTTCTCTCATGTCAGTCTTTCCTCACTTTATGTTTCTGCTTCTGTGCTCTAGGAATGAGGTTTAGATTGTATTTGAAGTATCTTTTTATTGAAATAGTTATATAATTTAATGTAGTTATCGAAAGGATTAAATAAAGTCCTAATGGATATCATAGGATGTTGTTTTAGGTAGGATAAATGCTAAGCTGCTATAACATAGATCAATGTGTGTTTTCTCAGCACCATTAAGTAATTAACTCACTTCTCACACTATGTACTGTCAGATCCCACAAGTTAAGGCCTTGGTCCTACAAGACTGCATATCACCCCCCTCAGACACCAATCACAAGTCTAGGTTGTCACCTGTGCTTCCAACCAGCTGGCTATAGAACTGAGGTTTGCATGACCTCCCTTGGGTTCAATTAATTAGCCAGGAGAGCTCGCAGAATTCAGGAAAACATTCACTTACTACATTATCAGTTTATTATAAAAGGATATGACTCAGAATCAGCCAGGTAGAAGAGATGCATAGGGCAACATATAGAGAAAGGGATGGAGAGATTCCATGCTCTCTGGGTGCCTTGTGTTGAATCTAAATCTGCTTGTGTTTACCAACCCCAAAGCTCTCTGAACTCTGTCCTGTCGGGTTTTTATGGAGGCTTCATTACAAAGGCAAGATTGATTAAGTCATTGGCCACTAGTGATTGACCTCAACCTCTGACAGATTCCATGCTCTGGTCACATGATTGGTTCTCCTAGTAACCAGTGGCCCCAGGACCCACTGAGGGCTTTCCAAAAGTTGGCTCATTAACATAACAAAGGACACCTTTATCTCTTAGGAAATCACTGAGGTTTTAGGATCTCTGTGTCAGGGACAGAGATGAAGACCAAACATATATTTCCCATTGTAAGTCACAATATTACACAAAGGGATCCCCAAAATACAGTATTTTAAATACAACAGAGGGATCCCTGGGTGGCGCAGCGGTTTGGCGCCTGCCTTTGGCCCAGGGCGCGATCCTGGAGACCCGGGATCGAATCCCACGTCGGGTTCCCGGTGCATGGAGCCTGCTTCTCCCTCTGCCTATGTCTCTGCCTCTCTCTCTCTCTCTGTGACTATCATAAATAAATAAAAATTAAAAAAAAAAAAAAAAGAAAAAAAAAATAAATACAACAGAACTCATCTTCAGTGTAGCTGTCTTGAACTTGGGTCTATGAATCTGTGTAGGGTCCTGGATTCTTCACATTGCCATCCTCTATGGCATTGCTCTCCTCTGAGGGATCAAAGCTGCTGCATGACCTTGCCGTTTCTAGCTTGTTAGAAAGGGGAAAAAGAATTTCTTAGCAAGGAATTTTATTCCTCTATGTAAGTGGAAGTTGTGTATATTACTTTTGCCCACGTTCTGTTGTCATATGTCTCTAGCCTCTGCAAACCAAAACTCAGTGATGCAGAGGTGCTTATTGCCTTAAGGCAAAGGGCAGAATGGAAACTAGGGAATAGTTGGCAATCTCTGCTGAAGATTACAAGCCTACACATGAATTTAGAAAAAAAAAAACTAATTGGTAACGAAAAGGACAAATTGTATACAGATGGAGCAAAAACTGGAAAGGAAGTAAAGGGATGACTGAGGCTTAAGGACTACTGCACATGAATGATGGATAAAGCTTAAGTTCTCCCTTCTGTCTAGAGTGTTTGCTTTTGAACAAAAGATGAAGTGTACCAGAAAAAGGTGACTCCACTTGGATCAAATCACATGGCCCTAGTCTCTCCATCTTCCCTGGGTTGCGTATTCTTGTCCTGCCACTAGTCTAATTCTGATTAGACTAGTAGCTCTCAATAATTTCCTCTTTCGGCATAATCTGTAAAAAAAGGAGGCATTGGATGAGTGTTGAGGCTCCTTTCATTGTGTCAAGAGTCTGTGAAAAAGTTATTATAGAGCTTCATTCCAACAAATTAAGGGAGGACACTTTTGAATGGAGTAGAGGCGTGGGTTTCCTAGGATCCCAGATGGCTGTCATCTGGGTGGGTTTTGCTTTTTCTCTTCTCCCCTCCCATCCCTTCTCTTCTTCCATTTGTCTCTATGTCCTTGTCTCTTTCTTTCTCTCCCTCCCTCCCTCTCCCTCCCTCCCTTCCTCCTTCTCTCCCTCTCTCTCTCTCTCTCTCTCTCTCTCTCTCTTTCTCACACCCCTCCATTTTGCCCCCCCACCCCCACTGGTGATAGGGGGTTTGCTTTGGGGAATTTATGCCTGCTAACACACATACCCAGCCCAATCCTCTTTGCCTGCCCCTCACCGCAATGTGATATCTAAAAGATATCCCTCTAGGACCACTCATATAATTGCTGACAAAATCTGGTTTCCATCCTTCTCCCAGAGATTTGTTCTCCTATTGGCTGGTGTATGACCTGACCATTTGCCTTTTGCTGGTCAGCAATGAGAGGCTCATGATAGTGTGGTTGGCTGAGGTATGCTTGCTGCATGGCTCCTCATAGGGAAGGAGAATCCCCTATACTTGTCAGTAAACTTCTCTTGCTATAAGATTTCTTTGTAAGTCTTAATTATGACTGTGAAGTAGGCTGTTCTTCTTGTCCAATATTTCTCTTTCCCTTTGACTCATTGATTCATTGATTAATGCAACTAACATTTCTGTGCAGAAAACACTGCATAGCCTTTGTCAGAGAATTTATGAATATAAAAAGGTCTTACAATCTAAACTGGGAGAAAGAATCTCCATCACCAGAGTACAAGGTAGAGAGTGACAAGTATTGCCGAGGCACAAATTAAAGGCATGCATATTTCAAAAGAGAGAGATTGTTTCCAAATGAAGAGTCTCACTGAAAAGATGGCATGTATGCTGGTCTTTAGTGAAGAACAGAACTGGTCTGTGTGGATATGAGGAGATGGGATAGGATGTGTCAGGAAGGGAGGTGGCTGGAACACCTCTGAACTTGTTGGATTGGAAATGCCCGGGGGACATCTAAATAGAGGTGCTTTGAGAAGCCAGACACTTTGGAGAGAGGAGAAGACAAATATAAGTTGTGAGTGTCACCTACTCAGAAGTAGCAGTTTAGGCATGGGGGTTGATGAGAATGGAGAAGGGGGCTGTCTTATGCTTTTCTTTCTTTCTTTTTTTTTAAGATTTTATTTATTTATTCATGAGAGACACAGAGAGGCAGAGACATAGGCAGAGGGAGAAGCAGGCTCCCCACGGGGCCCGATTCAGGACTCGATCCCAGGACCTCAGGATCACGACCTGAGCAAAAGGCAGACACTCAACCAGAGCCACACAGACACCCCTGTCTTGCAGTGTTTTCTTCCTCCTCTTTTTATCTAGATCCTGGCACCCTTGTTCTCTTACTATTCTCAGATTCTTCTGAGAGTCATAGATTTCTTAACCTATTTTCATGGAAATGTCGATGACACACAGCTTTATCTCTGCATGTTGAGAAAGCATGCTAGCGGAGGACAGTAATTCACTCAAAGTTTAGCAAATGAAAGTTAATGTAAGAATTTGAGGCCAGAAAGTCCTGGGTTGGAGGAAGAGGTCTTGGGAACCAGGTAGCTGGGCAGGGGTGGGGTGAGGGGGGGGATGTCTTCTTGTTAGAGTCCAGGATACACTTAGTAAGGAACCAACTACTTTTGTTTTTATGAATGACCCTGGGGTTGGGAATATTAACTCGCTCTACAGTTGGAAAGACAAAATCCTCCCCATCTTGGTCTCTGGCTTGGCCCCAGAAGCATTCCCCTGCTGCATACAGGGTTAGCCTTTGCGCCACTGTGAGGCTCTATATCACAGCTTTAAGAATATTGCAGCTGAACAGCACTGCTGTTTCCCCAATGGGGATGATCTGGCTCAAATACACCTACAGAAATAACATTAGGGACCCCAAATCATAAACTCTCTCTTAGTTTGCTCCTCTGTATTTTCCAGTGCTGCTTCTGCCTCTTTTCTCTCTTTCCCTCTGCATTTACTCATGCATTCATTCATTTATTCTGTTTTCATTTATCTGTGACTACCTTGTTCAAAACCCTCTGGAGCTGTCAAGAATAACAGATATTCAAGATATCTTTTCTGCTTAAGGAGTTTATGATTTATTAGAAATGACATCATTAATGCTTCACCAAATGGTTCTGGTTCTTCCTTTTCTACACACGTGGTAGGAATGTTTAGTATCCAGGTTATCTGCATACTAGTGTGCGGGATGCAAGTGTGCAGGAAATTTAAGTGATTAATCTCCTGCCACTCTGTTTATATGATGCTGAAGTGTGTGCTGTTGCCATTGTGCACTCTGAGTTAAGTGTTTGAGGTGGGCAGGTGTTTTGATAGGCAGAGTTCTCCAAGGAGGCCTTCCAGGTTGAGAAAAACAGTACAGGCAAAGAGGTCGGGGCAGGAAATGTGCTCGATGTGTTTTGGAAACCATTGGTTCAGTCAGCTGAAGTCAGGATGGAAGGAAAGACCAGGTGCCAGAAGTGGTGGGAGGCGAGGCTGGAGTGTGGGGAGCCCTGCCTGCCAGGAAGAGGAATTTTGAATGTCTTCAGTTTCTACTGATGTGTTTTAATAAATGTGTCATAGTACATCGAATCTCTGGAGAAATTCTCTCTCCCCTCTATTAAAGATAAACAAGATAAAATGGTCCAAAATGATAGAACAAGGGGTTTTGGGGGACATACTCACCTATTAAGTACTGGTGCACATTCTGGGTTCTGAGTAGTGTGTGTGTGTGTGGGGGGGGGGGGGCTGTATTTGATAGACAAGGTAGATAGAGACCTGGCCTTGTAGAGGGAGGTTTTAGAGATATGGGGAAAATGAGGGATTAGTCAGCGAAATAGCTCACAGGAGAGAATTTCGCATCTTCTTCTCTGGATGACAGACTCCCATCTCTCTTGAGGGGTTTAATAAAGAGGTTGTCTTATTTTAGAAAACAGAAAAGGAGCAGGGACTGGGAAGGGATTTTTTTTTTTTTTTAAAGAGGAAGGTTAAAAGAAAAGGCTCTAATATACCAAGAATGTAATGAATGTACAGCCTATTGTCATTAGCAAGGGAGACTAAACTGGCAAGGGATTATTTTTTTGTAAAGCTTCTCCGGGAAGAAATAATGTAGAGTAACTGAAAATCATGCAATTAGACAGAGCAGGAGTTTTGGCATCTTGCTTGAAGCCTGCTGAGCTGTAAGGCATGTGACTGAAGGTCAAGGAGGGTATGCAAGTAGATATGGATTAATAAACACACTGGAGTGTCTTACTGAGATAGTAATATTTGGATTATAAAACACTTTTAAAAACTATTTGAGCCCATGATTAATTGAGGCTCACAAATTTCAAGCAGTGAAATGTGTTTTACTGCAATTGCTATTAAGAACTCCTATCAGCTATCCGATTCCTTGATTTCCCTAGTGAATTTTATAATCTAAATTAAACAGAGAATGGTATAAATTTCCCTTTTTTGGGTAGCTGATTAAAACCAATATCATCTCAATATACTGTTACATAGTAGTTATATCTGACTCTATGGAACAATTTATTACGTATCTGATTACTTCCAGTATTTTTATGAATTGGTCATAAGCCAATTTGAAAACTTACTGATCTAAAATAAGTTCGGTAATAACAGAATATACTGCCTGTAAGAATTATTAATGAAATAAATCAAGATGCATGGAAATTAGCATCTCTACTTGTATAAATTATGTTGTCAGGAGACTGTAAATCATCACTGGTGCCATATTTCTAAATCCACACATAATCTGTGGTACTGGCTTCATCACCAATTCACACACGTGCCTGAATAAGGGAAAGTGTCTCTGAACAGATTTCTTCCTTTAAAATTTTACAAAAAGGAAAAAAGGGAGAGCGACATGAAGGGGAAGAGATTCATATCTGTATGTAATGGTAAATATGCTTAGAAATGGCAATATTTTTATTAAAACAGCTCTAGTTGCTGAATAAGCATACGTGCTATTTATGGTGTGGTGGAAGTGTGCAAATGGGAACCTTTTTTTTTCTCAAGTTTTGCAAGACAAAAATTTGTGCACACAAATTGCTCAGGCAATTCATCCCACAAAAACTTGAGATGGAGAAAAAACTGACGGAGAATATTTTCATTCCCTCTAGCCACAGCTGTCTCCTTGTATTATAGAACAGAAACGGAGCAGAGGGGAAACCAAACAAAGGGTGCTTCAGGATGTTTTTCATGCAATTGCAAATCGGGAAACAAAATAAAAGCTTCTTAGAGGAAGGGGGGCTGTGTGTTTTGGTTTTGACACTCCGCTCTTTCTCAGCGCTGCTGGATTCTTCTCCAGAGGCCGGGATATGTACTCCTCCTCCAAAGTGCAGGAGAGGGGGACATCTATTTCTCCTAACCTTCTCAGCAATTTTTTTTCAGCGATTTATTTTTTCTGAAGGTCCAGGGAAGAATTTTTATTCTATATGCAAGAGTCAGTTGGATTAACTTTATGGAGTGTCTGTGAGAAACCACAGAACTGTGGGAAATGGATAATTAGGGGCTCTGGCTTTTGGGGGGTACGTGTTGCCTAATCCTCCTTTTGCCCCCTACTCTCAGCCTCCATCAGGTTCAGGATCCTTTGTTGCCTTGAGAGGACCCCCGAGGGCTGCTGCTTCCTTCTTCCTACCACTTAAGCAAATACACAGCAATCCGAACAATGGACTATCTTGGCTTTCACTGTGCTCACACATTCTAGTTGGTTTCTTCACAGGAGGCCCTGGTGTAACATTGCAGGTCTCACAGACTCTTTCCAATGTCTGGGCTTCTGTTGTTTGGCAGTGGTCTGTGTTGGTGGCGACGTTCCCTTCTTACCCGTTCTTGAGATATGATCCCTGTGTCATGTGACAGTTAGCATCTCTCTCTAGTGTGGATGTCTCTCCCATGGTCTTTGCATGTCTGTGCATCGCTGTGTTTGCTTTATTGAGGGATCAGAATTTGTGCAGGCTGGTGGAGCCCAGCAAGGCACCGAAATAATAACGTTGCCCAGAGGTGGAGGTAGGATGGGGTCAGCGTTGGGAATGCTGAAAACAAGTCCAGGAATGCATTCCCAGGTGGGCAGAGGGAAGGAAAGTGCCTGGGAACAGCGTGGAAACCAGGAATCTGAACTTTAGGAGGATGGAAGTCTGTCAGGAGGTTAAGAAGGTGGAGAAATCTGTACACAAAATAAATTCAAAAACAGCACAAGACTGCTTGGACAAAGGCCAGCAGAGAGCTTTTGTGTTTAGGGAACAGGTGTATAAAACAATCACAAAAAGGTTGTTTACAGATATTGTCACGAAAGCTGAGGGAGCAGAACGTGGATAAAACAGAGGCCAGGAGAAGGGATTTTCCATGGTTGGAAATGACTGTTCTGTATCTGCATACGGGCACTGTATAAGAATAGTAATCCTTTCCAGAAATTAACTCCTTACTCTTCTCTCACAGTACAGGGTGCTCTCTCAATGACTGCTTAAAATTTATTCTTTTTCCCATGAAAATATTATTTAGAGAATACATATTAGCCTAGAATGACTTTAGCCAATGATAGTTTTATATAGATTTATGAAGTTTTTCATATAAATAACAAAATTGGCTATATATATCAAATAATTTAATGTAATTTAATGTAATTTAGTGATCAGCCCTAGAAATATCAGGAAGTATCAGTCCCTCTTTGTACCAGATACTGTTGTAAGAAAGTGGAGGTAAATGGTAACAAAAGAGACAAGATTTCTGCACTGGGAGGCAACATAATTTCTCATATGAGTTCTATGGAGAAAAATATAGCAGATGAAGTGGGTAGCTCATGGCAGAGAGCATTGTTCCAAAACGCTGGTCAAGGAAGTTCCCCCTGAGAAGAGATCTTTGAGCAGAGACCTGAATTGCAAGCTTTGGATGACATTGTAATAAGCCTTTATAAAACCACTTAAGGGAGTGCCTGGGTGGTTAAGAGTTAAGAGTCAGTTAAGAGTCTGACTCTTGATTTCAGCTCAGGTCATGATCTCAGGGTCATGGGATCAAGCCCCTTGTCGGGCTCCATTCTCAGCAAGAAGTCTACTTGAGGTTCTTTCTGTCCCTCCCCCTCTGCCCCTCCCCACCCAAATAAATAAATAGATCTTAAAAAAAAGGGGACCACTTAAAAAGTCATGCAGTCAATGATCATGTTGTAGAGATCACTAATGTATACCAACAATAGAAATGAGAAATTCCACCAAATGCTATGTTTATTTTTATACTAAGTGGTCCTTGTGACTTAAAACTTTCTGAATCAGCATGAAACATGAAGTCAGAGGTACTCAGCCAGGTTAGATGATACAAAGAGCACTAAAGTAGAGATTACATGGATGTAGAAAAAGCATGTGAAGAACCTGATAAAATGGTTTCCTGGTATGTGTTCTAGAATTGAATGCCTGTGTTCTTTCCAAATTCATATGTTGCAGTCTTAACCCTCAATGTGATGGAATTAGGAGATGGGGCCCTTGGGAGGTGATCAGGTCATGGTAGTGGAGCCTCAGGATGAGATCAGTGCCCTGAAAACAGAGATGAGAGCTTGCCTCTCTCTGCTCTCACATGAGAGCAAGAACGTGGGCATCGACAAACCAGGAATTGGGCTCTTAGCGACACCATTCTGCTGACACCTTGATCTTGGACTTCCCAACCTCTAGAATGGTGAGAAATATACACTGCTGTTTAGGCCACTTAGTCTATGGTCATTTGTTATAGCAGCCCAAGTTGCTTAAGATAGTATGTGAGAATGGATACAAGTCAGGTTTCCAAATTAAAATATTTTACATAGTGTGATCTTGAAGCTGTGTGGGAATGTAAATTTATAAATGATACATTAGGAATACACATTTTCTATGTCAACTACAACCCTGAAAATTTGTACATTTAAGTTTGCCCAAACCTTCTCTTTCTAATCTTTTTGTTGAGAAACTGGGAGGTCACCTTATTTTGGGGGTTGGCTTATTTTGAGATGTAGCAGATAGGCCTGGCCTGTGGATGGATCACCGATGCCAAGTGCTGCCCTTTCAAACCTGCTGCACAGATTTTAGCAAGAAGCAGGTGCTCAATGACCGTTTGTGGAATGCTGCCTGAAGCTTTTATCCCCCAAAACAAGTTCCTTAGGCTGACTTGCAGATTAAACCATCTGCTAGTACAACACCTATCCCAGTTTTTGAGCAGTCAAACTGAAAGCCTGAGGAGTGGCCAGGACATGCTCTCCTTTGTGTGAATGTGAATGAAGCAGAGGAGGACAATATTGTACAGAAAGCTTTTGCTCACTGTGTTGCCCCGGCTGGGTGGCTGGGTGGATGGTGGATGACACAAGTGAAGCTTGAGTCTTCAGAGACTTTACTTCCTGACAATAGTCTGCTGTAGGCAGGGCAGGCCCACCTAGACTGGAGGGGTGTCAGTTTGCCAAAGTGTCTAAAATTTCCACAAGTAGAGCCAATCTGGGATGCAGTCTGTCTTTCAACTCCCTGTATCTGAGTTCCTAGTGAAAGTCAAAGGTGATAGTCAAAGGGAGGGGATGCCTGAACCCAGTAACACATTGGTGTTATTCTTTTACCAGGTTAGCTGACCTAGGGAAGACCTATTAGAATTGGATAGTGAGCTAAGTTTGAATGGACTTGAATGAAACCATAGTCTTCAGGGGTCTTGGAAGCTGCTAAGGGCAGATGGAGGATTCTGGAATTTGGGGGGAAAGTAGAAGCAGCTGTATGAGAAGCAGAATTCATTTTAAAAATATATTTTATTTATTTATTTGTTTGTTTATTTGTTTATTTCCACGAAAGAGAGCACATGCATGGGAGCAGGGGGAGGGGCAGGGGGCAGACTCTCAAGCAGTCTCCGTGCTCAGTATGGAGATAGACGCAGGGCTCAATCTTATGACCTTGAGATCATGACCTGAGCTGAAATCAGCAGTCGGACACTTGACCAACTGAGCTACCCAGGCACCCCGAGAAGCAAAATTCTAAGATGAACTTCAATGATCCTCACCTTGTATCATCTCCTCCTCTTAAGTGTGTGCAGAATCTGTAAGTAAGATGAGATATCACAATGAGATGCTACATTACATGATAAAAAGGGATTTCGCAGATGCAATTAAGGTCCCAAATCTTTTGACCTTGAGTGAGAGATCATCCAGGTGAGCCTAACCAAGGAGCCCTTTCCATCTGGATCCAAGGTCAGGAGATGGAAAGGTCAGAGAGTGGCAGCATGAGAGGATTCATGTGCTTGATGATGAGGGTGGCCATGGGGCAGGGGGGCGGCCTACAGGCAGGGATAGCCTGCTGGTGCTGAGAGCTCGGCCCTCTTTCCTGATAGCCACAGGAAAAGGGGCACCTCCACTTCCTGCAACCACAGGAACTGAGTTCTGCCAACACCAAGCATGAGCTTGAAAGTGGATTTTTCCCTCGAGCCTTTAGATGAGCATTCAGCCTTGCAAACCCCTTGATGGCAGCCTTGGGGAGCCCTGAGCTGAGAACCCAGCCACATCATGCTGGACTTCTGACTTAACTGTGAGTTAATAAATGGGTTATTGTGTGAAGCCACTAAGTTTGTGGTAATTTATTAAGCAGCAATAGAAAATGAATCTGTTTTGCTGTTGTCACAATTTTTTCTGCCCCGTCACACTGCTATTGTGTTATTTTCCTCCATTGCAGACAGGTCAGTCAGTGAGTAACATTCAGACAAGGTCCTTATATTCTGTGGCTGGGGAAACAGAGTTATGGGGGGCTCCTTTTTCCCTGTCCTTTTCCTTCACCACGCTATATGCAGGATATGATGTCGTAAAATATGAGGCAGACCAGGCAGCCCCGGTGGCCCAATGGTTTAGTGCCCCCTCAACCCAGGGCGTGATCCTGGAGACCCGGAATCGAGTCCCATGTCAGGCTCCCTGCATGGAGCCTGCTTCTTTCTCTGCCTCTGTCTCTGCCTCTGTGTGTGTGTGTGTGTGTGTGTGTGTGTGTGTGTCTGTCATGAATAAATAAATAAATAAAATATTTTTTAAAAATATGAGGTAGACCTCCCCCCCCCCATTTGGCTTTTCCAGCACACCTCCTTATTATAACAAAAGTGAAGTATCACCACTAAAGAGCACATTTTGAAGCCCCCTTACTGCCTTTCTCTCAGTCTCCAAACATCACACAGCTCCTCGTTCCACTTGCCCTGCCCTGGATTTAAAGCCAACCATTTTCACCCTGAGAAAGCACCCCGCCCCCTATAAGGACACATCTCCATCTTGTCGATACAAGGTCCTTGCTCTGCACAGGTGAGTGTTCTGCTTTCCATACCACTGATGGCCACTGGGACACCCAGTATTATCCAGCCACTCTGTCCCCTGGGGCCTCTCACCAGCCTCTTGAACCCTCATGTTCTCCAGTAGCAACAACAGAGAGGCAGCGGTTTGCTTCTCTTCTCAGTGGGAGAGACTGTGAACCTGGTGGCATAAGGGTTATCAAATCCATGCATTTGCTTAGGTTGGGGACCCTACGTCCTAAGGCCCAGGGGTTAAGCAATTGCTTGACATCATCCTTGAGATACAGCCCCTGAATTCCATAACAAGCTCTGCATAGACATCCAGTTCATGTTAATGGTGATGACAGATCTGATATTTAACTCCCCTAAACCGTAGATCCTAGTGTGAAAGAACTGCAAAATCCACATATTGAGATGAACGCACAAGTTATCCAACAACAGAGCCCTTAAGATCACTGAAAAAAAAAAAAAGGAATTTTAGAAATCAGTTGATTCAACAGCTCCTTTGGATCATGACTCAGTCTTGGGCTCTCACACACACGTTATTCTTTTAGGAAATTTAAGAATGATCCAGATTAAATCTTTTACTGTAATCACCATTATCTACAACCTGTGAAGATGGCTATTTTCTTTCTGTGGCTCTTCTCCTAGGCCACTGTCCTTCACCTGATGGTTTCTTCATTCTATCTATAAAAAGATTTATCTATATCTTATAAAAAAATATTTCATTTATTTATTTGACAGAAAGAGAGAGCACAAGAAGAGGGAGTGGCAGGGAGAGAGAGAGACAGAGAAGCAGGCTCCCCACAAAGCGGGGAGCCCAGTGTGAGATTTGATCTCAGGACCCTGGATAGCTGAAGGCAGACACTTAACTGACTGAGCCACCCAGGTGCCCCAGTTTATATCTATATCTATCTATATAGTAGTATCATAATAAATATATATTTGATCTTGCCCATGGTTCCTGGCACAGAGTTCCTAAAACTCACTTTTGTGAGTGGCAGGGATGCGAGGAGCATTTTTTATTATGCATAATAAGCCTCTTTTAGCCATACCTAATTTTATGCTAACAAGGTGACTCTTAGTGGTTCCCTAGATAGCTTTAGCATGGGGGATGGTTACCAGAGAAAAACCAAACATGATTAGAGGGGTGGAACATTCAGTCCCATGACCTTGGTCTCTAAGGAAAGGAGGAGGGCTGGTGATTGAGTGAATTGCCAATGACCAATGATTTAGTCAATCATGATTATGTAATGGATCCTCCATGAAAGCCCCTAAAATGGGGTTCAGAGAGTTTTCAGGTTGGTGAATGCATCCATGTGCTGGGAGGGTGGTGCACTCCAAACTCCAAGGGACAGAAGTTTCTGTACTCAGGACTCTTTTTGTACCCTGCCCGGTGTACCATAGCATAACTTTTTTTTTGCTCAGGTATTTGCCTGTCTGTTATCAGGGCTGTGCTCCACTTCAAGTTATGGTCCAGCTGGGTTTGGCTCTTAGCTGCGGCTTGGGCTCAGGTTTGCTTCCTGAGGATTCATTCTGGGCCCAGGCAAAGGGGCAACAGTGATGTGATGGGATGCTCTTCTCAGGGCAGTAGCAGAAGGACAAGAGAGAATATGGTGTCCTAAGGCACCCTGTTGTGTCTGCCCACATTTCATTGGATAAAGCAAGTTACATGACCAAACCCCAAACTAGAGGAGTGGGGAAGTATCCTCTTGCCTTGGAGAAGAAAGGCAAGAGTAAGTATTTTTGAGCAGCAATCTGATCTACTGAAGGAGGTACGCTGAATAATGTGTGTATATATATATACCCTGTTTCTTTAAGCACATAAGCACCCGTGCAGTCAGTGATAGCCCCTAAGTGCTAACAGATCTCAATGCTTGGATGTTTAACATATATGGACAAACAAACAAACAGAATTTGGAATAGTGTTCAACTCTTTTAGCACTAGAGCTCGCCTTGTATTAATTTCTGCTCTTTATTCTGGCCTCCCCGCATTAATTCAGGTCACTCACCATTAAAAATGAGACAAGAGAGTGTTTCAAAGAAAAATGTTCTCTATGAAATATTTAAACATGGTTAAAACTACCAGCAAGATGGAGCTGAATGTTTTATGTGATGACTGGTACTCAAGCCTTGGTTGCCTTCAGGTAGGAAGGAGAGAACAGAGGTGGGAGGCTGTGCCCTCTATTTACTACTCAGTCACCCAGAGGAATTTTAGGGTGGATTTTGTCCCACGGAACAAAGCCAAACACTCATGCTGAGATGTTGGATTCTGTTTGTCCAAGGAGAGGAATGGAGATTAGAGTTTCTGGGATCTGTGACTCAATGGAAAGGATTAAGGGAAGGAGGAGCATGGAGGGTATATTTTAATAATTTTTCTAAGATCTCATGGTTAGAGAGAGGTGAGCCAGGATTCAAATTTGAATAGCCTATGCTCTTAGGAATGACACTGTACTTGTGTGCAATGATGTTTCTTTCCACACTTCAGTGCCTGGAAACTCACTGCTTGTAGGGTAGTTTGTATAAATAGCTCATGTTTGGAACAATGATCTTGTATTGACCTTTGGGCTTTTTATATCTTCCACCAGTACTAATTAGCAACCTCTCCTCTCTGACAGTCCTTTAAATTTCCTCCTTAGTCTTCTCCAGCCTAGTTCCTTTAGCTCTTTCCCAGATGACGCAGCACTCACTTTGAATAACTCTGGTTATCTTGTTTCAGATGAACCTTAGCTTTTCTTAGGTGCTACCAAGACAAAGATAGGTGACTTTCTGGTTTGGATGCTGCCTTTGAAGCATAGACAGTCCCTTGTCCATTACACTGCATGGAAGTCTCCTGTGGGGTGGAACCTGCACTGTGTCCATGAGCTGTTGAACTCTTACCCTAGTTAGGGTGCTCAATAGAGTTGAAGCCATAGAGTTTGATATCATTTGCTTCTCTATGATTATTCATTAGCTGGATGTTTATTACTCCACTTAAATAAGAGACACAGAAAAGAGAAGAGAAGCTAATAAAAGGACCGGAAGCGATGGAATCCCTTGTATCTTATTCCCTTGCCCCTGGTAAGGATGTGAAAAGAGATCATAAGCAGTTAGTCCCCGGATATCTCAAGAATATGGAATATGCCATTTGCACTGCTAAAGAAGCATGGTGTGGATTAAATGTGCATCTCACTGGGTATGGATTTATGGATAAATATGGAAAATATAGAACATGAAGACAGTTGAAAAAAGAAAAATAGGATATGTAAGGACATGCAGTAAGGAGATGGACTTGCTCCCTCACACACGCTAATGATCTCTATGGCTTGATAGTATATAAAACAATATCATTTTGTTTTGGGAAGAGCTTTTCCATTTCTCTTGGTGTTTTAACCAAATCCACATCTTTCCTTGGTGCTTTGTAGCACCCATCCTCCTGAGTGTGTGACTGCTTTGAGCAACCACCTCTGCTGTATTTCCTACAGCATCCCACTTTGAGGAAGTGGCACCTGTCAATCTCTTGGAAAAGGGATATTGACAAAGCCTTACATTATCAGTCAAATTGGGTGCCCACTCCAATTCAGATGTTGTTGTAGTCTTAACCCCCAATATCTCAGAATGTGACTGTACTTGGAGCTAGATCCTCTAAAGGAACCTAAAATGAGGTTATTAGGTTGGGCTTTAATTCGATATGACCAGTGTCCTTATAAGAAGAGGAGAAGGGGCGCCTGGGTGGCTCAGTGGTTTGGTGCCTGCCTTTGGCCCAGAGCATGATCCTGGAGTCCCAGGATCAAGTCCCACATCAAGCTCCCTGCATGGAGTCTGCTTCTCCCTCTGCCTATGTCTCTGCCTCTCTCTGTGTCTCTCATGAATAAATAAATAAAATCTTAAAAAAAAAAAAAAAAAAAAGAAGAAGAGGAGAAAAAGACATACACATACCCAGAGAGAAGTAAACAGATGCTGGGAGATGGCCAGCTCCAAGCCAAGGAGAGGGGCCTGGAGCAGATCTGTGCCTTCCTCCTTGGAAGGAGCCCACCCTGCCAACACCTAGATTTCAGACTTTCAGCCTGTAGAACTGTGACACAATGAACTTCTGTTTTTACAGCTGTACCCTTTTATGATACTTTGTTATGATAGCCCTAGCAAATGAATATGCCCCATTCAGAAATACAGGTAAGAGGGGGAAGAGGAGAGATTAGTTTGGGACAGTTGATTATCTTCCAATTGGTGTGGGAGTGATAGTGGCTCAGCTTGGGAGAGGAGGGATAACTGGAGACATGTCCCTGTGAGTCACTGCACTGAATATTCAGTTTATTTCAAATATACAAAAACAACAATCAACTCAGACTTAAAAATAATTCTCAAATGAATAATTTTCATTCCCTAGAATTTTTTTTTTCAGTTGAGATAGTGCAGTTCCACAAAAGCCTAGGTAGAGATGCCAAAGGAAAAGATGTTTCTTCTTGGTGAGAATTTGCATGTTTTTGGTCATCTCGCCAACCCCCACCCCCTGTCTTGCCCCAGGGGGTGCTACCCTCACATCCTTCTCTCAGGGATGTCTGGCTGAAGGGAGCCCTAGGCCCTCTGAGAGCAGCCACCGTGAATTCCTTTGGGTGGGGATTTGGTCGGGCTGCTTTCGTTCTGCTTTCTATTAAGATGAACTGCCAGTATGTGTTATGTCCAGACAACCACCTTGTGGAAACCCAGAAAAGCTGCAAAATAGGAACGAGGTAATCTCCTTGAAGTGGCTTGTCAGGGCTTCTAAGGTCAGCGGGGAGGAGCTGAACTCCACGGTGCCCTCGAGATCTGAGTGGGGTTTCAGGAGTGCCAGGGCGCCTGCCCTTGCCTGCCTCCTTGCACACTTGGAAATCACAAAAAGCCTTTCTGTCCACCGCAGCTTGTGAATTGGCTTTCATCATTGGCGCCAAAGACCCGCCACTCTTAGGTAATAAAGGACACGAAGATCAATCCTGAGGGAGAAGACTCCAGTTCCAGAATGTCCCTTTGTCCAGAAACAGCTGTGTGGAATTCAAGACTATCCAAGGATGTAAAGATCACAGGATCTCTTTCTTTCATTGTCTACTTGTTCGTCTGGGCACCACACTGTGCTTCTACCATCAACGGGAGCTGCCCACCACAGTGAAGGCATGAGGCCTTAGGTTAAAGATTTATTCTTTTCTGTGGAGGCTCGAGCCAGTTGTTAACCCTCTCCTTACCTTTTTTATCATTTAAAATTGTTTACTAATGTTTTTTGTAAATATGTATACGAAAGAGCATATAAATCACATGTGGGTAATTTAGGAGCAATAAAGCAACCAACACCCACACATTCATCTCTAAGTTCAAGGATAAATGCTTTCGTCTTTCAAGGGTTCTGTAGTAACGTTAGTGGAATCTTATTTCTCTTTGGAATACTTTCTTTTGACATGGCTGTGTTAGCCAGTCAAGCTCTGAGGCTCGGAGGATATTAGGGTATGAGAATAATTAACTCGGATGTTGGGATGTGTCCTCCCGCTGGTGTTCCAAACGCTAGTGAACAAAGGCATGGCACTGCAGCAAATCTTTGTTAGCTGAGTGATGCACGTAGCCTAATTGAAAAAAAAAAATCTCTGTTTTAAAGTCGGTAGGACCATAACTATGTAGATTAAGACTCACCCATTCATCCCTCCATCAATTTATTTGTAATTCATTAATCAAATTTTACTGTCTGCTTACTGTGTACTAGGCACTCAGACCCAACAGGAGTGGGATGAGGGTGGGACATAGGGCCAGGAGCAGAGAGCTATCTTACAGCCTGTTTCCTTCCCCCAAAGCAAGGATCCTTGAACTTTTTCTCATGAACATGAGAAATTATGACCTTGTTCTGGTGGGCAGATTGTGTCATATTACAAGGTCAGCTATACCCTTTTTGGCTCTAACCAGTGAGGGAAGATTTGTTCTCTTAGACTCTCAGCTCTTCAACCTTCCCTCCCTCCCATATTCCTCAATGTAGTATAACTTCACGAAGGACCCTAACCCATAGTGTGCCCCGAGGTACCCTGTTGCTCTCTCTGAGGGTGGCCAAATGCCATAGTTGAGGAGGAGCTCCACTTTCCCTGAGCCTGTTCAGGGAATTACATGAACACATGTTACTCTGTGAAGTGACAGTTCCAGGGAATGAGATGAACAGCTACAGATCTGCCCCATGGAAGCTGGGGGTGGGATCAGTACAGTGTATGGGACAAGAAGAGTGGAAATTGGTTGGCTATCATGAGCGCAGTTTTTCCTAGTGTACTGGGTTCTTCTTTGGTGGGGGGGATCAAGGATGGGATCACATGTATTGATATGTGTACTGTGTGTCACAACATCTTCAGAAACCCTCCCAAAGTTACTATTTTTCCCACTTTACAGAAGAGAAAACTGAGGCTCTGAGAAATTCAGTATCGTGTCCAAGGCTTCACAGCCCAGAAATGATGAGGCTGATATTTGAACCCACTTATCTTTCATAACACCATACGACCTCTTATTTAGGGGTGCACAACACTTGACAGTACTGTTTTAGAATGTGCTGTGACAAGCCTGTTTGCACACAATGCACCTCAGAGGTGTCTGCTTCCCCTGGAGTGGCTAATTCTCCACTGCTCAGGAACAAAGCTGGGAGCAGGGCTAATTCAAGACAGATGACAGATTGGTTGAGGTTTTCATTTTCCTTTCCCTTCCTCTCTCTCCTTTCCCTTATCAGTATTTCCTTTTTGTTGAGGTGTCAGGGCCTCTGGCACCATGGGGAGTCTGTGAACCTGAGATAGAACCCCAGTTCTGTAACCAACTGTGAGATTTCAGGCAAGCCTCAGAGTTCTCCACTATAAAAACGATATCAACACCGTCTGCCACACAAGCAGTGGACATCCTGGCTGTTGAGCCTGGCACAGAGAGAAACTCGCCACATGGGACTTTTTCTTACTTTGATCCCCGTCTTGCATTGCTTCGTGATCTTTTCCCTCCCTCCCCATATTAGCACTCTGTCCACGCCTTCGTCCTCACGTCTCTCTCCTGATCTTGCTCATTCTTCCTAAGGCATTTGTGACAGTTCCACACGAGTGGGATGGGTATCTCCCTGTAGGCACATCACTGCATTTTAACAGGAATTTTCTAGAAATAATAACAGCCCAAAGAATGAACTTCTAATGATGCCACTTAAGGCAAAATAATGGGCCAGTGAAGAAGACATTTTTGGGCAGATGGACCTTTCTGATTCCTGAAATCTTGATGATGAGATCTTTGATGCTGATTCAAACACAGGCCTGCCCTGTCTGCTGCACTTGGCTCCATATGTGAGTATGTTGAAGAAAGTTGGAAAAGCATATTACCAAGGCACCATTTGAAACCCGGAACCCATTTAATCTGCTTTTATCCTCTCTCCGTTCTTGTATCTATTGGATAGTGTGTATGTATTGTGTTACATATAGCGTCATTGCAATACCAGAGACTCTCAGACACTAATACGGTGCAGACCATCAAGTCAAGGGACTGTCAAATTGGGAGTTCATTTTTTGGTAAAATGTATACATAACAGGTGTTGATATCTTGTAGCTAACTGCTCACTTTAACCCCATCTGAATGATTATTGGTGTCAAATTGTGGCATATGATCCTTTAGCAAATTCCTGGGTTTGGGCATGTAATGACAAATCTCCAGAAGTATAACATCTTAGGGTGAGACTGACCAGTCTTTAGACTCATAGACTTCAGATAAATTTCTTTTAAATAGTGAGCAAACGGTGAGTGTGTGTGTGTGTGTGTGTGTGTGTGTGTGTGTGTGTGAGAGAGGGAGAGAGAGAGAGAGAAAGAGAGAGATCATTCTTGATAGAACACAAATGCCTGGAATTGCTTTGGAAAATGAAACACACACACACACAGGCATGCAAACTCACATACACAACATGCCTGAGAGGTTACAATCTCTGATTTTTCATGATAGAGAGTCTTAAAGTTGACATGGTTTTAGCGATTTCTAACCTAAATTCCTCACTTCATAGTGCAGAAACTGAGGTTCAAAGAGAAGGAGGTCCTGAGTTTGCACACCCAGTTATGAAAGGTCAGGAGAAGAGCCCAGGTCTCATGCCTTGTCCAGGGGCCCACAAATTCTTCCTCCCTCCCTTCACCCTCTCTCTTTCTTTCCCTCCCTCTTGAGTTCAAGTTTGTAGAACCATTCTCCAACTGGTCACACAACTGGCTCCCTCACAGTCTTCAGGTCTCTGCTCACCTGTTACCTTATTAGTCAAGCTTTCCTTTGAGCCCCCAGCACAAAGCACCCCCCCCCCATCGACTCAGCTCCCCACCCCCACGACACTTACTCCCATCTTACTTGCAGATCACTTGGCTGCTCCAACTAGACTGGAAGCTTCATGAGAGAAAGGACTCTGTGTTCACCACAAAACCTACGGACCTGCAACAGTCCCTGCTACACAGTAAGTACTCAAATATCTGTTGAAGGAACGGATGAGCATCCGCCAATGGGAGGCAGACAGTAAGAAACAAGAATGAGCAGGAAACCTCTGCCCCTGCCCTCATGGAGCATTCACCTGATGGAAGAGGAACTTGACATCAGTAATCATTCTGCAAAGGCATGACAGGGGCCGTAGGATGCCAGACAAAGGGTCTCAACTTGGTCCGGGAGGCTTCTCACAATAGTGAGAAAAGACCACTCATACACTATGTGCCGTTGTTTCTGATACTGGCTCGGGAATGGACCCATCCCAGGAGCATTCAAAAGACCTTCTGCCAGACAGATTTGATTTGATTGCTGTGTGACTAGTTTAGTCTCTGAATAGGAATAGGCTGGGTCTCGTTTTAAGTTTAGCAATGGGACAATCCTCTAGATAAGGCTGTGTAGAGATGTAGAGGTTTCCTAAACATGGGACATCTACATGCAACTCACTGAATTTTTTTGAATGAATTTATTCTGAAGGGAAGGCGGCTGGCACACTGACACCTCCCTGGGGAAATTCAGGGTTGGGAGAACGGACTAGTTAGCTACCAGAGTGGCCACATGATGTCACTGTTGCTTAAAAAATTCAGATGAACAGGAGCCCATCTTTTGTGAGAACCAGTTTACAAAGTTTCCGGAGAGTGGAAAACTGTTCTAGTGAGAGGCACACTTTTATACACTTAAAAGACACTTCTAAGCATGACAGTGTCCCATCTTTTCCTGAGGCCCTTTTTTTATTTTTATTTTTTATTATTAGTTTTACTTTGCTCAGTGATATCAAATCTATCTTGATCATACCTAGTGACTTCCTCAGAATTCAGACCACCCTATGTCTAACATCTAACATGTCCTCAAAGAATTTTATAGTTTAAATATTTCATTGAAACGTTATAAAAACCAGAAAAAAAATACTAGAAATGGAGGAATATGCTTACCTCTGCTTTTTTAAAGTACATGAGGTCATTTCTAAAAATGGTCACCATAAACCCAGATGACATCTATCTACATTACCCAAATCAACATGGTTTACTTAAAATTTTTCCATTGTCTTGATATGTTCAAACTTTTTCTCTCATTTTTCTTCTGTTTTGCCTCTTAGAGGATTTGTATTATTTCTTTTATCATTTCGATGATTTATTCTTTTTTAAAGCTCATTCATTCCTTAAACATTGTACCTGTTATGATTGAGAGTCTGTTCCAGGTATCGAAGAAGATAGAGGATAGACGAGTATATCACCTCCGTGCATAAGGCTTTTATGATCTTGTAAGGTTGTAGGACCAATTCACAAAAATAATAAACTGAAGTTTCATGCATGTCTTACATCAGACCCTGTGCCCAGCCCTTTAACTGTATCTCATGTAAAATCTCAGGACACCCCTTGTTAGCCCCATTTGAAGCCAGGGAAACTAGTTACAGAAGTTCAATAGTTTGCCTAAGGCTAAATAGCTATGTATACTGGTGCTGAGATTTGAATCCTGATACATTTGACCACAGTGCTGGAGCTATGCTTTACAGACTTTCAGTCATATTAGGAAAAATTAGTTAATATTAAAAAACAAAACCAAATCAAACCAGAGTTTCAGAGTGCTATGGGAATTCCTATCTAGAGAGGTTCCATGGAAGACCTGGCATTTGAGATTGCCTTTGAAGGATGAATAAAATTTCTCCTAGTAGAGACGAAAAGGGATGGTCAGCCAATCAAAAGTTTAGTTCTTGCTCATGATGTATTCACAAGGTAAATTGGCAAGCGGTCTTGCTGCCACGTATTGACTCAGGGATCCAGGCTGAAGGGCCACTATCTATGGCTACACCTTTTGGAACAAAAGCGGGAGAAAGAGAATGTTTCTTGAGGGTTTTATTACAGTTGTCTGGATGTGCCGCACATCCCTCTAGTCACATTTCATTGGCCAGAACTAGTCATGTGGTCCTGATGAACTGCAAGAGGGCTGGGAAATGTAGGGAATAGAGGGAATATTTGTGAATATTCTATTTCCTCTCTACTATTGTGCTGCCTCCCTGGAAGTATGGCAGGTGTGCCTTGCTATCCAGTGGATAGACTGGACCAGTGGAGTCTATCCACTGGAAATGAACTCCCTCAAGTTTTCATGGTCACCTTGGCCATAGCTACCAAGTGAGGGTAGGATAGGCCACTATTAACAGGATACATTATTTTAAGACTGTCTTTCCCCTCTCCTCCCCCATACCTTTCTTTCCTCCTGTGACAGGTTGAAAGAGGTAGAAATTCTACAACTTCAAATGGTTTTCTTTGGCTTGGATTTTTTGAAAATCAGTGTTTAGAGAACTATGTTATTAATCCTGAACCACAGATTCAGGTCTTTTTTTTTTTTTTTAGATTTTATTTATTTATTCACGAGAGTCGCAGAGAGAGAGAGAGAGGCAGAGACATAGGCAGAGGGAGAAGCAGGTTCTCTGGGGCGGGGGGGGAGTCCAATGCAGGATTTGATCCTAGGATCCTGAGATTATGACCTGAGCCAAAGGCAGACACTCAACCACTGAGCCACCCAGGTGTCTTCCCTCTTCTTTAAAATGATGGGATGGGGTAGAGCTTCCTAGGACAAATCTTTAAACAAGTCAGCAAATAAGATTTAAAAAGGAGACTCATTCTCATCTCAAGCCTAGTGTTTTCCAACGTCTCTTTCTTCTCCTTCTTTTTTTTTCTCCCAACTTCTTCCAATGGAAGATCAATGTATAGGAGGGTATATTTCTCTCATCTACCAGGTGTACCTCTGTCCAAGTCTATATCGGCAGTGCCGTGGAAAACAATCTAAAAACTGACCCATTGTTGTCTGCAGTGAATGGAGCATTTGCTTGTTTCCAGTGACATACTAGGTAACTCTTCCAAACAGCAAGGCGCTTACCCATGTGAGAAAAAAAAAAAAAATGAAAGGAACAGCCAGATTTGGTTACTGTCGGAGCCACATGATTCACAGATATCCTTGATAATGACAGTTGCACAGCTGGATAATTAATCAAAGTATGAAGAGAATATAGAGCACTCCCATGCACACAGCCCCATCCAGTCTCCACGGGATCCGGCCATCATCTGTTTATTCTCCTTTGGAATGGCTTGAGATTATTCAATTATTCAATAGCTTCCCTTCTTGCTGTGATGGGATGTATGGTTCTTAATTGGCACCAGGGTCTTTCGGTTCCTATGAACTTTGCTAGTCACTCTTGTGATTCCAGTCCCCGGAAGCCTGAATGTTTATCTTTATCTAGAGTTGGGCCCAAACAATGCGCCTTGAAGTACCAATCAGCTTTTTAAAAAAGCAGTTCTGCCAAACAATTGGTAGCAAAATCATGACAAGGATCTGATTTCAGTTTTGCATTTTTTTTCTTCCTGCCTGTGTTGTTCTTGACATAGAATACAGGATTTAAAAAAAAATCTGTATTTGACTCGAATTTTCTCTGCCTTTATGGTTAATTTTGTAACTGTTGGTCCTTTCCGTAGGAGAGATATTTCAGGTTTTTGAACCAACTGGTGTATAAATATTTGCCCATCGTGGTGTTTCTTGGAAGTGCTTTCTGGAAGAGCAGTTCAGTATTTCTAATATAAATGCAATTCTTTTTCAAACTTCGGAGAGAGATTATTATGATTGTTTGTTCAAAGATATTTATTAAAAGTAGATTACAACCTATTTTAGGGCCTTTGAACATTAAAGTTGCAGCGACATCTCATTATGTGGGCTGTTTTTACTGTTCTTGGCACTCTAAATTTTTGCCCTCTTTAGTGGAGTTTTTCTCCTTGAGACACAAATTCTTCCAATCTTCTGTATTAATTAACTCGAATTGTTCTTTGCCGGCTTGGTCCCGGCATAGGTCTGTCAGACAACATTTGTAACACTTTTCTGCTAATAGTTGAGGTTGCTCCTTTGCCTGATCATTTCAAGAGTATTAACTTATCACAAGTCCAACACCTCGCTCTGGTTGTCAAGGTCCTCTTGAACCTGACCTCAACAAATGGCCCTGCCTTTGGTCTCGCTACCTTCTCGACAAACACCCTTCCAGTTTATCATTTTTTTTTTATCATCTTCTAAGTGCCCCGTCATCAAAGTGAGGTTCCCTCACCAGCAGCTGCGCCACCTGGGAGCTCATTAACATACAGACTCTCAGGAGAATCTGCATGTTAATGAGTTCCCAGGTGATTCCGGAGCACATTCCTTTGAGAAGCCAGTACCAGTACCTTCTGGCCACATTCCTGCCTCCTTGCCTTTGCTTACACTGTTCTCTCTGCCTGAGATCCCGTCCGTCCCTTCTCCTCTTTACTGGGGCAGATTGGATTCATCTTTTTGGTACTGGCCAGTGGAACTTTGACTTTCTTCTTTAAACCTTGTCATGATACATTTGAAAATTGAGTCTCCTTTTGGAGTTAGTTTTTGAGGACAGGTTACTAGGGAAAATCAGAGAGTCAGAAGTATCTTTGAAAACACTTTAAGTTGCCCATGTAATGTAGCATAGATGTCTTAGCGCATCCTCTGCTGTAACAAGTCTACCTATGGTAAATTCTTCCTTCCTAGGGATGCCTGGGTGGCTCAGTGGTTGAGCATCTGCCTTTGGCTCAGGGCGTGATCCTGAAGTCCTGGGATCAAGTCCCATATTGGGCGCCTTGCAGGAAGTCTGCTTTTCTCTCTGCCTCTGTCTCTGTCTCTCTCTGTGTCTCTCAGGAATAAGTAAATAAAATCTTTTAAAAAATTGTTTTTTTCCTTCCTAGTCAGAACATTTTACTTTTTTTTGGTTGAATGTCAGGTATTCTGAATGACTAGTGTTTAGGAATCACATTGTAGAGACTATGTTCCCCCACCCCACCCTTCACCCACCCTTCAAGTGCCTATGGTTGAATTTGCAGCAGTTAAATACATGTAAGAAGTAACTCCCCGGAAGTCAGGTCTGGTATATGTTCCAGCTTATGTTTTTACCACCATGTTGAGTTGGATCTGGTCAGAGCAAGCAAAAATTCTTGAGACTATTTAGAAAAATATGTTTTGGGTTCTTTTGAGATAACTGTGAATCATTTCCTTTGCATTAAAAAAAGGATCCTGAATACTCAGTGCATTAAAAAAATAACAGAAGAAAACCATTTTCTGTTTTACCATGAGGTCATCTAATCTGTATCTGATAGGAAAACAAAATGAGAAGAAAGAGAAGGAGGAGCAGGAGAAAATGCAAGGGGAAGAGGGAAAGAAAAAGTCCTCTGCATAAGGATGAAAGAATTGAAAAAGACCTTTTAGGTTGGTTAATATTGCGTGAATCATGGATTGAATTGTGTCACCCTCAAAAGTCATATGTTGAAGCCCTAACCCCCAATGTGACTGTACTGAGAGACAAAGCCTTTAAGGAGGTCATTTAGGTTAAATGAGGTCCTAAGAGTGGGGCTTAATCTGTTAGGACACCACAGATTGATCCCTCTCTCTCCCTCTCTCTTTCCTTCTCTCTGCTTGTGCACAGGGGGGTTTCTACAGCTGGTTATAAGCCAGGAAGAGAGGTCTCATCAGAAGCCAATCCTGCTGGCACCATGATCTGGACTTCCAGCCTCTAAAGCCGTGAGAAAATAAATACCTTTGTGCTGGTGAAGCCACCTGTTCTGTAGTATTTTGTTATGGTTAAGACATTGCCTAACCGAGTCCACCGTCCTGAAGACAGAATGGCTTGCCATTTTACCCCGAGATCTCGTATGTTGGCTGTTCTAAAGGTATAATGGCAGCCTTATAATTCATTTCTCAGCTACTGGTCTGTCCCTCTCAGCAATTGCTTCCTTCTTGATAACATTCCTGAGCTGAATGCAATACAAGTACTTGTTAATTCTTGTATCTGTCTAGATTTGAATTCATGGCAGTCTCCAAATACTTCCCAATGCATATAGAGTTTTCAAATGGATTCATTACCTAAATCCTGAAGAAAGATGATACTGAACTGAAATCCATAGTTTGCTATGGTAATGATGTTATTGTAGGAGAAATATGGTGAGAATCTTAAAGAGTGGTAGTTTTACTTCTTCAGCTAATAAAACATTCTTCCAGTAAGTTAGAGCAGCGAAGGGAAGTCTCCTCCTATAATGTAGCCTTCTCAATGAGGTGTTAAGTTCAAAGCTTACATCCTCTCTCTTCCCTTTAATGAAGAAAAAAAGACTGTAGGAGGTACAATTCAAAGCGCTAATACTGAAATACAAGGGAAGTGGAAAATGTGAACACTAATGTGCTCCTCCTCCAATAAGAAATCACCTCGCACATTCAGGATTAATGACGAGAAGTGGCTGTCTGAGGAACTTGTCCTGAGCTTACGTGTGGTGCTCATACCTCTCACTGTCTGGTATTTCACGATATTCTGGATCTAATATCTATGGCTCTCAAAGGGCTGCAAAAATATTTTATTAATGTTATTTTATGGTGGGGTTGGGATGCTATGTGGGATTTATAGAGCTGGGGTCATGGATTCATTCTCTCTAAATTATGTTTTGTTTCTTTCTTGGTTTGAAATGTGTCCAAGTAGCCATATTGCTAGGGAAAATCACTTAAAGCATATAAATGAATACATTTGTTAAGCATAATGTTTCACTACCCCTAGCTTCTTGCATTGAAAATTTTAAGACTCCAGAATTTAGTTTTTTTTTTTTTAGTCTAAGTCTTATTGAGGCCACATGATGGAGTGAGTGAGCTTTCTGAAAATTGGGAGATTTGGGTTTTAATTCCATTTCTACTTCTAACTATTGATGTGTGATGATTGTTTTCAGGCATAAACTTGGATGGGCTAGATATGTGGTGGAAGAGTATTCTTAATATTTCAATAGGGTTATTTTTGGGTGAGATTAACATGTGAATCAGTGGATTTTGAGTAAGACAAATTGCCCACATAACACAGGTGGGCCTCATCCAATCAGTTGAAGGTCTAGATGGGAGGAAAGACTAACCTTCCCAAAACAAGAGAGAACTCTGCCAGCAGATGGCCTTCAGGCTTGAACAGCAGTGTCAGCTCTTCTCTGAGGCTCCAATCTGCCAGCCCACCCTGCAGACATCGAATTTGCCAGCCTCTATAATCACATGAGCCAATTCCTTAAAATCCATCTCTTTCTCTCTATATACACATCCTGTTGGTTCTGTTTCTCTGGAGGATCCTGACTAATGCACTATGTAATCCTGGTTTCATCCTTTTTCTTCTCTGAGGCTCAAGTGTGCAATCTGTAAAGAGAGGAAGCGGTACTGCATACCCTCTAAGGTCTTCTAGAGAGAAAAATGGCATGATTAAAAAACCTGCTAATTTTGAAATGTAAAATTTTTATAAAGAGTAATGAAAGTACATTCCAGAGAGACATTAGATAAAAATATGAAAACACCTCCTCATTTCTTGACATTTTGCTCAAGATTGAGAGGCAGTGTGGTGAGTGTCTGCGATAGTGAAGGACACATCTCAGCACAGCTGCTTGACACAGGTATTCTGCTCGAGTTCTGCTGCTGAGTCTGTCTCCCCAGCCACAGTCCTACTCTCCCACCCACCACCACCCTGCAGGCATTCTCCTTCTTCCTAGGGCACTGGCACCTTCCAGGTGTGGGTTCAGACCTCCCAATTCCTGAGCCAGGCACAACCAAGGCAGGCAGAGCATCAGCTGACTCAGACCCCAGCTGGTGTCCAGGGATGAGAGGCTGGGCATGCCATTCCATCACCACTGTTTGCCGGTTGTATCATAATTTCTTTGATTCTTAATCATTTTCCCTCATGGCAGATTCATTGCACAATATAGCATTAAACAGAAAAGAATAATCATCCCTCATAGCACCTAAAGATAATCACTATTCACGGTTTGATATATTTTATTCCTTCATTAATCCAGGTAATAATACAATTTAGCCTTCCTTGCCCTCCCTCTTGAGGATCATCTTGTTCTCTAGTACTTAGGGGAGAAGGAAGATTTCTTCATTTCCAGTCCTGGATCAGTTAGGGTCACCGTGCATGGGTGTGCACGTAGCACACTGCAGAATCTGCAGTGCAACTCGTCTCTTCACTGTCAATCCTTTAAGTCTCCAGTGACCCTACCATAGACTTTTGTGTTTAATGGATTTTCCTGGCTTTCAGTTAATGGAGGGGAAGTTAGATTATATCCCTGCCCAGAACAGAGAATAAGTTACAGCTGAAGATTAGACACCACTGTGTTTAAACATTCCTCAGACATCTTGTACAGGGGACTATTTCTCACAGGCTACTTCTTCCTTAGGCCTCAGCTTCTCATCATATTCCCTGGACCTTCTTCCTGGCTTCAGCCCACTTCTCAGACAGGTCTCTCAAAGCTTTAGCTCCTTAGGAGAAGGTTCTAAAATTCTGATTACTTTGTTACAGGGAACATTCTAATTTTTCTCTTGATTCTATCTTTTCACCCTATGATTCAGGGTACTTTACTTTTCACAAACAAAGGAAGGCCCAGAGAAGGGTTATCTTGAAAGATCAAGTCCTTCCTGAAGAAGAATTCTCTTCCCTCTTATTTTTTTATGTATAGATATTCAGAATGAAAAAAAAAAGGGGGGGGGCAATGTTCCTCATTTTCGTTATTGGTTTTCATTTTTCTCTGATGTCTGCATTTTCACTTATGGCAGAGAGATGGTAAACTTAGCTAGAATCACCATTTTTTGGATACATGCACACCACACCAAGCTTTGAACTGCTTACCAGGGTTGCTTCATGGTGACTGGGAAAGATCTAAGGGCTGGTCTTTGTGTGCTCCTTGGGAACTCTTTTGGCCTCTGCAAAGATATCTGTTGTCTTTTCTGGCATGCTGTTAGAGTTAGCTAAGAGGTAGGAGCTAGTGTGATTCAGGAGAAGTCCATTTGGCTTGGTCAGGGTTGGGGTCTTCTGCTGGCTCAGCCCTACCTCAGCTCTACCATGCCACAGACCCTCTGAGTCTTGGTCACAGGTCATTCTGCAGCTGGCCTACTCATCCCACTCCTCAGCCTCCACTCCAGGTCACCTTGCAGCTCCTCATGGCAGGGATGCTGGCCACCATTTGCATCTTCCCTTGTGAGCATGCAGGAACCGCTGGAGCATTCCTTCTGTGTCAACCAGAAGCCCAGGAAGACCCAAGATCCTATCTCCTGACCTTGTTCTCCATGCCACACTGCTATTTCAGTACTTCTGTGGCCCTCTGGGTGGGCACTGGGGCCCCCAAGGACTAGGGTTGTTGGATTTACAAATACAAATACTAGATACCCAGCTAAATTAGGATTTCAGAAAAATGATGCATAATTTTTTAGTATTATTATGTAGTATTTGGGACATATTTCTACAAAAAATTATTTGTTATTTATTTGAAAACAAAATATAACTGGGACTCCTGTATTTTATCTGGCAACCCTACCAGGGGCCCAAGAGGACAGCAGGGCACAGCCTCCCTCTGACTTTGGTTACCTTTTTCATTTCCTTTGCATGAAATGAGTGGGCAAGCTCTATAGTCTGATGAGTTCCTGCTCACTTTACCCCTCCCATTTGAGACATAGTGCTTTAAAGTTATGCTTATTTATAATTCAGGTTCTATTGGAAATGGAGTTTTATATACATTTCTTTTTTGCTTGGCATAGCAATTTTCTTCAAGACACGATTTTTAATGGCTCATGAATTTCACATATGGCTTGATTTTTGACTGGGTTTATGATGTGTTAATTCAGAAGTGTTTGTTGAGTAGCTCTTATGTACTGAAGTATTGTTTTGGTGCTAGGAATACAGTGGTCAACAAATCAGAAATGTGTCTATTCTCAGAGAACTTACATGCCAATCAGGAAGACAGATAGTAGATAGCATTAAGTTCAGCTCATCATGAGTGCTATGTGAACCATAAAACCGTAAGAGTGACTCGAAGAGGTGGTAGTTGGAACAGTGCCCACCACCCTTGGCCTCAATTGATTGGTTCAGTGAAAGACACATGATCCAAACTAGGTCACTAAGAATCCTTTCTTAGGGCAAAGAGAGAGGTCCAGGCTGTCTCTTTGAAAGCAATAGTTTCAAATGTAAATTTCAAGAGCCCATGGTGGCCATATTTACCACTGCATGAAGAAATTAACTGATGAGAGAGGGGCCCTGGGTGGCTCAGCTGGTTAAACGGCTGCCTTTGGCGCAGGTCATGATCCCAGGGTCACTGCTTGGCAAGGAGTCTGCTTCTCTCTCTGCCCCTCTCCCTGCTTGTGCTCTCTCTCCCTCTCTCAATCACTCTCTTTCTCTCAAATAAATAAATTATCTTTAAAAAAAAGAAATAACTGCTGAGACAGAATAAAGTCATAATGTAGATAAAAGTGGTGATGAAGGACAGAAGTCTTGGAGGTGTCTGGATCCCTGGGTTCAAATGTCCCTGAACTCCACCTCCATCTCTGCCTTTTCAGTTTGGGTATTTGCAATTCCTGAAATTCTGTAAGTCCATAAATTATATTTTTGCTGAAGCTAGTTTGAATTGTGTTTCTATTAGGAGACACCCAGAGTCATCTTGATTAATAGTAAAGGGAAGCACACCAGAATTATTTACAACAGCGACCCATGCCCAGACCCATTGTAGGGTTCTTTGCTAGGTCAGCTCTCTGTCTACCTCCATATGACTAAAGATAGCTTGTCTCCAGCTCTCAACATGTTTCTTTTTTTTTTTAATGAGAGTTATTATTTTTTTTTACAATTTTATTTTTTTATTTATTCATGAGAGACACAGAGAGAAAGGCAGAGACATAGGCAGAGGGAGAAGCAGGCTCCCCATGGGGAGCCTGATGAGGGACCTAATGCCAGGACCTGGGATCACAACTTGAGCCAAAGGCAGATGCTCAACCACTGAGCCACCGAGGTGCCCCTCCCAACATGTTTCTATCCCTCCACGCGTCATTATTAATCCCAATGGATTTCCAGATTCAGAGAAATAAGTGTTTTCCTTCTTCCCTATATGAGGTTGACCTCCTGGTTTCTATATATTTTTTGGTCTCAGGTTGACCTTTTCTTAAAATGATTGCCCCCCTATGAATGTTCATTCTATTCAGGTAGAGTCACATGCCCAACCACAAAGATATCGTCTGGCCCCACGGCACAAACAGGATAACTATAAACAATAAACTGACATCAATTTCCCCAAACCTCGATTATTCAGTGAGAAATAATGCCATGCTGGGCGAAACCAAACTCAATATCATTTCTTTTCAGTTTTCTCCTCATGAGCTAAAAAATCCCTCATGACATGCATGGTGTTGTGCGTATGCAGGAGAAGGAAAGTTTCATTTGGCGATACCTTACTTTGGAAATAGAGACACAGTTCTCTCAAAAAAAAAACATTTTTCTAAATGATTCTTAGGTTCCTAGGCTGGACATGGGTGTCTGTAGCTAAAACTACACCTTCGATGGTGCTAACTATTCTAAGCTCGTAAAGCTCCTGCACACTCTTATCCTCCTCTGGACCTTGAGCCCACTGAGGCTTGGATCTGTATCCACCACCCTGATCCTGATGCTCCACGACCTGAGTAAAACTTGAGTCCTAGAGTCATTCTGAGCATCAAATGATTTTTGAGTCCCAAGAACACCTGAGAAGCAGCAGGGATTCCAGATATGCCCCCAAACTCGAGTTCTGAAGCAGAGGATGGATTATCCTCTTCCTGCTCTTTCATCTTCTCCTACTGGTTCCATCATCCCTTCACCACTACACTGAGGATCACTCCTGCTGCTGAGGCCTTCCTAATTAAGCCAAGACATAGATCGGTAGCCATTATGACTCAATTATCTCCATTCTTATCCAGTGAGGGTGTGTGCAAAGGTCACCCTCTTGGTACCCAGTGGCTCAGCCAGGCCTGGGGGCTTCCCCATATGTGCCTCCATCTGCCCCTTCCTCATCACTCCTGCTGCAGCTCCACATCTCCTTTGCTGCCAACTAGACTCAGGATTTAGACTTCCAGAGCAAGCTTGGGACACTCAAGTGCACTACACTCTGCTTCTCATACTAGCTGCAGGCCTCAGCTTCTGTCTAATATTCTGTGTCTGCCTAGTATCTTCCTAATATTACGGCCCCATCCTGAGTCCTACACCCCTTGATGTAGGCCTTGGTTCTCTACTTAAGTCCTTTCTAGTTTCCTCCTTGGGCCTGGATCCTATACTCTGCAATAGCTGAGAATCTGTAGAATGCAGAGACATCTCATCTAGCTCTTAAGAGGTATGGAAACCCCAATAAGTCTTGATTACAAATGGTAAACTAGATTTCTTTTCAAAACACCCTCTTTTCCCTTGATATTATCACTTTAATTCAGACCTAAGACTTTAATCAGATAATAATTTAAATTATGGTCCATCTTACTACTTACCCTTGAATTATTATGTCTCTTCTCCTTGGTTAACTGATGAATGCTCATTCAGAATTAAACCACAATTGGCGACAATTTAGTCAGAATCAAATTGTATTCATGGGTTTCTTTTTTTTTTTATTAGTTCTTTAGCATCTACAAAACTGCCCCCACAAGTAAATGTTGCCTTGAAGCACTCATGTTTGAAAAAGGGAGGTAGTGGGCATACTTGCGGTTCATGATGAGCCTGTGCCCCGTTCTTCACACAAATCCTTTGGTTGTGGCTGGAAGGAGGGTTTTGTGACCACATGTAGGCCCTGATTCACACTGGCTTAATCAGGTTCTTTGTCTCATAATACTAACCACAAAGCTCCAAAATATTTCAGGTGAAATATTAGTGGTGAGCACTGGGATGGATGGTGTTGGGGGTTCAGGGACCTGGACAACCATAAGACTGTACTCATGGGAGAGGAGAATCTGTCTAGGTGAAAGAGGAGCAGTGTAGAATTTTACAGAAAAATATATTTTCTTGTCTAAATGAGGGAGGCAATAAAATCAAGAGTCAAGTATGTGAGCATATATGGTATAAGTTGAAAACACGCCCTTATTAGGAGGCAAACACGTGGATAAAAGAAGTTATAATAAAATATATAATGATAAAAAGTAAGGGACACTTGGCTGGCTCAGTTGGTTGAGTGTCTAACTTTTGATTTTGGCTCAGGTCATGATCTCCGGGTCATGGGATTGAGCTCTGGGTCAGGCTGCACTCTGGGCATGGAGTCTGCTCAAGATTCTCTCTCCCTCTCTCTTTACCGATCCCTCTTCTAATAAACTAAAAATGACATTTTACTGTTTCTCACATTAGGTACTGCATTTAAAAAAAAAAGCCTTTAAACAATATCTTGTGTACAAACAATAGATTCGTAAAGCTTCTTCTAGAAAGGAATATGATCTGGTACTACAAAGACCAAACCTCACTCATGCCTACCACCTATGGTTAAATTCTTTAGTATGGCCTCACGGGCTTCTATCATCCCTTCCAGCCTTACCATCTATTCCCTATTCCTGGGCATTCTATAATCTACTCACACAGGGATACTTACCATCTCTTGAACATGCTGTGCTTTTGGTCTTAGAAGATGGCTCTTGGCAGAAGTGAAGTCCAAGGCTATCGTTAGGTAGGTAACTGGAAGAAGCACTCTGGGTTGGTCCAAGTCAAAAGTTAAAAGCTGACCCCTACTGTGGGTTTAACTGGGAGACAGAATCACTGAATAAGCAGATCCAGGTTTCAAGAAATGATGCCAGGCTAAAACCACAAACGTGTTTCCTTTAAAGGTAAGATAGTTTTTACTTAGATAACAACACACATATCTCATTTCCTATCTCTAATCTACATAGTACCTGGGTGATATGTTTAGAAAAGTACCTAAGAGTGATTACTTCCCTGCTGCTAACTTAATTTTTGCTCTGATGGGCCAAGACTGAAATATCTATGCTTCTCCTATTATTTGGTTGTCCCAGGTCATTTTTGTCAGCTGTCTGATCCTCTACACCACCTTGACCTTCACTTTTGCTTAGAATGCTGCTGATGTTAATTACTCACTCTGAGCTTACCAGACAGTTCTACATAGCCCTCCTTTGAAGTACCTCCTCCCACTCCTGACCTGCTGGGCATTGGCCAAGCTCTGCAGATCTTCTCTTTACTCTTCTATGTGAGTAGATATCAACAGATATTTTAAAAAGATACGCAGTCTCTTCAAAGATGTGTATCCAATTTTTAATTTACTCCTTAAGAGCTATACTCCCTGGGTGAATGTGACAAGCTGAGTTCTTAGCCCTCAACAAATCGTAACAGAATTTTAAACAGACTCCCCTACATTGAGGATTAATAAAAGCTGCTTCCCATTTCTAAGTAACCCTATATTTGTTAAACATCATGCTTGTAATATTTTGGATATTAAAAGGAGTTTTGTTCCAGAAGTATATTAGAAAAATCTGCATAGTGTAATATTGGGGCTGATTTAAAAATGAACAGTTTTTTAAAAAAGAGAAATGAGGCTTAAAGAAAATGATTTACCTCAGAATTCACTGAACCCACAGTTAGCTGTGTACTGCTTGTGACAATTCTCCTATTGTTTATTCCTGCGTTAGTTTGCTCACTTGTTTGTTCATTCATTCATTCCCTCAGTATCTACCAAGTGCCATCTGGATATGAGAGACACCTCTGGACCCACTGGTCATAACAACAACAACAATAGCAATGTAATAAGAGACAGCATTTGTTGAGTTCTTATAACGTGTCACATGCCACACTAATTATTTTAGATGCATTGCAGCAATTCATCCAAACAGCCCCATGTTACAGATGGAAAAGTGCCATTACCTCACAGAAATTAAGTAACTGACTCATAGTAACACAGCTGGGACGTGGAAGAGCTGGTATCTGATTCCAGAGCTATTACATTCCACTACCATAGTCATGTGGATGGGACCAGCTCATGTCCTGAAACAAGCCTTCAACACTGGCCCAACTGGGTCTTGCCACTGGCCTGGCAGCCAGTCACCTGTGAAAGTCTAGAGTGAGGGTGAACATCAAGATGTTGGTTTTTCCTCTCTTCCTGTCTGCTCTGGATGATGGGGGCTCTGAGACCCTAGGTCCCAGTCCTGATTATGTACTCAAAAGTAATTGCTGATTTGACTTTGTCTTTGCGAAAATTTCTAGATGAGTTTCATTCATTATCTAAACTCTCTCCTGCTTCATCTTTTTTCCATCCCATAAAATGATACCAGCTCCTATACACTTAGTATCTGATGATGGAGACAATCAGGATCCTAAAAAAGCACAGGGCCCCTCACTGTGGAAATTATTTCCAGTTTCTATTAAAATTCTCACTTTTCTCAGCTCATTGATTCCGGAGATTAAGATGAAGTCGGTGTATCATGGTGACGGGTGAGTCACCCAATAGTGAATGCATGGCCAATTTTCCATATTTTTGAGCCAGATTTAGTCATTCTTTTCTGCCCTCCTCAAAGTTAATAAGCCATTTCTGCCTTTTCATTTCTTCCTTAAAAATCATACGTAGAAAGAAAGGTAATGAGTCACGATTAGAGTGCTCATCAACGAATGCTTAGGACCAGACCTAGTTAGGGAAGGTGTGTTGATGTGGTGAGGGAGACTCTTTGAGAGGAGAGCATCCATTTCTAGTAAAACATGAAAGAAATACCAAGTTACCAAGTGGCAGTTGACAGCTTGTGTTCATTTATTCAGGAAAGCCTGGATCTAAGTTTGGAATGGAAACAATTAAACATTTAGGATGGCTTAGTTTGTTCAAGTTGCTATAACAAAGTGCCATGGACTGCATGGTTAATAAACAATAGAAATTTATTCCTCACAGTTCTAGAGACTGGGAAGTCCAAGATTAAGGCATTGGCAGACTCACAGCAGAGTCTGCTTCTGGTTCACAGATGGCTGTCTTATCATTGTAACTTCACATGGCAGAAGGGGTGAGGAGGCTCTCTGGGGTCTCTTTATAAGGGCTGTAATCCTTTTGTGAGGACTCCACCTTCATGGCCTGATTACTTCCCAAGCGCTCCACATCCAAATACTATCACATTAGGTGTTAAGACTTAAGGATTTTGAGAGGACACAAACATTTAGTCTGAACCACAGGATCATAAAATAAGTTTTGACAAATTTTCAAAAGAAAGACCTAAAGTGGGGGGATTCCTCAGATTTGTGTGCCTGGGTCCATATGAAGGAGCTCACTTCTCTCATACAAAGAGCTTCACTGCTGTAGGAACACCACTGCAATCTTAAGCATCACATCCTTGTTCAAGTCAGAAGGGCTCCAGTGAAGGTTGTACCTTTATTAAGCAGAGCAAGAAGCCCCATCATCTTCCACTTGTGTCTCATTGGCTGGAGACAATGTGAGGCTGGGAAGGTGAGCATGTGGTTCTTTCAGGTTCTATGATGGAGGTGGGAAGGGACAATGGGGTTGGGAATGTTCTGTTTTGTTTTGTTTTTTTGGTAAGCCATGAAGAAAGAATACTCCCTCTTCATTTTCTCTGCCTAATCACACTTAGCCAGTGCTTAGCACAAGTCACACCTTCTAGAGGAAGCCAATTCTACTCTTGTTCTAGCCTAAAAGGCTCTCTTCACCTTTTTAGCTCCTAGAGCTCCTGCTTTCATATGTCTAGGTCTCCCTTCAACCAATTGAAAGATCCTAAAGGCAGGACCTGCTCATATGTCTTTGTATTTCTAACTGTTTACTATAGGGCTTTGTACACAATAGAAATTAAACAAAAATTGTGTCAGAATGGTAGAGTGTGATTTAGCTCACTGTACAATATTAAGCAAAATTTAATAAACATACATAGGAAAACAATCCTCCTATCAAAACTTTATCTATCCTTCAGAACCCACCTGAAATACTACTTAGTCTATGAAGCCATGACTAATCCATCTTGCCAGCCCTAAATTATCTTTCTTCTGAATTTTTATACTCTATAAACAAAAGATGCTCATAAAGCTCTATTCATTTCCGTTTCTTCTTAGAGAATTTCTTCTAGAATGGGCAGCCATATGTGATCTTGCCTATCTAGCTCCCACTGACTTGATTATAGTTGGTACTTGACCCAGGTTTAGGCCAATCATATTCTTTTCCCTGGAAAATATTGTTAAAAACAGACACTGAGTCACACAGATGGTGCTGCGTTACTGGCACTAATAAGATCATGTAGAGTTGTATTCAGAGTGGGTGGCATGAGAACCCACACATGCTGCCAATATTGATTGACAGAGGACTTAATATGTGCCTGGCATTGTATGAAGCTATAGGGAGCAAAATCAACCACATGCCTACCCCCATGGATCTTCTAGCGGTATAATTTCCTTTTAGGAAGTGTTGAGGCAGAATTAAAGAAGAGGCCAAGGGGAAGACAGTCTATAGCAAAGGGAACTAATCATAAGGGCAAGAAATTCTGCAGCTCCTGGAGACAGACTTGGAGATTCTGACTCCTATTGTTTCCCTGGGGCCCAGCTATGCGTCCTCCACCCCTCCCATTACTATTGTTACTGTAAGCCCCTGTTATCGGTTGATCTTATTAGGTACCTGGCATGTTCCTAGCATCGGGCTAATCTCTAGAGATGTAGTTAATAGTCTCAGTAGCCTTATGACCTAGGTACTTGCACTATCTCCATTTTACATGTGCAAGAATTGAGGCTCTGGGGGCAGCCCGGGTACCTCAGCGGTTTAGTGCCGCCTTCAGTCCACGGTGTGATCCTGGAGTCTCAGGATCGAGTCCCACGTCGGGCTCCCTGCCTGGAGCCTGCTTCTCCCTCTGCCTGTGTCTCTGCCTCTCTGTCTCTCATGAATGAATAAAAAAGGAAAAAAAGAATTGAGGCTCTGAGATGGAAGGTGAGTTACTTCAGACAATCAGCTAGTAAATGACTTGAAGGGAAGTAGGCTGAGCTCTTCGCAAATGTGTGTCGTATTACTCCGCATCCTTAAAATACCCTTGTAACAAACCAGCGCCTGTTCTTTCCTGTCAACAGATACCTTAGTTAGCTGGTTAATGGAGCACAGGCTGGAGGCAGCAGAAAAAAGTAGTTCTCTACCTTTCTGTTATTATATAAAACTGCAGGCATTTTAAATGGAATCAGGGCAAAATAAGCCCTATCTTGAAAATGTTCGATAAATAAAATGATTTTTGTTTTAAACCACTAAAAAAGGAAATGTTTGAAAGTAAACCTCCATGTAAGTGTTTTGGCTTGCATATTCATTTCTTGAGTTGTATGACTAAAATGAGGGGTTACCACTTTGTGAACATCTGAGCTTTGGCTGGAGGAGGAGGAGTGGGGTGGGGCTGGTACAGAGTTAATACAAAGAGTACACAATACATATATGCACACCAAGGACTGTCTGTAAACTCAATAAACAAAACATCCTGTACATGCATGGACCACGTATTCTAAATATATATAGGGGTAGTTAGTATTGATAAAATGAAGACTCATGTAAAGTAGTTACTGAATTCAGACTAGCTTTTTTATCATATATTTTCTGTATCAACAGAAAATATGGGATTATATGAAAGTCTGTCCTATTTATGAAATTAAGACTAGATTCTCATAATCAAAAGTCAAAAATCACTATTATAAATTATACAAAAAGAGTACTGAATGTTTATAATGCAAAGGCAGACATGTGGCTGTCTGTCATTCACTCGTCCTATGCACCTGGGAGGCAGCTCTTACTGATAAGGACACTCCTTGTGGAAGATCCTGATATAGCCTCACACCCCCACTAATAGTAACCAGGAAGCCACTACCAACTTTTTGCAGTTAGCTGTGAGATATTGCCATTTTTTTGTTCAGAGAATGAAGAACTTGTGTTCAGCGACTATCCCTTTATATTTCCCAGAAAGAGCATGAAGGATCAAGAAGCTAGTTTTCTCTGATGTGTTCTGGTATTTGGCAATGTGTCTATATTCTTGAGTTATCAAGTCTGTTGTCTTATTCATTTCAGCTTGTCAAGTGGGCAAAAAAAAAAAGAAAAAAAAAAAGACCCTCAGCTCTGTAGATGGCATTAATAAACTAACATTGTTGAGCTTCAGTAGAGAGCAGATAGTTGAGGAATAAATGTTATGGCATAATTGAAATAAGTCTTTAAACTCCCAAAGCAACAGAAATCTCCCCCCACCTTCAATTTTTGGATTATTATTCTCATCCCACTTAAAAACAGCATAGAGTCTGCAGCAAGATGGTGTGGAAGTTCTCTGGAGCTTTAATCACTAATGACCTCATCTTCAAGTGGTCAGTGATAATAAACAAGAAGAAGGGATTTCCAAGGGGGCAGAGCATTAATAAGGTAAGATTTTAAAATTAATTTTTCAAGTTAATTAAAATGTCCAAAAGCACAATAAAACTGCAGAAAATCTGGCAAGGGAATGGCAGCAGGCCTGATTAATGCAAGTCAACTGTCTTCTGAGGGTAATAGTAATAATGATAAGATTATGGATATAGAAGAACCTGCTAAAGAGAAATGTGATGTATGTGGAATACAAACTGCGTCCCAGTTACTATTTTATGGTGCACAATGGATCTTATTAAGGAGGAATAGCTGCAAGAATTACCACCGAATTGCTCAATAAAAGTATTGTGTAATTAACAGTGTTGTAGCAGCAGCTGGAGCAATGCCTCCCATTGATATTCCATATTCTCCATCTATTTCCAGTTTGCTAAGAGGGTGTGAGTTCTAAGTCTGTTTATTTATCCAATCACTCAGTAAACATTTATGGAGCAGGGCACTCTGCTAGGAGATATGAGGGGTGTGATGATGAATAAGGCATTGCTTTTGCCTTCAGAGGGCTTATGTTCAGATAGGGGAGTTAAGATACGAGTGTAACGAACGCTAATACAACACAGATTGTCTTGAAACCTTCCATAAGAGGTCAAAAGAGAGAGAAATTCTGTTTAGTAAAAGGGATTTAATAGAGGCATCAGAGAATATGTGACATTTGAGAAGGGCTTTGATTTTGATGGTGGTGAAGATAATACTTTTCTACTTACGAATTCTTAAATCTTTAAAAATGCTGTGCAGCATGTAATGCCACCAAGACAAGTGGAAAACAATGGAGGCACATTTGGGGTGGAGAGCGTAGTAAAAATAAATAAAGTAAATAAAGGGGGGTACTTGTCAATGAAATGTTGAGAGATGGTTTGTAAAATGGAAGCACCCAATGCCATGCAAATATATCTTGTACAAAGGGGACTTTGGACATTTTGGAGACAGGCAGTTTGACCTAACTCTGTTTATGAAGTTACTCTGGCTGCATGGTGGATTCGGAGGACAAGAAGTGGATTGTAAAAATCATTTGGGGGCACTGCAGTGATAGAACATGGTGAAGATGCTGGAGGCCAAAATGTACGGGATGTATTTTGTGAAAATGGAAAGGAGAGAACAGTTGCCAGTGATATGTGAAGATAGACATAAAACTTGAGTGAAGAAGAGAGGGAGGTCAAAGATGACCATAGAATTTTGTGTTTGGGTTATTAGGAGGATGGCTGCACAAATGCCAACAAAATGGTAGATGAAAGAGGGTTGGGAAAGTAATGATGATGTGTTGGTATAAAGACAATGCGTCTGGAGAGGTACTTCTCTGTCATGAGCTTTGAGGTTGAACTTGACTTAATGCTTCTCAGCTCTTATAATAATTTTGGGTTCAGGTGCTATCAGAATGTGTTTGTGAGATAAGACACATTGGCATGGCATAAGATGTGCTGCAGGCATGCACACAAGATGATTTAGGCATTATCTATTTGGATGTCAATGTATTTCAGGATCATTTAGGATGACAGCTGAGCTTTCTGTCTCTGAGGTGGAGGTGGTTGGGTTAAGCTCAATCCCAACATCCTGAAAGGATTCTGGACCCAAGATCAAGGGATATAACTGATCTGTAATTTGGATTTTATTAGATTATCTTCAGGCCTCCTTTTAATTGTCCTTTAGTCCCAAACAATGTATTCCAGCCTTCCTTTTTCATTGGGTTTCTGTTATTTCTGGCTGTATTTTCCTTATCCAGTTGCCTTTGCTTCTGACATCAGAGCTGATGGGCACAGAAAGTGTTGAAGCATGGACATCAGCTGACTTGCCCAGAGTACAGTGAACCAGAACCACTACAATGGAGATGAAGAATTATTAAGAAATTTGAGCTGGGGTAGATCATAGTCTGAAAGCTCAAATTCCATATGAGCCCAGTATGGACTCCTAAACTTTGTCCATTTTCAACTCCCCTGCCTCCTTAGCCTCTTGGAACAATCCTGTCCAGAAAACACAATGTTTGTTATCTCTCAGATCTGTCCCTACCTCTGTAGCTTCGAGTCCCAGTCCCAGTGTTCCTGGCTTCTTTAACAAGGATGAGTATAACCTTCTACCTGGCTCTCTGAACTATCTTCTCTTACAAGCTATCCTGTGTATTGCACTGCACATTATTTTCATTTTGAAGATTCTCCAAAGTCTATATGGCTCCCAGTTGCTCCTAGAATCAGATTGAAAATGCTAATCCTGGACTGGGAGGCTCTCTGCTGGTCATCAACCTCCTCAGATGCCCCCCAGTCCTCATCGCTGGCTGCAGGCCTATTCACTTTTGCTCTTGTTGGCAAATAGCTTTACTGCACACCACACACAACTTACAGCTGCATTAGAGAAGTAGCAGGCACCACTGCTTCTGCCTGAAATGTCATTTCTCTCCCTCTCTTCCGTATATGCCTCAGATTTCTTTCTTTCTTTTCTTTCTTTCTTTCTTTCTTTCTTTCTTTCTTTCTTTCTTTCTTTCTTTCTTTTTTTTTTTTTGGAGGTCTTTCTGGTTAGGATCAGGCAAGCTACTTCTCTCTCTCTCTTTAAAAACGATTTTATTTATTTATTCATGAGAGACACAGAGGGAGAGGCAGAGACACAGGCAGAGGGAGAAGCAGGCTCACGAAGGAAAGCCTGATGTGGGACTTGATCCCAGGACCCAGGGATCACGCCTGAGCCAAAGGCAGATACTCAACCACCGAACCACCCAGGTGCCCCAGGCAAGCTACTTCTTAGCATGAGTGGCATATACTTTCATCCTTTGAAATGCTACCATAGACTTTCTTCTTAGCAGGCTGTAAAACAAACCTCATCCCTTTTATTCCATTTGATTGGGAGGGCACATTCTTTCCTGTACTTCTCCTGGCTTTTTACTCATGAGTCTTTTTAAAAAAACTCTACTTTTTTGCTGTGTGAGGTAATTACTACACGGTTATTAATTAAGTAGGAGTAAGCTGCATGTTGACCATGCTTCAACACATAGATCCTAGAAACAGGGCTTCAGGACACCACAGAACTTTCCAAAGGGTTCTTGGATTAAAAAAAAGAAAAGGTTCGATTTTCACATGAGTGAAATCCTGGATTAAGCAAGGTCAAATGGGTTTCTTTTTCTGGAGGACGACTTAGATATTTTAACAGTGTACATTATAGATCTCCAAGAAGGGGTGTTATATGATCCATCAGAATTAGGAATAGCTCTCCTCTCTGGGTCAGCCCTCCTTTGATTCTTTTTTATTGCAATGAAATGTAAATTTCAGGACATCAAGAGATAGAGACTGATCAAAAGAGATCTGATTGTCTTTTTATTTCCCACACCACGCAGCGCTAAATACCACCTGGGTATTTCTTATTCTCTGCCTGCAGGTGAAAGCCTTCAGGTTTCCAAAGTGTTCAGGGCCTAGAAGTGGCTCAGGTCACTGTGTCCTTGGGGGAGGATGACAGAGGAAGCTCCTCCTTCCTGCAGCCAAGTCCCTGCCAGCACAAAAGGGCAGTTATTCTGAAAAAGGAAATGTGGTCTTAATCCTTCCTAGTGCTTTCCTCAGGACAGAAATGGCAGGTCAAAATAGTGAAATTCAACCCTCTTACCACATTTAGGACACACAGAGGTAAGCCCCTTCCCCCTTAATCTTAGTAAAACAGTTCGAAATGCAAACCTAACTTTTAAACAATGAGGGATTTTCACAGGGAAATCACAAACTTCTCATGTTTTGTTGCCTTGTTTTTGATCTATAAGCTCCATGTTCCAGCACACCCCACTCCTGTCCCATCTTGCTCTGTGCCCCAGGAGGCTCCCCCTACAGATACCTCCACTACTACGCCCTTCTCCTCTTGCTTCCCTTCCCATTTGGAGGAGACAGATTGGGGCACTTGTCTCCTGCTCTTCCTTCTTTGTGTCCTGTGTCTGGAAGAGGCTGGTCCCCTCCTGCACCCCATCTCCCACAGGCAGCCCCACCCCATGGCTCCAGCCCCGACTACCCTCAAGGAGCACACTCCTTCCTTTCCCTCTGCCTACAGCTCTGAAAATAGTCCCTGCCAGTTTTTAAAGACCCTCGAACCACCTGAGTTGGGTTTTATTTCTTGGTAGCCCCGGGCTGGTACACGGCATATTTTCTGGAAAGGTATAGAGGTCCTTGCTGTACTTCATGTGAACATATTCAAGAGCAGTTACAGTTTGCTCTTGCTGCCTACCACCCATGAGAGAAGGAAGACCTTCAGATCTCAGGACCATAGGAGGTCTCCCAGGGCTTCCAGAAGGTGGGCTCCGCGTGCAGTGCTTACCTGACCTTATGCGGCCCCAGAATCCCTATTTGATGGAGGGGATCTCAAGGGACTAGTATTTCACAGAACCCCTTTTGCAAAGTTGGGGGCCAGGGTGTATTTCGTGGAGGCTCAGAGATGATAGGGTGCATTCAGTGGCTTGCTGACGGCCGGGGTTTTAGGAAGCTCTTTGAGACCAAGTGGGAGCCACCTATTTATTTTAGAGAAGCCCCTAAGTATGCTTCAGCACAAATTGCTCTGGACGTCTGTTCTTCAACAGAGTCTGAGCAAATCTTTGCTTGACTCCTGGTGGGGTATACTAGAGCTTTTGAAATACATCACAGCAAAGGAAGGGGACCAGGGAAGGAGGGCAAAAGTTCTGGCCAGCTCCTTACCTCCTCCCTGGAGATGCAGATGCCTGAGGGAGAAGGGCCAGCGAGGAGTGGTAGGGCCACAGGCCACACCTGCTGCTTCCCTGCAGTCAGGGGTGAGGGGAGGTGTTCTCCTTTCTGCTCTCAAGGGGGCCGGGTCACACAGAGAGATAGGTAAGGAAATGTCAGTGCCCACCCAATTCTGGTAAGTATTGAGTATGTTAGGTATGCTGTGGTGAGAAATGACTTGAGAAGGAGAGCTTTTATCATCACTGAATTTGCCTCTTCTTTGGAAATAGATGGGGCTTCTGGGTGGCTCAGTGGTTGAGCATTTGCCTTTGGCTCAGGGCGTGATCCCGGGGTCCTGGGATGGAGTCCTGCATTGGGCTCCCCCTGGAATCCCTACTGGTAGCAGTCAAACTTTTCGTATTTAAAAACTGTTGAATTTTTTTCTAAATAGTTTGTTGTAGATAGCTGGAAAACAAGAAGAACATACAATGACCCCTAAATCCATCCTTGGAGAAGATCGCTGTTGTATAGAAAATCTCCTGTATAAAACAAAAATTAAATCATGATTTTGTAGCCTGTTTCCTTATCTTCTAATGCAAAGTGACTGTTTTCCCATGTATTGTAGAGCATTCGGCTGCCATGACAAGATACCATAGACTAGAGTGGCTTAAACAACAAACATTTATTTCTCAGGGCATGATCAGGGGTCTGGAGGCTGGGATGTTCAGGATCAAGGTGTTGGAAGATTCTGGTCTGGTGAGAGTCCACTTGCTGGTCCCTAGCCTGCTGTTCTCCCACCTGACAGAATGGGCAAGAGAGCATTCTGGGCTCCCTTTCAGCAGGGCACTAATCCCATCCTGCGGGCTCCACCCTCATGACCTAACCACCTTCTAAAGCCTCCCCACCTCCTAATATCACCATATTGAGCATGGGGTTTCAACATATGAATTTTGGGGGAACACGAACATTGTCTATAGCACTTGTAAGTAGCATTCTTCTACCACGTAATTAAAAACAGATTTTAAGAATTTTTGTAAAAAAAAAAAAAGAGAAACTACCAGTTTTTATTTGTATTTTTTAGGATGCTAAGTAATTTCACCATAAAACATGTAAAATTAACATACGCAGATTTAGAACAATCAAGGCAATTCTGAAAAAGAGAGAAGAGATCCCACTGCCCAGGGATAATCATTGCTAACATTTTGATGTCTGTCTTTTCAGACGTTTTCCTGTGTACAGACACACAGGCTCATGTGTACACAAACACATGTTCCCAGGAAGGCTGAACATCTCTTTACATGCTTTCTAGACATTTGAAATGTTTATTTCTGAAGGACTTGTTCATGCAATTTGTATTTTTTTCTGGTTGGGTTTCAATTTTTCACATGGATTTATGATGCTCTTACCATATTTAGGAATATTAAATATTTTATTTAAAAATTTTAGCAATATCTCCTTCAGAATTTAATTTCTTTTAGCCATTTTTTTTCTTTAGAACTTTGCATTTTAATGGACTGTAATATACCAATATTATCTTTCTAGTTTCTGCCTTTTGCTTAAGGTAACAAAGGCATTGGCCACCTCTAAATGATAAAACAAATCTATGGCTGAGTATAAATTTTAGTTTTTAATCCATCTGGAATTCATCTGGCATGAGGAATTATGCAGTAAGGATCCAAATTTATTTTTTCCCCCTAGAAGGCTAGCTAATTTTCCAACATCTTTTTCCCTTTAATAAGAAATGCCAGCTTTAACATATATATGTAGTGTTCTCATTATTGTTATTCTCCAAAATATTCTACAATTGCAGTTTTGATTTTTTTCCATAACCAGTGAAATTGAAAATGGCAAGTCTCTGAGGAGTGGGCTTCATTTGTTGTTTTTTTCCTATGATATTCATCTATTTATATCTGGTCTTACTTTGCTGTAGTTAGTGAGTATGATTTTAACTGGTTGGGATTATCCTGTAACGTAATGTGATTCTACTTTGGTACATTTCCTATTTTGTAAATGTTGACAAGAAGACACAATCTTTATATATAGCATATACCATTGTCTCTCCTCTCTCTCACATCTCTAATTTCTGTCACTGTTAAGTGTGTACTTATGCTTTTTGAAAAGAAGGGTTTGAGTTTTGGAAGTTGGTTTATTGGGGAAGGAGACTCTGACTTGCAGATTAAGTAATCATTTGATTTGCTGAGAGCTCATGTTTTTCCAGTTTTATTGAGATATAATTGACATTTGACATTTTAGAGTTAAGATGTACAGCAAAATGTCTTGACACAGGCATATATTGTGAGATGATCACTGCAATACATTTAGTAAACATCTATCACCTCATATAGTTATAAAATATTTTTTCTTGTAATAACTTTTAGAATCTACTTGCTCAGCTACTTTCAAATGTACCTTACAGCAGTGTTAACTATAGTCATCACCACTATCATATTTGAGAGTTTTGCACAAGGTTTGGGGACCAAATTTTCAGATAATTATAACATGCTACTTTGCCTTTCCAGAAAGAATTATTCTTTTCTTTTTAACCATTCTGAGTTATTTTATTTTTTAAGGTTTTATTTATTTATTCATGAGAGACACATAGAGAGAGGCAGAGACACAGGCAGAGGGAGAAGCAGACTCCTTGCAGGAGCCTGATGTGGGATTCGATTCTGAGACTGCAGGATCACAACCTGAACGGAAGACAGATGCTCAACCACTGAGCCACCCAGGCATCCTGAGTTATTTTATTTTAGGTCTATCTTTTAGGTTCAGAATGCAGTTGAGTTTAGTGTTTTGCTTTAGTGTAAGAGGTATTTTTTCCCCCTTGATGGTTTTATCCTTTATGTATAATTATTCTTTTGGTTGTGTTTTTCTCACTTAATTGGCATTGGTGGTGGATGATATTACTTGGTCGTAGTCATTTATCCACCCCTGTACTTAGCCATGCTTCCCAGTGGGCAGAGTGTACTATATTCTCCTTCCTGCCTTTTTGACTTTGGGCTTTGCCATGGGCTTGCTCTGGCCAATGTGATGTAGATGGAAGTGATGGTAGCCAGTTTTGAGCAGGGATTTTAAGAAGCACCTTGAGTGTGGCTTGTCCCTTAAGCTCTGTTCCCTTGTATAAGAAACCCCAAAGAGTGGTTGCCTCTTCATCTTGGGAATGAATGAAAAGACACATGGGGTCCAACAAAATCCAGTTGGGCCCAGGAGGACTGCCTACCTGGGAAGAAATGCAAGCAAGAGGTATACACTTAATTGTGATAACCCCTGGAGGTTTTGGGTTGTTTATTACTGCATTTCCTTTCCCTCCCCATCCCTCCCTGAAAACCATTTTCTTCCTTCCTTCCCTTCTATCCATTCATCATCAAAAAACCATTAGTAGACTAGAATGAAGTCAACATTCCAAGTACGAATCAGGGCCTGTGTGCAAGGTGTGGACAGGGGTGTGTGGGGCTATGAGATTAGCCATATAGAGGAGGATTGAGAAATATACTCAGGATAAGGAGAGTCAGATATCTTACTATTGGAAAAGGAGAGCATATATATATGGAAATAGAGACAGATAGAATTAGGGTTGCAATATTTAGCAAATAAAAATACGGAGTCCCATTTGGGACATTTCTATTCTAAAATTTTATTTATCTGAAATTCAAATTGAGCTAGGCATCCTTAATTTTATCTGGCAACCCTACCTAGAATAAACACTGTAGTGTTGGATTGTAGTATAGAGGTGGCAGTGTGAACTCATGGTTTTTAATATAGAGAGATAAATATAGAAAAAATATAGATGTAAATATGGTATGCATGCATGTGTGATGTATTCATACATATATTTTTTAACTCTGTCCACTCAAAGGGTTTGGGGACAATGACACCATAGTGGCCATGAGCATACTTAGTGTCTAGATCTTGGTTTCCAAATATTCCCAGGAATACTAGTTCCTTTACCAGGGCTTCTGAGATAAGTGGCTTATTTGAAGGCTGAGGCAGGGAAAGGACAAAGTGGAAAAGGACAGAGCACTCTATTGTGCCAGACTGTAGAGAAGTGCTCAGTGAATGTTGGGGAACACAGAAGCTGCTTGACATAACTCCCAGTGGCCAACTTGAGGATGTAAAAGCATCATAATAAATAAAATAGTAACAGATTATAAACCATTGAATAAAATAGAAATTCTTAAGTTCATACTAACTAAATATATAGATGAATAAATAAACTGGGTAAAGAGAAAATTCTTCTTTATGGTAGAAAGAAAGAATGATGGTAATGGAGAAATCACTCTATGGCAGTTTCATCCTAACAATGCACACCAGAAATATCATTGGATGTTAAAATTAGTGTGTGATAGTATACCAAGGAAGAAAAGTTTACATAATTCCAAAGAATCTTCCACGAGAATACTTATCAGTTACAAAAGGGGAAAAAGTATCTTTGCAGAAGATAACAGGCAGATACCACCTTAGCAAAGTTGTCAAAGCCAACACCAGTAGTAAGAGTACAAATGGAAAAAAAAAAAAGAGTACAAATGGATATTGTGTGCTACTGAGCAGGGTGCAGTAAAAAAGAGCACTTTATCTGTAAAATTCCAGGCAAAATGCAAACAAAGTCTGGCTCTAATCATGAGGAAACATGGGACAGATCCAAATTGAGAGACATTTTACAAGATGGCTGGCTTATAATCTTCAAGAATGTCAAGTTCATAAAAGTTAAGAACACATAGGAATTGTTCCAGATTAAAAGGAACTAGAGACTCAGCATGTCTGGGTAGAACATGTGGTCCTGGATTTGATTCTTTGCTATAAAGAGCAGTATTGGGACAATTGTGAAGCTTCAGTGGACGTCTGGGAGAAGGGTATATAGGAATTCCCTATGTTATTCTTTCAACTTTTCTGTAATTTAGAACCTCATTAAAATAAATTTTGAAAAAGGTGACTAATTAAATATCTACTTAGTTTTAGCTTGTCTACATTTTTAGCTTCCTTGATTTTTATTCTCCTTAGTAACTTCAAACGTGTATATACTCTAAGTTGTTGCTTCATTTTGTAAATAATGTATTTAAACTTATATTTCTTAATTTATTACATCTTCCTTTAAAGCTCTTTCTTCCTTTTAAACACATAGATTATTTACTTTTTGTATACACATATAAAATGTGTACATATACATATACAATATATGTTTATAAGTATAATATGTATATTATATAAGCATATATATGTATATTTATATATTTATAGACACACATGGACATAATATATATATATATTTGTATATATGTATATGTACATATATGTATATGCATATAAATATATATACATTATGAATTCATATTATATATACAAAGTTATACATATTATATATATAGTTATAATATATATGGATAACTTTGTTCATGTCAGGTCCACCTTTCCCTTGCATATTCTACACTCCACTACTTATTGCCATTCATATTTCTCAAGGGAAGTTTGAGAGTTATCTAATTTCTTTCTTATGCCAATAACTTACTGCTTCTGTCTGAATGCTATTGGATACTTTCTTCATATTTGAAATTCAACAACTTGCGAGATTTGGTTTGCTGTGAATTTATTATTATTATTATTTTAGCTGGAGTAGAGTGAGACTTCTGAGCTCTCTATACAAATCTTCTTTTATTTCACAAAGATTTTCTTCTATTGTGAATTTTAATATTGTTGCTTTTGTTGTTGTTATTTCCTCCAGGTATAGAAATTAGTTATATATTAGATCTCCATTATTGCTCTGCCGTATAAACCATGTTCCAGTCAAGTGCTTGAATCTTTTTAACTCCTTTCCCATCCATCCTGGGTAATTTTCACAAACCTATGCTCTATGCTATCATCATCATTCTATAGATTTAATTTTGCTTTTAATAGCATTTTAGAATTCTGTGCTACTATTGGTCTCAGACATATTCACTTAACTCTTCTTCTTTTTTTTTTTCACTTAACTCTTCTAATTGCCTTTCTATCCGAGTTTATCTTGTTCTATTATCTTTCATTCCATTTCTTTGATTACCTTGGGAATGCAAAGTAGTTGCTGTCTAAAAACTTCTTTGATTTCCCAGATTAAATAATCACCTAAACTGTTCTTTATTCATTACATACTAGTATCCAGTCCCTCTTTTTTACTGTTGCTGGGAGAATTATTGCTCAGGTACTATGTTGGTTCTTTCTGATTGGGACATTTCTTTCCTGAATGGCTATTTATTCTAAACAGTTTCTGTAGAGTTTCACCGTAGTCTTTACTTAGTAATTGTTTGGATCCTCCCTGTCCACCCTGATCTGGAGCCTTGATGGTCAGTGTTTACATATTCCGTTTAGCCACTGAGCTGCCTGAGGAGGGCATAGATGAAATTGTGACATGAGAACCCACAGCCAGAAAACTATCTTTCTAATAATTAAATCTTCTTTTTACTCTCAGTAAATTTTGAAGTTTTCTGAATAGTTAGTGTCTAAGTAGGGCACCAAAAACCATTTGAGTATTTAAACCCAGGAACTTGAATGCTGGGAGTTAGTTATATGGATGGTGAAAGAGCTCAGAAGGCAGACAAGATAGCAAGGCAACTTGGAAGTTGGCAACAGTGGGATACCCACCCCCAGGCCAGAGGGGCAGAAGTTTAGTTGTTTGAAGGTGGTGTCCAGTGGGAGCTGGAGCAGTGCAGAAGCACCCTCACTACCGAGCTATCTCCTGAGGCCCAGAAGGAGGGGGTGAATGACCCCAAATTCTTTCTTGTCCTATCTTTTAAATCTCCCAGCGGTGCCTCCCATTGGCCAAATCCTGCTAGAACGTGCTGACACAGGTACCTGGATGATGTAACCCAGAGCTGTCAGCCACTTTGTAATAAGGACTAGAGCAGGGGAAGTAAAAACATGAGGGCAGAGGGACAGGATTGATACAGGTTTTGTGCCATAGAGGTTCTGTGTGCATATATATATTTGCTAATTTATATCCCAAACTAAATAGCTACATACCCGCACATGCACACATAGTGTGAAGTCTGCTTTCTTAATAATATTTATTAACAATATTTTGTAGTAGCTTTGGGAATGTTATTTTTAAACACTTATTTATTTTGTAAGAATCACCATTTTGGATTCTCATGTAGTCCTAAAACCTTTCAGTTTTTTAGTTGACTCCTTTGGGTCAGAAGGGGAACTGATTTTTGTCTCATGGTGATTCCTGTGGCCAGTCCTGTGAGCTTTCCTGGACCTGGGAAGTCTTAGGTCAGCACAGCCTGAGAAGGAAGTGTACATTTGGTGCCCTAGCTGTGTCTGGATTGTAGAGTCACCTGTTTGTGCCCTCCAGGTCAAGGGAGTCCATGCTGCCTCCATTCTGATGGCCACTTGGTTTGATACTTGCAGCTCTTTCATGGGAAGACCTGTTCTGCCTGCTTCCAGTCCAGTTCTGCTTTAGTAAAGCAGCCCAAGCTTCTCCTGGAGAATCTGATTCTATAGCAGTTCTGGATTTTACTCTGGTGTTTCTCTCTGCTCATGTCAGTTCCCAGTACTTAGACCAACACAATTTCTAGAACAGTTCTACAAATATATGTCACGAATGCTGCCACTACTCCTTAATTCTGACCCAAGATTAACATCATTAATTAAGTTTAATTAACTAAACTGATTAATGAAGTCAATTAATTAGGATTGATTGATTATGTCCATTTTTTCTGTGAATACGACCTCAGAACACTTCTTGAAATTCTGCTGGAAGGCTCTGCTAGTGGCATGTGGAAACACAATATATTTTCCATCCTGGACTTGGTATCAAAGTCCAAACTCCAGATCAAACTTCAGAAGGCAATGGTTTGTTGGAAAAGGCAATAAACTCAAGGTGTCCCTTCAAGTATGAGCCTTTGACTGATTCTACTTTTGCCATTTTTTTTCCTTCAGAGGGAATCTTACCAGGAAGCATGGAACAGTAACAATAAACAATAAGTAACGATGAATAAGCAGAACATGTCTAGATAAAGAGAAGGATTCAGAATTCCACTGGAAGATTTTTTAGACTGGGTTCCCTGGAAACAGACTCTGAGATGGAGAGATGTGTACTTTCCCAAGGTTCTTGAGAAATGCATCTGCAAAGAAGAATGGCAGAAGGAGGCAGGGGGAAAGGCTGGCGCTCTGAGCCATTTACATCTGAGACCTCAGTTGATTCTCCAGGGAGCCCTCTGGGGAATTTGGGTGGTATAGAACTCTTCAGAATTGTCCCAAATTGAAGCAAGGGCTAAGACTTTACATCCCTCCATCAGCTAGTCATCAACTATGGGCTGAACCCAGTGGAGGGAAGGGCAACCTCGGACAACGCAGGATATCATGTACAAACTTAGTGCATGGTGTTATGTATCCTGCCTCATATACTCTGCTGGATCATCTGGCCATGTAGCGCTGCTGACTGCGCCTCTATAATGATAATTTTAAAAAGCCAAAGGTACAATAATTTGGTTTTTAGTTTGAAAGGGCTATTCCCCAACATGCCCTAGTCTGCCTGACTCCTAAAAACTCCTCATCGAGATAGTGGCTTCCTGAATCTTCTTAGAGCTTATTTTCTATATTTGGAGCTCATATTTCCTAGGAAGATACTCCAAAACACTGTAGACCAATCCAGTTGATTAACATGACATCATGGATATTGCAGATCAATGTGATCTTCTGTGAAATCTCCAGAATGTCCTCCTCCCTTTGGACTGTATTTATGACAGAGGCCCTGAGGTGTTATAACAAGGCCCTGGGGGAAGACGATAACTATAGACTCTCATCCATCCCTTTGGGAATATAACTGCTTCTGATCTTTCTTTCCCAGAGGGATAGGAAAAAAAAGCTAGCCAATTTAATAGCTATGCATATGTTGGGGCACCTGGGTGGCTCAGTCGGTTAAGCGTCTGCCTTTGGCTCAGGTCATGAACCCAGGGTCCTGGGATTGAATCTTGCATCGCACCAGGCCCCCTGCTCAGCAGGGAGTCTGCTTTGCCCTCTCTCTCTGCCCCTTCCCCTGCTCATGCTTGCTCTCTCTCTCTCTCTCAAATAAATAAAATCTTTAAAAATATAATAGCTATGGATATGCTGAAGATCATGTTAAAGATACAACATGTGGCACAGAGGCTGCAGTTGAGACTTGTAGTTAGTTAAGTCTGTGGTAATCTGGATGCTTAAGCAGCCCTGTACTGGCCTGTGAGCACTGACTGTTTCATTTTCAGGAGCCTTGTGAGGGATTGTTAATTGCTGTGGAACTTGGCAAAGGCTATAAGCCTCCCCCAAACCCTGGAGAGACAGTTGCTGAACATTGACCACCACACCACTGGTGGTAGTCCACTGTCATCTGCCATGATTAGTACAGTTTTTGTAGGGGCGAATTAATGGGGATAGCATGGTGACCACCATGCCTGAATTCTTTAAAATTACAACGGTGGCACTAGTTTTTGCTATTACCCTTAGACAATGATATTTTTTTCACATTTGCTATCCTGGGAGGCTGTGGGGACATTTCAGAGGTTTCCACTTGGCTCTCCCCACTGCAATAGGTCTTATCCCACAAATCAAGAATCTGATGTAAGAGTTCTCCCATTTCTTATGTATTCTCATTCTGGTTCTATATTTGGGTGCAGTGAAAAGATCACTGGATGGGTCTATGAACCCACAGACCCACAGTAAGCTGCACCTGATTCATAACTGGGTCCTATTTTCCTCAATCATAACGGAAGGTACAAGGGTGCTTGGAATCCCTGGGAATCAAAGTCAACTCAGACTCCAGATCCAACAATCCTTATAAGATCTCATTTTCCCTCTGGCTGGTTATGTGAGTAAATGGCTAGAGATCACTTTGGGGAACAACTGGGAGAACTACTGAATATACTTGCTGTGGTATTCTGGTGTCTTTTTTTCATGGGGTCCTGAGTTCTCTTACAGTTGTTCCAGAAACAAAAACTGGCTAGGTACAGAAATATGGTAAGCAATCATCACCGTTTATTTAGGCAGCTGCTTGTAGATTCTTGATCACTCATTCTTGATTTCTTTTAGTTGGATAATTTGTGCCATACCCTTGCTGGCTACCCATAGGAACACCATGTTCTCTCTACCATATCTATAGCTCTCTGCAGTTCCCTGATGGCCACTCTGACCTTGCTTTTATTGTGACAATTGCTTTGAATGGTGAGGTGCTACCATTAGTCCTCTCTCATTTCAAGATTCCCATTGTTTTCAATGAGTTCAGTTCTGTAATTATGTTTCCTACTCTTAGCCTTGGCTAGGGAGGATAGCCACCACTGAGCTTCTGAACAATGCTGGTGCCCCTCTCACGGAGCACATTCCTTCACTCTTTGGTAAAAGGGTGTCCTCTGGGACCTGCTATGGCACATTGCTGGCTGATGGGGAGTTTCCACATTTACCTAGTATATCCCCTTTAGCATATCCATGTCTCTGAGTTTTGAGATGCCTTGCTGGCATATTTGACATATCACTGGGGCATTCACATGAGTCATCACATTTCCAAGCTTCTGAGAGCCATCCTCGCATCCTAGAAGGGGTATTTGCCTAGACTTGAATCTCATAGGTGAATGGTCCATGCTGATACACTTGCCTTTATTCAACCTTATGCTCCATGCCCCCACCTGCCAGCATCCATTCCCACGCTTATCTTTCCCACTCCTGTTGGCACATTTTGGCTGGATCTTACAGCTCCTTTGATGTATAGGCCCTATTCTCTCTTAGCTGACCCAGCACATCCTAGTTAGGGAGTGCTGAGATCTAACTTCATTATCTGTCTGGTTCTCAGGAGGGGTGTGGGGACAAGCATTGTCTTTTAAGGCACAGCATCAGTAAGAGTCCAGTCAGGAGATGGAAACCACACAAGTAATTTAAACAGAAAATTTAATCTAAAGAATTATTAATCAGTGAAAGATATTTAACTACAAAAAGGAATAAAAGAGGACTCCAAAGAATAGAGAAATAGCACATGTGGAAAGTGACTATACTTACTGAGCAGAGGAAGCATGAATAAGGAAGTACTGAGGTACTGAGAATTTAGAAGAAACATGTCTTCTGTTCTCTTCCCACAAGGCTGAGACCTGGATCTCCGTGGAGAGGGCATGGCTGCCACAGCAAACTCCTGGTGGAGACACTTACGAGGTGGCACAGCTGGAGCTGGTCTGCAGGAATAGCCCTCTGGGTGGGAGAGGAGATTGCAGACAAGTGCAGGGAGGAGGCTGGAGGTTGTCTTTGGGGACTGGCAAATAAGTACCACATGGCTTCCCACATGCTGGTCTGTTGGCAGCCAGGCCAAAGAAAAATGGCACAGAGGGACCAGAAAGAGAAGTCCCTTCCAGTGGCTATGGCAGCGTCACTCTGGAACGGTCCCCTCTATTGACAAAGATACTGCGCCTTCGGAGAAGGGAAAAGTGGATCGAAAGGTCGAGCTCTAGGCTCACAATGTGTGCCTGCTAACCTTTGAAAGCCTAGCTTACAAGTTTGGCGCTTGGTTGACATCTGGGAACTTGGATTCTGGAAAGCTTCTCATCATTCCTAGAACTGATAAGAGTGGCTCACTGTGTGTAGACTATTTGTACACATGGTTTATGCTGAACACCTGCTTTCCTTTTGGGACTGTAGAATTTGGGTACATGCCAGGCAGAGGCTGCTTATATGACCAGCCCCCCATAAGAGCTCTGGGTATTGAGTCTCTGATGAGCTTCCTGGGTCGGTAACATTTCACGTGTGTTGTCACAACATTTTACTGGGAAAATCAAGTGCATCCTGTGTGACCCCTCCGGGAGAGGACCCTTGCAGGCATGCACCTGGTTTCCTTAGGACTTTACCTCATGTGCTTTTCCCTTGTTGATTGTGCTTTGCATCATTTTGCTATAATAAACAGTAACGGTACAGTGATATGCTGAGTCTGTGAGTCCTCCTCACAAATCTTCAAGCTTGGGGTGGCCTTGGGGACCCCTGACACACTAGTAGAGACATCTGCTTCATTTGAAACCTCTGAAGGATGTTCCAGCAAGTGGGGGTGCCATTTCTACCAAAGGAGTGTGGGCCTTGTCTGTAGGCCCATGGGTGGGCGGGATTCTGAGAGCTAAAAATTCTCAGTTCATTACTCAGAGATCCCATTCCACATCCTAGAATCTGACACTTTCCCTAGGAGGGCCCTGATCTTGGCAGAGGAAACCTTCCAGGAGGGGATCTTAACTTTCTCTGAAACTCTGTCTTGTGATTAAGTGCTGATCATACTGTCTGCCTGCCTACTGGCTAGAAGAGATCAGCATTTTCTTAAACATTGCTTAGAAGGCCCACAGGCTTCCACAAGTTTGCTTGAATTATTGAATCATCATCCTGAGCTTGGCATAATCTTTCCTCAGTATATCAAAGGCCCTCAGCCATGACTACTTGATCCCCTGTATTTCACATGTGCCTCATACTCCTCAAGGGCCATAGATGCTGTGGTAGCCCATGCACTCACTTTCCCCAGGGAAAACGTTAGCAATCGCAGGCTCTCTCTCTACCCACCTGCCCGCCAATGGGATAGGGTGCTCATTCTCAATTCCTTGGTCGATCCAGCTATTCCATCTCCAACATTCCTACCACTTAGTGCTGTGATGACTGTGATTTAATTATACATGGATAGTAAGACTTTTGGAGCTTACCATGTGATTTGCACATAGAGGATCTCCTTTAATTTGGAAACTGTCATGCAGGGGGCAGTGGAGTTGCTATTATCTTCAGTCTTGGTGAGGAAATGGAGCCTCAGAAGAGTGGCCCAAAGTTGGGATTCTACTAAGAGGCAGAGTCAGAAAGCAAACTCAGATTTTTCTGACTCAAAGTCCTCTTTCCTATCACGTCGCACTGCCTTGCCAAAGAATGGAACCTTTTTGTTCCTGTAGTAGGTAAAGAAATTGTTTGGTTTGCATTTTCTTATTCAAATTCTTATGATCACCTTAGTATTGATGTGGCTTGTGGCGATCTCTATCAGATACTTCTGACCTGAAAGAATTAAGGCCATATGAGACCAGGGCTTGTCAACTTTCATGTGCAAACAAGTCACTTGGGGATCTTAAATGTTAAACTCTACATTCTGATCCAAGGAGTCTGGGTTTCTGACAAGCCCCCTGGTTGCTACTAATACTCATGGTTTTCTACCACCCAGAGCAGCTACTTTCTTAATAGTTCTGGGGGGATTCAAGTCAGAAAAACTTAGGAATACAGATGGAGCTTCATTTTCAATTCGGTAAAACGGGAAACATTTCATATTAATTCAACCCATAAGTATTTTTGCTGAAAAAAATGTAACAAAAAATAAGGCTGCTAATAAATCTAATAAAGCTAATAAAGTTCAATTATTAGAATTTAACTGCTATTGGATAAAAATAATGATTTCTAACAGCTTCATTCAGGCATTTGATGGGCAAAGCTCATAAACAGTGAGTCAGACATGTCTTACGCCAGTATGCCTTTGCAGTTTTGCAAGGACAAAGCAAAGGACATAACTAGATTCTGACTGACCCATGGAAACCAGAGTAAATGACTTGGAGGATCATAGCTGTACAGGGTGATGTTTGCAAAAACCAGCCCAAATTATAAAAAGCTTCCAATTAGACTTGAGGGAAGTCTCAGGCTATCTTTGATAAACCTTAGAAATCTCTCAAAATGACACCCTGCTGAATGCCCAGCCCCCAGCCCCCCAACCACGTTCTAGTTTCTGCTCCATGGAGCCAAGGATTTGCCTACTCTCACATCCTGTCCTTCCCTCTTGCAGGTGCCTGGCCATGGGGCTCCTGCACCTATCCTCTAGGCTTTCCTCGGGCAGGGTCAGGACAAGAGCAGGGCACAGACACCCAGGTTGCTCTCAGGGTCAAAAACTGGGGGAAAGCTCACAAAAATTTCAAGTGGTAACAATCTTGGAAACAGGGATGGATTTCTTAATCCTGGGACGTCTGGTGGCCTTAGCTCAGGCTGTGCAAAGCCTCCTTCTGACTTTTTCAGGAAAGAAAAAAGAAAAACCCAACAGTTAATTCAATTCAATCGCTCCCCCCACCCCCATTTCTCATTCTTTGTACCAAACCAAACCACACAGCCAGCATGTGGTTAGAGTCCCTTTCTTGACTGCATTGGTACTCAAATGACAAGATATTTCCACTTGAAGTTTTGGGGGTGTCACCGGCCCTCCCCCTTTTTAAATTTAAATGGCACCAAGAAGGTGTGGGCTAGAAGTGTTTTCCCTTTCCAGTATGGAGTTTTCCTTTCAAGAAGCAATGCTTCCAGGCTGACAATTCAATGTATTTATTTATTTGTCTACCCATCCATCCATTTATTTATTTATTTGTTGTATAAGGTAATAGCTTATGGTACTTACTCAGAGCCAGCTGTTTGCAGGATGCCGAGAGCAGGTGGTCTGGGAGGCCTCTGATGAATTGCAAAAGACACTCACCAGCTGCCGACACTGTGTGTAATGAGCAAACCTGCAAAAATCTTTATTTTCAATTGGATTGTACCTTTAAGTAAGCAAGGGAGACAGCCAGTATAACTACAGACCATGACCAACAACCCACATAAACAGTGTGCAAACACAAGTGATTAATGTACCAGTATTTCAAAACATCTAAAGCTAATGAGTCAGATTTACTAGGGTGCACAAAAGAGGGGGAGAAGGGGTGGGGGAGGAGAGAACAACTTAATGGACTTTAATGGCCTTGAGCTGCAGCCGAAGAATTCTTCTGCTTTCCGTCCACTGTGCCATCGAGCTGGTAAACAAATACCCTGCTGGCCCATGAAGGCCATTTGCTTGCTAGCCATTCAAGGAGGGGGATGTTCTGGCTTTAGGATAGATTTAGGGGAGCAAGCCGGTGACCACTGCGCCCTCCAGTGATCTCTGATGATATGCGGGGATAATGGGTTACAAAGACAGACATTAATAAGGTAAGATAAGAGGGGGAGGTTTATTAATTTTTCAAGTAAGTTAGGATGCCCCAGGGCATGGTAAAAGTGTAAAGAATCTGGTGAGCGATGAGGGGCTCGGCTGATTAATGCAAGTCAGCTGTCCTCCGAGGGCCATAGCAATAATGATGAGATTATGGAAGAACCTACTGAAGACAAATGAGATGCATGTGGAATAAAAACGAAGTGTCCTAGTTACTCTTTTGGAGTGCATGGTGGATTTTTATGAAGGAAGAACAGAGGTAAGAATGACAGCCCGAGGAGGTGCCAGGGCAGGGAGCGGGCTTGTTCCGCTCAAGTGCATCCCACCTCCGGGGCTTTCAGGAATTCTGGGCCAACCCCGGGAGAAGGGTTGAAGGGGAAGAGCATCCCAGAAACCCTTCCTGCAGGGGCAGATGGAACTGTCCCCGGGGCTGTGCCTGTATTTACTGCCCTGCGCAGTGCTATACTTCCATGCTACCATTTCCTCCAGGATGTGCCAGGAGTGGGGCTCCCCATTGTTCAGACTGTCCCCAGTCTACTTTTGTTGTGCCGCTGCTGACCGGTGAACTTGGAGCAGGAGAAAAGGAAATTGGAATTATTTTTCTTGTCCTGTTCGAAATTGCTCCCTGGGCTTTCTCTCTCTCTCTTTCTCTGCCTTTGTCTTGCTTGCATACTTCTCTGTTCAGATGCATCCCTGGGCTGCCTCTCAGTCTGCTATCTTTCAGTGCAGGCAAAGGGAAGCCAGGTAGCACCCCCACTCGCCTTCCGCACCAACGTGCAGAAGATTGACCGTGGGGACCCTCAACTTCATGTGAGGAGGTGGCTAAAAAGTGCCTTCAGGTCCTAACCTCAAAACAGTTGGGGGTAGGTCCCCAGAGTCTGTCTTTCCCCCAAGCACTTCACAAGGGGTTCTGAGGCAAGCCATCCTCAGGTGGTGGTCTGAGAGATACTGAAAGGTATGAAACCAAGTAAGAGTTGCTCTGAGAGACTCTTCTCAAAAGTGCGTAGAATTTCACCGTGGATGATCTGCTCCCTTACATTGGTTCACTAGGACTTGAACAGTTCAGAGTAAAATGCAAATCTCCTTCCTGTCCCTCTCCTCCCACACAGTAGTAGCCCCTTATACTAGATGAGACCACCTCAGTGTGAGTCTATTTATCAGGTTAGAGCAAGACAGAGTCATAAGATCAAGTCTGAAAGGAAGAGACTAGGGAACAGAGAATAACCTGGAAAAGCAAGGGTTGCTTGGGATACCAGGAGGAGGAGGGCATGAGGAGAGAGTGGGTGAGGACAGGGTTCTTACCTTTTTTTCCTTGTAGCAAAGCGTTTCTTATCAAACGAAATGTAAATGGAAGTCTCAATACAGAAAGCCAATTAAATGATGATTTATTAATATACATTTGTTTTAGTTCAAATTTCAGTAAATTACAAAAATGAAAGCATTTGAATGAACACAACAAGCATTAGAAATTGGGGAATTATAGACAACAGTTCCAGTGTTAGATCAGCTTTCAGATTCAGATAAATACTTGCAAATTATAAGCTTGTTGACAGCTGGCTTTGCAATTTTAGGAGAGCTTAATCAAACTGATCTGGATTCTTACACGTGGAATAGCAGGAAATTTATATTTTCAAGTTGGATCACTAATGATGCTTAGCATGTGCTCAAATTCCTCTCACAGAAAAGCCACTCAAAAAATAACCAGGACATTTTTTTTTTAAGATTTTACTTATTTATCCATGAGACACACACACACACAGAGAAAGAGAGAGAGAGAGAGAGAGATTGAGAGAGGGAGAAGCAGAAGCAGGCTCCATGCAGGGAGCCCGATGTGGGACTCAATCCCATGTCTCCAGGATCACACCCTGGGCCAAAGGCAAGCACTAAACCACTGAGCCATCCAGGGATCCCCTAACTAGGACATTAAGTCAAGAGCTAGAACCATCTCTGACATAGGAAAAGTTGGCTTACTATTGCACCAGTGCAATTGTCCTGCAAGAAGAGGATGCCTCAAGTTGATACAGAGACCTGCTTGGCATTTAACAGGGCCCTTCACTCATGTGCTTTAAGGGTGGACTTACACCATTTACACAAACAGTCATGCCTGGGCCTGAACTGATAAAAATACAGTGTGGCCCTACAATGTTTGACTCAGTGACATGGTTACTAGAAACAACAGGAGAATCTCTATTTCAAATCTGCACAATTTACTTGGCTGGGACAGATCCACAATGTGCTAAAGTCTGTAAGTTTTTAAACTTATACTGAATTTACATAAAAATGTAATGCAATACACATTTACATATATTACACTTACATACATGTAACGCATATGCATTTAAATGTAATGCACATTTAACTTACATTAAAATGTGCCCCTTTTTGAGGGATGGAGAGAGAGAGAGAGTATTAGGTGTCACACATTTGAAATACATATTTAAATAATGGAATATAAATAAAATATGTGTAGGACCCTTGGAGCCTCTCTAAGGAGCAGAGGCCCGGGCCAAGACTTGGCTTGTGACAGAGTCTGACACCAAGGCGGGGGTGAGGGATGAACAGCAGGGACTGGACATTAGGAAACATTTTGAAGCATCTTTGACAAGCACTGGATTTTTCTTTCATCCAGCTATTTGTGTATGAAGCTATCATTAGGAAAAATAGCAAGAAGTAAAAGAAGGAAGGTGTAGAGAGAAAAATAGAGTTAAGGCAAATGGGTTGTGGTGAGTTAGAGATGTCTGGATGACAAAACCAGTTCCATCATGCATAAAGATGAAAACAAAAAAGGAGGTGGGGGGAGGGCTCAGAATCTTCTGGAAGGGTGTGAGAGAAGAAAATAGAAAGGATATAGGATGGAGAGGAGGAAGGGAAACCAGAAAGGACTTCAGAAGGGTCCAAATCGTAAGAAAACATGGAAAGACCTTTATTGAAGCAATCCAGGAAGTTTGTGCTCAGGCTGTGCACTTGCTTTTATTGCCCTGGCAAGAGAGGAGGTGCTCAAAGGACTTTGTCTTGGAAACCCACTGTGGCTCCCCAGTGGCTCAGCTCTTCACATTGCTTTAAGCCCTGCCCTTCGCTCCCCAGCCTTGTTTCTCTCTGCCTGCTCCCTGTGGTCTCTCCTCTCTTCTCAACTCTCTCCCACTTAGCCCACCAAGGCCTGTCTATCCGAGTAGAACAGACTTTCATTTTCCTCAGGTTCACACTGTGCATACTGACTAACCCGCTTCCCGCCACTCCAGTGGCCCCTCTCCAGCTCCCAGCACCTCTTATCTCTATGGTAACGGAAGACATGACGATCGTCCGGATTTTGCCTCCGAGAGTTGGTCTGTACAAGCAGGCTTTCCTGGGGTAGCTTGTCCTTTTGCAGTTAACCAAGATGCCGGGGAGAAGAGCTGCCCCAACAGGATGGCAGACGACGGCCTCCAGATGTGGGCACTTGGCAAGTCTGAGCCGCATGTCTCCATAAAAATATGATGTAATTAACAGACCTCGGCAGCTGGAACAATTCAGCACCTCACATTGATTTTCCATGTCTCCTATTTACTTTCCGTTTTTGAACTGTCTGCCGTGACAGGAAATCAAAGAATTATAATGGCGGACGTCAGGGCCATGATGCTGGGTCAGCATTTCCTTGAGAAATCCTGAGTCTAATCAGTTTATTATCACTCAATCATCCCCTTTCACTCCTAAATTAAAGCTGTCCCCCTAAAGGCTAAGAAATAGCAATTTATTTTGGGATATTAAAAAATCAATGTACTATTTTAAAATTTGAGTGGAGCATTAAAAAAAAAGAAAAGAAAAGAGCAGGCCCCACGTAATGTTAGTTGAATCTGTTTTCTCCTTCAGGCTTAATATGAGGTTGGCAAAGACGTGGGCGTGGAGAGACAGACGTGCGAGATTCACTCTGCCCAAGTTTCACAGGCTTGGAAAAGTTACCTGGTGGGACCAAAGAGGGGAATCTTGTTCCAAAGTTTTTTTCAATCACTGAAATGAAGGAACATAAGTCTCTCCATTTGGGCTTATTCACAAACTTTTTCATATGATGCAGGATTGGCTTTCTCCTGGTCTGTCACTGCATTTCCAACTCTCGTCAGGTGAGAGTCATAATCTTGGGTTAGTTTCACTTTGGATTCCTTAAAACTCTGGAGGAAATTTGGCCAAAAGCCGAGACTGCAACAAACTGGTCTCTATCTGGAGTCCACTGGTCCAGATCTCTTTCCAAGATATGCCTCAGGCTCCTTTGGTGTTGCTTTTCTTCAGACTCACTCGCCTTGGCAGGTTTCATGTCTTGGTTGTAGTGTAAGGATGCATTTTTCTTGGTCTTTTTATATAACCCTTTCATAAATACTTTGGAAAATAGAAGAAGAAAATTGCCCTTAATTCTCCCACTTAATCACCATAGCTATTACTGTTTTGGAGCAATTACTTAGGGTCATTTTCAAATGCCAAGTTTTGATATGATTCTAAGCATAACATACAAACAACTTTGTATTTTCCTTTTCTGCTTAATGTATGTTAGAGGCATTTCAGTATTATTACTTGAGTGAATATCTTTTTAATTGCTGCCTGAGCAGCTGGAAATTTTAAGTTCCTCACATTGATTTTTCCATGTATCCTGTAGAAATAGAGACACTGCATTTATTTAACTATTTCCATATTTTGGGGCAATAGATCAAACCTGTTTTTCCCTCTGGTAAATCCCACGGTAAGCATCTTTGTAATAAGACATTTCCATACAGAAGATAATTTCTTTAGGATAAATTCCCAGAAATTACGGGGTCAAAGTGCATGAAGATTTTATGACTGGATATTTCCTGTTGCTCTTCAAAACTATCATGTCAGTTTGTAACATTGCCTAAAATGTTTGAGAAATCATGCTTTAAAAGGGTCTTTTTTCCTACTAAACAGGCAGTACCGAGAGCGCTTTATGTGTGCAGTTTGATGATGCTGACAAATATCCCAGAGATAAACATTTCGGACTTTAAAGGTGTTCCCCTGCCAGTTGTGCTTAACATACAGAAGTAACTTCGTTATAGCCATTCCTTCTACGTGTGCCATAAAGTATGAAATTCTTTTTCTGGCTGTAATGCTCTATCTCATCAAACCTCATAAAATGAATTAGCGTCACACCCCCTCAGTTTGGCTGTGAATTTTGAAGATGAGATGGATTTCTCTTCCACATTACATAGAATTTGGTGGGTATCCCCTTGCTGGGAATAACACCTTTGGAAAACAGGAAAATACCGGGTAGAAAGAAAGTACATTTTCTAGGAAAAGAATAAGAACCCAGAGAGATGGAGTGAGAATTGCACCACAGAGTCCCAGCAGCAGATGTTTTGGGTGTTGAAACTCCCACCAGAACAGCTGCAGAAATGTAGAATCACATCTGGGTGTGTGACGCGGCTGCATCATTACCTACCAACAGCAAAACAGCCAGATGCTTCCAATTCATTTTAAGGACCAGGCTTCAGGTCTGAACCTGTGAATGTCTCTGCTTCCCAACTGACCCCTTATCAATTGCCCAGGCAGTTCATGAAAATGTGGCCTCACGGGCACCTTAAGGATAGATCTTCTCCGTTACGGCAGGTAGAGGCAGAGCGCAGCTGCTGTGCGCCCACACCCTCGGCCTGCTGTGGGCTCGAGAATGAAGCCATCAAAACCCTCCACACAACGGTGGCAGTGTGGCTTGTCACCGATGTACGAGGCTTCTGAGGGTTCCTACTGTTTTATTTCTCCTCGAGTTCTTTAAATCCTGTCTCTGTGTGTATGTGTGTCTGTCTATCTGTCTGTCTCTCTGTGCTTCTCTCCCTGTCTCTATCTTCCTCTCCTCTCCTCCCCCAACCTCCCAAATAGAAGTTTCTTTCCTGGGCAGCTGAACAAATAACCGGATGATCATTATGGTAGCAAATGGTTCTCAAGACTCTTGGATGAATACTGGGACTTTTGAGTACCTGGCTGTTTTCTCCTATCATTTATTTTGTCTTACACTGACAGTTACTGTGAAAGTCAAAGGAGATTGGCTTATGGTGACAGGGCTCCAGCCCTCAGACAGACCAATCAGAGCATCCAGCAGCCTCTAACCCCCTTCCTAATGGAGTACAAAGTGCGCAGGGCAGCTCACAGGCCCCAGGGAGAAAATCGTTCAATGTGTAAATCTCAACCCCAGGAGAAAAAGGTTACTCACTGTATAAATCTCAACCCTTACAATGGTCAAGGGACAGGTTTCTTTCAGAAACAGGCTGCCCACCCCAGGTCATGGAGTGAGGGGAAGCTGACCAGACGTATTTGCTAAAACATGGAGACTCCTGGTTAGAGTCAATGTCAACAAGCACCTTGAGAAACAAATAATGGCTTAAGACTTGGAATTTCTAAAGAACTGTGGAAAGTATCTTCCAGTCTTTGAAGTCACTCACATCCACAAAAATGCTTCATCCTACCTAACCACTGTGCCTTTACAGTTATCTTCTTGTAGAAGCCTCATATTTATTATTAGAAATATTTTTATTACGCCAAAGGGGCAAGCCTTTCACATGGGGCTTGCACACGGGGAGGCCAAGCAGTTTGTCTTGTCCACCCACCTGAGGTTTGGATCCATCTCTGGCTGTCATTCAGAGTGTGTGCAGTACACTGCCACCGGGGGAGAGCCGTAAAATATAATAGAGCCACAGAAGTGGATGAACACCACCAAAGAGGTGTTTGGGGAGAGAAAACTAAAGGAGAATGTCAAATAAATGCAGAGCTGGACCAAGGCTTTTTCAAAAAAAGTACAGTAATAGTAACTAATATTTACTGAGTGCTTACTATGAGCCAGGCAATGTTCACAGTTTACGATGTTTACGATTATTAAGTAAGTCATTTAATGCTCATGAAAACCTTAGGGAGGTGGGTACTAATGTTGTCCAATCTTGCACAGAAGGAAATAGAAGCTCAACGAAGTGAAATCAGTTCAACACTGGGTCCCACACAGGCTCAGCACCACACTCCACCTGTCTCTTATCATGCTTTCTCTCGTACTGTGCAGAGCTGTGCCAGAGCCTTGCAGGATGAGGCTAACCCCACAGCACTGGGCTTCTGGCAGTGAAGGTCATCAACTGTGAGTGACCAGTTATGTTGATCAAAATTGGTCTTAGATCTGAAGAAAAGTTGAGGTGTTGTTCACATCCATTGTGACCCATGGTGGGCATCTCTTACTGAAATGCTTCATATTCAGTAATAATAAGAAAAAGGAGCATCTATTGAGGTGTACCAACTGCTATAGGAGGGACAAAGTAGTCTAAGATGGATGTCCTGCCTTTGAGGCATTTATGATCTGCTGAGAAGATTAGCAAAGATAGAGGAAAGCTTAAGAAATGTTCGAGATCATGCCAAAAAAGCTCTGGAGGTTTATATACAACGTGGAACACTAAAGGGGTAAGTTTTCTGAACTAGTGGGCAGAGTCAACATCTCAGCCAGTAGGGTTTGGGGAAAGTGTACAGGGAAAAGGAAGAGGGATCCGAATCAGTTTGAGAAAGGTGCAAAAACCTCCAAATATAAAGGAGAAGCATTCCAGAGGTTTGGAATTTGGAGAAAAGGGTGAAGATGAGACATGATGTTGTGTTTGGAGAGCAGCCATCTTTTGTAGAGCGTAAGGCAGAAAGAGCTGCAAAGTAAACCCGGAAGTAGATTACAGAAAGTCTTGGTTATCCTTGACCAGAAAAATGGAAATGGCAACACTGCTTGTCAGCTGGGCCACTGTTTTTAATAAGTGGACTTGTACGAACTCAGCCAAGAATATGGGGCACTGAAAGGATTAGATCCAGAATTCAAGGGCAACTTAAAAGATCTATGTGGTTTGTTTTTCACAACCTAGAACGTTTAGCAACTGCATGGAATATTGTCTTATATACTGATACTTTAGCTACTGTCCAACTCAAACAGAACAAGGAGGTATGTTTTAAGGATGCCATGTGACAGCCTTCACCATGGGAATATTTATTCCAGAAGTCACTAGTAGAAGTTCATAATTAGCGCTTCAATATGGATTTATTAAAATCAGAAGAAAAGACATGAAAAGAGGAAGATTGATTGGGTCTGATTCAAGATACATGTTGAAAATTTAGTAGTGGACCCCCTGTAGCATGAAGAGGCAGCCTTTTGAGTAGAAACTGTAAAATGGCACCTAACCTATGGAGGAACCAAACTGGGTGACCATATAAGAAGATTTCTGTCCATGAGGCAGGGGCAGCAACTCCAGCAGAGTCTAATTTAGATAAAGCTAAGTTTTCAGAGCCAGAGTGGGCCATACTGTGTATTTAGTCCAATTTCTCATCTCAGGAAAGGTCTTGATGCCTAGCAGGTTAATTGATCTGCCTGAGATCTCTCACACTGATTAGGGGATGGCTGTGAGGTGTAATACCGAGTCTGAGTATCTGCTTTGCAGACACTTCTGCTACTACTTGAAGACCTAGGAATTTCTTCTTGAGGGCTTGCAGTCTATGATCTCTCAAAGAGGCAAACCTTCTCAAGATTATGGCACCAATATCATATTGTGACTGTTGACAGTCTGAAGAGTTATCAGATACAGTTATGCTCAGGTAGATAATTACAAGGACCAAATATAATTGAAAAGGGTTGTCTTCAACTAAAGTACAGTTGAAGATATAAAACTTAGTTCCTATATTCTGTGTCAACCAATAAGGCTGGTATATAGCCCTGCGTAACTGAAGGGAGCATCAATACTTAGGGTTTGATGTGGTTGTGTCCCCTTGCGCCATGTGGAGTGGGCTCATGGCCATCTCAAGTTATTCTTTCTTTAAAGATTTATTTACTTATTTGAGAGAAAGAGAGAGAAAGAGAGAGAGAAGAGAGAAGAGAGAAGAGGGGCAGAGGGAGAGAGATAATCTCAAGCAGAATTCCTGTTGAGCTTGGAACCTGATGCAGGGCTCTATCCCAGGACCCTGGGATCCTGACCTGAACCATAATCAAGAGTCAGTTGCTCAACTGACTGAGCCACCAGGTGCCCCTCAGGTTCTTTTGGTTGCAGACTCTCCAGAAGTCAGGACATTTTCCTTAGTTCCAATGTTATTTTTCTCCCAGTCCAGGCCAGAATCTTTCCTACATAATCTAGAAAGCAATTTCTTTCTACTTGATTGCCCAATGCTGCTTTTCCATTTCTAGCAAAAGGGCACCATGCTGGCTCAGCCTAGGTCTCCTCTCATGGTTGCTAGCTTCGATAGAAGTCTTCCCAAATATTTATTCAAATTGTCTTGCCTCCCTATTTATTCCCCTCTCCTATTTATCCCTATATATTCATCTACTTAGTATTATTTTTTGTATTTTTTAAAGTATTCTACATGAACATAATTAAAAAAAAAAATCAATGCAACCAAAAGTTATAGAATCCAATCCAGTAGCATCCATCTTGAATTCTCCCCAGCCCCTCTTCTTCTCTGTATCCATTGGCAACCACTTCTAGGTCTTTTAGGCCCTTTCTTATGTACACTCATATTTGTAAACAATTTGATAATGTTGTTAGTTCTTGATATATTAACTATTTATGATGGTAGTGGAGCTTTTCTCTAACCACCCCACCCCCTTTCCTTTCAACTTATTTATACGAAGTCCATTTGGTTTCTGTTCAGGGTTTATCGTGTTGTACCTATGTAAATATTGTTTACTACTGAGCAAATAAGTATTATACAGTAGCCCCCCCCCCCACCAACCCAAGGGGAATATGCTCCAAGACCTCTAGTGGATTCCCGAAACCACAGATAATACCTTACTCTATGTTTACTATGTATTTTCCTGTACATATATACTTATGATAAAGTTTAACTTATAAATTAGGCAAAGGAGGAGATTAACAGCAATAATTAATAATAAAGTAGGACAATTATAACAATACACTGTGATAAAAGTTATGTGAATGTGGTTTCTCTCTCAAAATATCTTATTGTACTGCATTCACCCTACTTCTCATGATGCTGTGAGCTGATAAAATGCCTACCTGATGAAGTAAAGTGAGGGGAAAAACATACATTGTGACATAGTGTTAGGCTACTACTGGCCTTCTGACCATATGTCAGAAGGAGGATCACCTGCTCTGGACTGTGGTTGACCATGGGGAATTGAAACTGTGCAAAGTGAAACCATGGATAAAGAGATTATTTACTTACTGTAGTTACCTTTAGTTTACTGTATATCTCTTCCCCTAGAAATTAATCATTGTCTATTTCCTCCATTTGCTTAGTTTTCTATGAATCTATCAATAATTTTTTTCAAGTCCTCTAACAGTGGTATAAAATGCTTCTCATGCAGTTTTCCACAAGTTATGTTTATTGAATAATCTAGAATTCTCCCACTTGCCCCTACCCCCAACTTGGAGACTCTTCTAAAGTTCTTCAACTCCCCCTGCACACTGCATTGGTTAATTTTCAGGCTCATTACACATTTGTCTTAGGATTTCTTTTCTATATTTTCCTGGGATTGATTTTCTTCTCTCTCCTTTCCTGTATTCTAATTTTGTTTTTCCTTGGTAACTAAAAAAAAAATTTTGGTGAAACATTGATTCCAGTTAATACCAGTTAAGCACTGATACCATGAGAAAGGGTGTGTGGGAGGTGTATATTTTTTTTTAGTCTTTGTTTTTCCGAAAATGTTTTTCTTCTACTCTCATGCTTTATTAAGAGCTTGGAGCCTCAGAATATCAAAGGCATTGCTATATTGCTATTTGGCCTCGGTGTAGCTTTTAGGAGGCACAATGGCATTTTCATTTCCTGTCCTTTGTGATAGGCTTTCTCTCTGCAAATTTAAGATTTTTCCTATGTCTTGGTGGATTTTTGTTTTTGTTTCTCAATGCACTGTGTTGGACACTGTCTTGAAACATGTCTTCCAGTTCTGAGAAATTAAAACAATTATTTGACCATTTCCACCCCTTTATTTTTTCAATTTTCTCATTCTGGAATTCCAGATATTGGACACATTAGATTGGTCCTCTAATTTTCCTTTCTCCTCCTAGTCCTTTGTTTTTTACTTTCTGAGGAGAGTTACTCAATCTTATCTTCCAAGTGTTCTACTGAATATTTTCTATTTTGATTATTATATCTTTAATTCTTCAAATTCTTCTTTTGCACTCTGATGATCCTTTTTGTTATATCCTGTCTTGTTTTATGAAGGAGATATTTTCTCAAAACTCTCTAATGATAATGATTTTAGGTTTTTTTCTGTTGGTTTTACCTTTGTTCCCTCTCCTGCTTCTATGTCTTCTTAGCCCCTTAAAAATATGTTTCTTTGTTTAGTTCTCTTTTTGCATATTTGAGAACTTCTTCAAATGTCTGATGATCTTTGAATATTCATTTCTGGTTAAGAACTGTTGTAATAAGAAGCCAATAGGAAACTTTGCATGCAGGGGGTGGCTTATCCCCTGTATTGTATTGTTAGGAGGTGAGCTGGCTTAGTTGATGAAGAACAGTTCAGATGGAGTCTCTGTGGAGATTTTCTCCAGGACCAGTGAGTTTCTTTGGAGAATTTTCCTTTATGTTTCTGTTTGGAATGTATACATCCAGATATGCATGTTCCATGAGCAAAGGCATGAGGAGTACTTGGAAAACAGACTTTTGCCTTCAGCCTAGCACCTGGCTCCCCATCTGCTCTGCCTGTTGTTACCTGAGTCTGGATATTCTCTGGTTCCAGTTCTCTAAAAAATATATTCTTGTCTTCCTGTAAGGGATGGAACAGAAATGGGATGGTGGGGCAAGTGAGCAGGGCTGGTGCTTGGTGGGGGAAGAGACATAGACATACTGCACATGCAGACTTTCAGTTAGCATCTCTTTTCCAGGCCCATGCCTTACCCCCAATTATGGAGGAAACCGCAGAGTCCATGTGCCCAACGTCTCCAAGTTTGGTGAGCGTACCTGGTCCTTGCTAGCTTATAGCTTCTTCCACTCTGCTGAGCTAATTGCCATTTCTCCATTACTTTGTATTCCCCACAAAGTATGTTGACAGTTCTCATTCACTGCTCTTCCCTCTCCATTTCTCATTGACTTGTAGGTTTACATCTTTTTAATTCTTTCATTGTCATTTTGTCCAGATTTTGGGTGGGAGAAGAGACAAGTATGTGTACTTTACTTACAATATTTGACCAAAATACCCTTCTGTTTACCTAATTTTAGATCACAAATAGCAGATTTTAGGCACAGAGGGCACCAGAGATTGTAGTTCATGTCTGATTTATAGTAAACAAAAACTTATTTGTGTCTCAGAGGGCCCCCACAGGGAGCAGCCCTGCCAGGTGGCAGCCTGCCTGGCCTTTGGGTCTGTTGGTCTCTGGAATCCTTCACTGTGCCTGGCTTGAATGTGGCCAGGGCCAGAGACACCTCTGGGAATTGTCTCCCTGTGAGCAGCTGCTGGAATATCAGGGATACGAGCATGGGAGACAGACTCCTAGGATGGCTTTTGTGTAATTAATTAACGTCTGGGGCAGTAATTTTCCTATGTATTCATAATGTTCATGCTCCAAACTTCCCATCACATTTATTAAAGGGAGAAATAAACAAAGAAACAAACCTGAGGTTATGTTTCATGGGAAGGTTGTCAAACAAGAAAGCATTACATATGCTTTTTCTTCTTATCTGACTTCCTTGACTTGCGAGCAGACTGCTACCAGTGAAACAGAAGACTGGTACTTATTTCTATATACCACACTGTACAGGTATCCTGTAGAGACCTGGACAGGAGCACTGCTCGTTATAAGAATGTAATGAATATAAAACAAAAAACAGTCAAGATTTAACAATCAAGAAAGTGCCATGCAGAAAACAGTGTAAGAACAAAGCAATCATAATAAAAATCTACTCCACCCAAAAAAACCTTAGAAATAAAACCCACTCTATTTTCTTTTGTTTGTTTTGTTTTAAACCAGAGGAGGAAACTTTACTTTGAGTGGCTGAATTTCAAAGACTCTTAAGAGGCTTATTAGGAATTGATTTGCACCTGCAATTTTTTTCTTTTTTTAATCTCCACAATATGCATTAACATACCAACGTCATTGGTACGTTGTGAAAAATATAATGCATCAACAGAGAATTAAAAAAACAGGGGTTAGATGCACATTTATTTCTTTCTAGGCAAAGCTTGGTAAGCCTTTGGTTGCTACCTGAAACATATGAAACATAAGGGGAGAATTATATCTCGCTCCAATTTCATGTGTCGGAGCTGTAACTTCTAGTACTGTAGAATGCACTCGAATATTCTAGTACATATCTATCTAGTACACTTCCCATCTCCGAATACACTGTCTTTGGAGGTAGGACCTAGAAAAGAGGTAATTAAGATTAAATAAGGTCATTTGGGTGGGCCCTGGTTTGATCTGACCAGTGTCCTAAGAAGAGGGAATTTGGATAAACAAAGACACAAGAGGTGCATGCACACAGTGAGAGGGCAGCCATCTGCAAGCCAAGGAGAGATGCCTCAGGAGAATGAAACCTGCTGACACCTTGACCTTGGGCTTCTGGCCTCCAGAACTGTGAGGGAATAAATATCTGTTGTTTAAGCCACCAAGTCAGTGTTATTTTCTTAGGGTATCTTTAGCAAACTAATGCAGCTCCTAGATCTTTCTACCCTACTTGATTTAAAATCTGAATGTAATAAAGAGCATAGAAAAACTAAGAATCAGACACTTCTCTAAGTTAACTTTTGCTAACCAATAGTTGAAAAGTCAAGTATTAGATCACAATTGCTGAATGAATCACACATGAAACCACTTTGGCTTTATTACCTATGAGCTGAAGATCTAAGGTGTTGCGTTGGCCTGGCTTGGCTTCAGGGTGGGAACTTGGAGCCTTAGACTGTCCCTGGAGTTGCCCTCAGGCTGGTCCTCAACTGGAAACTGCCATATCTCTGGGCCTGGCAGAGGGGGGTGGGAATGCCTGGAAACTCCCAGCATGGTAGAGACTAAACTGAAGGTCTTAAAGGAGAAGGGAAAAGTCGATTGAGGGTGTTTGCTGGTGGTGGGTGTCCCTGATGGAAATGAATTCAGGGGCCAGTCCTGTTGTTTCAGACACCAATCAGCATGGAGAGAAGTACAATTTGGGGGTGTTGGAATGCTGCCATGGATAGCCTGAGAAACAGCCCCTCACTGAGAAGATCTTTAATTGGCAGAGCCTTCTGGTGGCACATGGGCAATATTATTTCTATAATTCAGGCTGAGGGAGAAAGGAAAAAAAGCTGCATATTCATTTAACTAGATACTAGAAGTGCTTGTATTTGGGCAGTAACTGGGCTGAGGGGCACTGGCCTGGTTGCAGCCTCCTGCCATGTGGTTGCTGCTGTCACGATTCATGGGAAGCCAACAAGAAAACCAGGACTTCATGGTTAGGCTGTATTCACCATCAGAGTGTGTTACCCTCCCTGTTACCCCAGTCCTCATGTTGACCAAGATCCTAGATCTGAACAGAGAAAACCAAAGAAGAAGGAAATTGAGGAGGGTTATGAAGAGAGGGACAGAGATAGAGACTCAGGGAGACATAACAAGAGACCCAGAGAAAACACACAAAGACAAAAAACAAGCAGAGAGAAGTAGGCAGTCATGGGGAAAGCAAGCCACCAGCACTCGACCTCAGATCCTGTGAGATCCCCATGAATTCCACGTCAGATCTGTTCTCTTCTCCACCTCTGACCTGGTTGAAACCCTAGTGGAGTGTCGTGGCTTACGGAAGCCTGTGGGTGTTTGCATTTGTGATGTGGTTCCTAATGGATACCCTGTGGATTCGTTGAAGTGGAACAAAAAGAATGTGGGAACCAAGTTAATATGTTTAGGTTTTATTAAATAGATGGTTATGCCTGGGATTCATTCATGTGAGGTGGACATCTTGTTCAGGCAGGAGAATCAAATGAAGAACTGAAATCTGGGGGAGGCCAACAAGACTCGAGGCAAGGGATATTCGTTCTTCCTAAATGAGTCTTTATGCAAGAGTGCTGCTTTTTCTCTGGTGCTTGTTAAATACTGTATTTATGCTGTGTATTTGTATACAGTGGGATTAAGGGACGAAACTGAATTACTGATGATGGTTGCTTGAAGGGGTGTTTGACTAGGAGATTTACAGAGCGTTCTTAATAATCTTTTTTATTTATTTATAGAATGTTATCATTCTAAACGTACAGTGCTGCCATCCCTTAGGAAAAATGCTTTCTATTTGAGGACCACCAGCTCTGCATGTTGATTTGCAAAGAGATAAAAGAGCATCTGGCCATCATAGTACAGGCTGCACATTCCCTCCCTCTTCATTATGCAGAGAGCTGATGCAATTTTTGCTTCTTTCCTATTTATACAAATAAAGTGAACGATTTGGGAAATATGTCATGCTGGCATTAAACACCACCAGTCTTGCTGGGTTGAAATGTACACGTTCCATTAACAACAATTATATTGTATAATTAAGGCTTTTGTCCCCAAAGTCTGACTCGGAAGCTTCCTCAAATACTGATGGGTTTATTGAAGACATGTTAAAATAAATATATCCCTCCCATCCCCCCTCTTGTGCTTCCCCACCCTTGTACCCACCCACCCCCCCACCAAAGTACCAATAGTACCTGTGCCAATGACTCGGTCTGCAATGAATGTGGTGTTCAAGTGCCCTCTAGTGTAGCTGTGGCTGAGATTAATAGGAAAATAGAAAAGAAGCTTTGAAGAGGCAGATGCCTGCCAGTAGAGCCACCATCACGTTCTGTACATTTGATAGGGCTCCAATGTATGGGGTCCACATGAAAGAAACTGGGTACAGATAGTCTGTTTGGAATGGCTCCTCCAGAATGTGGCTCTCTGTGTAATCTCATTGTACTGGTCATCACCATTCTTTTTTGTGAGGCTCTCAGTTTAGGTTTAGATGGAAATTTCCTGAGGCTTATGCAGTCCTGGCACACACACATGTGTAACTAGCCACAGGGAAAGGGCTAATGAAGTTCAAGCCCTTGCACCTGGGAGCACCTCCTGACCCTGCGGCTTTAGCACGTTCCACTCTCTCAGCAGCTGGAGAGAGCTCTGACCTCTCTCTCACCAGCGGATGTTGCTGGTGAGGACAGTAATGGATTTCTGAAGGCGATTAACATGGTGACAGGGTTTATAAATGATAGATTGTGACCACACTCCATGCTATTGGATTTTTTCCTTTGATGACCACGTGGCTATCAATAATGGTCGCACCAGCCAAATCCTACATTTCTACCTATGATCAAGATTACAGAAAAACAAGTAGCTGAAAATCCTAGAGCAGACTCACATCTTATTCAGGAGAAGAATTGTTGACCCAAGGGGCTCAGTGACACAAGTCAGATATAGAGGAAGACACACCTGAATCAGGGGCACCACTTTGGTGGGAATCTGTGAGCACAGAAATGATGTGAAGAGCAAGAAAGTCATCTTCCTAACTTTATGAGTATGCCCATTCTGAAAAAAACAAAAAACAAAAAAACTGTGGCCAGAAAAGTTTGGTTGGAGTGACTGCTCTATTGTTTCTGAATGGGCGGTATGTGGGTGCTGTTAAAAACGAGACAGCAGGCCCAAAATGGAGTCACTTATGCTAAACCCCATGCCATCAAACCAGGACTTAATTTAATTACAGTTTCTGTACTCTCAGAAATGGAATCTCAAACCTGTCACTCAGGAATTGCCTGATCAGTGCTGGTGAGGTAATCTGCCTGGTAATACTCCAGACATCTCCCAAAGAAAAGTAGCCTTGCAATAACCAATCTCTCTCTCTCTTTTTTTCCTGCCTAGTATAACTTCCTAATTCCTGTTTTCTTCTGCCTATAAAAGTCTTTCATTCTGATAGCACCTTGGAACACTTTTCTATCTGCTGGGCTGGATGCTACCTGATTCATGAATTGTTGAGTAAAGACACTAAGATCTTTAAAGATTTCTTAGTTGAATTTTGTTTGTAACAGTGCATATATGTGGTTTCCTTGCTGAAGAGTCAAAATCAGGTAGATTTTTTTCCCAGCATTGTACGATTGTAGAGGTGCAATCCCCAGGCAGGCCTACAAATAATATATGATTTTGTACCTCGTTATTCTTCAGAATCCCTAGGAGAAAAATGGCTCAGGATAGAAAGTGGAAGTATGTTGAAAACTTTGGTTAGACTTCCTAGAAATCTTGCAGCATTAGCAAGTTGTAGAGGTGAGTATTTTAAGGGGGTTGAATAGGTATAAATGGACAAATTCATACCAATATCATGGTGAGTAGAGCAAGACCAACTATCTTGGAAGACCCCTGTGGCAGAAACTATTGATTACTTATCCCAAATGGACCCCTTTTCTTCCTTCCTAGAAGAGCACTGCATTTGTTTAGCAATTGGGTTTACAGGCATTCCAAAGACCCCTCTCCAGCCCCAGAGACAAATGTGATTACTGTAAGACAATTGTGGGTAGTGTATAAGAAGCCTTTGGGAAATGTCTCCCTTGAAATACATAAAGAGAAGCATGAGAGGAACGCCTTCTTCTTTGCTGGATGTCATGTCTGCATGTACCATCTGGAATTGCTACAGCCAACTTGCAAATATAAAGGAGGGCTTTGTTAACCTGCTGAGCACAGCAGAGTGGAAAGATGCAGAGCACTTGCTCCTGGGAACTGACCACCTTCAGACTTCTTGCCACATAAGGTATCACATTTTTCTTGTGGTTTTAAGCCGCTTTTCACTGGATTTTCTGTTACTTGCAACTGAAGGCATCTCCACTGATACAACTACTGTTTGGAACAATAATAAGAGTGCATAATAAGAGTGTTGGCTTTGAATAATCAACACAATCAGAAAACAGTTCCAATAATGCAATTAAGTAAAATGAGGAGAGTGGATGACACAGTCTTTAAGCTCCCAATTGGTCCTGACATGTCATGCTCTCATCCTTAGATCTTTCTGTCATGGGAAAAATTAGTGTTTACGAAAAGATAAAAGTTTATGAGAACTTTTGGGCTAAAGTATCGATCAAACCTTGGACATTATGAGTGAAATATTCTTTGTTTGTAAGATAGACATTTGCGAAACTCAGACATTGGAATCTTACTTTACAAAACAAGGAATGAGATATATTGAGAAGTCTGTTTAAGCAAACCAATCATTACAATCGACAAATTGTTTCTGATGGTGTATTTTGAATTATCACATCCTATTTAAAAATATTCATCCAAATGTCATTTGAACCAAGCTACGAGTGTATACCATCTGCCATAAAGGTGGAATCATGTGTGAATTTTTCTTTTTTTTTTTATTTTTTTTAATTTATGGTAGTCACAGAGAGAGAGAGAGAGAGGCAGAGACACAGGCAGAGGGAGAAGCAGGCTCCATGCACCGGGAGCCCGACGTGGGATTCGATCCCAGGTCTCCAGGATCACGCCCTGGGCCAAAGGCAGGTGCCAAACCGCTGCACCACCCAGGGATTCCTCACGTGTGAATTTTATGACTAATGATCTTAAATAACTATGTAGGGTTTTCTGGACAGACTTAGGCTATACTTTGTAATGTAGGTGTGTACTTTATAACATACTTAACAGATAATGTCTTCTTTACTTTACTTTAACATTGACAGCCTTGTAAGGGAGAACAAATGATAATGTCTGAATATATATGAATAGAGTTTGCTACTGTAACAAGATAAAATTTAGGAAAGGTTAATCAGTGATATACTGAATTATAGGCATATAGGTCACAAATGACAAGCAGTTCACAGAAAATGACTGTAAGTTTTAGGATGAATTTATTCCCAGATTTACCAAGTCTATTTCAATTTCAAATATTCTATCCCATTATAAGAACAAGAGGAATTGATTTTTTAGCTTGGGAAATGTAGTCTGTCAGAGGATCCAGTGTGCATGAACTCTACCCTCCAGCAAGTACATAAGGGGTGTGTGTGTGGGTGGGGGGTGGTGGTCAGAGAGAAGGTAGAGGTAGATGGAGAGGAACCGAGCAGGGGCTGTGGATCTACAACCCAGAGGGACCTTCTCCCTGGGCTTCCCCCTATCCCAGCAGTGGTCACCTGCTCCCGGGGGGCACTAGAAATGCTCCACTACATTCAGCTCAGTAATACTATCCTTCACCTTCACCTTCACCTTTTGGGAAAAGGTTGTAAGAGCAAGCTTGGCCTTCCTGCTGGTCCCTCCCCATCTGGGACTTGGGCTCCGCCAGCCTTTGATGTTCTGTGTTCTGATACAATGCAACCTGAAATCTGTTGGATAATAAAAGAAATTACAAGTCATAGCAAACCCAAAGATCTGACTGCCACACTAAGAGATGAAGCTTTTACCTCTATGATGTGCACTGAGTTAGGAAGTTTCATTGATTAAGCACCTAAGACGATGTCATTTTGAAGCCCCATTCGTGATTCAGTAGCAACATTATTGAAGAGTGTCCTTTTCCTTTGTGTGTCTTGGGCTTGATGATGAAGAATCTTACATTAAAATCTTTTACATGAGAAGCATATATAGGTGGTAGGTTGGAAGCCTTTCCAGGCAGGTCTGCTCAGTTTGTTATAAGCAGCAACAGAAACTAGGCCGATCTTGTACCCCTTCTGCGATTTTCTCTTCAGTTTAAGGCAGCTCCATGGAATTGTGTTTCTCTGTATGATTATGATTATTTCCGTGGCACTAATAAAGTTCATGCATTATCTAGTTGTTCTGTTTTTTCTTTGTTTGTGACACTGAATTGTTTTAGGAAAACACAATACTTTAAGTGAATCACTAAATTTGTCTGTGGGGCTGTTTTTCTCTCCAGATCTCTCAGAACTGGAGAGTTGAAAATGACACTATTGGCACTTGAATGATATCACTGGAACAAGGATGACAATAACCAAGTGTTGATTATTAACAAGATCAATCCAAGATGTGAAATGCAGGAAATTACTTTGGACTGAGGGTTGAAAACACATCTGAGACACCAGTAAGACTCTCAGTCAGTCTGCTGCCAGAGGAGATTGATGGAGAATTGCCACAACCTGCAGAGAACACTGGTTGAGTCTATCACAATCTTTGTGAAATGGATGCACAGAAATGTGAACTTTCTAGCATTCCAGATGCCTCTCAGAGGAGGAATGTTTCTTGATGTCTAGGGGCATGTCTTATGTCTAACTCATGAGAATAGGATTTTAAAAAAATAAAGGGAGGAACACCAGGCTTTGGCCACCAAACCACGCATGACTGCTTACTTGGAAGTCATACTTATTACTCCCTGATGTTACATGACATTTGACTTGAGTTTGGGCCACTTACTGTCAAGATTCCAAGGGTATAGATAGTACTGGGGAAAAACACCTCAAAGGTGAACTTCTATGCAATGCATATAGGCTCATAGAAATCAAGGAATGCAATTATATTTTGCAAGCCCCTATGAATAATAATTGTAGCTTCTGCTGCTCAACCAATTGAACAAAACAATGGATATACTTGCTTTACTGTGACTTTCAACACCGCCTCCAGCAGCTCCATTGTCAGGCACAGGCTGCAGCTGCTCCAGGTCAAAGACGTACCATCCCGAGCTGCCAGAGGTATCTTTACTCTGATCACTCCTGTTTTAAGTTCCTAGCATTTTCTTTTCTGGGGCAAAACCCAACAAGTATCTTTCACTTGATAGTGGAATGAGCAATGTTGACACATGCTGGCAATGAGTAAAATAGCGGGAGACATAAGGGCAAGTGTCTTTGCTAGACTGGAACTTCATGCTGTTCAACCTGTTATCAGTTTTGGTTGTTCATGAGGCAAGTACTCTATGATGACAGATGCTTGAAATCACATTATTGAATGCCATCTTTGAAAGAGTGTGATCTCATTAAGACTGGATGATTATGAGTACTTATAACCTTTCATCTCTATATATACTTATAATTATTTTTCTATTCCAGATAACATGTCAAGCTTTTCTTGGTATTGCTTAGTGTGGCTGAAGAAAATATTAATGCTCTAAAGATTTAGAGAAAATAAAAAAATGTTTTAGAGAAAACTTATTATCTAATTTTTTTCTCTTATAATGATGTTAAAATTAAGTAATGGTCTCAAGTCATTGCCCACTTATTCTTTATTTCAGTGAATATTTATGGAGCCCCTTCTATGTTTCAAGCATTTGTGCTTGGTACTTACTATAATAAAAACAGAAAGGCAATGGACAAGGCATGGTCTGTCTGTAAGGATCTCACAGTCTAGAAGCGGGGCCAACCTGTATCAAATAATCATAATTGATTGTGGCACATTGCCAAAGGAGAAAGACATAGATGGTGGGTAAGGCCTGGGATAAGGACCCTGAATCCCAGCTCAGCGCTGTTGCTGTGAGAGTGGCATTCCTTGCCCCATATAGGGAAGGACTTATAAGTTCTTATTTTCTTTTTCTTTTCTTTTTTTAATTAATTAATTAATTAATTAATTATGATAGTCACACACAGAGAGAGAGGCAGAGACACAGGCAGAGGGAGAAGCAGGCTCCATGCACCGGGAGCCCGACGTGGGATTCGATCCCGGGTCTCCAGGATCGCGCCCTGGGCCAAAGGCAGGCGCTAAACCGCTGTGCCACCCAGGGATCCGGGACTTATAAGTTCTTGAGAAAAAATAACACTTCAGTGATTCAAGAACCTCTTTACCTCTTTAGCTTCATCAAAGCAGAGTTATTTATACTCTTCCCATATACTGTTACTTTCAAGCATTTATTAACAATCACTAATCTGACCAAAATTAAAAAATAACTTTATATCAATATGTGCTTTTTACTTCACAATGGGCTGACATTCATATGTTCATTTTCTCATTGAACTCCAATAATCCTATGAGGTGGTTAGAATGGACTTAATTACTATTATCTGTTTTCAGATGAGAGCTCTGAGGCACAGAAAAACTAAGGACTTTCCCCAGGTCATAGAGCTAATTAACTGGCAGATCACAAGATATGTATCTAGATCTTTCTAACTGCTTGGACCATGAGTTTTCTTAGTCTATATCACACTGCAAGGTGCTTCTTAGTCTCATTTCACAGGTGGGTTTAATCGGTATATTGGCCTGGTTTTTTCCTCCTTTTGAAGACCTATCCTTTGGATCCTTCAGTATATCACTTTGCACATATCTTGTATATTGCTGATTATTCTTTCCCTGTCGTCAAAGAGCCTTCCTTCCTTCCAAGTAAGGGCCGGTGTTTCCCTGGAGTTTGTCCCTGCCCTGCTCTCTCCCTCCATACTCTGTAGATAATTACATAAGTTTCATGGCATCACTACCACATAAGGTAACAATTTTGAAATCTACATCTTCAAACTCTGACTTCTCCTCCAAGCAGCACGACTGAATATACCAATGGCCTGGGGGACATCTTTCCTGATGTCTACAAGTATTAGACTTTCCCAGTGGGCTATTTTCCTTTCTATCTGGCACTGGAAGCTTCACTATTATTCTTAGCTGGTGTCAATGGCATCAGCACCATTGACCTCGTCACCCAAGCTTGAAACTTGTGAACTTCTTTCCTCTTCCTTCCTTGTCACATTTAATTGGATCACCACATCTTATTTATTTATTTATTTATTTATTTATTTATTTATTTATTTAAATTCAATTTGCCAACATATAGTATAACACTCAGTACTCATTACATCATGCGCCCTTCTTAATGCCTGTCACTCAGTTACCCCATCTCCTTACCTATACCTCTCCTTCTGCAACCCTTTGTTTCCCAGGGTTAGGAGTCTCTCATGGTTTGTCTTCCTCTCTGATTTTTCCCCATTCAGTTTCCCTTCTTTCCCTAATGGTCCCTTTCACTATTTCTTATATTCCACATGTGAGTGAGACCATTGGATCACCACATCTTGATTTGAACCCCTAGAATATTTTTTGAAATCTGTTCCCTTTTTCCCACTCATGCTGCCACTCCCCTGTGTATTTAAATGGGCTTTCCAGTGTGTTTATAGGTGTCGTGAGAACACATTGAGGAAAAGGGCAAGTGATGCATTTACTTATGTACTCCTTCACTAATTCACTCTACAAAAATTTATTGAGACATATAGGTCTCCCTCTTACTGCGGAAAAATTGTGTTGGTTCTTTTGAGAAAATTAAAATTGACCTGGAAACTCTAGCTTTTTTTCATATAATCTAGGTTAATTAACTATGTGTTCTACAGCTCTCAAGCCTTAGCAGTTTCAGATTGGGCATTTAACTGTAAATGTAGCCAGAAAGTAAAGATTAAATGACCATTCTTATCCATCATTCCCAAAGTAACCTCTATCAAAACCACCACCCAAGATTCTGCTGAACAAATACTTCAGGCTTTGATTCAGAAGATGTTTTGGCCACTTATAAGTCACTAATTTATCATATTTTTCCAGCAGCAATTGTAAAAATTCCAAACTGATAGTGTTTTAGTAAAAATGTTAGTAAACCTATGGCAATCCTGACACTAGCTCTTTCTTCTTTGTGAACTTATTTATGTAAAAATGCTTATAATTTATAAAATAAGGTTTTAGTTAATAATATATTTATGAATATCTTCCTTATAATATTCATGGAATAGTCTTTATTGAAATGAATGAAGATAAAGAGAGTTGGAACTGTCTAGGAAACAAGCAAACAAAGAAATCCTTGTAAAAGAATAGATTTCTTTTGATTAGTCAACTCCTTTGATGCATTTTAAAATGTGATTCATTTTCCAAAATATTATAGACATGTTTCAGAAATGTATACTAAGTGTCAAGTAAAACATACCTATTATGTGTTATAATGATTAGGAATTTATTCAGACAAATGAATGATCTGATTGTGTATGCTCCCATTCCACTAGGCCTAGAACTTTGACATTTGTTTGTTTGTTTGTTTTTTTTTTTGACATTTGGTTTATTCAAAGTTGGTTAGGCCCCAGAAAGAAGAGAGGTGGTGTATTAAAAATGAGTACAAATTCCTTGCTTTCTATCCCATTGGAAGATGGAGACTATTTCTTTTCTGGAATCCAAGATGGCCCTCTGACCAGTTTTGACCAATAGAATGTGGCAGGAGTGACTGACTCTGTACTTCTGAGGGGGGCCCAATAGTTCTGCAGCTTCCATTTCTACTGCCTGAGACACACTTTCTTGGAAGCCAGCATAGATCTAAGAAGCTTGAATATGCTAAGACAAGCATGCTGCCAGGAAGCCCAAGCTAGTCATGTGGCACTGCAGTGCCAAAAATGTATATGGAGGCTTCCAGAACTAGCCCAGTTGGTCTGCCCACTAATGCCACTGAACAACTAAACCCAGCCAATACTACATGGACTGGAAGAAATACTCAGCTTACTTTTATCTGAATTCTTGACCTGTAGAATTGTAAGCAAGAAACAAAGAGCTATTTTTAAGTCCCTATGTCTTGGGATAGCTTGTTACACAGGAATTGGTAATAAAAAAGATTGACTCATACTACCCACCATTTTCCCTGAAGGAAAATTTACTTAGGAAACAAAGTTGCCTGATGAATCAGAGAGTAAGGACAGAGAAAATGTTTTCAAGGATAGCTAGGCCTACATTTCCTGGGCATTTTTCATTTGATTTGGTTATCACTTCCCTATGCCTGTCTGAGAAACCATTGCCCTCAATTTGTCTCTTGATGGAGACCATTTTCCCATTGTTATAAGATGCTATTGTCAATTCTTCTGATCACTCTATGTAATCAAATTACAACCGGTTTGTGTCGGCAGTGGGCCTCAAGTGGACACTCAACAGAGCCATTCATCAAAAATGTAATGAGTCTCTGGACCATGTGAGGTACTGAGCTGCCCACTGGGGAACACACACAAATATGCAATGATGATACAGTCCCTGTCTTCACCAAGCTTATAATTTTTTAGGGGGAGCAAAGTCATATTCAAATAATTATAATACAATTCCATCTTGGATGCCTGCCTGAGAACACAAGAGTATTATGTGTTCTGTGTTTTCTGGCTTGGTGGAAGATTTCAAAAGAGATTGACATTTGATCTGGGATAGTGGGTAGGAGCGTGGCAGGAGGGAGAAGTTTATCAGTCATTCCAGCCAGAGGGAGTATGAGAGAGTTTCTGATGAGCTTGGCAGCCTTTGAGGTGTCTGGTGAGGCTGGGATGTAGCAAGAATTAGGACGGATGAGATCAGAAAGGTAACCTGGGGTCTTATTGTGCAGAACTCCGGACACTGCCTAGAAAATGAGTTCAACATTTGTCCTTTTAAAAATTGGTGAGCTGTGGAAAGCTGAGAGGGAGATGTGGTCATAAGTGGTCACATCAGTGTCCACACACCTTTGGTCATGGGTCTTCTTTCTCCTCCCATCCCACATTCTGGAACCCTTCATTCATGAACTGATGATAAACACCATGGGGAAGAAAAAGGATGAGTAACTGAACGCATGGCCTTATAAGAAGACTGCTTGGTCATCTGAGAAGTAGCTTGTCACTCTACTGCTTAAAAACAGGAAAAGATACTCAAATACTTTTGTGTGATTGTTTTAAGGAAAAAAGGCTGGGGATTCTTGGATGGCTCAGGAGGTTAAACTTCTGACTCTTGATTTTGGCTCAGGTCATGATTTCAGTCATGAGGTGGAGCCCTGGGCCTCAGGCTCTGTGCTCAGCGTGGAATCTGCTTTAGATTCTCTCTCCCTCTCCCTCTGCCCCTCTTCCCACTCAGTGCTTGCAAGTGTGCTCTCTCTCTCTCTCACAAATAAATAAATCTTCAAAGAAAAACCCCCAAAGACTGCCTGGCTCTTAGGAAGTGTAGCATGTACAGAAAACTTGAAAATGTAACTTCAGGAAGATGTTTTTGCTGGTCCCAGAGATCAAAGCAGGGATAATTCCCGAAGCACCCAGAAAGGTCTTTGTTGGGTGCAGGGAAGTGGCAGTTTCTCTCAATCATGGTGTGTGCCAAGAATAATTACATATTCTCCCAGTCATAAATTAAGTATTACTTCTTGGCAAGTGTCCCCTTTTTCTTGAGTTTTTCTCCAGAGAATTCTCTAATGTCTCATAAGCTGCACTTATGTAGATTTTTGCGGTATGAATATTGACAAATGGGTTGATATCCTTATGCTATTTTGTGTGAGTAGTGCTAAGACCCAGAAAATGAGTTGAAAATCTGGGTTCCGTCACTGACCTGTTGAACTCCAGAACCCCTGGGCAGGGAGGGGGGTAAAGCAAGGAACGAGTACTGCTCTTCCTTGGTCTTGAGGGGCAAGTAGTGCAGGAGGGGAGAACACTGTGGCAGATGTTGAGGCACAGCAGTAATGATCTTTATCTGTTCACTTCTTCAAGAGCTAAGTCTGTATGTTTGTTCTTTTGTTATTTATTTTGGAGTTTCCATATGAGAATTAGTCTAGCTCTGTGAAATGATTTGGGAAGCTTTTTTTTAATGCCATGGAATATTTTATCTAAACCTAGGAATTATCTGTTTTTTAGTGGTGTGTGCATAGCTGGTGGGAACATATTATGGGTCTGATAGCCTTCCTGGAGATAGTTTGTTGACAACATCCTTCTTTTACCCCCCTAAAACCTGCCCCCCTCCTCTGCCGTTTCTTCTCTGGTTATTTGTCTATTTAGTTTTCTGCTTTTTCCCAAGGGAATTTTGAGTTTGTATTTTCTTGAAAGTCAGCTATTTCAACAAGTATTCTTTATCAGTGACTTCTTCTGTATCCCCCTATCTCACTCTTGATTTCATCTGTCGTAATATCTTTTATTTTCTTTAATGAGTTAACTACAGGATTGTCAATTTTATTTATTCTCTCTTCCTGAAACAGCAAGCACTTTCTCTTCCTCTTCTTGACAGGCAATGGGCAGAGAGCTATTCTACTATCTCCATCAAACACTGTCTTGAGGGCCCTCTGTGCTAGAGCTGAGCATTCCAGGTACATTAGTTTATAAAACTGATGTCCTCAGCTGTGGCTAAAGCCTTTGGTAATGAGATGGGAGTCAACTTCTGTGTTTTCTCAATCATGTCCTTATCCTTCCTAAGATCATGTTTAATTTCACTAGTATGATGAGTGTTGGGGAGATGGGGTCACACTTTAAGACACCACTTTGCACACATATTTGCAAATGATGTGGGACTCACAAGGGAAAAGCATATTAAGAACACATCTGTTTCTAGGTAGGATAAGGGGTGTAATAGTCATAATGTTGTCCAGCTTCTTGTCCCATGAGTCTATCTACCAAAACATTAGCAGAAAGTTGTCAAAGACAATAGGGATATATTCTCTGGGAAGTGCATTGGTGTGTAACTTACCAGTAGACAAGTTTTACCTATGCTCTATCTTCCATCACCACACCCGATGGCCTGCATCTGGGCCACTCTCTGGGTAGCTTGTGGCTTTGACTGAGCACAAAAGCAAGAAGTGAAGGGTTCAGGGTTGCCAGGGCCTCTATCCACATTACCTTGCCCTCATCAGAGTAGAACCTGAAGTCTAACAATAGATACTGTCCAAAGCTGGAAGAAACATCCGTGTTTGCATCTCAGTGGGATGCTTGAGGGTCAGGATATCTCCCTAGCCTATAAGAAACAATCTTACGGTATAGGTTTTGAGAGATGGAAATGATGGAAGGTTATTTGGTTTACAATCACTTACCCATTGTAATGCAAATTATTCCAAGTAGTAAGTCAAGGTTTGAGATGCTTTCATTTGGCATCTAGAGCAGCTTTCATGAAATGGTTGGGGGTATGTGTGCACTCAAGGATGATCTAGGGGCTCTATTTACAAGCAGCAATTGGAGTATAAGGCCCATTGGAATGATTTTCTAGAAGAAGGATTCAGCAGAAGGCAGTAGAAGGACCTAGAATTATAGTCCTAGGATAGGGATTTGAATCCCACTTCTATCACAAATAAATACAATAAATAGTGTTTTTAATCTTTCTGAGGTTTAGTTTCAACATCTCCAGAATGGAAATAGCAATGCCTATCAGGATTGTTGCAAAGGTATAAGTCAATGAGATTAAAAGGAACAAAGGAAGTAAGACAGACTCTACTTCAAAAGTAACTTGAAAATGAAAGTTATGTATGCAACAAACATTTGTTGAGAGATTATTGTGCACATTAACTATATTTAGGATCCATAGCAAATTACCAGGTATGTCTTTAAATGTCTTCTCCCATTTTAGCCTACCAGCTGGAAAATTTTGATGGGAAAGCTTTTCCTGAAATAATTCTGTTTTACGTAGTAATATTTCCTTATTGGCTGGATTTTAGAAAACATCAAGGAGCATAAAAATTTTTGAATGCCATGGCCATTCCTTGCTTTTATGAATAAAAAGAGAACTGTGTCAAGGGGGTATGCCTCAGTGAGAAATGAGAGAAAATTGTTCACAGGGCTTACTTGGTTAAGTGCAATTAAACTAGCCTCTAATTTTTGTATGAAACAACTGGTAGTTGGGAACCAATATTTGGAGCTACTCATTAAATAAATTACCTAGATTAAGGAGTTTTTCCATGATTACAAACACAGGGAGGAAGGATGTCTTTAAAACCTATGGTCTCTTAAAATAAATACTAATGCAAGGTTGCTGAACAGGTAACCCTAGATACTGGCTGCAGCCTGCCTGGAAGCTTTGGTAGGTTCCTATAGCACATCAGAGGAGGGAATTACGGTGGTGTTTGGACCAGGATGCTCCTGCTTCTCCTACCTCTTTTAAATGTATGTGAGCTTTAGCTGGCATGGAAATTCCTTGACCCCAGTTTCTTTACCTCTAAAGTGGAATAATAACATCTATGTGGCCTATTGCATAAGGATATGGTGGTGGTCTGATTCAAGATGTGGATTACAGGCGAAGCTGATTCAAAAACTGAGGAGTTCTTCTCAAACATCAATATGTGTAGAATCACCTGGAGATTTTGTTCAAATGCAGATTCTGGTTCAGGAAGATCCGTAGGGTGGTCCTGGTTCTGCATTTCTGGGAACCTCCCAAGTGATGTTATTGCTGTGGATTTACATACAGATCATATTTCAAGCGGTAAAATCTTCCACAGTAAAGAAGATTTTAGTTGATTTAACTACAATGTCTAGGAATAAATATTAGCCTTAGTTAAGGCTTGTTCCAGTTGTCCAATAAAATTGTGAAAGTACTAGTTTTCTTTTACTTTTTCCTGTGTTCTGTAATGTGTGCTTTACCTTGAGACTGGTTCTCCTCATAGTATGAAGATAACTGCCTGCAGTTCCTGGGGCTTTGGTTCATACATCTTTGGTTGTGGCCAGCAGAAGACTGTTTTCCCAATATTGCCAGCAAAAGTCTGAAGATTTATTCTGATTGTACAGATGAAATAAACTGATTGGCTTAACCCAGGCCAAAAACTCTCCTTGTGGAGCTGATGGCAGAAATTCCCCAGAATCACTTGGAAATCAGGGAAGAAAAAGAGGAGAATGTGGATGCTGGGGGGACAACCAAAGAATGTCTTTTGTAGAGGCAAAGGAGATAAGTTTTAAAATTGAGTTTAACAAAGGTCATATCTTACATAAATATGAAATATGAGAAACATCATTTGTACACTTCCTCATCTGATTTTGGAAACTTCTTTGAGTCAGAAAATACTCATTTTTTGTTAATGTTGAATATGGTTGGAAGGTCATAAAACTATTTTAGAGATTTCTAAGACATATTATTATTTATTAGTTGTAATACATTTAACGTGGCTTTTGTCTGTAGGAATCACCAAGAAAGGTTGAAATGAACATCTCTATGAAATGGTTGGAAAATCTACAGCACAGAAAAACCCTTTTAAGATGGTTTTTAGTTTGGGTTTTAGGTTTAGTCATAAATTTAACCCTACTGTCCAGCTAGACTTGGAGGGGGATAAAGGAAATAGGGACTAAATATAGCAAATTAGAACACCAGGAGAGTCGAGTATAAGGTGATATTGAGGATAGGGTTGCTCTCTCTGGGACAGAAAGAATGGTTTGTTAATTAAGACAAAACACATCAAATTTATAAGAGCTGCCCATAGTTAGCAGTAGTGAACTCGTTGCTAACCTTGCTATTGCTGTGCCCACAGCTTTCACAATATTGCTCTTTTATTCTGACAAAGACCACATGCTTGCCACCCAACCAGTTAGTCTTAGCTGGAGACAAAAGTTGGGAGCTATTTGTGTTGGGTTGAAGCATTTACCATAGAAAATATGTTAAGGCTTAAGCAAAGTTCTCATCAGGAAATTTCTCTCCATAGATAGACTTGTCCAAGTGACATAATGTCAGTGATGTCATTATCCTGTCAAATAAACTCAAGCCTAATTCCAGGAAAGCAAGAATTATAATCAGATTCTTTCCCCCCAGTGCTCAGACCATTGCAATTTACTAGAACTTTATGTACAATAACTTAAGTAGACCCAAGGGTTTGTGATATAGGGCAATGTCTATGTATATGAGAGTGTTGGTCATATGGCTACGTATAGATGTAGCACAAACTAAATGAGGCTATGGATCTGGCTGTCAGCCCCTGCAAAGTTTGGGTATCTTTTAGGTAGTATGTAATTAATAATTTAACCTTATTCAATGAACGGAAGAGTTTTTTTTTTTTTTTTTAATCAAGATTGAGGGTAATCTTGGGAGCTCTGAACTTGCAGTTGAGGTCAGAAATGAGTGGTCTTGAAGGCTGAATCCCTTAAATTTGCAGTTGGCATCAGAAGTGGGATTCCTTAGATGCTTGTGACTCACTTAAATATGGTTTGGAAAGAGAAAGGATGAGAAGCTTAGGGTTGATGACTCTTTGATTCCAGAATGGCTCCCTGGTCACCCATAGTATGGAACTGCAGTTATGCTGGGGTCAGTTACTAGAGGTAAAAGTTACCAGTGGAATTTAGAGATGAATCCAAATCTCAAAGAGTTAGCTCACTGGATACACAGGGAAATGTAAAATGATAAGAAATAAGCTATATATCTAATCCCTTGGCTATCATTAACTATAATAGCCAAGCTATAAATGAAGGTGGAGAGTGTTGGAGCAGATCCTGACTATGAGCCAAGCTCAAGTTTCAGCCAGTCTCAGCTACAGTAGCCTCAGAGCTGCTACCAAAGGGACAACTATGCTGGAGATAGCACTTGTAGGATGTCTGGTCACCAAAAAGGTATAGTCCAGGTGGAAGAAGGGGAAGGGCAAAACTAAGAAACCAGTTAAACCAGAGGGTAGACTGTGAAGGAGTTGTCTCATTTTGTGTATTGGTATTATCACATTGCTGAAGAACCTATAATAAGTTGTGAGTAACTAACTTAGGGGTGTTATCTTTGGTTTTGGAAGCTGCAGAATAAAAGAGCATGTTTGCGTTAACACAGGACCCAGCTAACTATTGAACAATCACAGATGGCTGTGGATGATCCAGACACGGAGCAGATTTTTCCCAAAAGGACAGATAACTTGGTGGACTGGATAAAAGCCACTGCAAACTAAATTTACCCTGAGAAGGGGAACTGTGCAACTCTCCCCATAAATGCCAAGTGGGACACCCCTGATGATACAGCTGATATGCTTTGAATACAAGCCATGCTGGAATAATCAGGATATTCTTACACTGACTAGGCCCCTTACCCAAGGCATAGTAAAAGCTGTGATTGAAGGAGCCCCTTTTGCATGGACACTACATGTTGCATTGCTGCTACAATATTAGTAGCAGTCTGAGATGTCTTGTCAGTTGTGTTACCTAATTTTCCTCTATGTGTTTTTACAGAATTAAAAAAAAATTAGAATGATTCAAAAGACAAAGTCTACACAATGGGATGGAAATCTTTCAATGGTTTTCAAGAAATGGGAGGAATAAAGTAGACATTGATGAGTTGAAATAAAGGTCTAAATGCAGCACTCTTGGAGGTCAGGTAGACCAATGGGAGCCCGTCTTGTTTACCTACATAAAAGGGCGTTTAAACAAATCTCTATTGAACCCAGTGTGGAATAATTTGAAATTCTGGAAGGTAAAGATGTTAATGAAAAGCCTGACTTGGAATTGCTGGGGGCAATGGTCTGACATTCAGTCAAGATGGAAGTTGACAGAGGAGCCAGGATCTTCTTGCTCAGCCCTCAGCTGGGACCCAAGGCCATGTGCACATATGTGGGTTAAATGGCTAGCGGGGTTGAGGGAGAAGAGAATTTTCTGGGGCTTCTCGATATGAGATCCCAATTCACTGTGATTTTAAAGCCTGTTGATGAAGTCCTAACGAGATGTACAGTTAGATTGGGAGGATACGGGGGTCAAATGGTTGATGGGATAAAGCAAAAGTTTGGATTAAAACTGCAATATGATATTTTTTTTTTTTTTTGCAAATGATATTTTATGTGAAGTGATTGGATTTACTTTACCTAAATATCCCTTCCAGAGGTGGAAAGTTTGGGTAGAAATAAATGACAAATGAAGAAAAGGAGAAATAGTAGCTGAGGGTAAACAGGAGTAAATAAATAGGTGAGGCAATGAGAGAAATCCAATATAACACTGGTGACTTGAGAGAGGTTCAGAGTAGAAGAATAATAATACTTCTTATCTCAATTGTTTCAGATGCCCAGAGGGGTAAAATTTTGTTTGCCAAGGCACCTCTACTTTTGGAACCTTATGAGTGGCATTGCTTTGGGAGATCTTTTGGTTATATAATATGATGAACCAGACTGAAAGTTAATGAATGAGTAGAACTTTATTAATGTGCCAGTATCAGACTCTTCTTTCTCAGGTTATATCTACCACAAAAGGCATCATTTGGGAAAGAATTTTTGGGAACTTCTCCCTACCTGGGTCTTTGGACCATGTGGTAGACAACTTTCAGCTGACTGATCACTGTGCAACTATAAACCTAGGTAACTGAATGTTTAGAAAGCTTCCTGGAGGGATCCCTGGGTGGCGCAGCGGTTTAGCGCCTGCCTTTGGCCCAGGGCGCGATCCTGGAGACCCAGAATCGAATCCCACGTCGGGCTCCCGGTGCATGGAGCCTGCTTCTCCCTCTGCCTGTGTCTCTGCCTCTCTCTCTCTCTGTGACTATCATAAGTAAGTAAATAAAAATTAAAAAAAAAAAAAAAGCTTCCTGGATATATTAGACAAAATACAGCCATGGCATGCCTGATATGCCATAGTGTACTACACACAAATACATATCACCCTTGTTTTTGTGGATGGGAAGTTATTAAACACAATATGAAAAAAACAATGGGTCCCCATATGATTAGAGCAGGAGGCACCAAATATCAGATCCGAATTTTCCTTGGGAACAGCACCACCTTGAGATGAGGAAGGCTATGGGAGGCCTTATGGCATACTTGAACTAACATACATCTGGCTGTGACTACCTTTCATCTAACTCTAGAATGAAGGACAAACATTTTTGAGTACAAAACATGTATTCTAACTGCATTCAGGCCATTAGCCCATAATGGCAATACCAAGGTTGGTGGATGAAACAGCACTGGCACTCCAGTCAAAACACAGCCTTTGGGCAGTGGTGGGGTGGGAGAGGTGGGGGCGGCAGGCTCTGGCTCATTCATCTTGGGACAGACAGAATTCACTCAAAAAAAATTTCTTTTTAGTATCAAATGAATCCACTTATAGTTAGGAGTAGTAGCATTTGGAGGAAGAAGATTTATTAACTAGAATGAGCAGATTAGAAGGATTCTCTTCCCAGAGAAAGGCAAAGGATGGGCATCAGCCTGGAAGGATGACAAAGATGTAGTGAAGTAGATCAAGCTGACTCAGCAAATAATATGGAATAGTGCTAGGAGCGTTGGCAAAAGGCTCGTACCCTGACCCAACAGGGCCTCTTGACTACTTTAATACAGATGGAGGCCAAAGTAGCCACTGGCTCTCCATCCCAGCTGCTGAAATTCAAGGGCACAGGTATGGTAATTTTACAGCCTTCCAACCCTATGGAAATTCTCTTCAGGCACTTGCAATTTACATCAATGTACCATGACTGGCCTCGCCATTAGGACAGATCAAAATAAGACACAGACGGAAATACAGTTAGCAGGGATAGGAACTATTCTGAATACCACCTGCATCTTCCTCGTAGAAGGGAGGTAGGGCTTGCTACATAATAGCACATAATGGAAAATGGTTTTAGCACAAGCCTAGAATTGAGACAGATTGTATGATTTTTGTCCCCAACTGACTTTGACCCTGGAAATAACCAATCATGGCCAATTATCATGGTGCCTGTCCATAGTAATATCTGGTATATCGGCAGGGGTTGGTTGTGTTGGAAGGCATACCAAATACCTCTGTAATTCTTAGTGATTTTGTTCTGCAATGAAACAGAATTGTTTGTTTCATGTACCATGACCATGCTGTGATACAGTGTAACATTTGCATCATTGGTAAGATTTGACTTCCTTATATAAATAAATCTTATGATTATACTCATATTAGTAATCAAATACACTGGGAGATTAAGTTAAATCCTCCTCAGGATATAATACCAATAGAAAATGACTGGTCTGAAGAGCTGGATTGATCAATCATCAGAGAATTGCTATGCTAAATAGTTCTGCACAAAGTTATCACAAGGTACAAATAGCAATAAATGAAATAATCAGATTAGTGCAAAATGTTAAAGTGATTATAATGACTGCACAGGATGCATTAATTTCTTTAAATTTAGCCATATCCCACAAATGGACAGGCATATTCATACTGATACTATTGCTGCCTCCGTCATATAAATGCTGTTAAAGGTAGATGTTCAGATGAATGGGATCATTTCTCTATAGGAGATCCTTGGCCAGAGGCCAGGGAGTTGCTTGTGTAATACGGAATTTAAACTTACACAGGGTGAGGTCTGACCTTTGCTGGAGGTGTTTTCTAGGAGAAGGGTGTGTTTACCTGGGGGCTTTGGGCTACAAGAGGCAACTAACAATGTGATTTATGATGAAGACTTTGGACCTCCTGATATCTGTTCTACCTCTAGAAGGGCTCCAGAGAGGTTGGAGACCAAGGTCAGCCATATCTGCAGTCAACTATGTCTCCATAATAAAAACTCTGGACACCGAGCTTGGTTGAGCTTCCCTGGCTAGCAATAGTCCATGCATATTGTCACCTATTATTGTTGGGAATGTTAAAATTGTCCATGACTCCATGGTGAGAGGACAACTGAAAGCTCCATGTTTGGAACCTTCTGGGACTCTGACTTTGGCTGGTTTCAATCTGTATCCTTTATTCTTTCACTGTAATAAACCATAACCATGATTATTACAGCTTTTAGTGAGTTCCTCTAGTGATTCATGGACACTAACGGTAGTCTAGGGAACCCTTGAGCCCAGTAGTGGTGTCAGTGAGGTGGTCTTGTGGACTGCACCCCCTAACTTCACAGATGGATTTTTTGACTTGATTCAGACCATTTTTTCCTATACTCAACACAATGTCTTCAAATATGTCTCTCCTAGAAACATTATCTTTTAAATGGTTCCTTGGATGCCATTACAAGTATGGCATAATCTGTAGTAAAGCACCATTAAGATGTTAATACAGATATATGTGTGAATTAAAAAGTAACTCTAAATGCACAGTAACCAATTTACTTCACATTAATAATTCAGCTATTTTTATTTGTTTCTAAACAAAAAGCAAAGAGGACCCAGTCCACAGAGCAATTGTAATAGTGTGCACAATTTTTATTAAACCAAAATAAAACCTTTGAAGTTCTTGGCTTATGAAAGTCACTTGAATTCACTTCTCTTTTCCTATCAAGTTTTTCCTTTTCAAATGTGTTCTTTCTGACTGAAGTTAGAAACTGACATGCCCTTCCATTCTCCTTTTGGGGCAAAAGGAGAAGACATTAATACTAGTCCTTTTAATAGGAAATCAAACCACCCTTTAACTAGAGTATTATTTATTCTATTCCATCTGTTTTCAAATAAGCACAGGAAAATGATTGGAGATGAGCTATGAAGAAAGAAGATGGCAAGACATGCTACATGAAGACCTTACATTGCATTTTGAAGATTTTCATGCTTGACAATGCTGGGCATCTGTGATTCACAAAGCTCTTTACAAAGCATATTCTTGGCCCCTGTTTTGTAATTGGCAACAAAACAAAACAAATACAATGACAACTGTGCCTCCCTCCCCAAGAAAAAAAATCAACCAGACCAGGGCAGGGCTATAATAACATTTTTCAGAGGAAATATGAGGAATGCCAGATTCAGAGCCAGTCCCCCGGGGAACATTTTTCTGTTTTTCCCCTTTTGCATGCCTTGATATTGGATTTCAGTTATCCAATTTCAGTTTCACAAAATTTCAATTGTGGTTACTTAACTTACAGGCTGAGTGCATATTCAGCTTTTGCAGTGCGTCATGGACACATTGCTACAGGTTTGGTTCACCCTCTTTCACTGATGGATTGCACTATGTCACGTGCACCACTTCAAGAAAACGTGGTTATATGACAGTCTGCATGTAGGAAGAGAATGAAATCACTTAATGGTGGTTCATGTGCAAAAAAGATTTCTCACTTAGTTCGTAACTAAAGTTAGCTCTTCCAGGTCACCACAAACAATTTAACTAATTCAAAGAAATTTTACAGACCAGTCTGAGAAACATTTCTATCTCAAAAAGCAGTGTTTTCAAAATTTTTACCCCCAATTTTTAGCTGTGTGGTTGTCTCATATAACAGTTACAACTATAAAATAATAATATAATCAATATAAAAATGTATAATAAAATAATTTACAAATATTAAAAATTAAAATTTGTGTTTTTTGGTGCATATAACTTGTAAGGAAACACAAAACAAATAGAAAATTTCAAACTATATGGCCTTCAAAAAATCCTTCTGAAAACAAAATTCAAAAATCATCTTTACATGAATGGGGCCGGTGATGTTCTTTTCTGGAAGGAAATCCCTTTTTGTGTGCTACAGCTTAGGTATTTGCATCTGGCAAGCATTTACTCCTGAGTGCTGTGTGAATGACTCCTTTCCCTCACCATTTCTGTTTCTCTAGTCACACTCCTGAACAAATGCTATTTGTGTGTCTGTTGGTCTTTATATGGCATGAACTTATCAGAGGAGCCTCAATTCTTTTCACATTAAGCTCCCAAATATCGAGAAGAATTCCTCAATGCCAGTGAGATTCTGGAATGTCCCAAATGTACTCAATTACAACCTGTTTATTGGTATGATCCAGAATTAACATGGGTTAATGTTTTTTTAGATAATCATCAACATGAAAATCACAAATTAACAAAAAAATCAAAAAAAATTTACAGAAATCAGGAAAGGAAAGATTATACCACTTGGTCCCCAAGATCTGCAGATCTAGCTTGAGAACCACTCTTTTATTTTTTAACATTTTAAAAAAAGATTTTTATTTATTTATTCATGAGAGACACAAAGAAAGAAAGAGAGAGAGAGAGGCAGAGACACAGGCAGAGGGAGGAGCAGGCTCCATGCAGGGAGCCCGACAGGGACTCGATCCCGGGTCTTCAGGATCAGGCCCTGGGCCGAAGGCGGCGCTAAACCCCTGAGCCACCTGGGCTGCCCCATCCACTCTTTTAAAGGTGTACAAGCATGTGCCTTTTGTTTTAACAATACTTGATCTAGTAACAATTCTCATTCTGAAGTAATTTAAATATTTCACCGGGTTGTTATAAGAATCAATGGAAGACTGTGTGAAAATATTTTGCAAGTTATTAAGCATCATAAGTATGTAGTTAATTTTTTTCTACCTCTTTCATTCTCTTCTTCCTCAAAGACATACCTAAGATACACACTGAGTCGTATTGATATATTTCCCTTTTAAAATTTTGTTGCTTTGATCTTTTTTATTAGTGTATTGATCAGCTGTCATCCATTACTTCAGAGGCAAGCTTCATCTAACTACTTACCACATTGACAGAGAGATACCGATGGACTCTGTGATGTCTTGATGTTTGGCAGTGTTGGAAATAACAATGGAACTTCTTGAAAACTTCCTTTTGGAATTATAGAATTTTAATTTATTCTACTGTATCTGATGGTTGTGCTACCTGGAAAGAAATGCATGGGGAAGTACCTGGTACTCAGGATATGTGTGTGGGGGATAGAAATTCTTCATAATAATCTCTGCTAATTGTACTTAAACCAAGTGTCAGGACATGCTCTGCACCAGATATGTAATAGGCACTATCTGTATTACTGACATGATTTCTCCATTGTCCAGAGAAGAAACTGACATTTAGAAAAGCTCAGTAAGTGCCTAAAAGCACAAAATAAATTGAAGCAAGATTCAATCCCTCATTATGGCTTCCAAGTCCATGTTATTTCCCTGAGAGCTGGAAGAGTAAGGATGTGAGGGACACAAACCAGGGTCTTGGGCAGAGGAAGCAGAGTTTCCCTCACTTGTATTTGTCAAATCACTCATGGCCTAAAACCCAGTTTTCCAAAGTCAGCACTTACTACTGTCTACACCCCTACCTTCCTTAGTTATATTTCCTTTTGGTCCATCATCAGCATGGCCTTAAGTGGCAGTTTCTTCCCAGCAAACTAATTTGTCTTGAAGACATGCTCTGGGACTGGTTCTCTCTCTGTTGATAGAATTGACCTGGAGTTGGAAACTCCTGGGTCCTTGAAATTGAACACAGTTTGTCTGGCTTCTATCAACCAGCTTGGGTGCCCCTAATAGCATAGTGACAACAATACAAATGATAACATTGACTGAGTGACTACAATGTGCCAGGTACTGTTCCAATGGCCTATATGTATTATTTTATTTAATTCTCATGTAAATCCCTTTTTGTACCTATTAATGCCATTTCACAGATGAGAAAAGAAAGTCACAGTGAGACCCAGAGATTTTTACAAGACTATACAGCTATAATAAGGCCACAGTAGAGGGGATCCCTGGGTGGCGCAGCGGTTTGGCGCCTGCCTTTGGCCCAGGGCGCGATCCTGGAGACCCGGGATCGAATCCCACGTCAGGCTCCCGGTGCATGGAGCCTGCTTCTCCCTCTGCCTGTGTCTCTGCCTCTCTCTCTCTCTGTGACTATCATAAATAAATAAAATTAAAAAAAAAAAAATAAGGCCACAGTAGATTACGATCCACTGTTATTACATCCCTGGTATTTTGTGTTGCCTTTCTGACCAAAACACATGAATCACCATGACCACAGATTTCTACATATGTGCTATATATATCTGATTGCTTATCTCAGATTGCAAGATGCTTGGTCCAGGACTCAAGTCTTCCACCTTCCACGTAGCTCTCATAGCACAGAGCAGTTCCAAACAAATAGATTGTGTTTAGTGAATAGAGTTGACTTTTCCTACATGAAACAGAAATAACCAGGTGCCTACTTGTAAAAGCAGAGAGAAATAGCCCATTCTAAGTGGCATATCAAGGCATCAGAGTATATCAAAAGGGAACCTAGACTTTAACATTAAATACTGTTATGGGCTAAGTTGTGTCCCTCCAAAACTCATTTGTTGAAGTTCTAACCCCCTGTACAATGGAATATAGCTATACTTAGAGGTAGGGTCTTTTAAGAGGCAGTTAAGGTTAAGTGAGGTCAAGGTGGGACCTAGGGGTGATGTCTTTATAAGAAGAGCAGACTAGGACACAGACATACCCAGAGGAAAGACCATGTGCAGATACAAGGAGAAGATGGCCATCTACAAGCCAAGGAGACGAACAAACCCTCAGGAGAAACCAGTCTTGCTGACGCGTTGGGAAATAAACTTCTGCTATTAATGCCACCCATTCTGTAGTACTTTGTCATGGCAGCCCAAGCAAACAGATATGGGTCACATCTGGGCAGAAAGATAATAGGGCCTGGATGAACTTCTTAGGCCCCAAGTCCCTAGAGAAGCAGAATCTTTTCCCAATTTCACCAAAATTCTCCCCATAGTCTCTGCCAGTTTCTTCCTGGCTGGAAGATGTTCAGTCTCTTGTTTACTTCTGCCAAGTAAAGCAGATACTATCAACCAACAGGTTATGGGCTTTGCATTCTTTTCTTTTATCCTTTTTTTGTTCTTGGTCTAAGCATGGATGGCAGTCTAATGTGTTGAGATACTAATTTATACCTTACTTTTAGTGCTGTAGGAGACTTGATGGAATTATTGGCTTATCTCTTGCCTCCACCCCAAGAAGAAAGTCAATTTTTCTTCTATATTTTTAGCTCCAAGCCTTAGGGAGTTGTTAAAGGCTTTCAGTCTGGACCACAAAGAGAAGTTATATATTAAAGTTGTGTGATATTGGGGAATTCCTTAAACTCTCTAAGCCTCAGGTTTTCTTGTCTGGAAAATGGGGATAATTATGGTGCTATCTCATTGGCTTGCTGGGAGTACAAAATAAGGTAATGCCTGGAAAGGTCTATGAGATATATTTATATCTCTCTATATCTATCTATATCCATATCCGTATCTTTATCTTCCAATCTTGGTATTGCTTTTGAGGTCCATATTGACTAATGCATAACTTGTTTGAAAGGCCTGAAATTAGGAGAAAATAATGGTGAGCACTTGGGTGGATGAAGTGTGCTCTTTAGAGTGTGGGCAGCTTCCTGGAGACTAAGAGATGTATATTTTTGGTGGGGGCATCAATGAGTTTTGGAGAACTGTGCTCTGTTCATAAGCCATGCCCTTCCTTGGGGCAGGAAGGATCAGAGCCATTAAGTGAGGAGATCCTATGTGGAATAGTCATGGAGGGGATGAAGAACCCCACCTTAGTGCCAGCACCTGCTACATGGTCACATCTGGATATTCAGAGTAAGAAGGGAAAGATGGGAAACTAATCACTGAAGGTCTGGTTCTGCCTTCAATTCTCTGTTTGCACTGATAGGCAATAGAGCCCCAATAATGAACACTCTTAAGGATTTTGCCTTCCCAAGGTCACTGGGCCTCAAAGAGTTGATCTGATCTAGAGAAATAAAAATAGGTGACAGTTTTTGCACCTGAGAATTGCATCCTGAACTCATACCACTTGCAAGTATTTATTGATTTTATTTCCTTTGTTTATAAAAATTTCAAAAATGCAGTTTGTAAAATTAGAAAAGTAGAGAAAAACATGAAGAAAAATAAATTAATATTGCCTGTACACTTACCACTTGGGACTAACCACTCTTATACAATATTTTTCTGAGTTTGTACTATATGTATATATAGTACATATATAGTTATAGAAGTGACATTATACTATGAATAATCTTTATTCTATTTTTCATTTAACACTGTTCTAGGCATTTTCTCATGTAATGTAAAATTCTTCATGAAGAGCATTTAAATACTGCATGATCACTGGTTTATAGAGGTGTTTTAGATGATTTAACTTATTCTTTATTATTGGAAAGTTAGATTTTTTTAGTTTTTTGGCTCTAGTAAATACTGTTATAGTGATTATTTGTGTTCTTGACTCATTTCCTAGAAAGTTTACTTAGAAGCTATGCTCTCTTTCTCTTATTTCTAGTGCAATATTTCATTTTATTCTTAAAAAAGTTCATCTTGTATTTTCTTAAACCCATTGGAATCCAAAAATATTTCTTCAAAGCACCTTATTTTCTTCATAATGTTTTTTTTCCTCACTCATCATCCCCAAATACCCTCATTTTGAGATGGTTGGGGACTGTCCAAATGGCAAATTAGCAAATTAGGAAAACTTCCATTCAGTCATTTAAATTAAAAAGTTTCCTTAGCACAGCCAAACCAACACTTCCTCAAATTCATTCAAAATTAAAATTATCTTGATTATTTGGTATTGATGTTGTTTCCACATCTGGTCATGCAAAACTCTTGCTACCATTTTTTAAAAAAATATTTTATTTATTTATTCATGAGACACAGAGACAGAGACAGAGGAAGGGGGAGGGCAGAGACACAGGCAGGGGGAGAAGCAGGCTCCATGCAGGGAGCCCGACATGGGACTCGATCCTGGGTCTCCAGGATCCCTCCTTGGGCTGAAGGCAACGCTAAACCGCTGAGCCACCCGAGCTGCCCAACTCTTGCTACCATTAAAGGATCAACTATTTTACTCAAAATACCTTCAGCAAAATTGTAAAGGAGTAGGAAGCTGGCATCTTCAATGTAATAGTAAGATGGTACTTCATCATAATGTGCTAACTGGTTGTTGCTTTCCATTCTTTACTAGAGCTGTGTCTGTTGGTGAGTGTGTGTGCATGCATGCACATGATGTGTTCTACGTGCATGTGTGTTTCTGGGCACTGGTAGAAAGAAGTTCCCTATAAGTGTTTTAGTTATCCAGAGTCCCAACCTATCTCAAGACAGGACCAGACAATCTGCAATGCTAGATGTCTGAAAGCACTGTGGGTCCTCACTACAAAACCAGCATGGACACGCCCTATCCCAGAATTCTCTCCTTGTCTGCTGTCCCATTCTAAGTGCTAAATTGTGATTTCCCTGAGAGTTGCAAGTTTAATTTGCAATGAAATAGAATATACAACTCCACGGTGTTATGGCTATAACAAAGGAAAGCCCCCCTGGCTGGTCTGTGATAGAAATATTGGCTTGTCAAGGATGACTGTACATGGAAGATGTGTTTGTCCATCCTTGTCAGGCTCAGCCCACTTTGGACCAGGTCCTGCTTCCCATAGTCAGAGCCAATGGTGCATTTTCCTTGCTTCTGATGAAGAGTAACAAGGACTTTTGGTTTTAGGGATCAGATGGAGAGTGATTCTCTTTGAAGCTTTCACAAAGCCGGCAAGAATTTCACACCATTTTGAGTGCTGCAGGTGAAGAATTTAACAGCTGGTGGGAGTGCAAATTAGAGCCAATTATAATTTGATTGACCTGCCTTGACAATAAAACTGTCTTTCCTAATTTAAAATGCCTAGCAGGATCCTCTCTGCCCTGGTAAGGTGGTGATTTCAAACGAAGAGCAGCTCCAACTAGGAAATTCTTTAACAATGCTGTGACAGTAATAAAGATTTATTTATATAGCACTTTTTTTTTCCTCTTGGACTGAAATGACTATGTTCAAACTGAGGAATAGCACATTATGTAGAGGAATGAAAAGGACTGGCTTGGCAGAAATGACTCAAGAGTGGCAGCAGCAGAAGTAGAAAAGGCACGTAAATTTTGGAAAGTAGTGAGGAAGGGGGGGAGTTTCTCAGCTCCAAAGTGTAATACCAGTTGTCATAATATTTGTAGAGAAACCAAATGTAGAGTTGAAAAGCATATTTTTTTGGAACTGTTTAAAAATGGCATATGAGAAAGCCCTTTTTCTTCCTGTGTTTGATTTTAAAGCTAATTTATTCCATCACCTTATTTAAATAGGTCATAGAATGCTTCAAACTCCGGTTCATACACAGCCTGGTCACTCCCTACTTCTTATTCACATTAGTGAGGATTTATTTAACTATTTAAACTTTATAAAGAAAGGAATTCCTTCCGTTGTTTGCTTTGCCTTGAGTCAGGTCTCTCCATCATTCTCACTGGACTATAATTTAGATGCAGGTGATGTGCATGACCCATGCTGCTGGCTTCTGGAGGGCAGTGCTCCAAGGAGCCAACCAATATTATCACCTGGCAGAGACTGAACAGATCTACTCTCCAATTCCACCTCTACCAACCACATCTCCTTAGATCTTGGGCCTGTTATCCTCCGGGTCCTCAGGTTTTTCATCTGCAAAATTGCTTTCATGGGGTATTGAGTGACTATTGAGACATGACAAAGATTTTCTCCTTGACCAGCCTCTAGTCAGGCTCCTGGAGCACTCCTTCCAAGTAGGCCTCAACTTTGCCCTATAATGACTTGAACAAACACTAACATAATTCCTAAGAGCTCAAGGCTACATCCCTAGGATCATACCATTAAAGCGCCTGCCTGAGAAAACTCAAGGCTTCCCAAAGAATTTAGTGTGTTCCAGCCAACACCTGAAGATGGGGCCCCTATGTCCCAGCCTCTCTGGGAGGGTAGGAACTTATTTTGATGAGGAACAGTTAATAAACCCAGGCGGGTTCAAACCAAATCCCTCTTCTGTTTTTGTAATTTCCACTTCCTTGACTCTAGCGAACCCCCACTCACTCCTCTTTCCATTCCCTCATTCTTCCTTTAAAATATCCCATCATCTCTGTCCAAATCAGTTCAGTTGAGTTGAATTTGTTTCACCCTGGACTCTTTTTCCTATTGCAACAGTATATTACTGATTCAAGTCTGTCCTTACCACATTAACTCCACCTTTGTTACTTTTTGACAGATACCATATACAAAATGGTTTGGCGTAATATCTGGCCCAAGTAGCTTTCAGGAAGTGGGGAGATCCTGTTTGTACCTCTGTCAGGACGTGCTACTCTTTCTCTCCACCACAAAGGCTGCCCAACCAGTTGCTTGTCTTGTCCTACTCCCAGTGAACTTTTGCAGTGATGGGGTGGGAGGGTGTGTGGGTGGGGACGAGGGAGGGAAGATAAGTGATAAGAAATGCTATTCTTGGGATCCCTGGGTGGCGCAGCGGTTTGGCGCCTGCCTTTGGCCCAGGGTGCACGATCCTGGAGACCCGGGATCGAATCCCACATCGGGCTCCCGGTGCATGGAGCCTGCTTCTCTCCTCTGCCTGAGTCTCTGCCTCTCTCTCTCTCTCTGTGACTATCATAAATAAATAAAAATTAAAAAAAATGCTATTCTTGCCTCTTTGACATTGCACTTAGAAAGAGTTTCACTGAATACAGCATCATTCCTGTTGAGTTTCTGTAAAGTAATACAATTGGGGCCCACTGTATATTAAATGTGCTTTTGTCAGTGACTCTGATGTTGAGTCTTTTTATCATGCAGTGTATATAAAAGCAAGCAAGAAAGGTTAGGAAAGTAGCTGTGATAAAGGCCATGAACTTTATGTTCTAGAAAAGATATGGATACTTTCAGTTTTTGGATGCACTATATCAGTATCAATACAACCTGAGTTTTACTGCCCTTCAATTTGATGACAAGTAAAATTACCAAAGGGAACAGAAGCCTGAGTTCCAAACAATCAACTTAATATAGAAACTTTTGGTTTTTCCTATTGTAAGCTGGATACTGCTTGTAGCCAAGCTTCATCTTAATGGCTATGAACCATCAGGAAGCCTCCACTTAAGGTGACCGAATAAAGTGCATGATTTTTGTGACAGTGTTATTGCTCCTCTTTTAAAATTCGTTCTGGATGAGAATTACGGGTTTCTGGAAGTCCAGGTCTTTATAAAATGAGAGCTTTCCTCTATCATTATTAATGTGGCTTCCAGGGTCACTTCCTAAAAAAAATTAGAACTTATAAAGATCTATATAGTAATGGTTGTATATATTCTTGTACATATCCATGAAAGTGAAATTTCTTGTGGGTAGCACATCTGGTTAAAAAAATTACCTATAGAAGTATTAAGTGGCAAGCAAGGATCCCAGTAACCAGGTCCTGGAGTGCAGCCAACCCCCAAACAATGAAACGATGATTTCTGCAGGGGAGGCTTGACGGGGCTGGATCTGTGTGGATGATGGAGGGGAGCAGGATGTTCCGGCAGCTGCTGTCTGGTGAAGTGAGACGGGGCATTCACAAGGTGGGCAGACAGATGCCGTAATGACCCACTAAAGAATAACCACATGCAATACAACATAGCTGTGAAACGTGGGGAAACAATGGCAGCAGATGGACAAAAACCTGGCTCACAGCAAGTAGGGAGAGGCAGCTCATTTATAGCAAAAAGCCCTGCGTGGCTCTGGGAGGGACAGGAATCCAGACCCATACCAAGCCTATAAATAGCAACAGTCCCTATAAGCAGCATACAACCTTTTCAAATATTTATTGACTGCTCTGCTATGCGTAGTATACTTGGCTAGGAGCTATGTGATAAAGCAGGGATGAAGACAGGCTGACTGACTTCAAGGAGTTTGGAGTCTAATGGATATGCAGTGGGTTTCTGTTATATGACACCCTTTGGGAATTATTTTGTGGTTACTGACAATGCTGGTATTTAACATTCTTCAAAATCTAGTTATTCTTTTCCTAGATCTTGAATGGCATGGCTTCAAAACCAAAGGAGATGGAGGTTTAGAAGAGGAGAAGTCTGCACGCAGGAATTGATGAGTCATGTCTCCAGTGACTTTGCGCCAAGATTGTCCAATAGCTAAGACTGTTGAATGTGACTATTGTGCTTCAGTTTACAGTCACAAAGTACAGGGTCAGCTTCCTATGAATACACTGTAGGAATGATGACCTACACTTATCTGAATTTTAGTTTTATCCAAAGAGATATCTGTGGGAAGAGGGGCACTACAGTTTCCAAACACAAAGGGCAAGGCCATTCTCTCAGATACACACTCATGAACATACCACCCCACACATGGGTTCTGGATTATGTCTTGTACCCTTTGGTTCTTGCGTAAACATTCTTCATTGTCATCATAGTCATTATCATCACTGGGTTGGCAACTAAAGACTTAACCAACCAACCAACCAACCAAACAAACAAACAAAACAACAAAACAAAACAAAACAAAACCTCTTCCTGGCAGTTGAGTGCTTTTAATAACCCAGACATGAGCTGTTTTTCAATTATTTATAATGAGTATTAAAGAGGAAAGGAAAATAGAAGTACAATGTGAGGTATGCTTAGGTATGGAGTCATCTTGGACTCTAGCTAGAGAATAGTTTGTAAAGGGTTGCACTGTGGAACTGTCACCCCACCACCCTGTGTTTTTTTTTTTTTTTTTTCCATACTAGAATAGGCTGACATGGTTTGAATGGCTTGGCTGTAACCCACAGACAGTGGAGCAGAGATGATTGCCTATCAATCAATGATTAAAATAGCTACACTTCAGCATGTTCTAGTTTGGCAGATTTAGTCGTGACTGTATCACCTTATCATCACCAGCTTGATCATCCTCAGAAAAAGCAAAAATAATGATGGAGATTCTACAAGGTATATACAGACAGCTTTGTAGCCACATCCTAAATACAAAGGAACAGTCTACATTTCTGCTAAGGCCCTATCCATAGATATTAAGTGTATGTAAAAATAAGAGATCAACTTGTGATCCAGGATAGCTTCAAATTATGAAAAATTTATACACAAAATGATAGGATGTGACTAATATATTTATAAAACACAGAGTAGGACAGAGACAACCCAAATGATTCATGATTTCACCTTATCATATGGGAATGTGTTTGACAATATCAAGCAATGAATAAGAACGTCAGGAAATCTCTACACTTGGTAGTAGGAATGTAAAGCCATTGTGGTGAACAATTCCTCCTCTAAAGAAAGCTGAAGATATGCATACCTTATAATTAAAAAAATCCATACTTAGACATATTTCTTAGAATAACACTAGCATATCCAAGGAGACATGGGTAAGTATTTTTATGGTAGCAATATTTGTAGTAGCAAAAATTGGAAATAACCTCAAGTGGTTAAGTTCTTATAAAGGAGTACTAAATAATAGTGAAGCTAAATAAACTATAGCTACATGGTACTTACAATGAATGCATTTTATAAGCATAATGTTGCTTTTATAAAGTAAATTGTGAAATGGTCTATGCATTATGATATAATTTATGGAAGTCATAAAAACATGTAAAATAATACTTGAAATTATTCAAAGGGAAGTACAAATTTAGTAAAAGTATTAAAGAAATACAGTATAATGATAATTGTTTTAACATTCTTTATATTATTTTGTGTGTCTTTAACACTATATGATGAATGAGTAGACAAATCAGGAATACTAGAAGCAAAGTAGAAGGGTATCATAAGATCCTATTGAAGAAGTGGGAGAAAATTACTGAAGGAAAAGAATTTTCCCCATCTGTTTTCTCTATTTTCTTCTATGATAGCATATTAACAGCTACTTCCTTTAGAAAATGAATTCGAAGAGAGAGGCAATCGCCACTCCAGTTTTACCCAGCATAGTTTCTTGTTCCTAAAGTGGCTTGAGGACATGAGGTATGCAGGCAAATCCTCTCAGAAGCTCTCCTCTCTGAGAGACATGAGTAGGTCAACATGTCTTAAGCAGAGAATTTTTGAAATGTAGATATATTCCGTTGGAACCAGATATTGGCCAAACTGGAGAAGGTCTTAAACACCAGTGACAAGAGGTGAGGCTAAGTCATAGACATTAGACAGCTACTAATGTATATACGTAAGTGGAGAAACAAGATGAAGAAAAGGATAGGTAGATAGATAGAGACAAAGTACACGTACTTAGTATAATTGTGTATCTATGTACGAGTGTATCTTCTATCTCCATGCCTGCCTTATCTATCTATCTATCTATCTATCTATCTATCTATCTATCTATCTATCAATCATCTATCTACCTACCTAACATCTATCTAATCATCTATATCACTTATCTATCTACTTACCTACTTACCTTCTTAGCTTTCTGTCTAACCATCTGTCTATGTCTATGACTGTAATTATAACTCCATCTATGTCTTCTTTTGAATCCCCTGACTTATCCAGGATTGGGGTAGGGTGGGAGGCAGAGTATTGAAGAAGAGTTGTAACAATATTAGTTGCTTTCATTTCTTTTATTATAATATGAGAATGGGAAATGCAAACTTTAAGATGAAATGCCTATATTTAAATGTTATAACTTTAATCCTAATGGTAACTAGTAGATTGTGCAAAGAGCTTTAAAGATGAGAACAGCACACTCTAGTTAATGATAATGACTATTATTGATGACAATAATATTAACTTGCTAGTACACTATTGGGAAGGGAGATTTACAAAGGATGTTTTTCCTGTGTAAAAGCCAAAGATAGATACTTTTGGCTGTGGAAAGTGAATTCAGAAATTAGCCTATTTTTTTTTTCACATTTCTTTTAGAGATGTGACATAAGCTTCTTGTAAGATTTCTTTTCATCTTTAGAAAGAGGTATAGAATAATGCTTATTTTAAAAATTAGTTTTTGGTGCTAGTGTTATAAACATAAAACCATGGTAGGTGTTTAATGATGAAAATAGCACAATTATCCTCAAAATAGCAATTATATTTAATCACTCATTTTTTCATTTCTTTACCTATTCTTCTATCAAGTACTTAGAGAGCACCTACCTGTTTTAGGCATTATGCCAAGCACACAAAAGAAAGAAACACACGATAGACATGAATTGGTCTTTGCAGAGTCCCAGTCTGTAGGAGAGAACAGAAAGGCAACAACTGAAATATGATATGTAGATTAATAGGTAGATAATAGATATGTAGGAGCAAGCACTATAGGAAAGAAACATTATGCTAGTCTAAAGCAGTTTCTTAATCTTGACACTGTGGACATTTTGGACCAGATCACTCCTTGTTGTTGGGGGACAGGATAGGAACTGTTCTGTGTATTGTAGAATGTTTGGTGGCATCTCTGGCCTCTGTGCACTAGTTGCTGGTAGCACTATCCCCAAGTCATGAACATCAAAAATGTCTCCAGACATTCCCAACCATCCCTTGAGGGGCACAATGGCCTCACAGTGGTTCTCACAGTAGTTGAGAACAACTGCTCTACAGAATCCTTTTAAAAATGGTGTTTTGTTGTCATATCTAAAAAATATTTGCTTAACCTAAGGCATGCAATGATTTTCTCCTAGGAATGTTGTAGTTTCAGCTTGAGCTTACATTTGAAGGGGCGGGGGGACTAATATCCATTTTGAGTTAATTTAGTGTATGGTGAGAGATAAGGGTCAGGTTGAGTTTCTGAAATATACAGATGTCCAATTGATATTGATTCAATGTCAATAAAATACATGAATATCCAGTACAATTTTTAGAAAAGGCTTGTCTTTTTCCATTGAATTTCTTTGGCATTTCTGTTGAAAATCAATTGCCATATATGTTTTGGTGTATTTTGGAACTCCTTATTTTCTTCTGTCTATCTGTATGTCTATCCGTACACTTATAAACACATTTTCGTGACTACTGTAGCTCTGTAGTAAGTTTTGAAATCATGTAAATCCTAACAGGTTTGTTCTTCATTTATTTTTCAAAATCGTTTTGGATATTTTAGGTCCTATGTTATTTCCACGTAAATTTATATCAATTTGTCAATTTGTACAAGAACAATTTACTGGGCTTTTGACAGAAATTGTGTTGAATCTAAAAATGAATTTGGGTATAATGTTAGTTTAACAAATGGGTTTTTCAAACATGAATGTGATGTATCTCTCCGTTTAGTTGGGACTCCTTTAAGTTTTGCATTTCCTTTGTTAAATGTTTTCCTAAGTATTTTATTATTGTTGATGTATTTGTGAATGGAATTGTTTTCTTAATTTATTTTTTTAAATTCATTGATGCTAGTATACAAAAATGCCATATATTGGTTCTTGTACACTGATCTTATAACCTGTGAAACCACTAAACTTGATTACTAATTCTGGTAGCTTTTTTGAAGATTCTTTAGGAGTTTCTACATACAAGGTAACGTCTGCTTAAAAGACAGTTTTACTTCTTCCTTTGCAATTTACATACCTTTTATTTATTTCTCTTGCCTTACTCCACAGCGTTGAATACATATGGTACAAGCAGACAGCCTTGCTTGCTCCTGATCTTAGGAGGGTAGCATTCCGTTTTTTACCATTAAGTATGATATTAGTTGTAAGTTTTTTGTAGTTGCTCTTTATCAAGTTCTCTTTTGTTTCTAATTGTGTGAGAATTTTTATGAATACGTGCTGTGTCTTATCAAAAATTTTTTCTGCATCTGTTGATTATTTTTTATTTATTCTCGAGTCTATTTTAGTAATTTGTGTCTTTCTAGGAACCTTTAATTTATATCTCATGTTAATACTGACTTAATTTGAATAAAATATAGCAACTTTGTACTAGTATAGCTTCATATCCCTGTCCCTTCTTAGTGCTATCATAATATATGTTATGTTATAAACCTATATTATAAGATAGGCATAATTGTATTATAATATAGGTATAACTACAGTATTACAATTATTGCCTTTAACAATCTTATGTTTTATAAGGATATTTCAAGAAAAAGACTAAATATCTACACAATCTTCAATTTTTTATATTTTCTTATATATTTACTATTTCCAAAGCTCTTAATTTGTACCCATGGATCCCAGTTACCATCTGGTATCATTTCCTTTTAGCTTGAAGGCCTTATGCCTTAGAATTTAATGTAGCACAGGTCTGCTATCAAAGAATTGTCTCAGTTTTTATCTGAAATTGTCTTTATTTCACAGTATTTTTGAAGAATCATTTGTCTTGAATATAGAGTGGATTGTCACATTTTTCTTTTAGCACTTTGAATTTGTAATTCCACTGCCTCTGGCTTCTGTTGTTTCTGATGTAAAGTCAGCCATTTACTGTATTATTATTGCTTTGTGAATTTTTTTTTTTTTTTGCCACATTCAAGGTTGTCTCCTTATAATGGCTTTCAGCAATTTGACAATAATGTATCTATATGTGATCCCATCTATGCCTATTTTATTTGATGCCTTGAACTTCTTGGAGCTGGTAAATTCAATTTTTTGGGTCAGGTTTCAGGAGATTACAGTTTCTTCCAATATTTTTGTTCCTTTCCCTCTCTCTCCTCCTCTATTGGGACTTCAATTGCACACATGTTGGAATCATGACATTACCTGACAAGTCTGAGGATCTGTTAATTTTTCTTCGATTTTTTCATTCTTTGATTTTCAGTTTCAATAACTTCTATTAATCCATTTCTTTCTCTTTCTTTTGCCATCTCAAATCTGCTGTTGATCCTATCTAGTCAATTTTTTATTTCAGTTAGGGTCTTCTAGAATTTTCATTTGGTTCTTTTATATAATTTTTGTTTCTTTGTAGAGACTCCTTAATAGTTGACTGTCAGCATATTTTCTTTAACTCTTTCAGCATGGTTGTCTTTGATTCTTTGGACATATTTAACATGGCTATGTGAAGTCCTGTCTGCTAACTCCAGCATCTAGATTCACTCAGAGTCAGTTTCTAATGACTGGTTTTCCCCCACCCTCACCCCTAGACTATAGGTCACACTTTCCTGTTTCTTTACATGTCTAGTTATTCTTAGCTGAATGTTAGACATTTTGCTTCAGATATTGTAGTAACTCTAGATTCAGTTTTATTTTCTGGAGCATTTTTCTACAGATTAGTTAATAACTTGCCTGAATTACACTGTGGAATTTTTTTTCTTATAGTGCACAACTGCTGATGTCTCTGCCTATTTGTTTTTCCTGTCTTTATGTTTTAACCTGGCTCACTAGGGGAGGTCATTCCTCCATCCATATAGTTCAGCGAACAAACAATGATCAGGACTCAAGTGTTGTTCAAACACTTTGACTCCATTAAGCTTTCACCTGTGCCAACTGAGTTGTGTGTGATTGTGGAGCACATTCAAAGTCACAGCCAGTTCTCAGGCCTATCTTGGTTTTCACATCCTCATGGATCCTAGGACCACCCTTACCACATATGTAGTTTTGCAGTCAGCCAGGGATATGAGGGAGGAGGAGATTTTATCATAGTTCTTTTATGATCTTCTGAATTCTGGCACCTCCTCATTAAATTTCTGACTGGTTGGCTGCTTACCTTAAACTGGGAAACACAGTGTTGGTCCAGAAAAGCCACAGATTGTTATAGTCTATCTCAAATTAAATCTGCATTTTTAGCTGTGAATGTCATAGGTGTTCGCCTGTCCCCCTCCTTTACCTCTGCTCCAATACAAGTCAGCCTTCTTTGGCAGCAAAGTTGCTTTTTGATTGCAGCTAGCTTAGGTTGGTATGGCTATAATTCTTGCCAACTGAGCTTGGGGAAGAGGAGTATAGGAACAGCCCCAGGCAGGAAGTCACAGACTCTCACCATTCCTACCCAAAACTCTATTAGTTTTTGTGTCTCGTAAATTTTTCTAAATTTACTTTCTGCCTTTGGTAGGTTTCTACATGTTGAAATAATTTTTCAGGACAATTTTGTCCAGTTTTTGCTTGTTTTCTGTGAGAAGGAATCACCTGATCTCTTCAAGTAGTTATTACTAGAAGATCAAATCTTTTTTAGAGAGTTACTTAGAGAGTAACATTCAATAAATATGTGAGGAGCATGGTTTATTGAAAGGCAGGATCTGTTTATCACTTCAGAAAGTGATAAACTCTGTATCTCAGAATGTCAGGTTATTTGGGGAGGTCCATAAATGTTTGTTGAATGAAAAGATGTTGTAAAGCACCGGCCAGGTTTCAGGTTTCTCTTTGCTTCTATAAGAGAGAGAAATTGGACAATACTAACCTAAAAATTCCTCTGAAGCTTTGTTTTGATAATAAATGTATTGATTTACTTGAGCCATTGTATTAGATTCTCCTAAGATAATAAAAATCCCTTTCTTATCTGCATCTTAAGAAGCCTTTTTCAGGGGTTCAAAAAGACTTGTTTTTCAACTAAGTAATATTTTAAAAAGCAAGCAGAATGACTACAGTGTAGATTCCCTGTCGTGGCATCCACCCCCTTCTAGTTCAGGTTTTTGCACAAGGTTGTTAGAAGGTCAGGTGATATTCAGAGAATGTGTCAAAGGATGGTGCTGTGTTTAATTATCAAGTGTTTCCACTTAGGGATTTAAAAACTCTAGCTCTCAAGAAAGCCATCTTGAGCCAGGTATTTCTGAACTATTTGGGACTTATATTCTTTTTAGACTGTTCATTTAACCTGAAACTACCCATTAGAAGTCTCAGATTGACAGTCTGGATCAGCCCACAAATGTATTTTATTTGGCCTAAACAGTGTTTTAACAGTATCTCTTGTCACAATTTTGTAAAAGATTTATTTATTTATTAGGGAGAGAGAGAGAGAGAGAGAGAGAGAGAGAGAATGAACAGAGAAGGAGAGGGAGAGGGAGAAGCTGACTTTCCGTTGAGCAGGGAGCCCCATATAGGGCTCGATCCGAGGACTCTGGGATCATGACCTGAAGGCAGACACTTAACTGACTGAGGCACCCAGACACCCCTTCCCTTGTCACAATTTAAAAATCAAAGATTTTAGGTAACAATACAGATTTCCTAATTTGAAAATCTCACAACCCAGCTTTGTTCCCTCAAGGCAACAATGAGTACCAGACCTTTCAGAAAGCACAGAAGCTTCTGACCTAGCCCAACCCAATTCCCTTTTCATATGGCCTCCTTGCCCTTGTAGACATTCTATTTCACAACTTCTGGGACTGTGGTTTCAAAGGCCAGACTGCTACCAGGGGGATGTGATGGTAACCAGTAGAGGGTTAAGATGCATGTATTTATCATATAACAACTCGGATTGGGTGGAAGGCATTTGAAGCCAGGGTAGAGAAGAATTTTACAGCCAAGATATATACATGATATAAATGACAACTGAATTGAAGTGATATAAATGTCATTCATTTATTCATTCACTCACTTATTCACAGAGTATTTATGGGCTGAATGGGTCTGGTTCACTAATGTCTCCATCCAAGACTAGACGTTCCTGATGCATAATAAGCATAATATTTTCCACACGTAATGAAATAAGTGTTCCATACATATTCTGTAAATAAATGAACAAGTGGATGAATTGTATTCATTTAATTCATTTCCCTAGAAAATGAGATAACGTATTTCCTCATTCTCTCCCCTTCTAGCAACCCTCAAAGTTCAATTTTAATTGATTTAAAAATGGTATCTATGGTACTAATAAAGACATTCATACCTTGTTAATGAAAAAATAAAGAAGACCCCTCTCCCCTGGAAATATTAGACATTTTACCTGTAATTGGGACTGAGCAGTATACTTCTCATAAAGTAGAAAATCCCAAATTGGTGGAATCAGGTAGCTTATGATTATAGAGAAGATTGGGCAGCCTTACAGTTTCTACATGTAACTGGGGAGAGTGGTATTAGAAACCAGAGTAGGCTCTTCCTTTGAGAAGCAGGTTAATCCTTCCATAACCAAGACAAGGGAGCAGAGAAAATACAAGCCAGTCTAAAACTAACACAAGTTCAGGTTTACAAGCCAAATTTATACGATCTGTAAATATCAACAGAAACACAGGTTTTAAATTTAAGAGCAGACTCTTTCCTCCACTTATACTTAAATATATTGTGGTCAGAAGCTGGTATTATAAGTCCACGCTCTGATAACTCTACTCCAGGAGGCAAGGCTCAGAGAGAGAGAGAGAGAGAGAGAGAGAGGATTGGGAGCACTTCAGAGAAAAGATCCAAGAGAAAAGTCTGGGACTCTGGTACCCAGCTCCCTGGCCCTAAGAGGGTCCATGGCAGATGTTTGGAATGAAGGAGCTTCATGGTCCCCCAGGGGCATCCTTATAAAATCAGCTCTGGTAAGTGATATTCTTGATACTTGATGTGTTGCCAGAAGTTAGAATGCTGCTTTTCTCTAAAATCTGCACATGCTGCTTAGAAGCCTGGGTTTCTATTTAGACTTACAGATATCCCAGCAATAATTTTCAGACATCACGTGACATTTATTATCAATCCAGGCATGTGTAGATATTTAGGCTTAGGGAGACAGTGGAGTATCGTAAAGAAAAAGCATCGCATCGGCAGTCAGGAGGCCTGAGCGCAATGGCTTTTTGATTCTGCGTGACTTCAGCAAATATGCTTAGCTTTGCTGCGGCACCGCCTGCACTTCTAGCAAGAACCCAGCCCCTCCCCCACCTCCTTCAGGCTGCTATCTCCATAAATCCCACAGGGAAATGATAGCCTATTTCAGAGCTGCAAGGCTCACAACCTCCCGGTCAGGATTTTAGACTCCAGTCCATGTAAGGGATTCTGGACTTTTTAACAGAACCAGAAATGTCCTCCAATCGAGAATAGGGTTATAGAATGAATGAATGAATGAATGAATGAATAAAAATAAATTAAAAATGGAGAGGCATCTGTAATCGCAATAAGAAAAGACCTGTGAAATGAATCAAAATGCATGAGTCCAAAATGAATAAAAATGCCGATTTTTGAATATCCGAGTTGCGCTACTTTTCTAATTGCTTCACTTGCAACAGAGAGAAATAAAATAGTGAGAGTGTGAAGTGTATAAAGGACTCTACCGCTCTCTCGGGGCTCAGAGACCCACAGATTGGAGAAAGGAAGCCAGTGCCTTTCTGACCACTGAATTCCTCACTCTTGCTGCGAGTTAGAAAGCTCCAAGGAGGACTTTAACGAAACGTCTCTACACTTGGGAAAAGAGACCCGAAACGGCTGGGGAGACAGCGCCACCTAGTGTCCGCCGAAAACCGCTTGCTGGCCAGCCCTTCGCCGTAGTTGGCCGCAGTAACTCCTATGAAGTAGGGCAAAGAAAATAAATCCATCAAAGCTGACTAACAGAGAGCAATGCCAGCTGAAAGCATTTTTGATTCTTGAGGCCTTCAAAAGCCAAGAAACGTAATCCTTGCCTTATGTTTCTTTCTTCGTGCCCAAAAGGCAGCCAAGCTGTCACTAAACCAAAGGAGGTGAAGCAGGTCACTAAGTTTATAATGTAGTTGGTAACTGGTTTTCATTTTTTCTCTGCATCCTGGCAGCAGGAGATAGGCAGCTTGTTATAACTTAGAGGGGGCTCCTGGAAAGCCTGCTTGCTGGGTGTATTTCTGTAGGCGTGGGCTCGCTGGGAATATTATTACCTCATGGAGTCACAGATTTAATAGCATTTCTTCCACTTCATTCAGCACAGCACTAAGTTAGTGACTCCGGCTTGAGCACATTACAGACGCACATTGTTCCCGATAGCATCACATCTTCATAGTCCCATGTGGGGCCCAAGCACCGCCTGCTTCGGCACACAGGCCGCACACTCTCTACTCTTACACTTCAGGCTTTCTGGCTGGGGTGTGCCCGGCCTCATTGGTTTCTCCTCCCTCTCCTCTCTGCCTTCCCCTCCCTCTTTCTCTCTCTTTGTTCTACTCCCTCTGCTCTATCATCCTCACGATCATTTTGGAGCACCCACCATGTTCCAGGCACCGTGACCTGCTTTGTCCTTTGAGATATGACTGTGTGTGTTTTGTGGGTTTTAGGAGACCATGGCTCTCAGGGAAGCACAACCAGGGGAGGGGAGTGGCTACTCTCTCCCACTCTTGCTTCCAGTCTTTGGAAGTTTCTACCACTAGCAAGGACACTCCTGACCACTTTCTCGCACTCCTCCCAGAAGAGGAGGGGAGTGCTTTCATCTGACTGAGGGTGGGGTGCAGGCAGAATGGGGCTTGTGCAGCCCCAAACCCACTATTTTTCCCCCCACGGGAGCCAGGCTGCCAGTGGGGAGCATGAATTCTGGTCTGTTTCTCATTCTGTGCATTTCATGGGCCTGAGCCTGTTCCTGTGCTGCCCACCCACGGGGTGAGCAAGTCTGTTCAGTCTTGGGGTTCAGCAGGAGGAAAACCGACTCACCCACAGATATGAACCGCAACCACTGCTCTCGACTCTTGTCAGTGATATAGGTGATGTTTTCATTTCCCTTCTCTCTTGGTTCAGGACTTTGATGTGTTCTTTATTGGGGCACCTAAAACTCCTAACCTTTAGGAAAGTATTTCATTACTATTTAAATATGGAGCAGATGGGATTGGGATTATTTTAAATCCAACCTCAGATGATTCAAGGTCAAATGAGGGCTTTTTATTTTTATTTTTTTTTAGTTCAAAACCAATTTACTCTGGTGTTAAGAATGTTCTGGACTAGTGATCAAAAGATACAGGCTTTATTTTGGGCTTGAAGTCTTCCAACTTTGCAACTTTGAGCAAGCCAATTCTCTTGGCTTTGGCTTCTCCATCCTAACTTCTGTGATTTCAAGGTCAAGGCACCATGATATGGAGGTGCTGTGAGGAGGGGATGCCCATCTCCATGCGGGGAAGAAGCCTTGCATCCACTTGAAATGAGCCACTGTCTGTTTCCCTCTCCCTTTTTGGGGAAGCCTGTGTTGCTTTCCAGAGCATTCTGAAAGCATTTCACAGCATTCATAGCGATATTTGCCTAACTACCCCCCTTTACCCCTTTCCCACCTTAGGAGCAAGGCTTCAACCTGTTTTATTTGTTGTTATACAACACATAAAGGAGTGTGGGCAGGGGACAGCTAGTAAGTTAAGAGTTTTTGCTTTTGAGCCCCAAACTGGGACTCATGCATTAAAAAATTATTTTCTTGGTTTTGTGAATTTGTTCTACCATTACTCACTCTGGATCACATTTAGTTATGCATTTATCAATGCGGCTTTATGGAGGAGAATGACCCAGTGTGGACGGTGGAGTAACTGTCAGTCGCTTAGAGGGAAGTCTAAGAGGAGAGCAGGACCATTGCCTCTGCTCTTAAAAGACAAGGAAAGGACTTGGGCAAAGGGATGGAATATGACCTTTCCTGGTCTTATCCCTGTAGCCTTGCTTTTGGCCCAGAACCTTAGTTTTAAGACATTTTAGCACCAATCTAAGTTGTCATTTCCCTTGGAATAATTACTTGCTTGTCCAGGCCCTGATACACCCCCATACCTTCATTCCAAGTTCACCTCTTTCTGCCATGGGAGAGTCAGGATGGGCTCTGCTGTGGATTTATAGGTTAGAGAAGAGTTGGCGGAGAACACGATTGATGAGATGCATGTTGCTATTAATGCCAACTCTAGACCCTTGATAAATATGAGTCTCCTTTGTTTCTTATCCTCTTTCCTTGGTGAACTCATCCCATGCTGATAATTCCAAAATTGATATCTCTAGCCAGGACCTCTCCTCCAAGTGCAGACTCATGTCTATCTGTCTGTCTAGCTAGCTATCTTAATAGTAAAAATGTCAATTATCTCTATATAAATCTCATGCCCCCTCATCAGCAGGAGGAAGTGCTTGGATGCCCAGCAGGTGTCCTGAGGTCAGCATCTCCCAGATTGAGCTCCTGCTGTTCTCCTTCTACATCTGCTCTGCTCTCAGCCCTTTCCTTGGCCTTTCCTCTCTCACTAAGTAGGCATCTTTCCATTCCCCGGGCCAAACCTGAGAATCATCTTTGATTCCTCCCTTGCTTGTATCCCTTGTCTGATCTGTCAGCCAATCCTGTCTTCTCTACCTTCAAATCCTAGCCATGTTTTGACCATTTTTGCCCCACTTTCACTGCTATAACCCTGCCCGCCCCCCCCCACCCCCGCTGCCCTCATCTCTTTCCTGGACTGTGGCAACAGCACCTTGTGGGGCTTTCTGCCTTCTTCTTATCCCTTTCAGTCTGTTATTAGCCCAGAGGCCCGCACGATCTTGTTGACATAGGTCAGTCCATGGCACTCTGCTCAAAACCTTCCAGCAGCCTCTTGGCTCTGCCTCTGTCCTCTCTGCTCTCATGGCCATTTTGTTCTGTTCCTGTCACATTGGTGACTTTGCTTTTCCTTGAACATGTAAGGCAGCTCCTCACATCAGGATGTGTGTACTCACCACGTCCCCTGTGTGGGACTCTCCCTCTGGAGTCTGGGTGACTCACCCTCATGCCCCTCTGGCTCTTCTAAAATTACCTCCATCCTCACCGACACCAGCCTCACCGTCACCTCCTTAGCGTTACTACTGTTTAATATTCTCTATATGCTCCTTGCTTCTACTGTCTCCTCCTCAAGAATGTAAGCTCCATTAGGGCAGGGATTTCATTGATTTTGTTCCCAGCTGTATCCCCTGTATCCCCAGCAATGAGACCTGAGTGCTCAATACATATTTGTTGAATAAACGAATGAGATGAGGAGCAGGAGGAGACGTAGCAGTCACCCCTCATGTGAGCATCGGGGACTTGAACAGACAAGGAACCATTTAAAACACAGGGCGTGGTGCACTTGGGTGACAGGAATGAACTCAAAACAGGGCTATGTTCTGATGCAAGAAATTTTATTGTTAGAGATTTATTTTTCTGTTTCAAGTTATTATTTACTTCACTTGATTGAACAGATATTTATTGAGTCACTGCTATGTCACTGTGCTGAGGGTACAAATATGGTCCATGTTCTCATGTGGAGTAGAACAGTTATGAGAAATTTACCCATAAGTAGATCATTTCAATACAGAGTGGTAAGTCAGTGCTGAAACATGCCATTTGGGGTCAACAAGTTAGGTCTCCTTAGTCATTTTCACCTGAGATTTTTTTTTTTTTTTTTTTTTTTACCAGTTTCTGTAGAAGTGTATGTTTTGGTGGACGGCGTTCCTGGAAGAGAGATCTTATACTTGCGAAGTGCATCCTAAGTAAGAGCCTTCAACAAAAGGTAATTGAGGGCAGTCAATGCTAAATAATATTTTGATGGCCTCTCCTCCTCTACTGAGAGCCAATTTACTCTCTACTTTAGATAAATCTTATGAATTCTCAGTGCCTTGTATTTCTCTCTGCAAAGGGAGTTTAATGAGATCTTTGTTCCATCAAAGGAATTGTGCACAGGAAGATTGGACAAGCCCCAGTCTTTACCTTGATCTATGCCCATAACCAATAGCCCATCCTAACAAACCCCTGCTCTATGATGGCACCACTTTGAGGTGTGATTGGCCATTCGTTGGTTCTGTGCTCCCCGAAAGCCTGGAATTGTGTTTTAATTGTTGGCTGTGTATATCCAGCTCAGGGACACTTCCTAAGCAAAACCAGAGTACTTCTGTAACCTGGGACTTTAAAAAAACAAGGACAATGGTTTGCTGAGAACTATGTATCCTCTATGGAATTGACTCTACTTTGCTAAAGATTTGCCTTGAGCTCAAAGGCTTAACTGGCTTTCAAGTGCCAGGGATAACTTTTCTGGAGAGTGATGCCGGAGCACACTCCCCGCACCCAGTCTGGATCAAGTGTACCTCTTCTGTGTGCCTACAGCACCCTGCTCTTCCTGCATTACAGCCTACCCGAGTTAGGCCAGGCTTCACACGTTGAGTGCAGGTCTCCAGAATGCCAAATCTGCCCGATATTTCTGACTCCAGCTGCAAGTTTGGGGGTCCCCAGAGGTGCCCTCACTTTAGACCAGCTGGGTACAAATATGGGCTGGGCATCCCCACAGCTCCCTCGGGCTTAATAATTCATTAGAAAGACTTGCAGATCTCACGGAAAGCACTATACTTAACCAGCCAAAAGAAGAGACACATAAGGAGAAGTCTGGGAGTGTTCTGTCTTCCTCAGGGATGTGTTATCTTCCTGGCACATCCATGTGTGACAATATGCCGAGTATTGCCAACCAGGGAAGCTTCCCAAGCTTCAGTGTCAGTTTTCATTGAAGCTTCATTACATAGGCATGCTTGATTGATCACTGGCACGTGGCTGAACTCAAGCTCCAGCCCCTATCCGTCCCCAGAGGTCAGGCTTATATCATGTGGCTCAAGCCCCAAGCCTCTAATCATGTGGCTGGTCTTTCTGGCATGGGTGATCCCCATTCTCAATCATCTGTCTGTGTCAACTATCCGGTGCAGTTGGAGGGTCTCAATAGGAAGAGCAAAGACATTCCAATCACTGGGAAATCCCAAAGGTTTACAGGTTACCTCTCAGAACCAGGGATGAAGGCCAGCCAAATTCTTTGTTACACGCAGTCTCCAGCCTGCATGTTTACCCATCTCTCTCATTAACTTCTTGAGGTCAGGGAATATGCTGCCTTGTTCATCATTTTCTTTGCAGTAAACGCAAAGTAGGTACTCAAAAAATACTGCACGAATGATCAACACACTGCAATTATTAGGCCAAGTTTATTCCAGCTTTAATTCTAAACCATCACCATTAGGGAGTTGTTAAAATCCTAAGGCACTGTAGCTAAGGCAGTTGTCTTGGTCTAGATTCTTCTTGTGCATTGCTTGGTTCCCTTCAGCCTATTGATTTTCTCTTGTGTCTCATGCCAGTCCACTCCTCACAACGTCCAAGACACTTCAAGTCAGAGTTTTGGCTCTCTTATGCTGAGATTGATATACTTAATGCAGTGTGGAAACTCACAAAGTCTCCATCTACTGTTTTTATTAGTTCTGGCTCCTAGCTACTGCATGGATCCTTGTAAATGCAGGAGTAATATCAAGTTTCTTTTCTTAAATGCTTTCTCTATGAAAAACTGCTTGCTTTACTTGCTTGAATCCTTTCTGCTGCTATGGTGGAGCTAGAATGGTCTGATGCATGGCAGAGAGGTTTTGACTGCTCTGACTTTCATCTATTCAAAGCTGCTTCCAGGTTATTCCATTGTGAAGTAGTCACTTTAAGTCCTCCCCTCTCTTTATGACTTAAAATACCTTTATTCTGTGATTACTTTTTATGTTGCATTATTAAATATCTCCCTGACTATCCAAGATACTCCTTCCCACAGGCTATGTTAGTCTAAGATTTTATTTCTAACCTTTTCCTGCCAGCCTCTGTGCGGAATATATGCTGAGGATAAGGGTAGAAGGTGTCAGGGGAACCAGACCTGGAGAAGGAGTGAATAGCAAACCCGCCCTCAGCAGGAATGGGTGATTCTCCTGCTCCAACAGCAGCCACTGGTGTGTTCCCAGTAAGAGTTTTGTCATGCCAACATCAAAGTGGCAGTAGCTCACCAGCTGCCAAGTGCATGGCCTTCTCTGGACTGTGGCTTTCTTATGATCTAGGAGACATTTGTGGAATGGGAGGCGGGTAGGGGCAGGTTTGTGGGGGTAAAGGAAAGGTGTTTCGTGAGGGTTGGCCTCATTTTAGTAGGATACAAAGCATCCCTACAAAGAGTTAAGATGGTTTAAAAATTGCTTAAATATTCCATATCCTTTCCAGAAATTTGAGAAAATAAAGGTAAGCAAAAGATGTTCTTACCCTGATAAAACACTACAAAATATATTATAAGGACATTGGTTTTATCCAAGGTCAGACATGTTCCAAGTCCACCTCTTGAAGGACCCTGTGATGTGAGAGCCCATGCTGATCCTTTTCACTTCTCTTTCTCTTCCTTTCCTCCTTTGATACAGAACAATAGGAAGACTGAGACAATGGGACAGGCTTGCAGTGGCTTTTATAGGGAGCGTGCTGTTGGCTTGCAGAGTGCCACCTGAAGGGATAGCCATTCTGGGAGAGGTGAGGCAAAGGGGAGCCCAGGTCCCATCCACATCCAACCCCTGACAGAAAGGCTCGCTCGCTATTGTGTGTATGGAGTAACAGTGACATCCTGTGGCCGGTCTGGTTGATCTAAGTGGCTCCTTTATAGATAAAGAGGACCATTTTGTCTGCACTGAAAGGTGAGCCCTTGGTTGGCTCCTTCTTCAGACAATACACAAAAGAGGGAAGGGCAGGATTCCTACCGCAGGCTTTTTGGCATCTCTACCTCGCAGCTGTCTCTGATTTAGCTGGGAGAGATTCTTGGGACAGAAATTATGTCCGTTTTTATGCTTGATCAATTTAAATGTTACCATTTGAGTGTTGAGTGAACCATAATAATAACCATGAGAACAGTGAGAAAATAGTGACAGGAGAGAGAAGCACTTCGCTTCTTTATAAGACATCCCAGAGGATTAATGCAGAATAATCTGTTACTTAAAAATGTCTAAATTGCTTGACATTTAGCTGCATTTTTTTTTTGAAGTTTTGGAAGCAATAACTTTATTTTGACCTTACTTAAGAGAGAAGAGGGCTGGGGAAGAAAACAACTCTGATCTTAAGTTATTGTAACATTCTTACGAAATCAGGGTATGTGGCCAAGTGCATAGCTCTGCTCGCAGGGGCCTGGGAGTCGTGTGGTTCCAAGTCTGGCATGTGTAACCTCCCATAATGTTAAATACAGGTAGACCCCAGCTGGCACCTGGCTTTGGGTGTGATCAAACAGCAAGTATGAAACCTCAGAGCTCTGGTGGTGGGTGTGAGCTGAAGGAATTCATTCTCCATGGGGATGCCCACCATCTTGTGGTTTCCATCCATCAGAAAGGGGCTGCCTCCCCTGAAACACCTCTTGACCTCTGCTCTTTCCTAGGTGTCTCCAGGGTCCCTGCTCAGGGAATAAGGCAAAGGAAGCGTGGAAGTTGAGAAAGGAAGTTATGCTCTTGAGTTACATGGACCTGGGTTCTAATCTCAGCCCACCACTCACTAGCTCTGTGACCTTGAGTAAATTCCTTAACTGTTTGCAGTCATGCTTTTCCCAACCATGGGAAGGGGTTAATAATAAGCATCCCCTGCCTGGGTTGTGGGGAAGTATGCAAGGCAGGGGGAGAGTGTGTGTATGCCCTGGGATCCACACCACACAGGGGAGCTGCCACTCTTATTGCTTCATGCACAGCTGCGGGCTCTGGCTTGAAGGCAACTTGGTAGGAGGGCTCCCTGTTCCCTCTTCTCTGACGTTGGCAGAAGATCTCTGTCCTTGTCTACTGCAGCAGGTTGGGTTGAGGGCAGGGAAAAGTGAGATATGAGGGGGAGTTGGGTGGGTGGGATGTGTCGTGTGTGTGGTCTATATGTATGTGTGTATGTAGTATGGTCTAGTGTGTGTATGGTTTGTATGTATGGTTTTTGTGTGTGGTGTGTTTGATGTATGTATGTATGTGGTGTGGTATATGTGTATGTGGTGGTGTGTGTGGCGTGTGTGGTATGTATATGTGGTGTGTGGCGTGTGTGGTGTGTGTATGTGGTATGATGTGTGGTGTGTGTGTAGTGTGTGTATGTGTATGGGTGGTGCGTATGTTTTGCTCATATGTGGTATGGTGTGTGTGTGATGTGTGGTGTATGATGTGTGGTGTGTATGTATATGGTGATGTGTATGTGGGGAGTATCTCCGTGGTGTGTGTGTGTGATGTGTGTGTACATGATGGCGTAATGTGGTCATGTGTGTATGGTTTGTATGTATGTAGGTATGTGTGTATGTGTGGTACGTGTGTGTATGTGATAGGTGTGTGGGGTATGTGCGTACGTGATGTGTGTGCATGTCAGATGTCTTTGTGTACGTGATGGTGTATGTATATGTGTGTGTGTGTGTGTGTGTGTGACACACGCCTTCCCTGCCCACTGTCCTCTGGTCAGCGCAGGCACTGGCCCGGGTAGAGTGAGATGTGGGGGAGGCTGCAGGTGGCTGCCACACTCTGGATGGGGACAGAAGAAACAAAAGGGAAGGAACAAGGGACAGGGAAGCCAAGAAAATGCCAATACAGGAAGGAGACGGAGAGGATTAGAAAAAAGTCGGAGTTCAGCACTGAGTATTCTCCTAGGCCATTTTAAAGTTCTCCAAAATCATGATAACTTAATTCCTGTGTCAATAAGGGTTTTGCTGACTTTCTGTCTAGTGGCAGAAAAAAGAGCAAGGCCAAGCTTCCTCCTAAAGGGCAAAAATCTCGTGTTTTAGTCCAGAGGTGACTTGACCGAGAACATGAAAGGATGGCTCGCAGCTATTCGGATCTGTGTCCGAGCTCGTCAGCCCATCGTGGGGACAGGAGTGATTCATTTGCCACCTCTCTACTTTCTGTCTCTTTCCTGTGTTTCTCCTCCTCCTCCTCTCGCTCCTTCTCCCTCTGTCTTTCTTTGCATCTCCCGACTTTGGGGGTGACTCTTGGCCCATGCAGATGCCGTTTCCTCACTTTGTCTCAAAAACCTTGTCGCCTTCCAATTTTCTCACAAATTTCTTTATGCCTTTGGGCAGCCACCCTGTTTCATTCCAGTTTCTACTTGTGCTAAGTGACAGATGGATTTCCCACGTCCTGGCTGGAAAAGAAAAGCAATTTGTTTGAAGATCGGTTCACTTAGGTGTCGATAATAATAAAGGGGAAATAATGTCACGGTGTCTAATTGAGACAGAGTATGAAATCACTACCCTCGTGATCACTGAGGGGGAAGCAAAGTTGAAGCCCTTAGAGGGTATTTATTTGAAAGGCGTCGTGGCTCGAAGATTTGACCATGGTGACGAAGAGGCAGGGAAATAAAGCAAACCAAGTTTTTCTTGCTTGGATGGAGGTTTATTATCCTGCTCGTGTGAAGTCTGGGCCAGCAGTGCCGACGGTTTTGACTACCCTTCCGTGTTCCTCTGCACTTGGGCAGGGAAGATATTGAGATGGGCCAGCTTGCTCACGTGACCTGGACAGGACAGAGACCTCTTTTGGGAAACAAGTGCTTGAAGTTTCTGATGGTGCAAATAACAAAGCTACTTACATTTCAAATTTATTTGTGAAAGCACGTTAAACCCAGTTTTAGACACGAATATTTACACTTTTGAGTATGTGGCCCAGAAGAGTGAAGGCGATTCCAGAAAGTGCTTCATGTAATCAGTTTATGCCCATATGGAAAGCTCCAGGGCAGCCCACAGATGATGCTAGCACAATCCAGTTGGCACCTTCCCCGGCTCCTCCCTCCCAGTCTCTCCTCCCCCTCCTCATCACCACACTACTGTTTCCCCAGTTTCATGAGAAGAAAGAAAGCTGAAGAGGAACTGGTGGCTGGACGGCCCTTATGACTTTGCCAATTTTCTCTTCTCGCTGCCTGTCTTCCTCCCCAAATATGGAGCTAAATTAGAAGGTATGTAAGTGTTTCCCTCTCATATGAGGCTGAAATACAGGGTTCTAACTTATCTCCTGGGTATCAGTAGGGATGTTTTTGGTCCTGAGGGACAGAAACTCCAATTTCTCATGGTTTCACCATCGAATGAACCTTTTTGGCTCCTGTATTTGTACAGTCTCTAAGTTAGGGTGCCTTCAGGTGTCTCCAATGGCCCAGTAGTATAAATCAGGACCCACGTCTTTCTTTCTTTCTGCTCCATCCACAAAATTATCTACTTCATTTTAAGACCAGCTCCTCTCATGGTCAAGAAACGGCTCCCAATGCCAGTGGAGTGGCTATATTCCTCCCTGTCCATAAAGAAAGAGCGGTGGGCCTAGGAAGAGACAAGACTGTGCATGGGTGTACACTCAAGTGAGGTTTTTCTTCTCTCTCTCTTTTTTATTTTGGGGGTGTGCATGTCAAGACCATGGAACTAAATCCCAGGCATCAACTAGATAAACTTAAGTTGTATACCTGTCCTGAAGTAATTGCTAAATTGCTACACATAGGGGATGACAGGTGCTAATTGTTTTATGCCGACAGGACCTACCCCTGGGCTGAGGGAGAATGTGGAAGGCAGAGAAGCTAAGATTACATGCTGTCATGTTGGAGGGGCTCTCCTTCATCCTATCTTTTCAGTTTTTATAAATTCAGTCTGTCTTCATCATTAAGTGTAAGAATCCATTTGTCTGGAAGGTACTATTAGGATTGGTATACATTGTCTTTATAAAATCAGCCACTGTATTATTGAATAGTTGAACTGGGTCCATAGACTCTCCATGTCCCATTGAGGGCAGTTCTGTGCCCGACGTTTCTGAAGTCCTTCTGTGGGCAGAGTAACTTTGTGGAGGGAATAAACATATGCTTCACTTGGTTTCTTAGCTATGGTACTTCTTCCTGGAACAGAATGGGCACCCTGGGAGTGAGACTATTTAGGGTCTGGCAGGTAGATAAAGCCATATAGGCAGGTGTTGGTAGCTTGAACTAAATGAATTCACTCTTTTCTGGAGTATCTGCTAGGAATCTGGACCACTGGTAGAGCAAAGCCTCTTCAGGCAGTGTGCTTCTACAGGCTGAACTGGATATTTCATGACATTTCTCCATCCTTCCCCATCTGTTATTTTTTATTCGCACCAGAGAAGGGAAGGAAATCAATCCACTGGCACATCTACACTCAAACTTGTAAGTTTGGTTATAAAACTTGCATCTCCTTCCTGCTAGGAAGAACAGGCTGTAAGAATTCTAGGACCAAAGCAAAAATAAAATACAAAATCTGGTTATCCAATTGTTTATAACTAGGTTACCCGGGAAGCAAGTGGTAAGGGTCAGGTTAATTCCCACTACTGGAGTGTGGGAGTGTGGTGGTGGTAGAGGGTTGGAAGTGCTGGAAAGGAAATGACCCTGTCAGGTGCTAGCAATATTAACTGCTTGGCTGTCAAATGGAGAGGTGAACACTAGGCCTTGCCTGCTGCTATGAGATGCTCTAGCATCCCTGGCAGTAAGGGAATGGGTTCGAATGGGATACCGTTGAATCCTGACCATCATTTTATACTTTCTCCACCTTGGACATAGACTAGGGGCCACCACACCTGCAATCACAGAACAAGGTGGCATCATCTCCACAAAAACTTCCGGGGGCCCCTGGGTTCATGTGCCAGTGCAGGCAGGTTAAGGGAGTGAAGGGTGCTAGGGGCCCGGAGGGGAGCCAGACCTCTCACATCTCCTAGGTGAAGACTCCTTCACTCATCCTCCTTACTGAAGCAGGCAGACTCAGTTTTGGGTCTCTTCTTTCTTGGAATTCCCATTTGTTCTCTTATAAACACTTGCATCCCTTTCTTGGCTGAGTTACTTCTTTTGAGATTTCTCTTGCCAAACAACCTCTTTTTGCTTTCTCCACTCTTTCTGTAGGTATATTCATATACTTAATCACTGTGCTTGCTGGATGCGATTCTGTTTCTTTAAGTGAATTTGTCTCTGTTCTAACTTCTTATGGGTTGTTTTTCAGTTGAACTCTTCAACTCTTCTTCAGTTGAAGGCAATCTTCTTTCTGAGATCTTTGTAGGGGGCCCTTTATTTTTGACTTTCCTATCTGTCCTTGATAGGACCATTTTCTCTGGCTTCTATCACATCACTTCCTCTTGGCTTCCTTTAAGTCTTCTCCGTCAGCTTAACCTCCAAGACCCACTTCACTGGGTCGATCAACTGAATGCCCACCAGCCAGGCACATGCACCACGCCTAGCCATGCCAGAGGGGGCTGGTGGGAGAGCCCTCTGCTGATGAACCTTGCCTGGAGGACCTTCTCAGGTGAGGGAGAAGCAGAGGCTCCCTGTCCCATGGTTTGGTGTCCTTCCTCCTGGACTCCTGCCCCTCCCTTCATCACTTTCTCTCCCTGGCTTGATCTTCCTCCCACCTACTTCTGCACTGCAGCTGTGCCTCTTGCTGGCTGGCAGGAATGTGTTTAGAGGAAAGCACAAACCTTCCCCTCTGGGCAATGTAATGACCTCGCTAGTGACAATGTGGGTAAAGGGTACTGGATATGCCACCCCACATTATGTCACTATGGCCTGAGGATTATTTGGAGCTAAAGGCACTTAAAAACCATCCTGTTTTTGAGAGGTCTGGTGAGAGAAAAACTCTTCACTTTCCCTAACTACCTAAAAATAAAGTATAAATTTCCCTGTTTGTAAAGGAAACTTATAGGTATAAAGGAAATTTCCATTTATAAAGATATCTCAGAAAGTTACCCCTTGGAGACAACTCTTACCACCCAGGGACTCACATTTTTGTAACAGACAACCTTTATTTACCACACATCTTCTCCCCTTCTCTGCTTATGACCCACCTGCTAGGACCAGAGGCCCCCCTCCCTTGTCCTTTGTTTAGCCTGGGGTGGTGTGTAAATCTCAATCATCTGGCTGCTTCCTTGAGTCTAGCCTAATTAAACTATTATTTCCTCTTGTGAATCTGTCTTTTAAAAGTTTGGTTCTCAGGTCCCAGTTGTTGAAAGTAGGAGGGGAGAAGGAGAAAGATTTTCCTTCCTATGGTGGCCCAAGAGATTCATTCCGAGCGGGCACCTTTGAAGATGTGGATCTTATGTGTGTATTATAAATCATTTTTATCTCTAGTCTCCATTCAAGAACAGTCTTTCATATGTATATGACTAAGGCTCTCATTCTGCAGATGGGTCTATGTTTATACTAAGACGTGAGGTTACTGCCATCTCCAAGTGTCTTCCATACTTTCCACCTTGGACGAGGGGCATGTTGAATATTCTAGGCCATGATTCCATCACAGATGCCTTCCCTTGAGGGCCAGTCGCTCCCCCTCAGCTTCTCCGTTACTTTCTTCTCCATTGTCAGAAAGGTGGCTTTCCATCAGGCTTTCCCTTTCTATTCAGGACAATCTCTTTTTTTTCCCACTTGGTGAAAGAAGCATTGGGAACGTGTTAGGAGAAGATGCAAAATGCGGTAATCCTGCTAAGGTTGGAGAAATCCTGACTGAGTTGCAGCAAGAAAACAGCTTGTTAAACACCAGCCGGGCAGAAGTTTTCGTCTCATTGGAACGCTACTTACTCAATGCTTGAACAGCTCTTGGAACAGCAGGAACCTGGGAGTGTCTCTGGATACAAAAGGCAAGCATGGTAGATGTTAAACTGGCATTCATTTATTGGAATCCATGTTGGATACTTCTCTCATTTCTCTCCTGGGAAGACCTTGCTGGTGGTAGCTTTGAGTTAGATACACTCATATTTCAGACACTTAGGCCTCTTGCTTAGAGGGAAGATAGGCCAGATTTGAAAATGAAGTTGATATTCCTGTCATAGCACTAACAAAAGATGTTCTCGCAAACACAGAGGGGGAGGGAGAGACGGGAGAGAGAGAGTTTTTTGTTTTTGTTTTTGTTTTCATTTTTAGTGGAGAAAAATGTCACATGCCTTTGATCCACATTTCAAAGGGTGGAGCAAAACCACAGGATGCATACATCAGTAACTGGAAGGGTGTTGCAGTCAACAAATTAATACAGACCATGTCTACCTCCCCTACATTTTGCCCTTCTTCTTGTGCATGCTATTGATTGATATACCTCAGGGAGGAGATTCTTCTGACTCAGACACTAAGCAAGTTCCTAAGGAAAATATCAGCTTTAAAAGGGAAGAGAGGAAGTAGCAGCGGCAGCAAAAAATCGCTAATCTTTCATTTATAAGAGCTACTGAACATCTGGAGAGCAGGCGGCTCCTTTAACCCCTGGAGTGCAGGAACAAATGAGCACCAAAGGGCAGCCCATGCTAATGTGGTGCCATTAATTTGAATACAATGGAGGGCCCTATAATAAACATCTCTGGAGCCATCTGGGTTTTCCTTTATACCTTGCTCGGCTCCTTGGGGGCACCAGGAGGCACAGCTTAATGGGAGAGGAAATTCTTTGGGGGCCGAAGAATAGGGAAGATATCTTTAAAGAGCACCACTTAGTTTAAAAGAAAAATGTGTAATGGCCAAAGCGAGAAACAGAAACAAAAAAAAGATCAAATAAGTCACGGGAAAAATGTTTTTAAGTATCCATGGGGGTGTTCCTGAAATTAATATTTATGTCTGTTGCTCACCCAGCATTCATAGCATTTTAAACCAAATGTCAGGGTGTGGGGGGAAGAGTAGAAGGAATCATACGCATCGGGAATGATTAATGTGATGTTTACATTTTGGGGGAGAGTATGAGATCTGGAATTTAGTTGAAATTGGGCAACTTTTTCTATCATGTTTCTATGGGGCACTCCATCTGAGGAGTCTTTAAGTCCATTAAAAAATAGAAATGGAGATTATAAAGCTTGTTCTCTTTCCTGTTCTCAGGGGTCTTGTGGGATAATGTCAACATGCGGGCGAGCGGCTCTGTACAGAAGCCTGAGATAAACAATCAATGTAGGAATTAAGGTGGTCCTACAGCAGTTGTAGCTGTGGCTCCAATTTTAGAAATAGAGAAATATTTCTTTTTCTTTCTTTCTTTCTTTCTTTCTTTCTTTCTTTCTTTCTTTCTTTCTTTCTTTCTTTCTTTTTTTTGGGGGCAGCGGGGAGAGGAGAGAGGAGAGAGAATCTTAGGCAGGCTCCCCACCCAGCACTGAGCCTGACATGGGGCATGATATTACAACCTTGAGATCATCACCTCGGCTGAAATCAAGAGAGGGACACTTAACCCACTGAGCCACCCAGGCGCCCGAGGAAACATTTCTAAGCATTCCCCTTCCTTCAATTCAGAAAGATTTCCCCACTCCTGCTTGAGGACCGCATGCCAGCAGCCAGGGCCTGGATCCACCCATAGATTGGGATGATTGGCTCAGGCAAGGTTTTGAAATATTTCAAGGTAGTTGCCAACACTGAAAAGAACATCCAGATTTTTTATTTCTCTTAAAAAATAGAAATATCTGGCAACAATGGTGCCCTCAATCCAACATAGCAGAGGTCAGTGGGAGAGGAGATTGGGTGGAAACCCTAGACTTGACATCCTCTCTGGTTGCTACGCTCATCCGGGTTTGTCTACAGGCATTTGTTTGAACTACTTGTCTAGAGGAAGCTTTGGAAAGTGTATTTCAGGATGTGAGTGTAACAATCAATCAATCAGTCATCAATCAAACAAACAGATTTTAAAGAATTGGTTCTCATGACTACAGAGGCCAAGAATTCCAGCCCCAGGAGAGCTGAGAGTGTAAGTCTAAGTCTAAGTTCAAGTCTAGAGACAGGAAAAGACTGATGTCCCAGCTTGGTGACAGGTAGAGAGAAAGAATTTTTTTGGGCTTATAGATTTTTATTCTATTCAGGCCTTCAGTGGAGTCTGTGAAGCCTGCCCACATTGGGAGTCATTCTACTGATTCAGATGTTAGTCTTATTCAAAAATATCCTGACAGACACAAGACTCACTCAGAAATAACATTTAACCAAATACCTGGGCACCTCATGGGTTGACACATAAACTGAACCATCACACACACCTAATAGCCTTTTAGCTTGGATGAGTAGAAAGCAGATCTCCTATTTTATTTATCTAAAACCCTGACAAGACCACTTGGTCAGGAAGGCCTCTCAACCAGACAGGTATCTAGTGTGAAGTGAGAGGGCTGGAGAGAAAAAGGTTCAAGCTGGGCAGGTCCGGTCTCAGGAAAAACCAAACCAAACACTTACTGACTCAGTGGACTTGTTTGTTTCTTTCTCAAAGTTCTCTGCGGACCTTCAGTTCTGATGTCGTAAGAGCTACTGAGTAGGTCTGAAAGGCTATGTACACCTGTGAAATCAGGATGTCCACTCGGTGAGGGCTGTAATAGTCTACTTGCTGGGACTCTGGACAATTAACTGGGCATGAGAGTCTGCCCAGGATCTGGGAGTGGAACCCAGGAATAGCGTCACGCAGGACTTTTCCAGGGAAATTCCGGTAAAAGTGACAGGCTTCCCTTTGGGGACACATGTCACTAACCATACTGGCTAAGGCTCCTTGGGTTGGAGGTATTTAAGACTGGATGAGAAGAAGCCAAGCAGAGCATTCGGGCCCTTAAAAACAGTGAGAACTATAGTCAGAATATTTGTCCAATATCTTAAAAATGGTGAAACCATTTTCACTGAAAGGGAAATTAAGGGGCACAGGTAAACCCAGTCTGTATTCATTGTGGATGAGCTGGGACTGGGAATGGCAGCTAGAGTAATTATTTTTCATCAAAAGCCTCGAAATGAAGTCGCCATGTACACAATGCTGTTATCCCATGAAACATAAGAACAATAGTATCTGTTAGCTTAGTTCTCCTTTTTGATTATTGTTTAAATATAACTATAGACAGTTGCTTTTTCCTCCTCTTATAAAAATCATTTAAAATGAATGCCCACTTGGTGGCTGATTTCCATGAGCATCAGATCTTGAAATCCTTGCCCCGTTTGCTTTTTGCAGGTGTTCCTGCCTGTTCAGCCCCCTCCTGGGCCGTGGGCATTCCTAGCAGGGCTGAGAAAGAACCAGCACAGCCGTTTCACTGTCTCTCAATGAGAAGTCCCTCTCCAGGGCCCTCGCCTACCCCCTGCCCTTCAGATGGGGAGGCCAACCTGTCCAAGTGGGCGTGAGTGGTCATGATTTAAGCAGTGCCAAGTGCGCAGCTCTCCACCGGGAGCTGAGTTCTCTGCCTCGTAGCATTCCTGGCCATCTGGGCTGGGAGACCGAGACCACCATGGCACCAGAATAACCTTGGCCAGTTCTTCCGCAACTTCTGCTTTAGGAATTGCCATGCCCAACATCGCGGCATGTGACACCGGGCGCGCGGACACCGTGTGACCTGGAAAGGCACCGTCCTATTCTCTCACCTGGAGTCCCCCTCTCTTCCAGCCCTGCCCCCACACTCACTTAACAGTCTGCCTTCCAGGCCCATGGAAGGAGTGCTTCCATACCGGGATGCACACGCACACACACTGAACACACACACATCGAATGCCTATCTTCCTCAGAGGAGGGAAGGGGCTCCCCACGATGGCACGTGAGGCAATAACTCACTACATCCTGCAAGGGAGCAAGGGGTAGTCAGGCTGGAGAGAGGGTTTGGTGTGGTCTCAGGGAAGGAATACTCTGGGGTTTATTTTGCTGAGCCTGGGAGTCTTAATGCACATGTTCTCAGTTACCATTACTCTCTTTGTCTTCATGAGCAAATTTCTTCTTTCAGCCTCTCTGCCGGCCCTGGTCAGGAACCACACACACCTAGCTATTTCCCCCAAAGAGTCCAACCATCACTAAACGTATTATCTTTGTTTCATATTGGATTTGATGGCCTTTCATGATCTTTCAAGTTGAATATATCCTTAAGTCTACTAAATGATTACAAAAAAAAAAAGTGTGTGTGTGTGTGTGAGAGAGAGAGAAAGAGAGAGAGTGGCAGGGGGGCATATGTTTCATCTCTCCTGCTACTACCCTAATCCAAGCTACTGAATTTGTCAATGGGATGAGCAATGGCCTTCTACATTGTCTTTCTGCTCTGGCTTTGCCTTCTTCAGTCTATTCTCTTCATAGAAGCCAAAGTGATTTTTCAAAAATGCAAACTGTATCTTTCCAACTTCAATGAACTGAACAAATACTTACTGACCTCCTACTATGTGTCAGGCACTGTTCCAGGTGATAGGAATATCATGGTGAATGAGACAAAGACCCTACTCTCTGTCCTTAGGAGATTTACATTTTAATGGCTCCCACAGTTCTTAGGATAAGTGTCATGAGCTTTAAAATGATTGATCACACAGTGATGCCTGATTGGGCCTCTGCCCAAATCCCTAGCTTCTTGCACCTCTCTTTCTAGCCCACACTGCCTCCACCACACTGGGATGTGTCAGGAGCCTCTCTCCTCAGGGTCTTCATGTGGGCGGTTGGCCTTTCCTACCCCATCACTTGTGTTACTTTGAGGCTATATGTCTTTCACATCTCAGCTCACCATCCTTTGCTCGGTGATTTCTTCTATAGCCCTTCCGATCTATATGACGTTCCCCCTTTGACAGTCTTTCTCTTAGCACCTTTCCAATTTCTTTTCTAACACTTATTACACAATAAATTCCATGATCCTCCTACTATATAACTAATGTCTGTTTTCCCCACTAGACTGCAAGCCTTTGGCTAGTAGAAATCTGGTCTGTTTTGTATTTTATTTTATCATCTTTCAAGTAGTGTTCAGCAAACATTTGGAAAATGAATGAATGAATAAGAAAAGTGAAAAGTTCAGACAAACCAAAAGTGACTTTGTAGATATATCATAGAAACATTTAGATTTTCACAGAATTCCTCAAGTTTTAATCTTTTTCTTTTCTCCTTTTTTTCTTATTTTAAGGGGGAATATTTATCCAAAATCATATTTCATGACTGTCAAGAGCAAGAGGAGTCTGAGATTTTACCTACTTGCAAGCTAACAAGTTAGCCTGTCATAGTTTGATGGATTCTGGCAGAAGCCATGAGACTTCTGGGTCAGAGGCAATGGACTTTATTATCCACAGAACAGTAAGCAGCATAAGCACCAGTTTCCCTTCTGTTCATGTCCCACAGGGTGATGGGGGTGGGCCCAGAGGGATATGTTACAAGAGAGGATCCTGAGCATAGGGAACTTGAATCTTTTATAATGGACAGTAAACATACTCGTCCTCTCCTCCAGAGGAAGATTCTACCTTTATCTTTTAAGACTGTAAGTAAATCTGCCTTTTGTTCTGTGGGGAGACACTGTCTCTATCTTCCAAGGCTATTTGCTCCACAAACACCCTGGAAAATAGTCTGGGAGGAAGGCATTTAGTGCATTGCTCACAAAAAGTGCAGAAACATGACAGATCTATGGAGAATTTCCTCTAACAATATCCATCCCTCCTTTTTACACCATCTTAGCTTCTGGTGAACTTTCTCTGAGTAATGCTAATCCTTCAGCTGTTGTGATTAATCTGACAGAGGCAGGGACCAGCTCCAATCAATTTGTCCCATGCAGTATTAAGTCCATTATCAATAGGACAGTTTTAAGCAGCAGGATGAGAGCAGCCTGCAATATTTACCTCAACCAGGGCCCTAGTGTCTTGCATCCAACCTGCTGAGCAAATCCTGTAAAACCTACAGCATTTGACTTGGAAAGTCAGGTGACTTTCTCCTCAAGTTTCTGAATTAACTTTCCTCTTGGCCTGGGGAATTAATCCAGGCAGGGAAGCTATATTGGTAATTGACAGGCTTTGCCTAGGCCCACAAAGAACAGGTTGAGGGCAACTCCCTTATCAGTAACAATCCTGGCCAATGAGTTGAGGTTGACTTCAAGGCCTTCAAGATCCAAAGAAGCATAGCTAATTCCTTCAGCTAAAGTCAGAGACACATTTTGGATCTGCCTTTTGTTCTGGAGGGAGACCCTATCGATCTTCCAAGACTGCTTCACGAACACTCTGGAAAATAGTCTGGGAAGAAGGCATTTAGTATATTACCCACAAGAAGTGCAAAAACATTACAGACACATGGAGAGTTTCCCCCTTTCCTAATTTAATGATTCCTATTGTAGGGAAAACTGCCCTTGGGGCATGCTTAAATAACGAGGCAGTTATCCCTCCTGGAAGTTCTCCCAAATAATCAAGGATAGCCTCACTTTGGAGAGAGTTCCATGGTCATATGAGGGCTATGTGATATGCTGGGGACATTTCCTTAAATATTGGACCTGAAGTTTCCTATGACTACCTCTAAGGTGCAAAGTAGAACCCGGCTTCCACACTAGGAGTACAGTTCCAGGAGTGTCCGTAGTCCCCTTGCCTAGAAAGCATTATTTAATTTTGATGCCCTCTGTCCCTCTCAGATGAAATCTGTATCAATAGGAGGGCAGAGGCCAACGATACTTCCAACTTGGTCTCCCAACTGACCGGTGAGCCTTAAAGTTCACAGTTCAGTTTAAATGAGTCTGCTCCTTGTTTCTGGCCTGAGCCCAATTAGCCCAGCCTGCCCTGGTTGTCTGTGCTGTCAGAGGGGAGCACCGAATGCCCCCATGGAATGACTGGCAGCTACTGATTGGAAATAGCGGTGAGGAAAACACTTAGAAGTATTGACAGGTGTTTGCATGGAAGGTATAGGTACTGGGGCCCACTATCCCCTGCTATTTTGTTAGACTTGTTAGAGCCATTGGTGGATGGTAGCAGACCTAGATGTCAGTGAATTTAAGGTGCTTGCATGAGTTTGGAAATGTGGGCACCACGGTGTTTTCCTTCATTTAGAAATGCCCACACAAGTTTATGAAGGACAAATATCATTAGTGTCCATCATTTCCTATCTCTCCTGGAATCTGAGATATTCTATCCTCAAGAGCCAACAGAGTTACAGTCCTTCCATGGCCACCAAAGTGGTGTGTCCCATTCTAGGAGCTATAATGTCACCTTTTTCTTGATCATCCCCTATTAACACCCAGACATTTCATTCAGAGGGGTCAAGTGTGAGAGGCACAAAGGCATTTTAATAAAACTTATCACATCCCCCATCTTGGTGTGTGTGGACCACTCTAGGGGAACCTAGTGAATAGTACTCAACCAAGTGGTCATCATCCTTATGCTCTGTAACCATGTCAGTTCAACAGGAGAGTCATGGTGGCTGAACTAGAAGAAATTTGATTCCTAGGTTCCCTACTGGCTGTGTTACTACCCAGAGGGTGGACCAACTAGACTGTCTGGGGTTTCTGTTAGAAGAAAGAAAAGAGCTTCATTCCTAATAATGGACACGTAGAATCCAGAATTTTCAAAATAGGCTTATATTTTCATCCTAATTATTACCCAGGAAGTAGCCAAGAGAAAATGATTCCTTTTTGGGGGCAGGCACATTCAGTGGCCAAATTGCTTTATGAAAGTATATGGACCAGGAGGAAGTGATGAAGGCCTTTCCAAGTCTCCACAATTCCACATACTTGTGGATGATAGGGAACATGGAAGTCCTATTGGATATCTTGACCATTAGCCCATAATTGGGTAGCTTTTATGGTAAAAAGTTCATCATCATCAGACTGAAATTGGTCCAAAAGCCAAAAACATGACATTTTAGCTTTAGGGGCTACATTATGGCCTTCCTCACTGGGAGATGAGGGCTTAAACTTTTGGCAAGAGTCACAGTCTGATGTGCAGAGGTATGTATCAGAAACATAGAGTCCTTTTCTTTGTGCCCAGTCCATGATGGTGGACATGTTGTTATATGCAATGCGTTGGCCCTTTCAATTTGTGGAAGATGATGGATCCAGGCAACAACAGTGGCAATCTGGACATCACAGACCCAATCAAAAGCTTGATTCCAGGCGGTCTCATCAGAGCACAGGCTCTTACAGTGGGCATCTACAGGAGTGACCCAGATGGTTTGATTAGCAGCCATGATATGTTTCCACATTTCATAGCCCCTAAGAGGAGTGTCTTTAATCTGCCAGTCTGTAGTTTTCCAAATGGCAGACCAAATAGTTAAGCCATTGGCAATAGCCCAAGAGACAGGAAAAATATAATATAGTTCATTAAAGGGACTATTGGCCAGAGATATGAAAATGACTTTGAGTTCTGCCCACTGAGCAAAGCAATGATATCCTAGCACTGTATAGCTTGGCAGGGAGGTTGAAAAGGCCCAGAAAGCCCGATGGACACCATCAAGGAAGTCTCTGTGAACTAAGGGCCCCCATAAGCCAATGGCTTTTCTTTAGGTGGTAAAATGAGGGATAAAATTTCCCCAAGGGGTAGTTACCACTTTCTCATATAAAACCAAGATGCTTCTGGAGCCCAGGCAGGCTCCATTCTTTTTTGGTAAGTAGGATATGTTGGATTCTTTGTACCTTGTTAGTTGTTGAGTTCTAGTTGACCTATACTAAAAGAAGAATATCAGAGAGTCGTAAGGCCTCCATGGGTTGGGTATTTAGTGTTGAGAAGAGCCCTCTAGCAAGCTAATAGCTGCTTTCCCAAAAGGATGTACCTGTTATTCATACCAAGGAGGTGACAAGTCCATAATCCCAAGGGGCACATCTGAGAGGAAGCTATCTCCCTTTGTCAATAGGCAAAATCATCAGCCACAGAGACTCATGGTCACTTTACTGTTGCTTACTGTGAACCTTGCTTAAATCCCATTGGTTGAATTTGGGTCCTCTCTTCTCCCATGGGACCAGATATGACAGTGACATGAGTACCTATATCAAACAGTGCCATACAGTTAGGTTCCTTCTCCTTCCCAAAGTTCCTGGTATACTCGGATGGGTACATATGGCTATAAACCCCACCATTCATCATCTATTTCCTTTAAAGCAACTGTGGTCAGGGTAGAGAGAGAGGGGGGGGTGGGGGATAGGGGTCATGTAAAGTCAATAAACAAGACTTCGCATTCACTTTCACTTTCTAGTGGCTACTTGTTCCCAGCTCAACTAACAAATTTCTAATGTTTTCAGTCTACTGTCAACTCATTGTTGACACCGTTCATTTTAGCTTTTGAGACTCCTTGCTCCACAGTCTAGCCATATTGCCTTTTGACTGGGGCTGCAGCCTTGGGCTTTACTGTAGTGGTTAACATTTCTTCTTCCCTCCCTTCAAAAATCAAGGCACGATTTGTGTACTTGTTCAACCTACCTCTTTTTGCTTATCCTCTAAATGTTCAGAAATATTTATTATTCCCCATCTGGCCACCACTTTGGAGAGAATATTCTACTAGATCTCAGGGAGTTTTCTCACATTCTCAAACATGCCCTGCAGGTCCCCTTTTCCTCTTCTAGAAAGCAAAGCCCCTTCTCATCACCAATACTGCCAAGAACTGAGAGAGTCTGAGATTTTACCATACCTATACCTGCAAGCTAACAACTTGGCTGATATTACCTGAACGTGTCCCCTGTTCCAAATTCATATGTTGAAATCCCACCCCCAAAGATGATAGCATTAGGAGGGGAGGGGCCTTTTGGGAGGTACTTAGGTCTTGAGGGTGAAGCCACCATGAATGGAATTAGTGCCTTACCAAAAGAGGCTCTAGAGAGATCCCTCACCTCTTCCACCAGGTAAGGATACAGCGAGAAGGTGCCAGTTATGGACCAATGTGGGCCCTCACAAAAAGTCATCATGCTGGCATCTTGATCTTAAACTTTCCAGCCTCCAGAACATGAGAAAGCAATTTCTGTTGCTTATAAGCCACCTGGTCTGTGGTAATTTGTCATGGCAGGCAGAATGGACTAAGACATTAGCTTATAAGAGTTTCATGGATATGAATAGAAGACATGAGGCTCCTGGGTCGGAGACAGCATGGCACAGCATCCATGCGGCATGAACCCTTGTTCCCGAAGTCCCACGAGGAACATGACAATAGGCCTAGATGGATGCAGTAGGTATATTACAGAAGAGGCTTCCAAAGCACGTTTCCATTTGCTCCAGAAGGAAACACTATCTCCATCTTCCAAGGCTATTTGCTTTATAGATGCCCTTACGCAGATAGCTCAGAACAAAGGGAAATTAGTGCTCCGCTCATAAGATGAACTGAAATACAAGAGACCCATGGTGAATTGTATTCCAATAACAACTAATACTGGGCAACAGAAAGAGCATATTTAATGAATGAACGAGTGAATAGTCTGGATCTAGGTTCAACTCTTAACTCTATTCTTTGCATTTTTGCAATTTTAGGAATGACTAATATCCAGTTTCTTCATGTATAAAATGACATAATTACAGTAACTTCTGTTTGAGTGTGTACTATATGCCAAGTACTATTGTAAGTGCTCTTAACATTTTATTTATTTAATCTTTACAATAAGCTTAGGAAAATAGAGACAAACATTTTTTCCCCATTTCATAAATGAGGAAAGGGGTGATGGATATGTTATTTTGTTTGCCTAGTATCATACAGCTAGTAAACACCAAAACCGGGACTTGAATCCATGCAGTCTGTTCCAGTATCAATGGTTTTGAGCGCTGTTCTCCGCTTCAGACCCAGTAACAATGCCTGCCTCACCAGAGTGTTGTGTGAAGACTGAAGGAATTAGGTACTTAACCAAGGACAGTTTCCTTTCTTTCTCTTCTTACAGTTGCTTAATTATTTTTAAAAATACAACTTCTTGGAATCTTCTTTTAAAAAAATGATGATTATCATTTTAACAAATAAAAGTGGAAAAACATGTTTCCCCCACAACAAAAGGGGAGAAAGGCTGACTGGGGTATAATGTGGTGACAGCAATTAAACTCAGCTTTCTCCAGGTTGAGGAGGAAAACCACCCACCATGGGCCCTGGACACCCAGGTATCTATGAAAGGCTGTGTAGAACTGCAAACTCTGGTCCTGATATAGCTCTTCCTTCATCAACTCCAGATGAACCAACCCACAGAGAGCACAGCATGAAAGAATTGCCAGAGAAATACTCAGAGAACTTACAACAAGGCCTTTAATTCATAGCAGCCTAGAACAAGCTGGTCTCTCTATGCGCTCGTCTGGGTGTTGTAGCTGTGGTAATCTGAGCTGCCTGCTATCATCACCATATATGACAGACCTGGTGCAGGGCTCCGCTACATCTTCAAAAGAGAAGAAAAATCTTGTGGTTTTAAAAGAGACAAGGCCAAAGTTGTAACGTTAAAAAGCCTATACATTTAGTGAATGTATAACAAGTAAATTTGAAACATATTTAATGGAGATAGATTTATGTGCCATTAATTCTCTTGGAGGCTAGCTTATGCATCCCTGCATAATGTTGGCATTCAATAGATATTGACGTCACACCGGTTAGAGTCGCTTCAAAGAGACACTTGGGCAAAATGAATAAAATGACATTTGATGGATTTTATGATCCAATTACTCATTCCCAAGGTATGTATTTTCTTTATAATTACACGCTTTTTAGACAAATATGAAAGATTTTTTTTAATATGAAAGATTTTTGGTGTAAATTTAGTAATCTTGAAATTCTCATTGTATTCACTTGGCAATAGCCCCTACTGGGACAGAGGTACTTTATTCTGTTTAAGTGCTGTCAGTGGGGCTGGGTGAAAACTAGGTAAAGAAGAGAGTAAAGTACACTCCTATACCGGTCTCAACTTACATGCATGAGAAACCATATGCTCAAAAAGAGATAATAAATCATAGTTACTAGTACCTGGAAGAGAAAGGATCAGTCAAAGCCTGAAGAACCATGCTGAAGTCATACTCAAATGACACTTTGTACCTTTCACTATTACAGCTTCTTTTTCTGTCTTATTTCTTTACCATGTGTATCCTGTTAGGGCAGTGGATTCCTTCAAGGCTATGACTATAACTAAGTTATCTTTGCATCTGGCATCTAGAATAGACAAGGCTTGCAACAAATGTTTTCTCTTTTAAATCTGGCCACCTTATCTCCTTTGCCATAAATAGTACTTTTGCCAAAAATAAACATAACTAGTTCACATTCTGATGTCCCTGGTTTTTTGCACATGCTCTTCTGTTCACCTGCAATGCTTTATTCTCCATATGAATTTTGCTAACTCCTACTTGTCTTTCAAAACTCAAGAAGCTCCTCTTCCTGGGGCACCTGTGTGGTTCAGTCAGTTAAGCATCTCTCTTTTGTTTTTTGTTTTGTTTTGTTTGTTTTTTAAAGATCTTATTTATTTATTCATGAGAGACACAGAAAGAGAGAGAGAGAGAGACACAGGCAGAGGGAGAAGCAGGCTCCATGCAGGGAGCCCGATGTGGGACTCGATCCCAGGTCTCCAGGATCATGCCCTGGGCCGAAGGCGGTGCTAAACAGCTAAGCCACCCAGGCTGCCCTCTCTCTTGGTTTTGACTTGGGTCATGATCTCAGTCATGGGACTCATTGGTATCAGGCTCCACACTCAGTATAGAGTCTGATTAGGATTCTCTCTCTCCCTCTTCCTCCACCCATTCCCCTCCTGCCCAGTTCTCTCTTTCTCTCAAATAAGTAAATCTTTAAAAAAAGAGAAACTCCTCTTCCTGGAAAGCTTCTCAAATTCCCTCCTGTCTTATTTCTTGCTTTCTGTCTGTGTGGCTCCAGCATCTATAGAGATGTCTATCTGTTTTGTAATTGCTGACTGGCCTTGTGGACACAGGCCACATACTATTTGGTTTTATTCCTCCAGCATGTAGAATAGCTCAGACCTTATTGGGGATCCTCAGGCCAATGTTTGCTGAATTCACAAATGGATAAATGGATAAGGAGCAAATAGTGGACATAAAAACAAGAAGCCCATATCTCCCACTCCCCTTCACCCATTTGCCCATCCCACTTGCCCCTTCCCTCTGACAACCATCAGTTAAAACAAGCAATGTGAACACTTAGACATTTTTTAAAGATTTTATTTATTTATTCATGAGAGACAGAGAGAGAGAGAGAGAGAGAGAGGCAGAGACACAGGCAGAAGGAGAAGCAGGCTTCATGCAGGGAGCCAGATGTGGGACTCAATCTCGGGTCTCCAGGATCACGCTCTAGGCTGAAGGTGGTGCTATCTGCTGAGCCATCCAGACTGCCCCAACACTTAGAAATTTTATACCATGTTTGCTGGCTTTCCTATGTCAACTCTAAAAGATTAGGCTTTGATGAAATTATCCTAGAAAACAGTATTATAAATGTTATCTATCTGATGGCCATCATTTTTACTTGGTGTGAACAGTGCCTCAAAGTATGGGGACTGTAGCAGATGCCGCAAGGGCCCTGCTCATTACTACATCCCTTATCACTTCAGTTGTCCCAGCTTTGCTTGCCTTTCATCTGCCAGCACCTGCATTTCTTTGCCTGAGGTCTTTCTCTGCTTTCCAAAGCCTACTTTGCCACTTGCTCTATAAGCTGGAAATGCTGGGGAATTAATGTCTTCCAGGAGCAGCTGTCAATCAATGACCAAGAGTATAAATATCCCAGCTCCCACACCCTCACATGGGATAACTCTGAGGTTTGTGTTCTATATTGGCTTCCAGAGATCCTCAGTGGGATTGAGCCCTAGTTACCCACATTGGTGACCTATTTTGGCTTCATTTTCTTCTCTGTTGTGCTCCTGCTGTCTAAACAGTTTTTACTGGGATCAGTTTTTACCCTTAAAAGTCAATTTGCTATTAGAGTAACTTCAGTCTTTTTCTGAATGAATAGTTGGGATGTCACATTCTTCATCCATGAGTTTGTATCTGCAGCAAAATTTTAACTAATGTAATTTGATGATCAGAGTTCTTTATTCATCAAGTTAAGAATTCTTTTCCTAAAAATTTCTCTTCTGAGAGCTAATCCTTCTTGATAAACTCTAGAGAATATATCTCTCATTGGTATAGAGGTCCTGCCTCCAAACTTAGCAATAAGGGCATATGAAAATCCTTGGTGAATGAAACCAGAAAAATTCAATACACAGTGGAACTGGGAAGAGTGATACAAAGTCAATTTGTAAAGAGAAAAATAATTCTAGGCTAACAAAGATGAACTGTTATAAGATTTTTATATAGCATATTTAAAGAACAGTTGCAAGGCTCAGTGAGGATGTATGGGGTTGTATTAGTTTTCTATTGCTGCTGCAACAAGTTACCACAGTGGAGTAGCTTGAAATAAAGCAAATTTTCTGTCTTATAGCTATGGAGGTCTTTAATCTGAAATGGGTCCCAAGAGCTTAAAATCAAGATGTTGGCAGAATTGCATTCCTTTAGGAGAGTTTAGGGGAGAATCTATTTTCTTGCCTTTTCCAGTTTTTAGAGGCCACCTACATTTCTTGGATACTGGTTCCCTTTCATCTTCAATGTCAGCGATGGCCAGTTATTCTTTCTTGAGATGCCATCACTCTGATTCTAATTCTTTAGCCCTATTTAAGGGCCATGGTGATTACATTGGACCACTCAAATGATCTAGAATAATTTATTTCCTTATTTTAAGGTCAGCTGATTAGCAACTTAATCCCATCTGCAACCTAATTCCCACTTGCCATGTAACATAATTTATTCATTGGTTCCGGGGATTAGAATGTGGGCATCTTTAGGGAGCCGTTATTCTGCTTACTGAAGGAGTATTGGGACAGTCATGGACAAAGTTAAAAAAAGCATCACAGAGGCAAGTGTTGTGCATGGCCTGACACAGAGGTGAGGATGTTTTGATGAAGCAGACCCCCTAAATAGGGTTTTCTTGCTTCAGTGTATATCTATTTGGTAGGGTGGTGCTGCAAACCACCGAATTTAGGAGAGACTTCTTAAAAAAAAAATCACCTATTCCTCTTATTCTCTTTCCATTTGCATCCAGACAACTTGGTTTTCTATCTATTTTGGTTATGACTCAAGAAGGTCCAGGAAACTGTCAATAAACATCTGATTTATAAATTGATATTATGTTATATTTCTCTTATGTGATAAATAAATCTCTCTGTGAGTTTGGTTAATGTGCATTTATATTGTATATGTATATTGTATATGTACATATATGTATATGTATATTGTATATGTACATAAATGTATATTAATATCCTTATCTGATCTACCTATTTCTCCATTCTTCTATCCAGACTCTACAAGCCTTATTAATGTGAGTGTGCCCCTGAACCATTTATCCATTCTCTAGGCATTGAACAACACTTCTGACAATCAAATCCTGGATCTTGGTGAATTCTACTCTCGTGAATTGTCTGGGTGCTAGCTGGCCCACATGTGCCAGCTTCCTACATTGCAATGTGATGTGCATTAAAAAAAAAAAAAATCTACATAGTACCTATCTAATAAACAGAAAGAAAAGAAACAAAAAACATAAAATTAAGTTAAAAATCTGCAGAGGGAATACCCACTCCCACTGCTTTTTTTTTTTTTTAATTGATGAGAGGTTAAACAACATAACTGAGCATTTTTTTTCAAGTTGAATTTTTGGTAATGTGTTAAATATGTCACAAGTTATTAAAATGTATTTCCAGGTAATTACTAAACCAACATTCCATAGGTGATGCAAATATCAAATTAAGATACCAAGTTCTCTTTTCCAGACCTGGGTATTTCACCTGGAATCTCTGGCCAACCCTGAAAATATAAAAGAATCTCAAGTGTCCTGTATGTATGTGAGGTTCGTATTGTTTATTGCGTGTAACAGTGGTTTGTTTTTTGCATGGATGAATATTATTAAATTTTAATAACATACCCTGATTTATATATCTGTTCTGTTCTAATAAAGAATTTGGGTAGTTTCCATTTTGGGGCCATTAGAAATAGTGTTATAGAACATATTTTTATACATCTCAGTAAATATATTCACATCTTTCTGTTGGGTTACTTAGGAGTGGAATTGCCAGGTCATAGAATCTGCTTATTCTTTTTTTTTAAAAAATATTTGACTTATTTATTTGACAGAGAGAAAGAGAGCACAAACAGGAAGAGCAATAGGCAGAGGGAGAAGCAGGCTTCCTGCTTACCAGGGAGCCTGACATGAGGCTCCATCTCAGGACCCTGAGATCATGACCTAAGCCAAAGGCAGATGCCTAACTGATTGAGCCACCCAGGTGCTCCAGAATATGCTTTTTCTTATAATTAGTAGATACTGCTAGTTTTCCAAATTGGGTGTACTCATTTGCACTGCTATCAGTAGTGAATGGGAGTTTCATTTCTTCCACATCCTTGCCAATTCACAGTACTGTCAGTGTCCTTGTTTCTGTTCTTCTTCTTTTCTTTTTTTAATCATTCTGGTGGCTGTATTATGGTGTCTTTTTAATTTGTGATTTGTGTTACTGTTATTTTTAATTTGAAGTTCCTGATAGCTAGAGAAGTTGAGTATCTTTTATATGTTCACTGCGAATTTGGATACTGTCTTTTGTGAAGTCCTGTTCAGGTCCTTTGCCCATTTAAAAAATTGAGTCTGTCTTTTTCTTTGTCATTTATTTGAATCCTTTGGCAGATATATGTATTATAAATGAATATTCCTATTTACACACCATAGTGTCTTTCATTTTATTTTTAAAGATTTTATTTATTTATTCATGAGAGACACACACAGAGAGGCAGAGACATAGGCAGAGGGAGAGAAGCAGGCTCCTCCAGTGGAGCCTGATGTGGGACTCGATCCTGGGTCCCCGGGACCACGCCCTGAGCTGAAGGCAGACACTCAACTACTGAGCTACCCAGGCATCCCAGATAGTGTCTTTTAATAAGAAAATGTTTTCATATTTATATGGTTCAATGCAGAAATTATTTCATGTATGGTTAGAGTTCTTCTGTGTGTCCAGATTAAGGAACCTTTGTTCACCTCCAGATTGGGAAGTTATTCTCTTGTGTTATTTTCTAGAAGCTATGTTGCTTTTCCTTTTGCATTTTAGGTCTATCATCCATCTGGAATTAATTTTTGTGTTTGGTTTGAGGCATGGATCAGGGCTCATTTTATTCCCATATGGATATTCAATTACCCCAGCACCATTTATTGAAAAGACAATCCCTTCCCCACTGAATTGCAGAAGGCCTTTGCCATTAATCATGTGACTGTGTAAATGTGGATCTGTTTCTGGATTTTCTGTTCTGTCCCTTTCATCCCTTTGTCAATCTTTGCACCAATACTACTCTGTTTTAATCACTGTAGCTTTCTAATAAAACTTGATACCCGTTAAGTCCTTCAACACTGTTCTTCAAAATCATCTTTACTACTCTTAATCTTTTGCATTCTGTGTAAATTAAATTTCCCTAAGAATTCCTGGAATTTTTATTGTAATTGCATTGAAACTAAAAATCAAATATCAAATATAATTAAATATAAGTATGGGGGGAAAACCCATATTTACAATGTTGTCTTCCAATTCATGACATGTAAATTCCTCCATTTATTTATTCTTCTTGAATCTCTATTAGTAATATTTTATAGTGTAGATAGCTTTGTACATCTTTTGTCAGATTTGTCACAATATTTGATATTTTTATGTTAATTTAAGTGGTATTTTAATAATTTTGTTACTAACATATAGAAATATATTTACAACAACTTTGCTAAATTCACTTAATAATTCTAATATTTCTTAATATTTTGAATTTATCAAAATGAACATGAATATTCGGTCCTTTATTTTTGTAAAATAAACTCTGCTGGTTGCTTTTATTTTATCATTTTATTATTTTTAAAGATTTTATTTATTTATTTATTCATGAGAGACACAAAGAGAGAGGCAGAAACATAGGTAGAGAGACAAGCAGGCTCTCTACTAGGAGCCTGATGTGGGACTTGATCCAGGACTCTGGGATCACAGCCTGAGCCAAAGGCAGATGCTCAACCACTGGCCACCCAGGTGCCCCTGCAAATTGCTTTTTAAATGTTCAGCCAATCCTGGATTTTAGGAATAACTCCAACTTGGTCATGATGCATTATCCTTCTTAAATATTGGTAGATTGTATTTTCCAAGTTTATATTTAGGTGTTTTGGTCTATGTTTTTGAGAGGCATTGCCTTTAATTTTTCTTTCTTGTATAGTTGCTTGTTAAATTGTGGTAATATTATAATGACCTCACAATGACTTGGGAAGGATTATCTCTATTTTTATTCTCTGTAAGAGTTTGTGTAAGGTCAGTATTATTCTTTCAATTTTTGGAATAAATCACAGTGAAATCACCTGGCCTTGTCCTTATTTTGTGGGAAGGATTGGTTTTCTTTTGTTTTTGTTTTTATTTTTATTTATTTTAAAATTTGACTATTTGTCAATCAGGGTCCAGACAGGAGATAGATACCACACAGAAATTTGAACAGCAGAAGTGTAATATAAAAATTATTAACCATTTACAGTGTTTTAGTTATTACAAGGGAATAAAAGAACTCTAGAGTTATGCTAGGGCTGAAGCAGGATACCCAGGGCAGAAACAAACTTGGAAGTAAGGTGTCCACTCTCAATTTGGGACTCAAATATTGTGGAATGGGTCATAACCATAGCCTACTGATACAGAAGAAATTTTCTGGGTTCCCCTAGGGATGGGGAGGTCCACAGCTAATGGGCTGAGGCTGCAGGCACAGAATCATGGGTCAGGAATTGTAGACTGAAAACATCTTTCTGGAGTGCTAGCTGGCCTAGACTGGCACATAGGAAAGTTGAAGAGGGAACCTCCTATTGGGATGCTGGCCAACTAAAGGCTTATGGGTAGGGAACTAGAGGCCAGGGCTAGCAAGCCGGTGGATAAGCTCCTCTAGGTGTCTGCATGTTGCTGGCCATGTGCACATGGAACAAATGTGGAAGAACACACTGGAACCAGGAGAAAGTGTGTTCCCTGCTCCAAACATCCAGGACCCCCAACTGGCAGCTTAGCATTGTGCCAGCCTGCAGAGGAGAAATATTCCAGTACATAAAATAATTAAGGGTGGATTTGGAACTGAGAGATAGCTGGTACAATTAGATTCAATTTTGTAGGCAAATATAGGACTGTTTAGATTTTCTAATTCTTATGTCATTTTTTAAAAGATTTTATTTATTTATTTGTGAGAGACACAGAGAGAAGGGCAGAGACATAGGCAGAGGAAGAAGCAGGCTCCCCTTGGGGAGCCCAATGTAGGGCTCAATCCCAGGACCCCAGGATCACTCCCTGAGCCGAAGGCAGATGCTCAACCACTGAGCCACCCAGGCATCCCTCTTTTTTAATTTTATTTTACTTTTTATTTTATTTTTTCCAGGTGTCCCTCTTATGTCAGTTTTGATAAATCTTGTTTTTCATGGAATTTGTCCATTTCATCTAAATTTTCAAATTTAGAATCAACTTTATTTATAGTAACCTCTTACTAATGTCTTAAATGTACATAGGATCTATAGTGATAGCCTGTTTATGTTTTTAATATTGGTGATGTAGTTTTTATTTTCTTTTTTCTGGATTAGTCTTGCTAAGCATTTATTAATTTTATTAATATCTTTAAAGATGTATTTTGTTGTCTCGATGATTTTCTCTAACGTATATTTGTTTTCTATTTCAATGTTTTCTGCATTCATCTTCATCTTTTCTCCTATGTACTTTCTGTTTTCTTTTGGCTTGATTTGCAGGTCTTTTACTAACTTCTTGATATAGATGCTTGCACTGTAGATTTTAAGTATCTTTTCCCTTTCTAGTTTATGCATCTAAGGCTACACATTTCATGTGAGCACTCTTTGTTTCATCAGGCAAGTTTCATATGTTATGTTCTTATCATTGAGTTAAAAACATTTCCTAATTTCTATTGTGATATATGTGTGTATAATATATATATGTGTATATATATAATTATATATGTTATATATATAATTTGTCCCTGGATTATTTAGAACTGTTTTTGCTTAATTTGTAAGCATTTGTAGATTTCTAGTTTAAATTCATTGGGGTCAGAGAATATATTCTGTATGATTTAAATCACTTTGAAATTTATTGGAAATTTGCTTTATGACCATGCATATGGCCTATGGTGATTGCTTTCCCAAGTGCACTTAAAAAGGATGTGCATTCTGAAGTTGTTGGTTGTAGTGGTTTGTTATGTCAAATAAGTTAAGTTTATTGATTATGTTATTCTAATCACCTATCATTTATTTACTAATTTCTTAGTCTACTTATTCAATTAATTGCTAGAAAAGTTATAAACTCACAAGTACACAGATTTATCATCCTCTCCACTCAATTCAGCCAGCTTTTGGTTTCAATATTTTGAGGCCGTATAAATTGCTGCATACAGTTTTAGAGTTATTAAATATTATTTAGATCGACAATTTTAGCATTAGGAATCTCTCTCTTTATCCGTAGTAATACTTATTGCCTTAAAGTTAATTTTGTCTGATATTATAGATACAACAGACATGTTTTGGCTAGGTAGTACATGGTATATATTTTCCAACCCTTTGCTTTCAACTTTTAAGGTATGTATCTATCTCTTACATGTATGTACAAGGACATATTATTTGCTTTATCCAGTGCAATCATATTTATTTTTAATCAAAGTGCTTGTTCTCTTTCTATTTAGTGTTCTTAGAGATATACCTGGATTTAAATGTATCACCTTATTATTTGCTTTTTGGGGTTTTATAGGCTGTTTCTTCCCCATTTCTGGCCTTCTTTTGCTTTAATCATATAAACTTTTAAAATTACTTCTTTCCACCATTCACATAAAATTATACACTTTTTCTTTATTGTATTTATTTTATTTGTATCTCCAATATTCATTTTAGACTGATGAATATCTAACTTAAGTCAGTAGGTTTACCTTTATGGACAAGGTCTTATAATACCTTAATTCCATTTATCCATTACTTAGTTTTGTGGTATTGTTATTAGGTATTTTGACTCTACATACATGTTAAATTGTGAAAGCCATTATTACTATTGTTACAAAGAGATAATATTCATTTGGAATTACTGAATACTTAACCTTTCTGGTTATCTTTGTTCCTTCCTGCAGTAACATGTTTCCATCTGGGATCATTCTCTTTTCACCTTAGTTTTTTAAAATTTGTGCTTAGTTTTTAAAAGTTTGCCCCTCCTGGTTATGGTATCATTGTGTTTGTTTGAAAATGCCACCATTTAACCTTACTTTTTTGAAAGCTATTTTTCTTGTGTATGCAATTCTAGGTTGGCAATAATTTTCCTTAAGCATTTTGAAACTATTATTCTATTGTCTTTTGGCATCATAGTTTGTGTTGAAAAGTTCATCATAATTCTATTGTTGCTACCCTAAAAAATCATGTGTCCATTTTCTATGTTTATCAGATACTCTTTATTTTTAGGTTTAAGTAGTTTCATGGATATATATATTTATCTGTATTTATCATGATTGAAACTTGTAGTGTTTCTTTATTGTGTTACTATTTTTGCTTGTTTTGGAAAGCAAAACAAAAAAATAAAAAAGTACCTCTTCTGTTGCATTATCTCTCTCCTTTCCTTTTAAGATTCCAATTACACTGATAAAAAGTCCTTTTGATCATGTCCCATGTTTTGTAAGCTCTTTTTCTGTTTTAATTCTTTTTGTTTCTCCAAGAAAATATAAATTCTAATATTTTCTTCTGATCTATCTTCCAGTTCTCTTGTCCTCTCTGCTGTTATGTCTAATCTGTTACTAAATCTATTTATTATATTTTTAATTTCAGTGTTGTAATACTGGCCTCTATATTTTCTATTTTTTTTAAAAAAAAAACAGATTCTAGTACTCTGATGCAAATGTCCATCTTTTTCTTATTTTGATTATGTTATTTATAATTATTTAAAATTCCAGGCCCAATAATTCAAATATTTGCTTTCAAACTTGTTTATGAAGCCTGTTTTCTTTTCCTCTTAGTTTTTGGTCATATGATCCTATATTTTGGCTTACTTTGTAAATTTGATCTAATGCCAAGCATTATGTATGAAAAATTATAGATGCTGTACATGACATCTTCCTTTAGAGAGGACTTAATTTTCTTCTGACAGGCAAATAGACCACAGGGAGATCATCATGATCCCCTGGACTTGGGTCCAGACTCAATGTGAGGGCTAGTGAGATCTGTTCTATTTCAGCTTTGTCTTTATTTCTAGAGCTTCCCTCTTCAAGGATCTCAAGGATGAGTCTGGTATGATTATTAGAAATTCTCTTTCTTGGCAGGCTATGAACTTCAATTTTTGTCTTTTGAGGACTGGGAGACTACTGAAAAGTCTGCTTAGATTTTTAGCTTCTTAGCAGCTGTTTTCTGCTTGGTTTTCTTGGCAATTTGCCTCATACATGTGCAGCTTAGGAGTTGAAAAATACCACAAGGAAAAATTGCACATATAATATCCACTTTACATTTCTGCAGTTTGATTTTCTCTCAGATCATGACTTCTTAAGTTCTAGCAGCCTTGGTAGCCCTGTACACTAATTTTCAATTCCCCTGTCAGTGAGACTTATAAACTCTTAGCTGATGCTCTTTGCTCAGCAGCTATGTTCCGTAAAGAAAATTGGCAAATGCCTAGAGGGACACAAGTAGCAACTAGTGTAGTACTTATCTTTATGTATTTTCCTTCTCTCCAAGATTTTGGTCTTTCATGACTGAGGTACATTTGGAAGGTACAATGTGACTTCCATGGCAAAAGGTCTGTGTAGAGTGGATACAAGAAAACCAGGGAGGGTGATAAGGATGGGAATGAGCAATAGAAGAAAAAACGTAGAATCATAGAAGTTGCAGCTAGATGAATCCCAGCAAAGGAGTTCAGGTAAATCTACAGAAATACCCATGAGAGACCAAGAATTCGCTCAAATGATTGCTTGGCCTAAAGAGCAAGAAGCCATCTGCTGTGGACTGAATGTTTATGTCCTCCCAAAATTCATATGTTGGAATCTTAACCCCCACAGTGATGGTATTTGGAGGTGGAGGCTTTGGCAGGTAATTGGACATGAGCATGGAACCCTCATGGACAGGATTAGTGCCCTCATAAGAAGAGACATGAGAACTTGTCCCTGTTCTCTGCTCTCTGCCATGTGAAGAAGGCCCTTTGCAGACCAAGTAGAAAGCTCTCATGCGACACTGGATTTGCTGGTGTCTTGATCTTAGACTTCTCGGCCTCCAGAATAATGAGAAATACATTTCTGTGTTTCTAAACCACTCAGTGTACGGTAATGTCATAGCAGCCTAAGATGACTAAGACACCATCTTAGGGCAGTACTAGTTCAGGTACAGTAATGGCTTTCTTATTCTTTCTTTCCTATCCATACTCCAACATGTTCTGGCTTATTATCAGCAAATAGTGTGAGTGACAGTGAAGAAAAATAAGAAAAGAAGGACCCAATCCTCTCTCTCATGAGGAGGCTGGCCTGCAGTATGTTTCTGTCAAGAGCAAATAGTGAGGTCATGGAATTACCTGCACTTTTCAATAATTTGCTAGGTTTTCCCAGCCCAGTTTCAGGGGATAAACACCTGCATCACTGATGCTTGGGTTCCAGTTAGCTCTACATGGCAGCTATACAGGAACTCTCAGAATGTGGTTTAGAAGCCAGAAAGGATCTGAAAGCTGAGAGCCCAATCCCTTTGAAGAGGAACCCTGAAGAACAGAAATGGACCCAATATGCTCATATTTTTTTCCCCCTGAATTCTGGACTTCTCCATTCTGGGCTTTTTATTCTACCCCATTTCTAAGCACTAAATAAATATAGCTCTGAAGAAAGGTGTTTGTGTTCCAGCGACAAATATAATCCACATAGTTGTTAAACGGGAAATTCCAGAATCCTCCTGTGGCCTTGCCTCCTATTTTGCAGGAAGAAGTTTTTCCCCAAAGACAGAGTTGACTAGAGCCTCATGTCTCCAGAGGGCCTCATTGGAAGTTGGTCTTTGGAAGTTCTAACATAAACATACTCCCACCCACCTGGCTCATGTACAGACCATGAACAACTTGGCTCTTCTTCCCAGCAGAGCAGTTTTCTGTATGAGTCACTTACTTCTGTCTCTTTATTTTGGACTTTCTGCCTCAAGGGACCTTGAGGATCCATCCAATACTGTACTGAGAATGCTTTCAGTACTTGGCGAACAATGAACAATAGAAAACCGACTAAAAAGGCTTACTCCCCTCCTCCTGGTGCATGGGAATCTGGGCCTGGTACTCAATTCAATAGAAAACCACCACAGATGCGAAACACACAAGGGAATATGCCAGGAGGTGAAGATTTTACTTCCTGAGCAAGAGAGATGGGATGACTTAGGTCTGGAAAACACGATGTCCCAAAGCTAGGAAGTGTTGGAAAAAATCTTTCATGAGAGCAATCATAATCTCTAGACCTGATCTGAGTTTCCAGAGCTGTTGCAGGAGATCCAGTCCAGTTTTAAAGAGTGGGCACACTGTAGAAAGCCATTGCCTTTGAAGACAAAATTTGGGGAAAAGATACAAGAGGGCTCAGCGTGGCAGAATGGAACAAAATCTTCCTATAAACGTCTTTGGGTGCTTGTGCCTTCGGGGTTCTAAACGTTTGCCCCAAAGGATTTGGAGTACTGAAAATTATTCGGTTCTCTGCCTATTTTCAGATCTCGGAGAAAGTACATGGGGCCACAAATATGTCCCTGCACAAGCCAAGTGTGGTAAATGAATTTTTATGCTTGTGGAGTATTTTTAATATTGTGAGATGAGAAAGCCCGCTCCTTTTCTATCTTAGTTTTCTGACTATGTGAATCATTATTAGCATCTTGGGGCCCCTGGAAATATCCAGGGTCCCGATTGGTGCTTCCTTGAACATGGACTCACTAACATTTGTCTGTCTGAAGTGAAAGGTATCTCTAATGATCCCAGCTGACATTTATTCAGTGCCTTTCACTCAGTGATCCCAAAGAGCTCCACAGGCTGATTTACGGGCTGTCCACAGAGTGGAAGTGAATGGTAATGACCACAGTGATGAAGATGGTGATGGATCGCCCAGGCTCTGGTATTTGATATGTCATGTTGTTTCTGGGGCATTTCCAATTTCCTGAGCTTCTCGGTGATTAGAAGCATAAGGGTAAGAGAGTGCTCCGTCCATTTCACCCTGCATTTCTCAGCGGAGATGACTCTGATTGGGGCCTTGGGAGGTCTTAATTCTCAGCCTCCCTCACACAAATTTTAGTAACCAGCAGAGAGTAGACATTATGAAATGCTACAGCGAGGCCACTTTGCATATCTCTTTTTACCAGTTGTGAAGACTACCCTCATCTCCCTCCTTAGAGTGTCTTCAACCACCTGAGACTCTTTGGGGCTTTTCTGCTCCATGAGGAAAAGGGAGGAAGCAGAAGCTGGGGTAAATTTTTGCTGGTCAAGAGGTTTATGGTAACATAATCTGACACAGTGCTTTCCAAATTTTTTTCAACCATGGAAACCCTCACTCCCTCTTCTTTTCAAGCAAAATCCTGTGGGGAATTAACATGTGAAGCAGATAAAAATGAGCTGTACCGCTTCATTCCCTCACATCCCTTCACCCCATCACATTGGCCCCTGAGACCAAGATTAAAAGCCACTGGTTTCCTGAAGTGCTGGGCTATGATCTGTACAGAGGAGATGTAAATTTCTTTCTAGATTTTCCTACTGAATTTTGAGTAAACTATTGAATAACTATGCCACTCCCTTTGTTTCATCTCTAAAATAGAGACTAAATACTCTTCATTGAACATTACAATTAAGGCTTTAAAACTTAGGATGCATGTGTATTAGAACTATAAGAATAGGTGTGCCTGGGTGGTTCGGTAGGTTAGGTGTCTGCCTTGGGCTCAGGTCATGATCCCAGGGTGCTGGGATCGAGCCCCACATTGATCGAGCCCGCTTCTCCATCTGCTGCTCCCCCCTGTTTGTGCTCTCTTGCTCTCTATCAAATAAATAAATTTTTTTTTTAAAAAAGAACTATAATAATAATGAGGATAATAAGATTCGAGGCATGGTTCTAGAGGCTTTCCTTGATAACCTTATTTAATCTTTATAATCTCCCTGTGGGGCAGGTTCTATTGTTATCTCCATCTTAAATTAGAGAAACTGAGGCACAGAGGCCTTACATGAATTTCTGAAAGCCACTCAGTTTGATATAGGCATAAATCAACCCCAGGTAGCCTGACTCCAAAGCCTCTTGATCTTAACCCCTGACGCTTGAATTTTAGACTTGCTTGCACTTTAGAATTGCTTAAGGACTTTTTAAAAATTCAGAATCCCAGGCTACATCCGAGATCAATTAGATTGCAGACTCTGGGTATGGGCCATTACTGAGAGTATTTTAAAAAATTCTTTTATTTCTCTTTATGAGTTGAATTGTATCTTCCAAAACAGATATATTGAGGCCTTACACCCCGCTACCTTGGAATGTGATCTTATTTGGACACAGGGTCATTTCGGGATGTAATCACTTAAGTTAAAGTGAAGCCACATAGGAGTAAGGTGTGTCCAGTATGATTGATGTCCTTCTAAGAAGAAGATCTGGGGGCACCTGGGTGACTCAGTCAGTTAAGTGTGAGGCTCTTGTGTTTTTTTGTTTTTTAAGATTTTATTCATTTATTCATGAGCATCACAGAGAGAGAGAGAGACAGAGAGAGAGAATGAGAGAGGCAGAGACACAGGCAGAGGGAGAAGCAGGCTCCATGCAGGGAGCCCTATGTAGGACTCGATCCTGAGACTCCGGGATCATGTCCGGGGCCAAAGGCAGATGCTTAACGGCTGAGCCACCTGGGCATCCCGAGGCTCTTGGTTTCAGCTGGGGTCATGCTCTCAGGGTCATGAGATCAAGCTTCTGTTGGGCTCAGGGCTCAGTGCAGAGTCTGCTTGGGATTCTTTCCCTCTTCTTCTCCCTCCCTCTCTGCTCCTATGTGTGCTGCCCCCCGCCCCCATTATATGCAAGCTCTCTTGCTTAAAAATAAATAAATAAATAAATAAGTAAATAAATACATAAATAACATGTCTAAAAAAATGGGCTAGTGAGGACAGAGACACACAGAGAGAATGCTATGAGCTTGAAGCTGTCGATCTATAAGCCCAAGAATGCCAAAGATTGACAGCAAACCATCAGAAGCTGGAATAGGCAAGCAAGGATTCCCTTGTACAGGTTTCCGAGGGAGTGTGGTCTTGCCAATACCTTAATTTCTATATGGTCTTCAAAACTGTGAGACAATAAATTTCTGTTGTTTGAAGTCACAGAGTTTATAGGTCTTTGTTATGGCAGCCCCAGGAAACAGTATAGCTCCCCAACTGATATTGGTGTACAGACAGTTTTGAGAATCACTGCCATATATTAATCTCTTAAGAACTTACTGTGTGAATGGGGGAAAATCAACTCTTATAAGGTACCCTAGTTTTGGTTAGGGCTGGTGTAGTTCATTGGTATCTTTTGTTCATACTGGCTGTGCCATCCTCTTAAACAGGGGTCACTGTTGATCAGGTAACTGACATGTTTGGCATGAGAAGGGATTTCAAGAGTCATTCCCAGTGCTCCTGTTCATGGAAGAAACTGTAGTTGTGGGTGTGCTCCTGGGCAAAGAATAAGATGTTCCCTAATAAGAGTGGTTGGACAGGAGTTGAATGTGTGCTTCAACCTGTGATGTCACAGGTTTTTTTTTTTCCATAAAAAATATGACATCATCACAGGGGAGAAAGAGCCATTATTAAGGTGACCTGCAATCTGGATGTATAAGTCCAGGTAAGACAGAGCACTAGAAAAGATCACTGGGGTTATCTGGAAAAAAGGGATGTGTGAACACCTCACAGAGAGGAGGTTGATGTTAAGAGAAGTTGGGATGGATTTTGATAGATCACTATGAGTATAAGCTGTCCAGGCACAAGGATCATGTTCAGCAAAGGTGTAGAAGGGGGAATTGCAGAATGGCGGGAGCACTGGTGAGTTATGAGTGGACTCCATGCTTAGAGCAAGCTAGAGAAGAGAGCCTGGGTGAAAGGAAAGGAGTCCAGAAAGGCAGGTTAAGACAATTTTCTGATGGAATTGGAATACCACACCGAAAAATTGCCCAGACTTCATTTTGTAAGCAACGTGGAATCAACAGAGGATTTTGATCAAGGAAGAGGCACCATCATTAATGTAAATGATCTTGATAATATTTCACAGGGTCCTTACTCTGTGACCAAAGATGAGGTATCTCATTTAATTTTCCCAATGACCTTAAGAGATAGGTATTATTATTATCCTAATTTAATAGATTTAAAAACGTAGACTAAAAGAATTTCAGTTACGGCCCAAGTCATATAGCTGGTTAAGTGAAGAAAAGTGGATTTGAACTCTGGCCATCTGATTCTTGAGTCTGTGGGCTTACCTGACTTATCACTGAGGATTCCCAGCATTGGTGTTGAAAAAAACTAGCCCCATCGGCAGGATGAGACAGCTGGACAGTGGTTGGCAGGAGGGAGAGAGTGGGGACAGAAAGGCCAGTTAGGAAATGACTTCAGAGTCATGTGAAATATCTCAAAAGAAGGCCAAAAAGATTTAATTCTGGTTGTGTATTGGAGAGATATCATCTCAATCAAGGATAATTGAGTAACTGGGAGAAAGATGTTACCTTTATGAGCTAAAGGAAGCAGGAAGAGGAGTAAATTGGGTGCTGGAAGAGAGTGAAATTTCTTTAGACACTTCAAAATAAAGTACTTATAGGATATCCATGTCATAGATATTCATGAAGTACATGGAAATGTCATTTAGAGGTAGTAACTCTGAAGGAGAGATGGATTACTGCATCTAATCCTCAGACTTTAGAGACTAAATACTGTGGAGGCAGTATAAGTATACGTGCGGTGTTGATGCCCATAGGCATTAGGGCTCAACTGGGTTGAAATTCTTAACCAACTAGTTATTAGCTGTGTGTCTTTGGACAAGTGTCAGTTTCTTCATCTGCAAAAAAGGGAATAATAATAATAATAGGACCTGTTTCATGGTATCCTGCAAAGGATTAAATGAGATAAGACAGGTGGAGTGCATGGCAGAAGGCAAAATTTTATAAAATGTGTTTTGCTTTGCTCCTTTTAACCCAGAAAGCCTCTGCTTGATAACATACCTCAATCTTCGCCTCTTTTCCACACCCAAGAACTTTCTGTGTCATATTTGAATTTACTTCTCTTTATTTAGCCGTTTGAACTTAGTAGCTTCCTTTTTTCTTAAAGATCAATTTTTCTAATACCCAGGAATATTTTGTAGTTTTTCTTCTTTTCTTTCTCTCAGACTCAATGTGAACATGATTTTCTCCTGGTGTGGCACCTCACTTCATGGAGTTTTGTGTGTTAGACAGAGAAAGAGACCAGGAAGCCCACATTTCATAGTCCTGCTTATTATCTTTGATGGTACAATCTGCTTGTTTTCCCTACAGTTACCTCTGAGCATCTACAGGCCATGATTCAGGAATTTTCTTTGTATGCTCTGTGCACAGTGCCTGGTATTTTAAGGGGGCTCAATGCATAAATCCAAGAAATAGCTGCTCTTCTTGGGCAGAGTAGAGCAAAATCAGGTAACAATAACAAAGTCTAAGATTGGTTTCCTAGTCCTTTGGCTCTAGAAAGAGGTGTCCATAACAGGAGAAAAGTGTGGAGGAGCTGACTCATTATAGGCCTTTCAATCTCTTCGTGCTCAGAAAAAGAAACTTTATCTGTGGAGAAAATGAAGGATATGGTGTGTGGATGAAGGTCATCTGTCGCTGGAGATTTGGGGCACGTGGCTAGAAGCAGTAGTTTGAAAGGATGATTATGTGGGTCATTTTAATAGCTTCATAACTGATGTCCTTCTCATGATTGGTCTTCCTTTCATTCCAAGGAAGATCTCATTTTTTTCTACCACCCAACCCAACCCTCTCTCTGCATTCTTAAAAAAATTCCGCTTATATCAAGTCACCCTTCAGCCAGAAATATCTTTAATGACTTGGCTCTGCTCAGAGGAGTGAGTCTCCAGGCTTTATGGTAGCACTCAAAGTCTTCTACTCTCAGCCTCATCCCACCTCTCCAACCTTCCCTTTCTCACACCACTTCCATCCCTGTGATTCAGAACCTCTTGCTTTCCCTCACTCCTACTTCCACCTAGGGCCTCTGTCCTTTAGCTATATACCAGTATCCCCAGAATCAGGGTCTACGTGCTGAGCAGTCAACTATCCTTACTTAGCTAGTGCACCTTGCCCCCTGGAACAGGTTACTCTTACTTTTTTAGGACCTACTTTTTTAGGACCTACAACAGGTCCTGGTACTACCTGCAGGTAGTATAGACTACCTGTACACTCAAGTTAAAACTTAGATTATTTACAAAAGGTCAATAAGCAAACTAATTAAATATATGTAATTGAAAAGAGAATGTGATCTGCAATGTTAAACTTGTAGAGTTCTCAGAGCAAAAGCTGTGGTTTTTGAGCTTTAGCTTTGGGTAGCATCTGACTCAGAACAGAATAGACTCTAGGAGAGCACCAGCCTTTTCAGAACCTTACCTGGCAAGGTAAAGAGATTTAGAGAGGAGAAGGTATCAAGACTATCCAAATGACATGAGAGAGTAAGTAGGCCTCCTTAAACATTTACCTTGCTACCAAGGAGAGGTTTGGGGCAATCTGATCTAGTAATTATCTGGGGTCTAATTGCATACCTATTACTGGACTTACTCTATCTACCAGCCATTGGGAATTTACCAGATTTCCCTGATCCTGATTGAGTTGACTCATGTAAACTATAGTGAGTTTCTTCTTGGGGTCAATTCTCCATGGAATTAATCAAACTTGGGCTTGTCTACTGTAATCAGCTTGATAGCAGCTTTCTGCTCATGGATGGCTTTTTGCCTTCATTAAATCTGAAGGTTCCAGCTTTTGTTAGTGCACACCACCTCAATCAATACAAGCGAGTACAACTGTCTCCAAAATGAGGATGTCAAGCCAAGGCCCTGATAACCAATGGTTACTAAATACTTAACGATTTGTGTTGTGTGTCAACAGTTACCCCATTACATTTCAGTGTAGGGCCCTTGAACTAACCTTTAAAAAGACTTTTTTCCCTAAGACTTATCATTTACTTTCCATGTGTTATTTCCTTATTTGCTATATTATAGCACATGAGCAAAGTGCTTCAGAAGACACAAAGTGGGACCCAGAAGTTAGAAGAGCTGAGAACCATTAGCTCCCATTGACACTTTCTACCCCAAAGGGATGGAATTTCTTTAGTGTGGTGGTTATTGGTGCTAGTTACCAAATGTGCTATTTACCAAATGATTTCCCCATTCCAGGTACAGGATATGATTGTATTTCCTGGCTCCTTTGTAGTTGATGGGGTCATGCGACTAGTTTTGGCCAAAGAGTTGAAGGCACAAATAACTTACTTCTTTGCTGCAACCTTAATGTCAGTGTGAGGCCCTTCAGAGTTCGATATTCCCTTTGCTACCATGACCAACAATTTTCTAGATTTGGCAGCTCTGACAGCCTGGGGCCTAGTGATGATAACAAAGACGGAGATCGAAGCCCCAGACTACCTGCTACGGGCATGTAGCATAAGCAAGAAATCAACCTTTCCTGTCTTTAGCCACTGATATATTCAAGTTTTTGTTACTGTAACATAATTTAGCTTAACTAAGTGAGACAGGTAGCTTGCAAGATAATAAAAAACCTTTGAGATGTGTAAGGAAGATATTATGATCAGCTTTCAAATACCATTGCTTATCTGAAGACTCCCAAATTTATATTCCTAGCCTATGGTTCTTTCCTGAGCTTGCACATATGTATCTAATTACCCTACCTGACATATCCACTTGGGTGTCTCAAAAGATGCCTCAAAATTATGTGCAAACTTAACTTGTAAATGTTTGCCAAACCTGGATGACTCCAGTCTTGTATTAGCATTTAGCACTAGCATGTTCTCAGTTACTGAAGTCACTGTCATTAGAAGCTTCTCTCTTTATCTTATCGGAAATATGATGGAACATAATCTTCCCATCACCAGGACCGGATGATTCTCCAGAAAATAGCTCTGTCTCTGCCCACTTGTCTCCATACTCATGGCCAACATTCTAGTCAAGGCCAGCAACATCTAACATCTAAATTACCTTAATGGCCCCATATAAAATCTCTCCCTCTCTATTGTGTGTGTGGGGGTATGTGTTTTTGGTTTTATTTATTTATTCATGAGAGATACACACAGAGAGACAGAGACACAGACAGAGGGAGAAGCAGACTCCTTGTAGGGAGCCTGATGTGGGACTTGATCTCTAGGATCATGCCCTGAGCCAAAGGCAGATGCTCTACTGCTGAGCCACACAGGCTTCCCTATTGTGTGTGTGTGTGTTTTATATTGAAATATAGTGGACATACCATGTTACATTAGTTTTAGGTGTACAACAAAGTGATTCCACATTATGTTATTCTCACCACAAGTGTAGCTACCATCTGCCATCATACAACACTATTACACCACCACTGTCTACATTCCCTATGCTGTATCTTTTGTGTCCTTTCAATTGATTCTGCACAGGATATACAAATCTTTAAAAGAAGGATGCAAGATCATGATAATCCCCTTCAATGACTTCCCATTAAACTTAGAATAGAAATCCAAATTCCTTACAAAGTCCTATGTGTTCTGGCTTCTCTTATTTCATCAGCCTTATTTCGTACATCTATGGCTCACACACTGATCATCTCTCAGTTGATTCAGAACCAACCAAGTTGTTCAGGCACCAGGGCCTTTGCTCTTGCTATTCCCTTTGCTAGAATACTGTTCCATTGGTTGGTTCTATAAATCGTGTATTGCTCCTTATTGCTTAGGTTTTCACTTAACTATCCCTCTTTAAAGAATTCTTCTCAGAGTCTCCTAGCAAGAATAGGTATCTTTGTTATCTTCCAATTATCCCTATGTATTTCTTTTTCTTTTTTTTCGAGTATAGTTGACACACAGTGTTACCTTAGTTTCAGGTGTACAACTTAGTGACAGGTGTATACATCATGCTGTGTTCGTTTTGGACCATGAGAAGGAATGGAAACTGGGCCGGTGTACCTTACGTTTCCCTGAGATTCTCCAAAAGATTTTAGATGACTTACTTCTCCACACTCTCTGTGATTATATCTATGAGCTGGCAACTACTTTCACAGAATTCTATGATAGCTGCTACTGTGTAGAGAAGGATCGACAGACTGGACAAGTGTTGAAGGTAAACATGTGGCGTATGCTGCTTTGTGAAGCAGTAGCTGCTATTATGGCCAAGGCATTCGATATTTTGGGAATAAAACCTGTCCAAAGAATGTAATCCTTAGGTTTGAACACTGTGTGTTTTTACCAAAAAATAGCCATTTAGCACTATTTGCTTTTTTACAATCATGTGGATACAAAAATTAAGTAAATGAAATTTGTCAACTAAAAAAAAAAAAATTGGGCCATCTGTCCCATTACATCACTATATATTTCTTTAATAGCACTTATCACAACTTTTAAAAGTTTAGTTTGGTTTTTTACATGTGGACTATTCTCCCCACTAGAATGAAAGCTTCAAGACAAGAATCTTGTCTTACTCAACACTTCAATCCCGGTATCCTATATAATGGGGGTATGTAGAATGCTCTCGAAATATATTTAGATGAATGAGTGGATTATCCTTATTTCACAAGTGAAGACAAGACTCAGAAAGCATTTGACTTGCCCAAAGTACATGGATAGTGAGTGGCAGAGACTGAGTCTATGACCACGTCTTCTGACCCTGTAGTTTGAGCTTTGGTTCCATGTAGCATACACTTTCCTGTTGCCACCTGATAAGCAGTGAAAGATAATTTTCTTGGAGTCCGTTCTCTACTAGAATCACAAGAACTCTTTGCTTTCCCTCACCACTAAGACAAAGTGGCTTTGCAACACCAGCAGCCCAGCTGGTTTACTCATTTTTCATACTATAAAATGTTATTAAACTGCACCACACAGATAAGTGCTAGAAAAATTGCCAGGTTATTTTCCTAACATAAAATTAGCCAATTTGCCTGTGTACGGGATTGTAAAGGATGCAAAGCATTCCATTCAAGTGATTAACCTCTTAGTTAATAAAAGCAACAATTTCATGTGTATAAATAATATAATAAAAGGAACATTCATATCAAAGTTATGTAGCCCTCCCCTTCCTCTGCTCATCTTCTTAATTGGTAAATAATTCATCAAACTCTGAAATGAATTGTGCTCCCACCCACATTTCTTCATCCAATTATCATGAAATAGGAAAGCCGGCTCTTTCTCCCTTTGGAAGACAGGAGATAATGAAATCGTTCAGGGCTTCCCTGAGCCTGTGCTAGGCTAGATAGAGGATCCAGCTGGCACGGGCCTCATCAGGCAACTGAGCAATGCTTCTTCGGGTTCTGAAGAATTGGGCATGTCCTTTTAGTTTGCCCTCTTTTCCCTAAAGGTCACGTATTTGTCTTTCCACTAGAGCATCCATAAATATTACCTGTTTTGAGTGTGATGGGCAATGGGAGGAATGGGCTGTGCAAAGTAGCTAGCTGCCTAAAGATTTTAATATGACTTTTGCATCAGATGAGTTGCACGGATCCATTTTTACAATGCTGATGAGCCACAATTCCTGGACGCAGAGATGTCCTTTTATGTTGTAAATTATGTAAGATTATTGCCGAAAGTTTCTTGTGGGAGCTGTAATTTTTTCCCCTTTGGACTTCTTCATGTGTGGAAAAAACCCTACATTAGATATAAATTAATATACTCTTGGGCTGATGACCTTTGGTTTTTTGCCTTTTACCTTTAAATTGAGGTAGAATAATGCCCAACATAGTGTAATTTGCCTTTGCAAAACTCTTCTATGTATGTCACTATAATTCCCAAGGATGGCCTTGCTAATAAATCCCATTAAAAAACTCCTTTTTTCAGATCGTTTTGGTTCCTCTCATGAGTTCTGTTTAGAATTTGATCATTACTGTATTCAACAGCTTCAACTTGGTTGTGGATGGATTACAGAGGTTGTGTACTGAGCTTACAATAGCAGTGTTTATACCTGGGGTTTCTTTATTTTCCCTCTAACGCATTAGAGTTTTATGGAAAAAGATAAAACAGTTACTGCCTCCTTTACCACAGCTTTTTGAATAGCCTCTTCAGTTTGAAGTTTATGGCTGCCAAAAAATCATCTTAATTTGCAAATTGTATAAGCCATGTTTTAGGGTCTTAGTACCATAGTCAAGCAAATAGAGAAATAGAAATGTCAGCAGCAGCATTTATGACTGACTTGGTAGAGAAACTTTTCCTTCTGAGTCAAGATGGAGCATATTACCCAAGGGAGCTGGTGAAGTGTGAATGAGACTCAGCCCTGAGCTCACATCCTCTGCCATTGTGTCTATGGTCAATTGAAACAGTTAGCTTTCCTTTTTCACCATTTGAAGTTGTGGATGTGCTTTCTGTTAAAAATGATAGCTTGAAGGCTAAACCATTGAATTCCTTCCTAAAAATTTCCCCTTCCTTTTTTCAAATAAATGAGCTATTCTCCCCTGTTGCTTGAGAAATGCTGTTGTGAAATTCTGGATATTTCTGCCACTGTGGCTGCTCTACAGAAACAAAGAAATTTCTGTAGAAATGAACAATAGGAAAAGAACTATACTGCAATTGGGTTGACTGGACTTGCTAAAGCAAATATGTCTTAATCTTAATTAACCAGCTTTTGACATCTGGATGTGCGGATTGCTGGCTCTGTCACATGAGTACTTTATAATCAGTGTCCTCTGGGTGGCTCTCTTAGAATTTTTCTCTGTAGAGTAAATTCTTTCTATCAAACACTGTACCACAATATCCCAATCCACAGCAGGGAAACTTTGATCAAGGTCAAGACAAATGGACTTGGAGGGGTTTCTAGCTGACAAGGACAGCCATTCTCTATAAAAGAGTGGAGAACTGCTTTTCTTTATCGGGGTTGGGGGGGTGCATGTACTTCGGTGCAAGGTGCTGATTTGGGAGTTGTCTGCCCACAGCACACTGAATAGGAAGGGATGCCTGTCTAGCCAGCTTGACCAGCAGAAAGTGTGCTATCTTCTCAGGTCAATCCCTGTGTCATTAGTTAGGGTCCCAAACCTGATGGCCATGTTTGCCCAATGACTGTGGAAGAAACACTCTCCAACTGCATTTTTCCTAAATAAGATCATGAAATAGATGACACTGGTAACATTTATTTTGGTATTCCTCTCCCTGACCCCTAATCACCTTCTCCTGCCAGTTCTCCATCCTCTCCTGTATCTTTCCTTCCTTTTGCCTCAAAATCTAGTTATCCATTGTCCTAGCCCTTAAAAGCCCCGATTTCTGCCACCTTGATGATGGAAGGGGAACAGGAAGCTAATATCGATTGAATAATAACATGTAGGTGATTAGTCCGTGTTTAAGAAGGAATATGTATTATTGCATTGGAGTCACAGATAGGCATGTGAGTTATCCCCATTTTACGGATGAGAACCTTGAGGTTCCTATAGACTAAGTGACTTGCCTAAGGCACACAGCAAGCAAGGAGTAGAGCCAGAATTGGAACTTTTAAAAAAAGATTTTATTTATTTATTCATGAGACACACACACACACACACACACACACACACACACACAGAGGCAGAGACATAGGCAGAGGGAGAAGCAGGCTCCATGCAGGGAGCTCTATGTGGGACTCGATCCCCGGTCTTCAGGATCACACCCTGGGCTGAAGGCGGTGCTAAACCGCTGAGGCACCCATGCTGCCCTAGAATTGGAATTTCTGTGTGTCTGACTTCAGGGACCATGCTCAAATAGCTTTAAATGTAATCACTGCAAAATTACATAATTTCTTAAACTCAGTTAAAGTTCTCTTTTCACATATAACACTTTGGAGTTAAGTTTTCAGTTCAAGACAGATTTATGGGGAAGATCTTTTCTGATCAAATCAAATTCAGACTCAGGAGGGGGTCCTTCAAATCCTGCTACATGGAGGACTGACTCTTCTGTCTTTAATCGTAGATCCTGTTTTGACTAAGACCAGATCATGACCAAGAAAATGTGGTTGCTTTGCTATTCCCAGAATTCTTGTTTCATTAGGTGACATTGTGCTATTCTCTGCCTGTCCTGATTTCTGTGATTCTGATGCTCTATGTGGTTTAACACATTTGACTTCTTCAAGCTACCCCTATTTATCAGCCCTAGAATTACCTGGACTTACCTTTAAAAAAAAAAAAAAAGATTTTATTTATTTGAGAGAGAGAGAGTGCAAGAGAGAGCACAAGCAGAGGGAGAAGCAGACTCTCCACCCATCAGGGAGCCCAATGTGGGGCTCAATTCCAGGACCCTGGGATCATGACCTGGGCCAAAGGCAGGATGCTTAACTGACTGAGACGCCCGGCAACCCTACCTGGACTTTTCTATTCTGACACAACCAGAGTCTTCACCAGTGGTCTCACCTCATGCATTGGCTTCATTATGTGAGTGTGGTTTGATTACCATCATGTTTCCATTGTCTTGTTGGTATATTCTTCTAAAACTAGGCCCAGTCTTTCTTCTAGTTTATCATTCTTCTTTTGGCCATTCCTTTTGTGCAATTGGCTACATCTTCCTGTATTTCTCCAACATTGATGTGCTAGCTTACATTTCTTATGCTTGATTATTGAGTGGGACTTTCTTTGTGGCCTCTAGATTAGAACTAGACTCTAATCCTGAGGACAAATTGACATTAATCATCTCCATCTTCTAAAGGGTTCTATATTACTTTGCTAGTGCTGCTGTAAGAAAACACCACATACTGTGTGGCTTACACAACAGAAATATATTTTCTCAGTCTGGAGGCTAGAAGTCTGACATCAAGGTGTTAGCAAGGTTGGTTTCTTTTGAGGTCTCTCTACTTGGCTTGTAGATGGGTATCTTCTCACTGTGTCTTTCCTTTGTATATGTCTTTGTTCTAATCCCTTTTGTTATAAAGAAACCAGTAATATTGGATTGGAGCCCACCCGGATGATCTCATTTAACCTTAATTACCTCCTCAAGATCGTATCTCCAAATACAGTCACATGCTGAGCTACTGGAGGTGAGGACTTCAACATACAATTTGGGAGGGGGGCATACAATTCAGCTTATAGGAGAATCTAACAATTGCATCCTTCCGAAAAGGTGGTCATGCATACTCTGCTACCTTCACAATCATCCCACCTCAAAAACCTGTATGAGAAAAATCACTGGGTGGATGAGTGAGGGAATATGGCGGTGATCAACTAGGGGTCAGTATTTGTGGCCAATGGTTTTCTCTTCCCTTCCCAGGAGTAAGAAGAGGATGGCATGCTTACTCTCTTTACCTCCAATGCACATGGTGGAAGTGCTAAGGGAATCACTTGCGAGGATTTGATGTGCCTGTAACAGAAGGTAACTGTCATCTCTGTCACTGGCCGGATACTACCAGAATCTGACCTGGTGCTTCCCAGTGAAGGAGAGTCAAGCGTGATGAGAAACTTCTTGCGACAGTTTGCTATTTCTCCTGAAGTGTATAGGCACCCATGATCCTGATGACCAATGCCCATTTTGATAATTCTTTAATCTTCAAAAATAAGAAACTTGCTGGAATAAAGTGCAGAAAGAGACTGTACTAAGGAAATGGGGGGGGGGGACTTCCAAGTGCAAATTTCCTGAAGACTTTAAAGGGCATAGAAAATTCTCTTTGTTCTAAAGACCCCAAGTGAAGAACCAGTAGGAATCAAAAGGGAAACATGAATCATATAATATTCAGGCAACTAACAAGACTTAGCCCCTCCTGCTTGCCCAGAGACGGATTTTGGGGCACCAAGCAGTGGCAGGGGCCCAAAAAGAAATGACTTCTCCCTCTCTGAAGGGGTCCTCAGTACATTGTGGGCTGTTTCAAGAAAACCATGGACACCATCAACATATCAGGGATCATTGCACAGTAGATGAAACCAGATCAAGCCAGAGGAAGACCACCCCAGAAGTCAGCTAACTGTATGAGACAATACATCTTTTCTATTCTAGTTCCCTGCTTTAGCACACTGAAAGGGCGAGATATCCAGAAGGAAGGGGATTTTGAGTTATCTCTGAGAAGACTCTGCCCTGATTTCAACTCTAACACTGGGGAAAAAGAGAATTGAGATTATGTATCTCTCCTCTTGGTCCTAAGCCTAACTAGCTGCCCCTAAATAAATGGAAATGTTAAATATTAAAGTGGAGAAGAGATTATAATGGAATGAGTATTTAATAACTGAAAAGACCTGGAAAGCTATGGGTTTTTCTGGGATACTGAGGACTAGAAATGGAGATTTGACAAGGTGGAGAACAAATAAAACAGCTTTATTTAAAAACAGTTCAGACTAGGCAACCATAAATTGTATTTGATTGCCATTGAAAAGCCATAGTAGTGTTATTGTTTAGCAAGGTACTCCCTTGTTCATTTCAAGTCATTGGTTAGATTTTAGGTACAATGAGGTTAAAATGGAAAACTGGGATGCCACACATTTTCTTGTGCTTCAGAGTGAATTTATCTGATTGGAAGCAATCACAACTTTAGTTGTAAGAGATTAAGCTGAAAAACTAGGGATTAGATTGAAATCAACGACATTTAAAAACAAATTGCCTTATTTTAATTTCCCTTCTCTCAAACAATGTGGGAAGTAGATGATGTTAGGGTTCAGAAGATGTGGGTTTTACTGTTGGCTCCAACCATAGTAATCTATATTGAAGCAGTCACATCATTAGAATTTATGGTATCTTGATTTTCTTAAGTTGTTATCCTAATTCAGTAAGCATTTAGCAAGTCTGTTATGAGGATAATGGGCTTTAGAATTAGACTGTGTAGGTCAGAGTCTACACTCTACCACTTAGCAACTTGATCCTGGCCCGGTTACTTATCCTTTCTGAGACACTGCTTTCTTATCTTTAAATGGGGATGTAGCAATGAAACTGGGCCACAAAGAGTAAGTGGTGTTTCTTTTCTGTAAAATGGAACATTTGAGTTATGTGATCTTTAGAATCTCTACATTTCAAAAAGCCTATTATAAAACCACAGGGAAGAGAATGGATTTAAACAGAATCGTGTGTCTTCAGGTTATAAAAAAGAAAGAATTTCCTGGTTAGATACCAGATGTAATACTTTGAAGAGTTTCTGGATTTATCCTCCTAGTTAAAAAATAAACTAGTGAATTGTCTGATTGGAATGAATTTGCTATTATGATTCTGCTAAAAGTTAAAGAGATGGAGCAAATCAGTGGTTATTGAATGTAAGTCCAGGAATGGGCATCCTTAGATTCACGCAGGAATGTTTTATAATGTTTTTCCTATCTCTATCTTTACTGATTTCTTGTCTACCTTTGTTGGATCAATGACTTGAGTGCTAAAATCTCCAGCAATAAAGGTGGATTTGTCTATTTCTTTCTTATTTCTGACAACTTTTGCATCATGTATTTTGGAGCTGCGATTTGGTACATACACGTTTAGGCTTTTTGTGTGTGTGTGTGTGATGAATTGATCCTGTTATTATTATGAAACGTTCTTCTTTATTTCTATTTTGTCTTGAAGCATACCTTGATAACTGTATGGCCATTCCAGCTTTCTTATGACTAGTGTTTGCGTAATATATACTTCCTATTTTTTTAACCTTTAATCAATATGTGTCTCTATTTTTTTATTTTTTTATTATTTTTTATAATAAATTTATTTTTTATTGGTGTTCACTTTGCCAACATACAGAATAACACCCAGTGCTCATCCCCTCAAGTGCCCCCCTCAGTGCCCGTCACCCATTCACCCCTATCCCCCGCCCTCCTCCCCTTCCACCACCCCTAGTTCGTTTCCCAGAGTTAGGAGTCTCTTTGTTCTGTCTCCCTTTCTGATATTTCCCACACACTTCTTCTCCCTTCCCTTCTATTCCCTTTCACTATTATTTATATTCCCCAAATGAATGAGAACATATAATGTCTGTCCTTCTCCGATTGACTTACTTCACTCAGCATAACACCCTCCAGTTCCATCCACGTTGAAGCAAATGCTGGGTATTTGTCTTTTCTAATGGCTGAGTAATATTCCACTGTATACATAAACCACATCCTCTTTATCCATTCATCTTTCGATGGACACCGAGGCTCCTTCCACAGTTTGGCTATTGTGGACATTGCTGCTAGAAACATCGGGGTGCAGGTGTCCCGGCGTTTCATTACATCTGAATCTTTGGGGTAAATCGCCAACAGTGCAATTGCTGGGTCGTAGGGCAGGTCTATTTTTAACTCTTTGAGGAATCTCCACACAGTTTTCCAGAGTGGCTGCACCAGTTCACATTCCCACCAACAGTGTAAGAGGGTTCCCTTTTCTCCGCATCCTCTCCAATACTTGTGGTTTCCTGCCTTGTTAATGTTCCCCATTCTGACTGGTGTGAGGTGGTATCTCATTGTGGTTTTGATTTGTATTTCCCTGATGGCAAGTGATGCAGAGTATTTTCTCATGTGCATGTTGGCCATGTCTATGTCTTCCTCTGTGAGATTTCTGTTCATGTCTTTTGCCCAGTTCATGATTGGATTGTTTGTTTCTTTGGTGTTGAGTTTAAGAAGTTCTTTATAGATCTTGGAAACTAGCCCTTTATCTGATACGTCATTTGCAAAAATCTTCTCCCATTCTGTAGGTTGTCTTTTAGTTTTGTTGGCTGTATCCTTTGCTGTGCAAAAGCTTCTTATCTTGACGAAGTCCCAATAGTTCATTTTTGCTTTTGTTTCTTTTGCCTTCATGGATGTATCTTGAAAGAAGTTACTGTGGCTGAGTTCAAAAAGGGTGTTGCCTGTGTTCTCTAGAATTTTGATGGAATCTTGTCTCACATTTAGATCTTTCATCCATTTTGAGTTTGTCTTTGTGTATGGTGAAAGGGAGTGGTCTAGTTTCATTCTTCTGCATGTGGATGTCCAATTTTCCCAGCACCATTTATTGAAGAGACTGTCTTTCTTCCAGTGGATAGTCTTTCCTCCTTTATCGAATATTAGTTGACCATAAAGTTCAGGGTCTACTTCTGGGTTCTCTATTCTGTTCCATTGATCTATGTGTCTGTTTTTGTGTCAGTACCACACTGTCTTGATGACCACAGCTTTGTAGTACAACCTGAAATCTGGCATTGTGATGCCCCCAGATATGGTTTTCTTTTTTAAAATTCCCCTGGCTATTCGGGGTCTTTTCTGATTCCACACAAATCTTAAAATAATTTGTTCTAACTCTCTGAAGAAAGTCCATGGTATTTTGATAGGGATTGCATTAAACGTGTAAATTGCCCTGGGTAACATTGACATTTTCACAATATTAATTCTGCCAATCCATGAACATGGAATATTTTTCCATCTCTTTGTGTCTTCCTCAATTTCTTTCAGAAGTGTTCTATAGTTTTTAGGGTATAGATCCTTTACCTCTTTGGTTAGGTTTATTCCTAGGTATCTTATGCTTTTGGGTGCAATTGTAAATGGGATTGACTCCTTAATTTCTCTTTCTTCAGTCTCATTGTTACTGTATAGAAATGCCACTGATTTCTAGGAATTGATTTTGTATCCTGCCACGCAGCTAAATTGCTGTATGAGTTCTAGCAATCTTGGGGTGGAGGCTTTTGGGTTTTCTATGTAGAGTATCATGTCATCTGCGAAGAGGGAGAGTTTGACTTCTTCTTTGCCAATTTGAATGCCTTTAATGTCTTTTTGTTGTCTGATTGCTGAGGCTAGGACTTCCAGTACTATGTTGAATAGCAGTGGTGAGAGTGGACATCCCTGTCTTGCTCCTGATCTTAGGGGAAAGGCTCCCAGTGCTTCCCCATTGAGAATGATATTTGCTCTGGGCATTTCATAGATGGCTTTTAAGATGTTGAGGAATGTTCCCTCTATCCCTACACTCTGAAGAGTTTTGATCAGGAATGGATGCTGTATTTTGTCAAATGCTTTCTCTGCATCTAATGAGAGGATCATATGATTCTTGTTTTTTCTCTTGCTGATATGATGAATCACATTGATTGTTTTACGAGTGTTGAACCAGCCTTGTGTCCCAGGGATAAATCCTACTTGGTCATGGTGAATAATTTTCTTAATGTATTGTTGGATCCGATTGGCTAGTATCTTGTTGAGAATTTTTGCATCCATGTTCATCAGGGATATTGGTCTGTAATTCTCCTTTTTGGTGGGGTCTTTGTCTGGTTTTGGAATTAAGGTGATGCTGGCCTCATAGAACGAATTTGGAAGTACTCCATCTCTTTCTATCTTTCCAAACAGCTTTAGTTGGATAGGTATGGTTTCTTCTTTAAACGTTTGATAGAATTCCCCTGGGAAGCCATCTGGCCCTGGACTCTTGTGTCTTGGGAGGTTTTTGATGACTGCTTCAATTTCCTCCCTGGTTATTGACCTGTTCAGGTTTTCTATTTCTTCCTGTTTCAGTTTTGGTAGTTTGTGGCTTTCCAGGAATGCGTCCATTTCTTCTAGATTGCCTAATTTATTGGCGTATAGCTGTTCATTAATATGTTTTTAAAATCGTTTGTATTTCCTTGGTGTTGGTAGTGATCTCTCCTTTCTCATTCATGATTTTATTAATTTGAGTCTTCTCTCTCTTCTTTTTAATAAGGTTGGCTAATGGTTTATCTATCTTATTAATTCTTTCAAAGAACCAACTCCTGGTTCTGTTGATCTGTTCCACAGTTCTTCTGGTCTCGATTTCGTTGAGTTCTGCTCGAATCTTAATTAAGTCTCTTCTGCTGGGTGTAGGATCGTCTGCTGTTTTTTTCTCTAGCTCCTTTATGTGTAAGGTTAGCTTTCGTATTTGAGTTCTTTCCAGTTTTTGAATGGATGCTTGTATTGCGATGTACTTCCCCCTTAGGACTGCTTTTGCTGCGTCCCAAAGATTTTGAATGGTTGTATCTTCATTCTCATTAGTTTCCATGAATCTTTTTAATTCTTCCTTAATTTCCTGGTTGACCCTTTCATCTTTTAGCAGGATGGTCCTTAACCTCCATGTGTTTGAAGTCCTTCCAAACTTCTTGTTGTGATTTAGTTCTAATTTCAAGGCATTATGGTCTGAGAATATTCAGGGGACGATCCCAATCTTTTGGTATCGGTTCAGACCTGATTTGTGACCCAGTATGTGGTCTATTTTGGAGAAAGTTCCATGTGCACTTGAGAAGAATGTGTATTCAGTTGAGTTTGGATGTAAAGTTCTGTAGATATCTGTGAAATCCATCTGGTCCAGTGTATCATTTAAAGCTCTCGTTTCTTTGGAGATGTTGTGCTTAGAAGACCTATCGAGTATAGAAAGAGCTACATGGAAGTCACCAAGTATAAGTGTATTATTATCTAAGTATTTCTTCACTTTGGTTATTAATTGATTTATATATCTGGCAGTTCCCACATTCGGGGCATATATATTGAGGATTGTTAAGTCCTCTTGTTGGATAGATCCTTTAAGTATGATATAGTGTCCCCTCTTCATCTCCCACTACAGTCTTCGGGGTAAATTTTAGTTTATCTGATATGAGGATGGCTACCCCTGCTTTCTTTTGAGGACCATTTGAATGGTAAATGGTTCTCCAACCTTTTATTTTCAGGCTGTAGGTGTCCTTCTGTCTAAAATGAGTCTCTCGTAGACAGCAAATAGATGGGTCCTGCTTTTTTTATCCAGTCTGAAACCCTGCGCCTTTTGATGGGGGTCATTAAGCCCGTTCACGTTCAGAGTTACTATTGAAAGATATGAGTTTAGTGTCATCATGGTATCTATTCAGTCCTTGTTTTTGTGGATTGTTCCACTGAACTTCTTCTTAAAGGGGAATTTTAAGAGTCCCCCTTAACATTTCTTGCAGAGCTGGTTTAGAGGTCACATATTCTTTCAGTTCCTGCCTGTCTTGAAAGCTCTTTATCTCTCCTTCCATTTTGAATGAGAGCCTTGCTGGATAAAGTATTCTTGGTTGCATGTTCTTCTCATTTACGACCCTGAATATATCCTGCCAGCCCTTTCTGGCCTGCCACGTCTCTGTGGAGAGGTCTGCAGTTACCCTAATACTCCTCCCCATAAAAGTCAGGGATTTCTTGTCTCTTGCTGCTTTAAGGATCTTCTCTTTATCTTTGGAATTTGCAAGCTTAACTATTAGATGTCGAGGTGTTGAACGGTTTTTATTGATTTTAGGGGGGATCTCTCTATTTCCTGGATCTGAATGCCTGTTTCCCTTCCCAGATTAGGAAAGTTTTCAGCTAGGATTTGTTCAAATACATATTCTGGCCCTCTGTCCCTTTCGGTGCCCTTGGGAACCCCAATTAAACGTAGATTTTTCTTCCTCAGGCTGTCATTTATTTCCCTTAATCTAACCTCATGGTCTTTTAATTGTTTGTCTCTTTTCTCCTCAGTTTCCCTCTTTGCCATCAACTTGTCTTCTATGTCACTCACTCGTTCTTCCACCTCTTAACCCTCGTCGTTAGGACTTCTAGTTTGGATTGCATCTCATTCAATTGATTTTTAATTTCTGCCTGATTGGATCTAAATTCTGCAGTCATGAAGTCTCTTGAGTCCTTTATGCTTTTTTCTAGAGCCACTAGTAGCTGTATAATAGTGCTTCTGAATTGGCTTTCTGACATTGAATTGTAATCCAGATTTTGTAACTCTGTGGGAGAGAGGACTGTTTCTGTTTCTTTCTTTTGAGGTGAGATTTTCCTTCTAGTCATTTTGCTCAGTGCAGAATGGCCAAAAACAAGTTGTATTGGGAAAAGGAGAAAAAGAGAGAGAAAGAAGGAAAGAAAAGAGAAAAAGAAAAAAGGAAGAAAAAAAGAAAAAAGAGAAGAAAAAGAGAAAGAAAAAGAAAGGGAAAAAAGGGTGGGGGAAGCAAACAGAAATCAAAAAGCAAACAAACAAACAAACAAACAAACACGGGGGAGTATCTTCTGATTCTGTATACTTTAAGTCCCTTGACTTCCCCTGGAACTTGTCCTTCTAGCTGGTCTTCTGGGGGAGGGGCCTGTTGTGCTGATTCTCAGGTGTTAGCACTTGGGGGAGCTGCTCTGCCCCCTGCCTGGTGCAGGGTTTGTCTCTGTATTTAAAAAATCCATCTCTTTTCATGTGGTTGGGTCCTTCTTCAAGTCTGTGATTGTTCTGAATTATAATATGTGTCCTTAACTTATCAGAGCCTACCTTGAATTCCTTATTTTACCATTTCACATATAAGAACTTTACAATGATATACTTCCTTTTGCCTTTATTAGCATATACTTTCTCTTATGTGTGTTTGAATTCTAAAATATATTGTTAATATTTTTGCTTAAAAAAAATGAACTGTCTACTAAAGAAATGAAAATCACAGGAAGCCAAACTTTGTTTACCCACATATTTATTGTTGCTAGCACTTTTCATTTTTTTCATGTAAGACTGAACTCTGGTATCATTTCCTTTCAGTCTGAAGAATTTCTCTACTGTTTTTTTGTGGTGCACGTCTTTTCTTGATGAATTTTGTCTGCCTATGTTTATTGAGAAATGTCTTTTTCTTTCATTTTTGAAGGCTGATTTAGCTGGATATAGAACTCTAGGTTAATAGCTATTTTCCTCTTAGCATTTTATTTTATTTTATTTTATTTTATTTTATTTTATTTTATTTATTTCTTTTCCTCTTAGCATTTTAAAGATATCACTTCTGCCTTGTGTTTCTTTTCTTTTCTTTTCTTTTCTTTTCTTTTCTTTTCTTTTCTTTTCTTTTCTTTTCTTAAGATTTTATTTATTTGTTCATGAGAAACACAGAGAGAGGAGCAAAGCCATAGGCCGAGGGAGAAGCAGGCTCCATGCAGGGAGCCTGATGTGGGACTCGATCCCAGGACCCAGGATCGCAACCTGAGCTAAAGGCAGATGCTCAACCGCTGAGCCACCCAGGAGTCCCTGCCTTGTATTATTTCTAAAAAGAAATCACCTTTCATTCTTATCATTGTTACCCTCATTGTAACATGTCTTTTATTCTCTGGACTACTTTTAAGATTTTTTCATTATATTTGGTATTCAGTAACATTGCTATGCTATGCTTACATAGGTTTTTCTTTATATTTATCCTGCTTGGAGTCTATTATGACTTCCTGCATCTGTGGGTTGACATCATATTTGGAATATATTTGGTTATTATTTCTTGAAATATGGTTTTTTCTGACCCAGTATTTCCCAATATGCCCCACTCTCTCTCCTTTTATTCTGGCACTCTAATTACACATACGTTAGCTTATTTAACATTGTCTATTAGGTCACTGAGATTTATTTTTTTCATGACGTTTTCTTCTAGTATTTTGGTTTGTAAAGTTCTATTTGCCTGTCCTAAATATGCTGAGCATTTCTTCTTCAGTGTCTAATGCATTCTCAGGCTCACCTACTGATGCTTTAAATTTCAGATACTGTGCTAATTCTGGAATTTCCACTTTGTTCTTTTAAAATAGTTCCCATTACTATCCTAAGAATCCCTATCTATTTACTCATATGTCCATTTTTTTCTGTTAAATTATTATATATGTGGGATCCCTGGGTGGCGCAGTGGTTTGGCACCTGCCTTTGGCCCAGGGCGTGATCCTGGAGACCCGGAATCAAATCCCACGTCGGGCTCCTGGTGCATGGAGCCTGCTTCTCCCTCTGCCTGTGTCTCTGCCTCTCTCTCTCTCTCTCTCTCTGTGACTATCATAAATAAATAAAAATTAAAAAATTATTATATATATTTATAATAGTTGTGTAAGGGTTAATCCTCTGTTAGCTCCAATAAATATCTGTATTATCTCTGGGTCTGTTTTTAATTGGTTGTTCTCTTGGGTATGGGTATATTTTCCTGCTTTATTGATATCAAATAGTTTTATATTGTATTAGACATTGTGAATATGATATTATTGAAAATATATCTTTTTGGCTTTCTGTAAGGAAAGCTTAGTTTTGTTCTCCCATGCAGCATGGTCCTGTTGATGCTTGGTTTCAGGCCCTGTTAGAGATGTCTAGAATAATCCTGCTACTTAGGTGTCACCTTTTGGAGTCCTAATTGAATGCCTGGGGTTTTTAGAGATTTCTTTCCACTCTGACTGGTCAGAACTTCAACAGCTCCCAGTCTTTCAAAATGTCCATTCTGCCCACAACTCCCCAGTAGCTGTTCTCTCCTGGGTGTCACAGAATCTAATTCTGTTGGCACATTATGTGCACATTAATGTTTGATCAAAGATGTGAGGGAATCTCTATTTGGAAGGGGTCCTTCTCTGTACAGTTACCTCCTCTCCTGCTTTCCACCCGACAAATTCCAACTGTCTCTGCAACCTCAGACTCTAACTGAACTTGGAAATAAAAGATACCCTAAATAAGTGGCAATATAACAATTAAAACAAAATGAATTATAATTCTATACTTATAAAAACTCAAATATCATTTCTGTCTCTTTAATAATAGTTTTTTTTTTTTCTGAAGTCTGCAAGATGTCAATGCTCTTTTTGGGAAAAACATTAATTTGCAGAGGAATTCTAAAAATAACTACAATATGAAATTTTAGTATATATTAGTCACTGTGCTGACTCTTTTACATGGATTATCTCACTTAAATGGTCATGACACTCATCCCAATAAGACCTGTGATTAGGATCCATTTTCCCTGGCTGATTTAAAAAGTGCCCCAAGGCAGAAACCTGAGGTGAATCTGGAGCTCACCTTTTTGCTTTTCCCATTCTCTGTTATGTTGTAAAATGTCTGAATTGTCTAGTTTTATAGTTGATGATAATGATTAGGTAAGTGTGATACTTGTTACTTATGATTTGTTGAAATCCTAAAGAGCTTTTTAAATAGATTCTAACACCCTACCAAAACTTACTGATTCAGAATCTCCAAAGTGATGCTAGAGCGTCCATCTTTATTCTGGTGTGCATTCAGGGTTTGGACCACTGATGTGACTTGAGAACATTCTGACAAGCCTCATTTAAGAGTCTCAACTGATACATCTCCACCACTTTCCTCTGGGAGATTAATCATAAATTAGCCAGGCCCCATCATGAAGGATTACTCCACTTCCAGACTATTTTCAATCTTTAGATTTCCTTACTCCTAATAATTTGTTCTCCTGAATTAGAGTAAACAATTCCTTATATTCTTAGTGTTCATACCTTCAAAATTTAACAGACATGTCATATCCCCCGCCAGTCATCACTTAACCATGCTGTATATATTTAATTATTTTAATGTACCCCCGTAGGTCAACTTCTTGAACTTCCCAGTCATCCTGGTTGGAATAGCTTGTCTTCTCTCTGCATAAGAATGAAGAAAGCTGGAACAGGACATTTTTCTTCTAGCCTTGTTTTCCTGAGAATAGGACCTATGTCCCCTCATTTCCAGCCAGTCATCTAATCCAGAATGTTCATTTCATAAACTTGCAGACTTCTTTTTCACTCATTGGTTCTATTTTAATTATACTGTAAATAATTGTCAAGTTCTTAAGCTTTCTTCTCTCACTGAATAAAAGTATTTAAGGTTTTATTTTTAATTTAAAAATTTAAAATACTTGCACAAGCCTCGAGTGGAATGAATCCATTAAAACAAAATCCTGTGTGTGTAATTAAACAATCTTAGTGTCCCTAGATTTCTCTGTCATTTCTGGCACCTGGCATGCCTTCCTTGGAGGTTTTCAATTGTGGACTGTAATACTTTTAGAATAATGAGAATTCAGATTCCACAAATCACCCAAAGCCAAACATCAGTTTCTTTGGCCAATAAAGCATGCCCAGTTAGCTGATGGCTTTCAGAGGGGCTGACAAAGGGTCTTACATAATGCACTGAGTGTGGTACTGTTTGAGGCCATCGCGATGTGCTGTAATTATTGTGGCAGGCTCCTTCCTGTCTAGAATATCTCCCCGAACAGTCGGTAGTGCGTCTTGGGGTTGACAGGTGGCTAGATTCCCCTCTGTGTTGGTGAGGATGTTAGATGTTGCCAGGAGAATTTAAAGCAACATAGGCAGTGCCTTAGCACTTGAATTGTTCTGATTTTCCCTTTAGCTCTGCAAAATATACATTTCTTAGGCATAGGCAAGAGGAAAGCCTCTTTTTACCCTTTTTCCTGAACTCCTCTCTTCACCAAGGCACATTCTCTGATTTGCTGGCTGCCCCTGGGAGCCATACTTACTGTGTCCCCTGACAGCCCTGTGCCCATGTTTTATGCAAAGATGTGAGCAGCTGGCCACCAAGCCCCTGAGAGTCTGGGGCTTTTGTGTTCCAGAGCCTCTTCTCTGCCTTCTTTTCCCTCCCCTCCTGGCTTCTAGGCTGTGTGATCTTTTCTCCACCACTCCCTTGTGTCGGCATTTGCTGGATGCGCTCTGTGCTTTTTCCATGCCAGGCATCCGTGCCGAGGAATATTGAACTTTCCTAAAAAGTGGTTGATAAACACAAGGAGTGGTGACAGAGAATGTCTGGTACTTAGTAGGCCGTCCTAGCTGAGCCTTTGTTCCAACCTTCTGAACAAGTCCCATATTACCAGGCAGAAAATACAAAGAGGCACTATAGCGTATCGGCTCAAAAACAGGGATGGGAGAGCAGAGTCTCTTATGAGGCTTAGGTCAGGTAACTCATGCAGAATTCTAAACGAGTGAGAGCTCCATGGATGAACTTGAACCCTGGAATAAGACTGCTTAGGTTTAAAGCCCAGTTCTACCACTTACTAATCTCTGTGGCTTTAGGCAAGGTCACCTGTCCTCTCTGTACCTCAGTAGTTTCATCAACAAAATGGAAACACTACTTGTTCTTGCACTCGGGTTGTGATAAACATTGAAGGAATCAATACATATAAAGAACTTTAAGCACCTATCAAATGATAAGTGCGTAATAAATGTTCAATAAAGGGTAGTTACACTAAAAAAATATAAATAAGGCAGCCCGAGTGGCTCAGTAGTTTAGTGCCGCCTCCAGCCCAGGGCCTGATCCTGGAGACCCGGGTTCCAGTCCCACGATGGGCTCCCTGCATGGAGCCTGCTTCTCCCTCTGCCTGTGCCTCTGCCTCTCTCTCTGATGAATAAATAAATTTTAAAAAAATATTAAAATCAATCAATCAATCAGTAAATAAATAAATAAATAAATAAAACTAAAGGGTAGTCACAATACCAACATTGTTACGATCATAATTATTTGGCACCTTACCAATTCACCAGTGCCTATCTATAACTTAATTACTTCAGTGGATCTAGACAAGGTCATCAACTGGTAAATACAGGGAACAGTCTGAAAGTCCCAGTGTAAGTTCTAGGCTTACTGGGGTCCAGTTTGTAGGGGGCGAGGTGGAGGGAGAGCTCCTTGTTTTGTGTGGTCCAGCTGTGTGGTAAAGATGTCCAAATACTCCACCCAATGAGAACAATGGCATGGAGTTCCAGTCACAGGCATGGAGGTCTCCACTCTGCCCTGATAACAGGGAAGTCCAATCTAGAATCTAAGCTTGCTACTGAGTGTAATCCTAATCTTTGCCCCAAATCATGCTAGTATGAGAAAATTACTTTCTTGTTCTGAACAAGTTCAGGAAAAAGAAAAGAGCCACACTCTAAGCCAGAAATCCAGTCTTTAAAAACAAAGTAAGGGTATAATTACTGTTCATTTAGTAGGAAGCCAGCCTTACAGAAGTGTTGGACAATATTGAAAAGACCCCCAAAACTGCAAGGGAGGGGGGAATTGGAAGGAATTGGGTATGGAGAAATGTTTCTAGAAGTCTATCTGGACTTACAGATGTTTTATTCCACATCTTGCACAAGAGGGTCTGTAGCTAACTTTTCGTGGGAGCATCCTCTTGCCTTGTGTCCATTCTGGGCACTGTACTCCTTATCCACTGGCACTCATTGCAAGAGCTGCTCTCATTAATTAATCAGGCCAACACACTTAAGGCATGAGTCTTGCATCTAGCCAGAGTGGATTGTAGTGGAAGTTCCTCTTCAAAAAGTAGCATGACACTCAACAGAATGAAATCTACTTCAAACAGAAGTTTATGTGGCTCCGTTCAAGGACTGCCTGAGGTTTGAGCTGCCTCTGATTTCATCTGACCCTTAGAGAGAAGATAGAGATGCACCACTATCTCCTATTTATCATTCTCAATGGGAACTGTGTGGGCAGCTTCCATTATGCCAGGCCAAATTTAGAAGAATGAAAAGGTCGACTAAGTAATTATTGATTTTATATGTGTGCATAAATTAGAGCATGGAGTCCTTTAGTCACTGCTAAAAATATGCCTTCTATGGATTGGATTTGGGAGGCAGAGGGCCTGTGTAACGAGGATAAGGCAATAACTCTGGTGGTAAATCTGTACATTGGATAACTATTTCCTTATGGTTGTCATGATGGTTCAAGACTTACATAAAAAATCAGCCAGTGGAGCATTTTGGATATCTGGGAGAAGATTGGACAAGACAGACCACAGTCATGCTTTCTCTTTAATCATAAAACTGATATTGGCCATAATCCTTTTAGCGACAAGCTTTTCTCAAGCAGCAGTGACTTATGAATGCTATTCTGAGGAGAACTAGTCAATATATTAGTTTTCTTTTAATTATGCAGCTGCAGCAGCAAGTCATGCATGAGTTTTATGGAGCTTTGTGAATTTGCCATCGGTTCTGGGAAGCAGAGAATTTATTTGTATACCATGGAGCAATTTGCTCTGGTTAGAAGAGAAACCATATCCTTCTATCTTAAAAATGAAGGGCTGGTATTTAAATGAGAAATTCCAAGAATCTAATAATCAAATGAGCCAAAGCTGTTAATTAAAATTGATTAGTATTAAGCATTTTATGCAACACTCTAGAATGTCGTGTGGCTAGAAAATTTCCAGTTGCCTGAAGTTTGCAACTATTGACATGCTTACAAGGGAGGAAAAATATGGTGATCAAAGAGGAAAGAATTTTGTTATCAAACATCTTATACTTGGGGTGAATATTGCCTTCCACCTTTCAGAGGTAAGTCCAACTAAATTATATGACTATCTTAGTTCTGCTTAGATTTGAGTGATCTGCTGTCCATTTAGGCATTGTGTGTGCATCTTAAATTTTGGATTACAGTAATTGTACCTCTCCTTGGTTAGTAGTTCCCATAATGCTGAGAAACAAAATGTTTTATTCAAGTGTAACTTAGTATTACTGAGAAGGAGCCCCGAGGAAGCAGATTGTTCCATTCTGCTTGATCTAATGGGCCACAACAGCTCCCAAATTGAAGAAACGAAGATTGGCATATCAAGGAAGAGGAGTAGTTGAGAGGGGAAGTGGTGGCCTATGATGAGGATATGTTGACCTCTGGAATTATGTGACCCTTATTTTTTTTTTTAATTTTTATTTATTTATTTATTTATGATAGTCACACAGAGAGAGAGAGAGAGAGAGAGAGAGAGGCAGAGACATAGGCAGAGGGAGAAGCAGGCTCCATGCAGGGAGCCCGACGTGGGACTCGATCCTGAGTCTCCAGGATCACGCCTTGGGCTGAAGGCCGCGCTAAACCGCTGCGCCACCCAGGGATCCCCTTATGTGACCCTTATATATAGGTTCACTTCTGCTCCAGGCCTTAGGCTCCAGGACCAATCTTGATCTCAGCCTGGGAGGATTTTATGGTCTGACTCTGAGGATCAGCACTATGTCAATCGTGCTACCCACTTGGCTGTGACCTTGAACTCCAGTTTACATAAAGGTACTTCTCTCAAGGGCAGAAGATCCAGTCTCCTCTTTGTGTCCTAATCATGGTAGCTGGGTCCCTGTCTTGCTGCTTGTGGTTCTCGAACTACTTTGTTCTTTTAGAACTGAAGTCTTCCGTTGTCATCCTCTACCCAAAGTCAAGAGGCATATAGCCTTCGTTATAACTTACATCCTGTAGGACTGGATAAGTGCCTGTTTCTATTCCTCATGCCACCCTTCAAATGGATATTGAGATACCCTCATTCCTTTGAGTTGTGCACCTTTCCCTCCTCCGCCCCTGCCCCCACTTCCTCTCATTAATACCCTTAGACAAACAAATGTTTATTGTTGGGCACTTTCCAAACTACATATCCAACATTTAGTGGAGTGCCTGGACCATCGTAGGCATTCAACAGACTTTTGGTGAATGAATGAATTCATTTTATCTGCTACTCAGGACTTCTTTCCAGTGTTTTCTGGCAAGCCCCATTTTCTGAGAAATGGACCTATCTCAGCTCACCCCAGCTTGCCTAGGCTGCCTGGCCTGCTCTTGCGCTGGCACACACCACAAAAATATCATGCATCTTAGGGAGGTTGGTGTCATCACAAGGTGTGCCTTCAATGCTTCATTCTTCTCTGAAGTCTCTTAAAAATGTCAGCCTACTCTAGTCGTGCTTTCTTTCCTCGTTGTCTCCTGGTTCTCTCTCAGAAACTTCAGGAAAAATTTAATATGATGAAATTAATGCACCCCAAAGTGCCAATGACTAGCAACTCAGGGCAGCTAGCCAGCCTAGGCCTGAGTTGTAGTGAGTGGAGCCAAGAGGAAGTTCTACCTTATGCATAGCAGGGATGTTTTTAGAAACCGGAGATATTTTGCTTGGACAAGAATCATCCTAGGAGAGTCACAGCAGCTGTTTTCAAACATACATACGTATCTGATGTGTAAAAGTCAGAATACATCTATATCGTACAAATAAGAATTGGTGATGACCTGCCCTGTGGGGGAGAGAGTATGCTGTTCTTGGAAGTTGAACACTCACTGTCTCCCAGACATAGAGGCAGGCCAGAGCAGGGTGGTAGGGAGAGCCCATCGTAGTTGGTGGCATGTGGTAATTACATGGTGGACCCCTGGTTCTGGACTCTCCCACCATGAGTCGGAGTATAAATCCAGGCTGAATTTCACCCAGAGCATTTCCCCAGCTGGCCGCATCCCACTGCTATTTCCCACTTCTGATGTCTAAGTGGTGTTTCTCAGTGTTTGCTTCTGAGGCAGCAGCTGCAACATCGTGACAGTTGTGGTTGCTTCCCTTGTCTGGTTATAGTGATCCTGTTCCTCTTGCCAAAAGTTGATTTAAAAACAAGTATATGTGGCATGATCCTGGCCGATGCGTTCGAGGGGTTGTCTTTTAGGGTAAGGGTAAAGTGGTTCTTGGAAGAGTTTCCCCCCTTCTAAGAAAGGAAGACAGAGCCTATATTGTTCCTCTGAAGTCATTGTATCGGGATATCAAGTCTGGAGCTCTAGTAACAGTGTTTCCATGGCCTGAGGCTGAAGTTAGAGCCACACTATTGGGTTCTTTATGACAAGATTCACCAACAGAAGAAATTGATTCTGGAGCTGTTCCACTTCTGGGACTTCTTCTTTTGTTACATTTCCTTATTTTTTTTTTTTAAGGCTATCTATTACAGATTCTGATGCTTGTAGCCCAAACCACCCTTTCTGAAACAGAGAGTTCTCTTTTGCCTCTTTGAGAATGAGGAAAGAAAGACAACCTGTGCTAAGAGTCAAGTTCAACTCTTGGATTACGTTAGTTCTCACCATACTGTGGCTGGTCAGACTTATGTGTCATTTTCTTTGCTCTTCCTTCTGGGGAAACCAGGGTAATATTTTAATTTTCATCTTGAAGTTGGTTTACCAGGGTTGTAATATGTCTCCAGTAGTTTCCTTTAAATAAATATTTAGATTAAAATAAAACTAAATGAATTTAAACACCAAATGCAAGCACCAAATGCAGCCTGTCATGACAACACAGGCCATATGGGGCAAAAGCCAGCTGGTTTTTCTGTGCCAGAAAGAGGGAGTCTCAGATAGTGGGCTATATCTTGCCCCATCCTCCACCCTTGCGATTCTGGTCAGAATACTCTAAATCACCTAGCCAACTGTGGAAAAGTCTACTAAATTTTGGCTTCTAAGAATATGGAATATCAGTGAGATGATGGTGATTTTGAAAGTCTCTTGCAAATTGGAATGTGTGAGATGCATAGGAGATCATTTTGGGAACTTTAGAAGAGATGAAATTCTAGATTTGGTCCTAGGATGGGAAAAACAGCCCTGATTTAAGCAAGAGATGTAGAAGCATTTCTATTCTAACGGATAACGCAGGTGAGGATTATGGCCCCCGCCCTTTGACAAAAGAATCAGATGCTTTATCTGAATTAACAGAGGCAAGGTAGGCGGCTCAGCTCCCACATCAGGAATGGGTTGAAGTTATTGGCTGCTGGTACATCTTTATACACAGTTCACAGTCCCTTTGCATCATGTCACATCTGATACGGTATAATGTGATGTGACTAATGTAATCAGATGTGAAGTGCACTACAGCAACATGTCAAGTTGGAAAATTTGAAAAGAGAAATACGCTTCTCTCTAAATCATGGTTGGGTTATTTCTCTCAGCCGGAGGGCTCTGTTTTCAGAGTGAAGAGTTTTCTGTGTTGACCTTCTGGCCAAGGGCATATGTCAGGAGGGCTAGTCCTTCCCAGAGGTGATGACCCTGGGTACATAAGCTGAAGCCTTATGAATTGGCTCCCACCTGCCTTTCAAATCAACATGCCTCACCTTTTTCCCACAGCAGGGCATTAACTCCAGAGGTGTGTGCCGCAGAGCACCAATTGCTCAGGAAACCAAAGTTTCATGGAGGTTCAGGACAACTATGCTTGGAACCTAATGGGGCACTAATTTTAAGGAACCAAAGTGGCTGAACAAAGTCAATGTCATTCAAGTATGTGGGCCATTTTCCAGAATGATAGCTAATGTGGATGTACAAGTTTTGATCCATCAACTTTCTTTATAAGCTTCCTGTGCAAAGCTGGGTGGGTGATCTTCATGACCCCGTCTCATTAACAAGTATGAGTTCTGGGAAAGGGCTCTCTGTGGCTTGGTGTAGTGGAGACGTCCAGTCTCTTCCTCTTCTGCCCCAGGTGGGCCATAGTGTGTGTGCTCTCTCTCTCCACCCGCATACCTCCCTCCCTCCACCTCCTCCTCTCTCACACTTTTTAATTTCTAAGATGAATGTAAGGGTTTAAGGGTTAGGAGAGGCTCTGAGGCAATGGCTGGGAGGATTCTAACAAATACAGTGTGTTGATCAGTGGTATCTGGAAGCTGATAGGTAAACAGACAGAAATGGAGCCACTCTGTAGGAAGCAGGCACAGGGGTGGTGCCCAGGCACCACGAACACCGCAAGACCGCCGGGTCACGCTGGAAATAGAATGGACTCTCCAGTCCTTCCAGTCCAGTCCTGTCGGCCCTGCACTGTAGAGACTTAAAGTCTCTCTTACTACTTTCCTTGTTCAGGCCGATCCTTCTTTCAGAGTGGGCTCAGGAGGCAGCAGGACAAAGACCACTCTTTCAGACCCATCTGCATCCTTGGCTCCTTCCTCACACTCACATCCTCTCCATCCTAGGGTATGATTGCCCTGATGAGGGTACAGTAAACATAGGGCTATGGCTTTCTATAGAATTGTGAACCAGTTAGGGCACTGGGGTGGCTCCGGTGGTTAAGCGTCCAGCCACTGCTTTGGGTTCAGGGTCATGATCTCAGGGGTGAGATCGGCTCCGTGCTCAGGGTGGAGTCTGCTTGAGATTCTCTCCCTCTGCCTCAACCCACGTGCTGTCTCTCTCTCTTTAAAATAAATAAATAAAATCTTAAAAAAAATTCTGAAACAACTGAAGTCTGTCAATCGCTTCCATTGGCTTCCCATTTTGCCTCATTGCTTCTTTCATGCCCCCACCCCCCACCGTGTCCTGTCCCCCCCCTGAGGCCCCCTGCCTTCCCCAAGTTGTTTCCCCAGAAGGGCCGCACCCTAGTCGGTGTGCCGCCCTTTCCTGTCTCAGCCTGCCCCTGACCTTACTGTGGCCTCCTCTCCCTCCATTAATTCTACCTCTCCCGTGTACCATTTTATTGGCCGCTGCCCTTTGCTCAGTGATAGGTGGCTAATATGAGAAACTAATCTGGTTTAATGTTTTAATGTGTTACCACTCGCTAGCCACTGCTAGCAACTTAATGAGATTTTGAGTTTTACTTGTCTCATCATAGGTCCTCTATTCAATTATGAACTCGGTGAGGGGGAAGTGCCATGGCTGTTTCTTCTGTAACTCCCCAAGCATCTGAGCAGCGCAGGGCTGCAGGTCTTCTGTCCTGCTAGAGTTGAATGGATTAAAGGAAGGGTGGGCAGGTGGCTATACCTGAGCGCACAGACAATAAACAGATACCATGACAAAGTTGGCTTTCAGGCAATGTCAGTAAAAGAGGTTGGTAAAAGAAATTGTCAAAAAAAAAAAAACTTTTTTAAGGCTTCCTTAAAAAGAGTTTAAAAATAACCAGAGAGGGTAAATTAACTCACTCGAATCTTTAATAAAGTTTGCCTTAACTAAAACAGCAGCAGCAACAAAAACAGTCATATTACAAATCAACTACTGAGGCCCAAAGCTGGTCTTGAAATCAAAGCTTTCTAGGGCCTCCCACTCTCTTAGGGAAGAAGTTTGCCTTTAAAAGTCCAAAGCAAAAATGCATACAAAATACATGTGCTACTAAAGCTCTCAGGTGCTACAGAAACACAGGAGCCATAGGCTTGGCCAATGTAATCTCTTGCAAACTGAAGTACAAGAAAATGAAGAGGCTAGAGTGGCACTGTCCAATAGACCCTTCTATGACAGAATTTTTTTTTTTTTACTCAGCCCTGTTCAGGACAAGAGCCATTAGCTACATGTGGCTGCTGAGCACTTGAAATGTGGCTAATATGACTGAGGATCTGCAATTTTACTTTCATTTAATTTTACTTCATAGAGTAATAAAACTTCATATTTAAATTTAAATAGTTATATCTTATTCAATGAACCATGTTACTTGAATGTGGTCTGTGGATTAGAAATACTGGCATCACTTGGAAGCTTGTTAGAAATGTAGAGCCTCAGGCTCTACCCAAGACCCCTACTGGGGCTGCAGTTTCAAAAGATTTCCAGGTGAATCTCATATATGTTAAATTTTGAGATGTCCCTCTCTAGATCAACAGTTCTCTCCTCTGTTAGAATCACCTGGATACTTTCTAAGCTGTTCTGATGCCTGGACTTGACTATGCACCAGTTACATCAGAAACTCTGGTGGAGAGGCACAGGTATCAGAATCGTCATTGCCATACACCAGTCTGAGGAAGAAATCCTCCCTAGAATTTGTGTCAGTAATTTATTAAGTTTTCAGTAAACATGCAACATAGAAATGAGAAGGAATCCAATAGCACTTAAAAATACAGAACTTTAGGGATGCCTGCCTGGTTCAGTGGTTGAGCACCTGCTTTTGGCTCAGGCTGTGATCCCAGGGTCCTGGGATCAAGTCCCATATTGGGCTCCCCGTGGTGAGCCTGCTTCTCCCTCTGCCTGTGCCTCTGCCTGTGTCTCTCATGAATAAATAAAATCTTTAAAAAAAAATACAGAACGTTACATGAAAGAGCTGTAGGTATGTTGCTCTCAAACTGAGAAGAATGAACAGAGCCCCTACATGAGTCAGAATCAGACATTCCGAAGGTGTGAGAAGTTGATCTCTTAACCTGGGAGACCTGGTCTTAGTTCGGCCCAAGTTTATGTGCTGTTAGTGCCCAGGCAGCTGAGAAATACTGCTAGTTGCGGGAACTAAGAACTATTCAGTCAGAAAGAAGGTGACACACATACAGTTCTTACCCATTTCTGATAAAGCAGGAAAGGGATTTAAAGAGATTATAGACAGATTGCCAACTTCAGGGGCCTTGAAGTAATTCATGTGTCCACAGGAGAAATGAATTTCCACACCAACCATGTGCTAGGACATGAGATTCAAGATGAGTTATGAATTCCTCAGACCCCTAAGACAATTATTAAATATATAACAACTCCAGGCAGAAAGAAGAGCCCTCTTTTTTGGTGGTCTGAAGATCCCAGAGGGAAAGACCATCAAGGGCTGTGCCTTTTTCTTTTCTTTTCCTTTTTAAAAAGATTTTATTTATTTATTCATGAGAGACAGAGAGAGGCAGAGACATAGGCAGGGGAGAAGCAGGCTCCCTAAGGGGAAGCGATGTGGGGCTCGATCCCAGGAATCCAGGATCATGATCTGAGCCAAAGGCAGACACAACCACTGAGCCGCCCAGATGCCCCAGTGCCTTTTTTCTGAGAGGATCTGGATTTAGGAGCCTCCCCTCTTCTTTCCAGCTATCCCAGTCCACGCTCAGTGAGCTTCAGAACACTATTCAAGGAATGTTCTGGGTCCTTCTCTTGATGGACTATATTTGGAAAGTGGTGAAGGATCTGTGGTGGTTAAAAATGATACTTTTTACATTTTTCCCTTTTCTGTTAAAAAAACATTTATTTATGATTTATGCTATAATTATTTACCTTTTGTGTTGTAGTCAAATTTTAAGAAGTGGGAGTGTACATAAGCAAGGAATAGGCTGGCAGAGGTAGGAAGAGGGCCATAAAATAAACAACCTGTTTAGGTAAAGGAGGTAAAAGGGATATTTATCCTTTAGGGAATATATTCAATAACACATTTTTTATTGAATATTTGAGGGTCTAGACACTGTTCTAGGTGCTCAGCACATAGTGGTAAACGAAAGAGCCATTCTTCTGACCTCATGTTACTTATAGACTAGGGAACACATAGCTATTAAATACACATACAGATAAATATATTTGTATTATAACAAACATCTATAATTGTGACAAGGCCTATAAAGGATAATTGTTGAAAAGAGAATAAACGGGGTCTGGTCAATGTAGATTTTGGCCAAAAGAATTAGAAAACAAAACAATGAGTCTCACTTAACAAGTGAAAATTCTCAGACAGGCCTAGACTCATCAGAAATGATGGTAAGGGCACCTGGGTGGCTTAGTCAGTTAAGCATCTGCCTTTGGCTCAGGTCATAATCCCAAGGGCCTGGAATCCAACCCCACATTGGGCTCCCTGATCAGTGGAGAGTCTGTTTCTCTCTTTCTCTCTCCCTCTGCCTCTCCTCCAGCTTGTGCTTGCACGCTCTCTCACTCAAATAAATAAATAAAATCTTAAAAAAAAATGATGGTAAGCTTGACTATAAGCAGCAGTCAATTAAAGATGAGGACAAAAAGTCCATTTATGCATGAGTCAAGGAAGGATTGAGAAGAAAATGCAAGGTCAAGCTAAGTGGTCCTACCCTAACATGAGCAGAATGTAATGATGATCTTGGTCAAAGACTACAGAAAACTTTGGAACTGAGAAAACTGTCTTGAGTCAGGGTGTAAAAGAACTTATTGGTCAACAGTAAAGCTGACATCTAAGCAAAAGTCACAGAAGCAAATGCAAATAGACACAGTGGTAAGCCGGCCCAAAGCAGAAAGAAGGTAAGGTCTTTTACCTTCTTCTTCCTATGAACAATGCAATGACTGGCTTCCCTGGCCTTGGCCAGTCAAAGGCTGGGAGTCTCAAAGGCTGTTAGAATGCAGCAGGGTTCCCAGGACAACACCTTTCTCCAAGCCCTGAAAGATTCTGCTTGAAAGCAAAACCACAGTCATAAAATATTGGAGAGGCAAGGACCATATAGTGTGTTTATTCCAATTCCTTACCCAATCTCATGATGGACCTCACAGATGCCTTCATTGGTCACCAGACAACCCCACATTGGCTAGGATCCTACAAGAGGTCTCAATGTCTCTGGTCCATAGTCTGATCCTCAGCCTCGACTCATTTATCTCTGACATGTTCTGTTAACTTGAAGCCAGTTCATACCTACGTGCAAAGGCTAGCTCCACACATAGGTTTAGGATAGCATTAGGGCCTTCTGTCATCTGTGGCTGCATACCCTCTGTATCCTTCCAAAGGCTTATTTCCTCTACACAATCCTCTGTTTAGACAAATGAATCTATTCATAGTTCATAGACATTCTTGATTCTTTACTCTTGTTCAAAGACCTTTTTTTGTGTCTCTCAGTTCCTATCAATTAAGACCTAGTTTGAATTCCAGCTCCCACAAGAAGTGTTCCTGACATTTCCAGTTACCTACACTTTTTGATCTATGTGTAATATACCATTCTAAGCACCACAAGGTTATCAGAAGCTAGCATAATCAAGCATATTAAATAAAGAATACTCATGGAGAATATTCAGAAAGTCATTTACTTTTGTCTCTCATAGACCTTGTCAATTTGTTTACTTCTCCATTCATTCATTCAGTCAGTCAGTCAGTCAGTAAATATTTATTGAATGCTTACTGTGTGTTAGGTGATATTCTAGGTCCTGAAGATATAGTAGTAAACAACATAGACAAAAATTCTTGCACTTGTAGAGCTTACAATCTAGTGGACAAGAAAAGCAATAAAACAAATGTCTAAGTGCAACATTTAGTAAGGGCTAACAGGAAAAATCTAGTAGGGAAAAGGAACATAAAGTATCAGCACCTTTAGGCAATGTCGCCTTATAAGTCCTCACTGATAGGATGTCTTTTGATTAAAGACCCAAAAAGGATGAGGATGTTAGCTAATAGATACCTGGTGGAGAGGCATCCCAGGTGGAAGGAATAAGTGCAAAGTTATGTACTTGTTATGAGGTGGCAGAGGCAATCCCTGGAATTGGTAATGTTTCAAGTTGGCCCTTTGTATCAGAACACATTCATAGGGTGTTCTTAAGAATTATCTCTGTTTCTCTCATGTAGGGAACACATATTTTCTAAGTTGCTTATGGTTCTTTCCTTAAGCCCTAGGAATCCCATGTTAACCCCTGCTTGATGTCACTACAACTTTGCAGGCAATCTGCAAAATATGACGATCTCATATTGGTAGAACACTAAACTGTGAGTCTTCAGACTTTAGATTTTCCAGGCATTAATTAGACATTATCCCAATAGGTCCTTGAACTCTTTGCATGGACATATTAAGCTGCTGGAGATCCTATTATAACACCTATTCAGGTAAAAGCCAGATAACCTTCTATACCTTCCTCTTGGTGGAAAGATAAGGATGTTTGGGGTTCTTTTAATCACATTTTTTCTTGGCCTCTTTAATTTCTTTTCTTAACTGTAAGTAGCAATCAGCAAAGGATCACATAAAGTCTTGCTTGGATGGTCTCAAACCTCACTTTATAATATGACATATATTTGGTGGGGAGGAGCTCAGCTGAAACTGAGATTAAGTAGTGCCAGTTAATGTAACAAAATTATGTTTGGGTCCTGCAAACGGGGGATGATGACTCGTACCCAGCTACCTACTGCATATATACAGCTCCTTCGATCTTGTGCTGCAATTTCCTCTACCACTCATTTGGTACTTAACACATAGTGCCTTGAGTTATTTATTTTTAATTAATATTTAATTATAAAGTCGTACTTCAATAAATTAACTATATAAGTATTTAAAATATTGCACATGCCATGGAATCAATGTGCATCCTCCAGCAATACATGAAAATCCATTATTTTTATACAAATTTCTGTTACTTAATCTCTTTATTCATACCTTCTTCATCTCTAGCTGACATTCTAGTCCCTGACTCACTGATCACATCTTTTGTGAATATCCAATAACTCTAGAACATCATAGGTTCTTCATAATTGCTTGGTGATGAGGATGATGTACTTTCTGAGTATAGAAAAATTATAACTAAGTAGATGTAGGAGTTGAAGTCACACATCAATGCAATCATCCCACTGAATCCTCTTATATGTAAAGATGAGTATAAGAAATGTATAAAAAGTTTGTAATTTCTCTACGCCATTTTGAGACTATAGTTGCTTGCTTCTTAGACAATTTCCTGCAATTTGTTGGCACTGGTACTTCAGTCCTGGTCTGTAGTTGTCATAGAAAAGTCAAACCTTGAGACTGATTTGAAGATGGGGTTTTTACTTTTATTTATTTGCTCATACATCTATTCATGAAAACATTTTGTTATTTCTGGTTTAAGATGCGACATGAAGAGCCTGGAATTTGCCAATCCCATCCTGACACCAAGAAAAAAGCTGGACCACACTGCAAAGCAATGACATCTCTTGTGCTCAACAGAAAGATGAGGTTGCAAGAAAATCCTCCATTCTGAAACCTGGAAAGACGCACAGCTCCAGGGAGATACAGCTGAGATCTGTTGACTTGTTCCCAAAGTTGCTGGAACCATGAACTGTCAAGAACACTGAAATAGTAATTTTGATGAATTGCAGGAGGCTGAGTGTAGATTAGCCTGAGAGTGACAAATTCCTGAGGACTCAGTCTTAAGGGACTCCACACTTTTGTGAATGTCACCTCTAAGGACCTCACCAGATTTCCATGGTGAAGATCTGAGAAAGATCCCCTCATGGCTTTGGCATGGGGAGAGGAAAAATAATCATTGAGACATACACCAAGAGATTTCTCCATGATAAAGGCCTATACTTCAGAGGGAAGGACTTTAGCAACATTTTATCCCAGTCAAGGAAAGGGCATTCCTCCCATTCCAGCATCCTGTAGACTTCCTGTTTTACCGAAGGGAGTGGGAGTGAGGAATAGAGTCAACAGATGTCAGAGTTTCAAGGAGGTAGATTGAGGATGGCACATCCAGGAGAGGGAGAAAAGATCAGGTGGAAAGAAGTTACACCACTGGAAAGTCACTAGTGAAGGTCATAGCCCCAAGACACAAACACAAGCACTTAGATTTGGTTGTAAGATTATAGAATGTTTCCCCTTTCCACTCCTTGCCACCATACCAACAGACTCCAATATAATAACAGTGGCCTGCAGTTGAGAAAGCTGTAAGATACAGACTCTCTGAGAAGGAGTACATAGGGAAGCCCAAAGTCTGGAAGAAAGACCAAAACAAGGACACTAGAGAAATCTGAATTTCTGACATTTATGGCACTAAACAGTCTAACTCCCAGCCTGATTAAAATAGACCCTCACACTGAAGGCTTATCAACCTCAGTTCTTATTACCTAATACCACATTTTCTGCTTTCAACAGAAAATTACAAGGCATGCCAAAAAGCAAGTGGAAACATAGCCTGAAGAGACAGAGCAGTCCTCAGAACTGGATTTAGATATGACACAGATGTTGAAATTATCAGACAGGGAATTTAAATAGCTGTGATTAATATGTTAAGGGCACTAGTGGAAAAAAAGTAAGCAACATACAAGAAAGGATGGGTAATGTAAGCAAAGAGATGGAATTGCTAAGATAGAATAAAAAAGAAATGTTAGAAATTAGAAATACTATAAAAGAAATAAAGAATGCCTTCAAAGCGTTCATCAGGAGACTCAACACAACCTAGGCAAGAATCAGTGAGCAGGGGGATAAAGAAATGCAAATGGAAAAGGGAATGGGGGGAGGGGACCCAAATGGACCATCCACGAACTGTGAGATAAGTTTCAAGGGTATAAAATATCAAGGAGAAGCATGAGGGAATAGAATAGAAAAGAATATGCAGTGATAATGAGAACTTTCCAAAATTAATGATAGACACCAAACCATAGATCCAGGCAGTTCAGAGAGCAAGAATCAGTATTTTCCAAAAAATCTACACCTAGGCATATCATTCAGATTTCCAAAAATCAAAGGCAGAAAAATCTTGAAAGAAGTGAGAGGGGGGAAAAAGCATTGTACATATAGAGGAAGAAGGATAATAAATACAGTGGACTTCTCATCAGAAACCATGCATGCCTTCAAGAAGACAGTGGAATAAAATATTTAAGATGTTAAAATGAACAGACTACCGGCCTAGAACTCTGCATCCCACAAAGTTGTCCTTCAAACTGAAGGAGAAATAAAGATGTTCTCTGACAAACAAAAACCAAAGGAATTTATCACCGGTAGGTCTGTCCTACAAGAAATGTTAAAAAGAAGTTCCTCAGTGGAAGGAAAGTGATATAGGTCAGAAACAGAAATCTATATAAAGAAAAGAAGAACGTCAGAGAAGGAATAAATGAAGCACCTGTCCCCAAGTGGATAGAACCACATCTGTCTCATCTTGGCATAACAAGTTCACATCTACATCTGTGAATGATGAGTATATTTTGTAAGGAAACAGTCTATTCTTGCAATCTTGCAATTGAATAAAAAATAATCACGTGCTGAATTTTGTTTCTTGTAGGCTTCTAAATAGTGAATTGAAAGTTTGGAACTGGTAAAAAAAATATTAAATTTGTACTTTAGGAAAGCTCTATTACCTAGGTCTGTGTAGGTATGTTGCGTATGGAAACGCATGTTTATTCTAGTGACTTAAGATCTGGGATAAGTAAAAGGTACGTAAAGGAAGAAACAACTTAGAAGAGACAATGCTTTAGTAAACTCTTCGATAAAAAAACACAAAACTTTCTTAAATAATATTGCCATGCATTATAGTTAAAAACTGCATAGAGCAAGCTTCTATAGGTAAAAATTTGGTGTACTTTTAACATGTTTTTTGAGCATCTTCTATGTGCCAGGTGATAGAGCTACCAAGATGATTAAACCATGATTAAGATGAGAAACTAATTACATGGCGGTGCCAGTTGAATTTTAGTTGAAGCTAACTCTACACTTTGCTGAATTGCTAAAGCATATAAAATTAAAGGCTTCTTGATGACAGGGCTAAACCATTTATCTAGATAGTTCTACTCTTGGTGCAATGCCTAACACATAATAGGTGCACAACAAATGTTTGTTAAATAGAAGTTTACAGGGTTGGCATACTACTACCTGCTGGGCAAATCTGGCTTACCAGCCATATGCAGTGTGTGTCCTGTCTTTGGAGCACTCTCAAGTTGAAGATGACTTGTATATTTTTAAGAGACTGTAAAACATACACGCACACCCCACTATGTGACAGAGACCATAAGTGGTCGCAAAGCCTACGGTATTTGCTATCTTGCCTTTTATAGAAAACATTTCCCGACCTTTGCTTTATTAGGGTGCTCCTTCCAGGTCCTCCTGAAATTTGTCTTGGCTTACGGTTTCTTCTTGGATCATGATATGATCCTTTAGCACTAAGGTTTGTTAAAGCCTTTCTTAGCTTTCAGTTTTTGCTCCGATCCCAGAACAAATGACTGGCACACCCAGCTTCAGCTATAGGCCACTTAATATGACCCACTCAATTTCCTTACTTAACACTTGAATCGGCAAAAAGGCTGTGTCATTCTCTTTGGCTTCCTGACAACTGCTTCACCAAACAGTTGGAGGAAAAAGGTAAGAGCTAGCCACTAGCCACGTATGACACCGATGTCCATGAGGGTCCTCCTCGTGGATTGCCTTGACTACTCTTTCATCTCCCTTTCAGCCATGCATACTCCTGTTCCCTCTCATCAAGTGTTCAGCCTGAATGGTCCCATCAGCAATGACCGTAGCCCACTGGCCATAGATACAAATGACCCCAACAAGAGAGGTGCTTGTAGAGTAGGTCAGAGAAAGCGCATGGCTCCTGCAATACTGTAAACTTAAAAACAAAATATACGTTCAAATGAATTTTGGGACAAGTAAAAACACACAAAACACATTCAATTACAGGATGCAACTCTATGTGTGTGTGTTTGAACTAAACTCTATCAGTGATTTTCCAGGGCAGAGAAGATTTCATCTCCATCCCCCACCCCCGGTTTCACCACATGCTCAATAAATATTGATTACGTGAGGAGAAGGGAAGGGCGTCTGCAAGAGCTTTGAGTTCTTGTAAAGTGTGACACCATAGAGTGCCAAATCTGATTAATTCTGTGTAAGTACATCTAGGGCTGTGCAAGAATCTCCTTGTCAGTCCAAAACACAACCAATTAATAGAGAAAGCCAGTCATTTTGTATCTTCAAACCGGAGATCTGTAACAAAGGCCAGAATATATAAGTGATGAATATTTAGACTTAAACTTTTTGCTACAGCCAATGACTGGGGGGATTCTTTGTGCAGTTGGGTGTATTGCTGCATTTTCATGTGTCCCCAGAGTATTGCCAATTCAGGGGATATATAAGTAACCACTAACTCTTCAGAAATTGCTATTTAGTTCCCTTTTATTGTTTGTTTTCCTCTGAAGCAGAGGTCAAACTTGTTACATGTGCACTGTACCACCTATATGGGAAAAGACCAAGATCAACAGAGCCTTGGTCTTGATCTGGCCGGCACTTGGTCAAAGCAGCGGGGATGCCAGACCTTCCCTTTCTCACAGGCACTTTGGAACCTGGGTTGGGTTTCTGTGAATAGGAGCACACTACTAGCTCTGTGTTTCACTTGGAGCTCTTGTTTTTAAGGCCACCTATTAACTTTTTGCTCAGCCTCTCCCCAAATGCTCTCCTACTCCGCTGAACAATGTCTTACTGAAGATAAAAGATGTAGATGTGGTGTGAAAAAGGGAGGAAACTTGGTTCACCCCCCGCCCCCCACAATGGCCTTATTTATGGGTTTCAGATGGTGACAGGGATGTTTATATGAACCTTACCCAAACTGCCTGAACCTCTGGGGTCTGCAAAGATCAGCCTGCAAATTTCACGAGAACAGAACTTTTTTTCAGGAGTTGGGGGTTGGGGGTGGTGGTGACTAAGATTTCCTGTACTTCCTGCTTTAGAGCTGCTGGAAATGAGACAAAAACTGTATTTCAGGATTTCAGTACCTGGCCCCAGCTGGAATCTGCACATACAGATGTGCACAAAGAAGGGGCACATGTGCACGTATGCTCGCACACAGGCAAAACATCTTGTATACTCACACAAATTTTATCTAAAACATGCGCACAGGATTTTCCATCCCCCCCCCACCCCAAATTGGGGTTGAATTCCAAAACATTTCATAAAGGCCTTTCAAAGTTTCAAAACCAAGGGGAACAACGGTCTGATTTTGGGGAAAATGTTTAGTTCCTTATTATTTACCGTAAATCAGCCTGAAGACGCCAGAGGGAAAAGAGGAGCAAAAACAAAGAAAGGAAAACCTAATGGGCAAATGTAACTCATTAAGGCCGCGAGTGGTGGCTGCAGGATACTCCCAACACTTTCCAGTCCGTCCACCTCCTCTTCCCGGGTGCTGAAACCATTGTTCCCAAGTGGATTTAGAGCATCCCCACCGCAGTGGGGCAGGCACCCCTCCCGTGGGCCAAGATGAGGACAACAGCATTCCCGCTGGGGGGACACTGCTCCCCTAAATCCAATAGATGCAGAAAGTTAGGGGAGAGGCCTGGGAAGAAGGTTGACAAAGAATCGGGGTAGAGGCAGATTGAAAACAGCAAATTAAGTGATGTCGGATTGACCTTCAAGTCATCTGGCTGTCAAAGACAGACTGTCAGGATGTGACTTGGATACCACGCAGGTTGTTGCCCACATAGAGTGGCACCCCCGGACACGTGCGTCCTCCTAAGGACTGGCCTTTGTGCATGCGATGAGCCAGCAGGTCATTAATGTGCGGCGCGAGCAGGAGGGGCCGTGGAACCCAGAGCAGGCGTGCTTGAAAGGGAGAGTCAGAATTTCCAGTAACCCCTTTCAGTTGGCAGAGCTCTGATTGGAACCATGTGACAATTTTAGGCGATGTACCATAGGCGGCCAATTTATTACATATGGCAATATGATTAATGGTATCAAATGCCTTTTTTTGGTAACATCCAAGAACACTCTACCAGCCAACTGCTTGGAGTCCAAGGCAGTGAAAATCTGTTCCATGAATTTAAAGTCAGGCAGACGAGGTTAAATGAGAGAGGGCCAGACGCCAAGGCAATGATTACAAAGTAAGTTGTTTCAAAAAGAGCAGAATGTTTTAAATCTGGTCTTGAACAAATCCCATCCAGGCCCCACCTACCCCAACCTTTTTTTTTTTTTAATTTCCCTTCCCCCCTTGTTTCTTGATGTGAAAGCCCTAACAGCTACAGTCTGCAAGACATTTCTGAAGCCAGGCTGTCTTCCACGTGCCCAGAACCTCTTCCAGGACTGGGTGAATCTGCACAGACTCCGAGTGGATCTGTTTTTGGAATCCTGCAGTGGGCTGGGTGTGGAGGGGAGCTGCAACGACCAGCAGAATGGGTGCTGGGAGAGATGCCCTCCCCGGGGGGCAGGTGGAAGGGCTCAGGCTCCTCACACTCCCTTTAGGGACTGGGGGCCCTTTCAGCTCCCTCATCTCTGGGAGGAAGAAAGGTTTCCCTGGACTTGGAACATGTTTGTGAAATGACTGGGAGGTGCTCTCACACAAGACAAGATTGGCCAGGGGAGTGAACTGTGAGGAAGGTTGCTTATCTTGGGAGTTTGAGGAATGAGGATCAAGAATGGAGAAGACTTTCAAGACACAGAGTCTCCAGATGTGACTTGTTCCCCAAAATGTCTCCCCACAAGGCATAATGGGCACTTACTGCATATTTGTTAAAGAAAGGAGTGTAACATCATCCCCTTCCTTGAGGTTTGCTAGTGGACCTAAGCCCATTTCGTCCAAGTTGTGAGTCACTGCTTTTGCAGGGGATTTTACAAAAACTCCGACCATTTTGGCCAAGATCCCACCAGGCAGTGGGCACCCTGATAGGTGGGATCGGTTGTAATCTATATAATGTATTTTTATGGGCTATAAATTGGTAGCTTGTAGTTGTTTCTGGTAGAGGAAAATGGGTCTCCAACTCTGAGGTTTGTGGGTTAATTTTTTCCCTTTTTTGGTGAGAACAAAATCTGGCCAGTTATTTAGGGATTAAATCTGTTACTCAGGGCTCAGTTTTCAATCTTTGGATTTGATATTTTAGACCTAGTCAGAGGGTCCTAGATTCTGTCTCTGGCAAGGCTCCCCTCTGCCACTCCACAAAAAAAAAAAAAAAAACAAAACTGAAAAAGAAAGCATCAGTAAATAATGAAAATATGTGGAGATCAGGTGACTGAGCCAGGCAGAAGAGTAAAGAGGAGTTCAAAATGAGGCAAAAACATCTTGAGAGCGAGATTGAACCTTAACATAGAGCAACTAGGCAGTTGCATTGTGATGCTACCCTGTAGCATCACAGGGGAACTTGGGGACTAAGTGGTAGCCTGAAATCCAGAGGATTCTCCTCAGCTTGCTTGCTCTGTTGGACTTTTTTCAACCCATTCCAGCATACTGTGTGAAGGCTGAATGATAGGGGTTGACTATGTTCTGGTAAATTCCTCCATGAACACCACAATCTAATCGTTGAAAATGATTTAAAAACCAAGATGTAAGATCAACTCAACCCTCCTCCCCCATATTTAAAATGAATCCCAGGCAATTAGTTCTCCCCTCTAATACATGATTACTTCTCCCAAGTGAATCACACTCACTTTTAAATAAAAATTTCCTTTCAATACATCTTCTTTGAAGGCCAAACTGGAGCAGTGTACAGAACTGCTGGAATTAACAAATCAGTCTGTCAGTTATACTGGGTGGAGAGTTGTTTCTCTTTGTAGCTTTTTTTACTGCAATGTCGAATTATACAACAGCATACATCGTATTAGTTTCCTATTGCTGCTGTAACAAGTTACTGCACACTTTTTGGCTCAAAACAATCCAAGTTTATTATCTTACGGTTTTAGAGGCCAAAAGTCCAAAATGGGTTTCATTTGGATAAAAGTGAGATGTTGACCTGGCTGCCTTCCTTTTGGAGGCTCTCGGGGGAGAATCCACTCCCTTGCCTCTTCCTCCTTCCAGAGGTTTCCCACATTCTTAGACATGTGGTCCCTTCCTGCATTTTCAAAGCCAGTAGCATAGTATCTTCAAATCTCTCTCTGCTTCTGCTATCACATCTCCTTCCTTGACCTTGACGCTCCCGTTTCCCTTTTATAAGGACACTTGTGATTTCATGGGGCCCACCCAGATAACCCGGGATAATGTCTCAGTCTCAAAATCTTCAGTTTAGTCACATCTGTAAATTTCTTTCACCATGTAAGGTAACATATTCGAGACTTTTGGGCATTAGGACATGGACATTTTTTTGGGGGGGGGGGGCATTATGCTGCCTAACCCAACCATCATGATGCAGGAAAGAAAAGAAGAGAAACAAAAGTAATCAGAAAAGCATACAAGAAGGTTATGGGTAGAGACAAAGAAGCGATCAGCAACTCTCTGCTCAGCCTCTCTGCTAGTGTTGCCCACTTTATTCATAACCTGAGAGCAGGGCTTGGTGGAAGAGGAAGCATGGTACCGAGTGCCTACTCTGTGCCAAGATGACACTCATCAAATTCTTACCTGGACTGATGACAAATGGAAGCCTGGAGAAGTTAAGAGACTTTCCCAACGTGGCATAACTATAAATGACAGTACAAACCAAGATCTTGATCCATGTCTCCCTGATTCCACCATCCCCATACATAACTGCAGCATTTTCTGCTTCTTGTGTCTAATAAAGAGAAGGAAACAGCTAACACGGGGAGGAAGGGGAAGGTTGTGAGACCAGTGACATGTTTTCCCACCTCTTAAATCAACCTGTGGAAGGACACAGTCTATAGCCCTGCCTGAGATTCTGGTGTTTATCATTAATGTCTCATCACTGTTCACTCTTGCTTTGCTTTCCACTGTTCTTCACTAACTGGGTCCTTGATCAAGGCCTAAATAGGCCTAAATGACCTATCTATCAATCTTCTAGAACCTTGTTCTAATTTCCCTGCCCTCCTAGAGACAGGAGAGAATCTAGCTACCCAGTGACTCATGGCTATGCCATCACTGACTCTTGTCGTTGTCATTATTTTAATAACTGAAGCCAAACCAACAGGATTTCCCAGTTACTAAGAGCCTAGCCATGAACTAATTTATGTATTCAGGATATTGTCTGGGGACCCTAACTATGCTAATATCGTTAGAATACTAAAAATTGCAATGAAAAGAAATCCCAAAATACGTAGAGAGAAATTAAATTTCAAACAATAGTCCTGGTACAGGCTGAAACCACCAGTAGGAAACAAAACAAAACAAAACAAAACAAAAAAACAACTTTCAGCTAACATATAGGTGGAGGGAAAAATGACTTTTATGTAATTCCTACCTAGTTTTCGTGCACATTGTTCTGCAAGCCAGAGAAATTCTAATCTTTAAAGGCTTCTAAATCTAAGAGATGGGACTATGCGGTAATGTGACCCATTCCTGTTGCCACAATTTGCTTCCATAAAGCAGTCACAGCTCATACAGTGTAATAGAATTGACAGATGTCAGGCCCTGGCCAGGGAACATAATTGTTGCCAAACTTCCTTGAAAGGAACTTTTGCTACAAGTGTTGGGTACAAGTAATTCAAGATGTAAAATCTGCGGATAGCCCCAGAGTGGCACCGGCTGCCTCAGGCTCCATGGCACTTTCTGGGAATAGAAGAAAGCATTAATTTTGCCTAATTATTAAGACAAATCTTCACTTATTATCTTAACAGTAATAATAACACAATCTCTAAAACAAAAGACTCTTAAAATTAGAGCATATTTAGATCAAAATCATGGCTTAGGGCAAAATGCTAGTTCTCATGACTGTAACTTGCAAATTTTCCTCTGTTGAACCTAAAGTATTATGGGTCCTAATAAGAAAGCATGAACTTTTGTATTTTGAACCCTGACTGGCAAATTTATAAATACCGATCTTTTGTGCACATAGACCCCACAAAAGGTCTATGACCTTAGAATGTAGTTTTATCATTTTAAAAAATTGCAGTTAAAAAAATAAAAATAAAAATAAAAAAATTGCAGTTGCTCCCATGTTTATCATTAGTATTGTGGAACTTTTGGGACAAAAAGATTTACATTTTTCATAGCCTTTTCTTCTTTGTCTGTTCCAAATCCCAACAGAGTCAAGAGAAGATAGATTCCTGTCTTTTTGATTTATCCCAAGACTTCCCTGGTCTGCTGGAGCTGTGATTCAGTGATTCTCTTCTTTGGTACCAAAATGGAACGCACAGTTTTAACTGTCTCTGAAACTTGGTTTTGGAAAGGCTCAGATGTAAGGGAAGTAGAATATGGCTCATTTCATTTTCATGCTTGCTATCATTCTCATTATATGCCAACTGAAGTCAGTTCTGTAAATGCCAACCCAATAAATAGGAATAGAAACAGAAACAGAAACAGAAACAGAAATAGAAATAGCCAACAAATTAAAAAGTAGATCTTTGGTGAAATTTATAGGGTAACATTTCCTCTAAGTGAAGTTCCCTGTACCATACTCTCCTTGTACTAATGGCTCTCAAACTAGAGTATGTGCCCCAGTGACCCACAAGTTTGTGAAAATGTAGGTTTCTGGACCCAACCCCTGGAGTAGGAGAACCTGAGATTTTGCCTTTTCTTTTCTTTTCTTTTCTTTTCTTTTCTTTTCTTTTCTTTTCTTTTCTTTTCTCTTTTCTTTTCTTTTCTTTCTTTCTCTTTCTTTCTTTCTCTTTCTTTTGTCTTTCTTTCTTCTTTCTTTCTTTCTTTTTTTTTTCTTTCTTTCTTTCTTTCTTTCTTTCTTTCTTTCTTTCTTTCTTTCTTTTTTTCTTTCTTTCTTCTTTCTTTCTTTAAGATTTTATTTATTTATTCATGAATGACACAGGGAGAGATGCAGAGAGGTTGGCAGGCTCCATGTGGGGAGCTGGATTCGAGACTCTACCCCTGGACTCCGGGATGACGGACGCCCTGAGCTGAAGGCAGAAGCTCAACCACTGAGCCACCCAGGCATCCTGAGAATTTGTTTTTCTAGCCAGTTCTCTAATAAGACACTAATGATGCTAGTATGAGGACCCCACTTGCAAACCACCACTGTACGGCGTCACCTGAATGTATAAACCTATGTCAAGAATGCTTATTTAGAGATAATGATAAAATGGAGAAAAACCATGTGCAGTAAAAATCAGAAAATTTTAAGTACTTATTATGTGTTAAGAACCGTTCCCTGTGCTTTAGGGATGTTAACTCATCCAGTTGTCAACGGCCCTTGAAGGCAAACATATCGATCACCTCCATTGTACAGATGGAGAAAGTGAGGCTTAGTGACGTTGCAGGACTTAGCTGAGATGCCCAGCTGTAGGTGGTAGGACAGAGAGGGGGACCCCAATTCTCAGACTCCAAGCTGGCATCCTTCACCGCTTCCCAGTGCCACCCCCCAGGTGCTAGCTGACAAATCCGATGGCGTGTGTTTCTGTAGCTGCAGTGGCGGGGCTGGAAGCGGTGCGGCCAGACAGGGGCGGAAAGGGTGCGTGCGGCTGTGCGGCCTCCCCGCCAAGGCTCGCTCCGGAGAAACATTTCCATAACAAAGGCAAGTTCTCCTCTCCGCGAGGAGCGGGCAGGGAGTTGCAAGTGTTCGCCTCTGATGTGATCCACATTTAATGCTTATCTGGGTGAGAGGGAATTTGATTAGAGCAGATACAAAGCACAATTCAGAGAACAAAACCACTAATTCAAAGGTGGGTTTCCTACGGATGTAAAATACTGCAAGCCTGTTAAAAGGACTGAGGAGAATTCCACCGAGGAGTGGCTTATATTGTGTCTGATTTCTCAGACTGGGGCACTGCCAAGGGGGTCTGCTCGGCTTCTTGGGCGGCCTGGGGAGTGGGCAACGCCGGCGCCTCCGGCGGGCTCAGGAGGGGGCAAGGGTGCCGGTAGGTCCCGCAGGCCCTGCTCCCGCTCCCTCTGGCTCACCCAGGAAGCTGCTCTCTGCATGGGGGGCTTCCCAGCCTGGAAGCATCCAAGTACGCAGTGCCTTGGTATCTTTGTTTTCCTTTCGGCTAATTTTATCAAGGTGTGCGGTCATTATTAGCCAGATCACAAAAGTAAGAGCTCATTAATATGTATCAGCTCCAAAGCCTATGATTTCATCTGTTAATTTGATCTTGTTTTTCCTTGTTTATGGCAATTAAATCAGACCTTGGTAAATCTGAAAACAAAACAAAACAAAACAAAACAAAAAAGGAGCCACCAGCAAGCACAAGCTATTATGATCACTCATTAGAAAGCCAAGCAGACTCTCTGATAGATCGTGCCAGGGTTTTTAAGGAATAGATGATTACCTGCTTAAACAGCATGGAAGCTACCAGTAAAATGTAGCAAAATGATTAAAGAAAAAAAAAAAAGAACACCCCCATTACATCCAAGTGTAACAGATGGACAGTTGTACTTTGGGGAATGTTCACAGAGCCTGTTTCCTCCCCTTCAAGCTAGGGAGGGCAGAAGCCACAGGCCCTCCTGGGCACAGAGGAGAGACAGCTTCTTCCCCCCTGCCCTCCCTCGCCCTCCCTTGCCCTCCCTCGCCCTCTCCTGCTTCCTCCTGGCGACTGTGGGCAGCACTGCTCAGCTGCTACTCAGGCCTCCCTCGAAGCCCTGCAGCGGGGAAGAGGAGCAGAAGCGCGCAGCACCAGGGGCTGAATAGGTGGGGAGGAGGTGTGCGGAGCTGGGCCACCCTAAATGACAGGACGGACGCGATCTTTCCTGTCGCGGTGAGGCTGCTCGTGATCAGGCCCGGTGCTAACAGGCCAGGCCCTCCTCAGTCGGCCCCTCGCTGTCTGAAGGATCCTCCTCTGTTTGGGGGGCCACCACCTCGTGGATCTTCCTGGCAGGCAGAGGAGCCAGTGGAAGTGGAAAGTGCCAAACACTGGTTCTCCCGGGTTCCCCGGGGGCTAGGACACCGACATGGCCTAGTCTGGAGTTAGGGGGGCCTTGGAGACCCTCTCTCTGGTTCTGGGACGTCGGGGCAGTGGTGCTCGTGGCCAGCAGCCTGGAGCCTTGGAGGGACCTGCCCCAGCGTCTGGACCCGGTGGCGCCAGCAGAGCTCCCCTTGGAAGTGTTCCGTGGTAGGAGTTTGGACATCGTCCCCCAAATCTGGTTTGACTTCAGGTGTTTCGGTGTTTCTGTGAACACTAACCGGTGTCTGAAAACCACAACTTTGTGCTTAACTGGGCCTGAGTTGGTTTCTGTTGCCTTCCTGCAAGAACTCTGACCCTCGAAGGGCAGTGAGCCTAGCGCTGTGCGCAAGGCAGGGGCTGAGGGGGTTGGGGATGGTGGGAAGGGGCCCGGGATCCCTATCTCACGTGCCCTCGGGGTCAGGCCAGGTTTGAAAGGTCTCAGCTGAGCTTTTACAGGGAAAGCTCCTTTCCTGGGAAGTTTTCTTTAAAATCTCTCTCCCCACCCCCCCAACCCTTGTCTCCATATAATCCTGCTATTTCTTTAAGCTCCTCTGTAGCAATCTGGCCCCGTTTGCCTCTGAGGTCTCTGCAGGGATCTGTGTTCAGCCAACTTGGCATCTTGCTATCTTCCGGTCTCCTCACACCTTGGTCTGGCTCATCCCAGTGCCTGCAGGTCTGTCTGCTTGAAGAGCATCCAGCTCCTCCCAATTCCTTTGTCTTTCAGCCTTTCTTCCCATTTCCAGTCTTCCTACCAAACCCAGGAGCAGGTTGAAAACGGGTCTCCTAGAGTTCATTGTCTTTATTCCCTGACTTTTCTCCTTTCCTTAAATTCTGGCATCTGACCTTTTTTATGGTTGATTCTATAGTCTCCCCTGGCCCCCAACACACTCACTCTTTTTAGATTCTTGACTGGTTTCTCTGTCATGGGGCTTTTTCTGCCTCTACAGTAGAAAATTTCCCCCGACACCCTCCAAAAATTGATTCGAAAGTGTTGGCTTGCCAATTTGTCCTTGTAAGAGGAATTTGGATAGCTGAGACCCTATCACTCCACAGTTCTGACCCAGAGGTGCTTTGTGAAGTTACCAAAAGAAATTGTCATCTACTCTCTTATCTACTAATTACCCGTGTTTTGCTGGCATTCGCTTCCCTTACTATTGCTTATTATTGCAGGTTATCCAGTGCCTCACAAAGTCCCTTCAAATTATTCCTGGGAGTTCTCAGGGGGTTTCGCTCATGTGCTCATGAATAACTACTGTCAGCTACCAGGTGGTGTCCATCAATTTTTTTTCTCATCTGCTCTGGCCCCCTTCGTTGATATCGGCTGCTGAGACTTCTGCTGCCTGCCAAGGAGTATGGACCTGCCTTGTCAACGACTCGAGCAGCAGGTGAGTTGCCCTGGTGGAGCCCCGGTGCCGTGGGCTCCGCCGTGACTGCTGGGCACTGCCACCGCAGGTCGTCGCGATGCCCCGGCTGTGCTGTGTCCTCTCCCTGCCTTAGAAGGGCATGCGGCCTCTCTCTTTTTGTAGGATGCTTTGCCATACATGGGTCTATGGGGACCCTAAGGATTTTGGTAGAAAGTAAACCTTTCGCTTTTTATTTCTTATTCTCCTGTCTGCTAAGTACTCACCTCTCTCTTAGAAGAATAGAAGATTTACTCTCAGGCCAAAAGAAAAAAAGGACTTGTCTGTCTGAGCCCCTCTTCCATCTGGGGCTCTTCAGCTGCCTGGGGACCTGGTCTCTCAGGCAAATCAATTTCCAGTGGGCCACCCTGCTGGCTGGTCCGGCGTGGTGGGCCTGCCCAAGTGGAGATGGGACCCTTTAGTTCAAGCAGGACCACTTCCCACACTGGTCAAGGGGTCTATTTGTCAGACTTTGGCCATGAAGTTGCTAGAATGGTTTTTTCCAGCTTGGGAAACTCTAGTAGCTAACCGACAAGGCCAAGGCTTTTCACGCCAAAGGTGTGTGTTTTCTACATTAGAAACCCTGGAGAGATGAGACCACCCCCAACTCCTCCCTCTTCCCCCCCTTCCCAGCCTCACTGAACAACAAGGTTTCATTCCAGGCTGGTAGTCACCAGTCACCAAGTACCCTATTCCACAACCTCTTTCTAAACTCCTGATCTTGGGTCGGCCCTCTTAAGTTTCTCGCCCCATTCTTGCAATTCTTCTTATAGGTTTTGTCACATCTGTGACACAAAAAACTTACTGCGTGATTCATTATTTAATGCCCGTGTTTTTCCCAGGAGAGCAGGTTGAGGAGGACTGTGTTTGCCTGTTTCCTGCTGTATTTTCAGTATCTACAGCTTTGCCTGGCATTTGACATCTAATAGAAGCTCAATAAATATTTACTGAACAACTGCATGAATATTTGAGATCTGTAATTGTAATTGCTAAACTGAACTAAAATCTCTTGTTTTGGGGAAAACAGAGTGAACTCGATTCTTTTCCTTTAGGTGGTTCCTTGGGGGTTAGAGAGAAGATATGAGTCTATGGGGATAGTTTCTCCATTACATAAAGTCATCTCAGGCCTACTATACCTGTCTCTACCCAGGGTTATCACCCCCCAAAGAGTTGTAGTGGTTGGTGAGAATAATAACTGGAAGAATATAATCAGGGCTATTCCCAAGCAAAATTATGAAGTAAGGGATGTTTATTTTTGAGACGGAAAGCCTCCCTGCAATATTAAGCAACTTCTAGTATCATCTTCAAAAATTCAAAATCTACAGAACCCACAGGTCTGGAAAATGGTTTTGTAGAAGCTATCATTACCAGTTATTGACATATCACAGCTGGAGTTATCTTATATCTCTTATGAGCACATGAAAACATGTGCTCACAAACACTGTTACAATATTGTAGATTTCTGAAACCGCATTTCTCCAAATCCCTGAAGATTTGCTTTAAATCACTACTGCACCCTCCCCAGAATGGGAATGCCCACTCCTTTCTTTGGCCTTGGGTTGGGGGACATTTATTGCTTACCAAATACCCATATACACTCCCACATTTTCCAGCTACCTGTAGTCAGGTGGAGCCAGAAACATGACTTTTAGTAGTGAATGGACTGTAAAGAGAAACTGCATGTGTTGCTTCCTGGCCAGGGTGTTTTAGATCTTTCAGCTCCACCTCTCATTTATGGAGGCCTCATACAGAGAAGTCAGAGTGTCCATCAGCCTTAGACCCTGATCACTACTTCCTGCTAACTCATGACAGATAGAGAGCACAGGTGAGAAATGGATCTTTGTCTCAGCATAGATGGAGCAAAGTCTGTCGAGATTTCTACTCAGATGCTTGATTGAATAGGGTTAGTATAAACACTACCTAGATGTGCACAGTTAAAAAAGAACCAATTACAGGTGGAGATACCAGAGATTAGAGATGGCTGGAAGCCCTTACCACCCTGAGGTGTGAAGGGATAGGAGGATATATGGTGTCGAGCCATGGAGAGAAGCCACAGAGAAGAGATAGAGCCTTTGCCAAGGCTGTACTGTCAAAGGAGAGAGGGAACAGACAAGAAATACCCAGGCCCCTCTCTGTACCCCCTTCCCTTTCTCACCAGTATCCTGAGTGTGCCTCTCATAGGAACCTTACCAGGAACCAGACATTATGTGAGCCTGGGTGATACAGTTTGTAAGGGTTAGCCTAGAGGGGTACAGTAAAGAGGGGAGAAAGGAGTGGGCCTGATGGGAGCTAGTGGAGAGTATCCAAGACAAGGAACATCAGCCAGCCCAGCCTAAATAAGATTGGCCCCGCTAAGCTGTGTTCCTGGCCCCTTGGATCATCTACTGTGCTGTAACACCCTGATCTAGGTGGATGTTATTTCTCCAGCTGTGGATTGTTGCCTGCTTTCAAGCAGGTTCACAGTGGTGCATTCTCTTTATACTTCTAGTATCCTGTGTTGTACTTGGAGTACAATCCTGTCACATATCAACTTAGAAATATACCAAATTACTATGTTGAAGTGCATGGCAAACTCTTCCATGAGATGCTATGTTAACATCAGGTATTGTTTCTATTTGCAAAATTCAAAGATCCACATAATAACTGATGGTACCAGTGAGATATGTACCTTAAGTGACTTTATTAATTTGCCATTGATTTTGGCCTTACAGGAAACAAGATAATAAGAGCTATTAATTACGGCAAACGTTTGCATTCCCTGCCTACGACTGGTGCATTGGGACAATTGGGAAGCACAGCCCAAGGGCGTGGAAATAAAATCACCCTCCGAGAATTAAAAAGAACTTCAATACATAGTGGATTAGAACAGAGATGAATGAAATCCTGACAGAGACAATGTGAAACAGGGACTCCTGAAGTTCTTATATCACTATGTCACTAAGATATCAGTTGGGTTCATTTGGGTTTTTGAGATTTGAAATTGCCACAAATGTCCTCTCCTATGTTCTGTGGTGATTGCAAAGCTTTCCTCAAGATTTCTGTAAATCCCCAGGAGCCTGGGTTTTCATGGTCACTCTAGCTCTGAGCTTTTGCCTCTCCCTGAATCTTGATCCTGCTGGAGTCCCCAGTCTGGAGCTTCTCCTTTCCCCCTACTCCCACTGCTTCAAGAACAACTGCACAAAATCTTTGTGAGTGTCAGACTTTCCTGAAGGAGAGGTTTATATCAGAGGCATGAAAATACTTCAAATTGGATTGTATATGTTCATGTTCATAAGGATTCTATGACTATTGTGTCACTGGCAATTTCTCTCTGCTCATATTTTCCAAAGATTCTGCCCCTTCTCTCTGTTTTCCCCTACTTCTTCCTTTATTTTCTCTTTTGCTTTCCTCTATTCTTAATTTCTGTTTCATTGCATTTATTTTTAACTTAGTTTTCTAAAATTACAAAATGCAGTAATATAATTAGTTTCAAAATACAGAGGTATATGGATTTAAGACATTATACTCCTCTTTCCAGTGTTAACTATTACTAATATTTTGTTTTGCCTACTTATTAGCAAAAGTGGTATCACTTTTTGCTTTAATGTGCATTTTCCTGATCACAAATGAGGGTAATTTTTCTTATATTATTTATCGTCCCTTTGAGTTTCTTCTGTGAATCTTGACTTTTGCACTTGAGGCCAGTCACTTCTGGATCCAGTAGTGAATCTGATTTCCAAAACTTACAGATAAATCCTGAACGCTTGAGGTGATCAGGAGAAAGTGCTGTCATCCTGTGAGATGGAGCATGGAGGCCTGCTAGTGTTCTCCAGGGGATGTCTCTCCAGCTCCTATCTGCCACCTTCACGTCCTTCTGTTAAAGGTCTTCAATTTCTGGTTGTTCCAAAAATGGAATAAGTTTCACAATCGATCAATCTCAGGGAGCATTACAGCCAATGTAAACTTCATCTTGGGAAGGAAGTCATCCGAAGCTCTAGAACTAACTTAAATTTTGAGTTGGATCAGTACTTGGTTGGTTGCCTGTATTTGCTTTTTGCATGGGAAGGAGCAGTTTGGTTTGCCTCGGACATCCATCGTGTAAGCATATTGCTCTGGAATCCAATCATATAGTGTCTCTTTCGCCTCAAAAATGTACTGGTACAGATGATAAATTGCAGCATCGGCCTATCTTTGTGTGGTTTTCAGCAAGTTATTTGGTTTAAGAACCCATTACCTCACAAATGATTGATAGGCTCTCATATGTTATGGCACAATTTTAAAAAATGACTAGTTTACTTGTTTTATAGAAGTTGATGATATGCTGGCCTACAACTAAGTTTCTATGGAACACAGGCTCAGAGAACTAGGGAACTTTTGAGCTGAAGTTAAAGGTCATTTAATTCAGTGTCTTTTGTTTGTTTGTTTTGTTTTTTGTGGTCATCAAGCCTTTGAAAAACTCATAAAGACTACATGTTTTCTCCCAGGAAGACGTGCACCTGTATATACACATAAGATTTTGTATATCATTTCAGGGTGTCCACGAACCCTCTGGAGCTCATCAGGGGATCCAGAAGAAGAACTGTTGGTCTCACTCATATTATAGATGCAGAATTTGCAATTCAGAGAGATTAAATGCCACGTCAAAAAGCAGAACAGGTTAGAAGGAAAAATATACTTAGCATCCCTTGGTTTGTATTCAGTGGTTTTTTTTTTTTTTTTTTTCGTGGTTTTTCCTGGATTGCCAAGACTTATGCTGGTGAGAATGTAAAGCTAAAAAGAGATTTCTGAGTGGGATGTTAGTAGGAATTTGGAATATCCTACTTGTTAAAAGCAAAGCCCGAGTTGACTCTGTTCTTAGTGACTGGTTCTCAGACTGCTTATAGAGTTCTCATTAATATTTATCCTGGAATACCAACTGGTCAGTCTTTATGCTGGATGGATACTACAGAAACCCATTATGCAACTTACCTGCTGTCACTTTTATGGACATCCCCTGCTCGTGCCACCAGAAGCACTTCTATTCCGTTTCACAATGTGTCCTTCAATCTTATTTTTGTTCACCTTAATTTCTGTTGCCTAAATATTCCTATTCATCCATTAAGGTGATTTCAATGGTAAATTCACTTTCTCATTATAATTTTCCTAACATTCATAGCAAAGATTGTAGCTCTTTCCTTCTGTCTCTGTGCTTGGAGAAATTTCTATAATGATGCAGGACATATTGCATCAATTGCTTTATTTATCCCTCTCTCCTACCTCATCACTCAAAAACTAAATTATAAGCTTTGCAAGAGCCAGGACAGTATGTGATTCAGGCTTGCATACTAGCAACTAGGCTGGTGTTTAGGATATAAAATATCCTCCAATTTTTTTTTGAATGAGATGAGCAAATAAGTCCTTATGATAAATCCCAATTTATCAAATGAAATCTAAGTAAGGAACAGGACTTTCTTCTCTTGCTTTCATAGGGCTTACTGTTTACTGTTTATCACTTTAGCTTTTTTTTTTTTTTTGCAGGCCAAAGAATCATCTACAGGCCTGACACTCCTTTTTATTTTTCCTTAGGACTGAGTTAGAAAAAAAAAAAACTCACTCATTAGCTTGACCTGCAATGCTTACAGTCACAATTTTGGAGGGAGTTAAAAATATTGGTGGATAAATTGCTGTGCATTCCAGAGGGGAAGCACAGGAGCTCCTTGCCAGATTTCTATGGCCTGGGGCACCACAAAAGATCTTTCTTTTTTCTTTTCCCAGGTATCTGTGTCAAAAAGAGTTTGCCAAGGAGCCAAAATCTTCATCTGTTTATGGCTTTACAGCCGATGAAAAATGCAGGATCATTAGAAACTAATTACTGGTTTCACGGCAATATTTATCACAAAAGCTAATTTGATGTTCCAGAAGTCACTTTGGGGGCTGGCTGAGCCCATTACTAAGAAGTATTACAAAGTTTTTTTTTTCTTTTTAAAGTTATACAACTATTTCACTAACAAACCAATACCAACTGGGGAACACAATAGACAAGGATAGCCTGACATCTCAATGGCTTCCATCTGGCCTATATAATTTCTGAAATACTTTGTTTCAAAAGCATTCTTTTCTACTTAGAAGAAGATGCTTCAAACAGTCATACATGGAAAATTCAATTGAGTATGCCTGTTTGTGTGTCTTGAAGAACTGATTATTTTTAAAAGCGGTTAAATAGCTTACTCACACAAATGATATACTGATATATTCAAATAGGATCACAAGTCCTAAATTTCAAGATCTCTGAGCTATTTGCTGACTCTTATGTTTTCCCACTATTGCTTTTTCATGTATTGTTGCCTTCTGTATGTAAAGCTGTTTGCATTTGTACTTTGTTCACTTATTCATTCAATGACAAATATTGGTGATACAAAAAAACTGCATTTCATAGATCATAGTTAATTTTGGAGAGAAGATGCATGAGAATAATAATAAATTAAAATGCATTCAAACAAAATAGACTAAGTCAAAAAAAGTTACAAGAGACAAAGGAGGAAATTATGTATCAGTAAGTTTCAATATAGCAAGAAGATATAAGAATTACAAATACTTGTACACCTAACTATAGACCATATATGAAGCAAAAACTGACAGCCTTTGAAGGGAGAAACAGACAGTCCCACAGTAATAGTTGGAGACTTCACTATTCCACTCTGAACAATGGATAAAACAATCAGGCAGATGATAAATAAGAAAATAGGGGACTTACAATACACCAACTAGAGCTGAGAGACATCTACAAAACACTCTACCTAAGAACAGTATACACATTCTTCTCAAATGCATATAGAACATTTTCCATAATAGACCATATGTTAGGCCACAAGTTTCAATAAATTAAAATATCATACAAAGTAACTTCTCCAACCACAATGAGATAGCTCAGAATCAGTAACAGAAATAAAACTGGAAAATTCACAAAATTGTACAAATTGGACAATGAGCACTTAAAGAAACCCAATGGATCAAAGAAGAAATCACAGTGAAGTTAGAAAATACTTATAGAAGAATTAAAATGAAAATGTAATATACCACAACTTATGAGACATGGCAAAAGCAGTGCCAAGGGGGAAACTTATAGCTCTAAGTGCTTACATTAAAAGCAAGAAAGATCTCAAATAAACAGCCTAATTTTATAATTTAAGGAACTAGAAAGAGAAGAACAAATTAAATCCAAAGCTAGCAGAAGAAAGGGAAAGACAAAGATTAGAGAAAAGGTAAATTAAATAGAGAATGAAAAACAATAGAAAAAAATCAATGAGCCATAAGTTGGTTCTTTGAAAAGATTAATAGCATTGACAAATCTTTAGCCAGATGAACTAAGAAAAAGAAAGAAAGAAGACACAAATAACTAAAATCAAGAATGAAAGTAGGACATTACTATAGATTTTATAGGAATAAAATGATTATAGGAGTGTTCTATGAACAACTAACTATATGCTAACAAAGAATAACCTTATGAAATGGACAAATTCCTAGAAACAAAACCTACCAAGACGGAATCATGAAGAAATAGGAAATCTGAATAGACCTATAGGAGAATGAAGAAGAAGGAATCCAAAATCTCAGAGCAAATAAAGGACTTGAAGACTTCACTGGTGAATTCTGCTAAACATTCAAAGAAGAACTAATACCAATCATTTTCCACAAAATGAAGAGAAAGGAATGCTTTCTAACTCATTCTATGAGACCAGCATTACCCCTATACTAAAGCCAGACAAAGAGACTGCAGGGAAGGAAAACCACAGGCTAATATCCCTTATGAGCACAGATGCAAAAATCCTCAACAAAATACTAGCAAACTGAATTCAGCAGAATATTCAAAGGATTCTAAACCATGACCAAGTGTGATTTATTCCTGGAATGCAAGGACAATTTAACATACAAAAACCAATCAATATAATACACCACATTATGGAAGGGGATAAAAAGATCATCTTAACTGATGCAGAAAAAGAATTTGAGAAAATTCTACACTTTTCTGTGATAAAAACAAAGAATAAAAGGAAACTACCTCAACATATTGAAAGCCATGTATGAAAATCCCACAGTAAACCTCACAGTCAGTGATAAAAGACGGAGTTTTTCCTATGATCGGGAACAGGGCAAGGATGTCTGCTTTGTCACTTTTATTCAACAGAGCACTGAAAGTTTTAGCCAGAGCAATTAAGCAAGAAAGAAAAATAAAACAAATCCAAATCAGAAAATGAGTAAAATTACCTCTGTTTGCAGATAATATGATCTTATATGTAAAAATTCTTAGAGTCCACAAAAAAGTTTTAATGAATAACTAAATCAAGCAAAGTAACAGGATACAAAGACAATAAGTAAAAACCAGTTGTATTTCTTTTTTTTTCAAATATTTTTATTTATTCTTTAGTTAAGAGAGAGCACATGTGAGCACAAGTAGGAAGAGGGATACAGGGGGAGGGAGAGGGAGAGAGAGAAATTCAAGCAGACTCCCTGCTAAGCATGGAGCTTGGTGCCAGGCTCAATCTCAAGACCCTGAGATCATGACCTGAGCCAAAACCAAGAGTTAGATGCTTAACCCATTGAGCCACCCAGGCACCCCATAAAATCAGTTGTATTTCTAAGCATTAACCATGAACAATCTGAAAATGAAATTATGAAAACAATTTCATTTACAATAGCATTAAAAGGAATAGAATAATTAGAAATTAATCAAGGGGGTAAAAGATTTGTGCAATGAAAATTTCAAAATACTGCTGAAAGCAATTAAAGAAGATATAAGTAAATATAAATGTATCCCATGTTCATTAAGGATTATAAAGCTTAATATTGTTAAAATGCCAATACTATCCCAAGCAGTCTACAGATTCAATGCTATCTCTATCAAAATCTCAATGATTTTTTTTTTGTCAAGAAATAGAAAAAAAAAATCTCAAAATTCATTTGGAATCTCAAGGGACCCTGAACAGCCAAAATGATCCTGAAAAGCTGGAGAACTCACACTTCTAGATTTTAAAACTTACTGCAAAGCTACAACAAACCAAACAGTATGGTACTGGCATAAACTGATATAGAGACCAATGGAATAGAATAGAGAATCTAAGAATAAATGCTTGTGTATATGGCCAAATGATTTTTGACAAGGATGCTAAGACTCTTCAATGGGTAAAGGATAGTTTTCTCAACAAATGATAGTGGGATGCAAAAGAATGAATTTGGACCTTCATTCTTGCACTCACATGCAAAAGAATTAAGTTGGACCTTGTCTAACATGATATACCAAAATTAACTCAAAATCTGTCAGAGACCTAAATGTGAGACTTAATAGAACTTTTAGAAGTCAACATGGGGCAAAAGCATCACAACATTGGGTCTGGTAATGATATTTTTAAATATGACACCAAAGCACAGGAACAAAAGAAAAAAATAGACACACTGCACTTTATAAAAATCAAAATATTTTGTGTCTTAAAAGACACTATCAACAGAATAAAAAGGCAACCATCAGAATGGGAGAAAATATTTGCAAATCTCAGGTCTAATAAATGCTTAATATCCAGACTATCAGAAAAGTCCTAAAACTCAAAAGCAGCAAAGCATTCAACTTGATTTTAAAAATGGGTAAAAGATTTGGATGGACATTTCTCCAAAGAAGATATGGGGATGGGCAATGAATACATGAAAAGGTGCTCTACATCACTAATCATCAGGGAAATGCAAAGTAAAACTATGAGCTGAGGCCTCCCTTCTGGAGGGCCACTATTAAAAACAAACAAACAAACAAAATACATATTAGCGAGGATGTGGAGAAACTGGAACCCTCGTGCAGTGCTATTGGGAATGTAAAAAAGGTACAGACACTATGGAAAACAATATGGAGGTTCCTTGAACAGTTAAAAATAGAATTATCATATGATCCAGCAATCCCACTTCTGGGTATATATTTAAAAGGATTGAAAGCAGGGTCTTGAAGAGATAATTGTATAGCCATGTTCATAGAAACATTAGTCATAATAGCTAAAACGTGAAGACAACTCAAAAGTCCATTGGTGGATGAATGGATAAGAAATGCACAAATTCCTAGAAACAAAATGTGGTACATACAAACATTGGAATATTATCCTGCCTTAAATGGGAAGGTGATTTTGAATGGGCTACAACATGGATGAAGCTTGAGGACATTACGCTAAATGAAAAAAGCTAGTGACAAAAAGACAAATACTGTATATTTCTGTTTCTATGAGGTACTTTAGAGTAGTCAAAATTGCAGAAGTAGAAAGTAGGATGGTGGTTGCCAGGGGTTTGGGGCAAGAGGAGTTAGTGTTTCAAGGGGACAGGGTTTCAGTTTTATAAGATGAAAAGAGTTCCGGAGATGGATAGTGGTGGTGGTTGCACATCATGAGTGTATTTAATACCATCGAATTATACACTTAAAAATGGTTAGGATGGTAAATTTTATATGTATTTTACAGCAATACAAAGAACTGAAAAAAAAAGGCAATGCAGAAGACATGCCTGAAGTCACAGAAATTGAGTGAAGGAGAGGACAGAGCAACACAAAGGAAAGAACACCAGACTTAGAGATAGAATGCCTGGGTTTGAGGCTTAACTCCATCTCTATCATGGAGCCTCAATGTCTTTGTCTGTAAAATGGGACAATAACACTACTCTAATGACCTCAGGACTACAGTAAGGACTCAAAGAAATGTGAGAGAATTTTTTTAAGTAGAAAACTTGCTTCGTTATCATAATCTTTTCCTTCCTGATCTAACTGTATCATCTCTTAAGCCCATTGATAAGGTCCAGAGGGGTCAGGGAAGGTGTCCTGAAGGAGCTGAAGGTGAGCAGGGTCTGGAAGGACCATCAGGGCTGGGAAAGTGAAAGGGGGTAAAATGAAAGCTCATGCCTTATAGATTTCATAAGGAAAAACACATCCATTCTTCATCTCCAAGTTGTGTTGGAAGAAAAATCTGTGGCTGCTAGTTGTAATTATTTGCCTTCTCCTTGGTTTTGACACTAATGCAACTTTATAGGGTCTCATACTTCTTACCTTTGCTGGAAGACTTTCTCTTTTCGTATCTATGAATGTTATTAATGAACTTGGCAAAGACATGTCCTTAAGTGAGAGTGTTGCAAATCTCTTTTCCTGAAGGAAGGAGCCTACCTAGAGATGCCAAGAATTTCTCATTACCTAGGGTGCTCTTGGGTCTCTCTCTGTCTGTGTTTAAATTTTGCTTCTGTATTGTTGCATCTGTCGATACAAGAGATAAACTACAGAGAACAAGGGCTAGATGAGGTCAAGGTTCTGGATCTGCCACTGACCACCTGTGTGTTGTTGGGCAGACCAATCTCTCTGGATCTGCTCTTAATAAATGGATGTGAGATTAGGGGAGACTTCTAGGCTCCGTGCCAGCTCCTAAACTACATAAGTTGTTGTTAAGAATCATTATCTGGATTAAAAGTCATCCTAGGAGAGTTTATTTTAACAAAAATATTGAAGTTGCTATGCCTTTCCTCTGACATTAAGGGGCTTTAGATGTTCACAAGTAAAACCTTGGAGGGCAGGACCCATGGCTGACCATCTTAAACCCCCCTCTGTGCCCAGCAAGGCACCCTGTACTTAGCAAACGCCATGTCTATTGATGGTCAGATGAAAGAACAACTTTTCTTCCAAAAGGAGCTGTGTTTTCTACAAAGGGAAACGTTTGTGTCACACTTTGGAGAGGCTGGTCATTGTGAAGGGCTCTTTCTCCTGTTAGAAGCAGCTTTAAATACAATGCGTAGAGCTTGTAACCCAGCCTGGGACATTAAATTCCTTGACAGCGGGGGCCACACTTTGTTCATTTCTGTACACCCCCCCCCCCAGCCCCTAGAATAGGGCTTTGCAAATGGTCGGTTCTCAATTCAGATCGATTCCATTCAATTCAGTTGACTCTGTAGGAGCTACTTGTTTTCATCCAATCACTCTCTCCACTTATTCAGTCAATCTTGCAGATGTGCAAAAGAATTTCTAAACTTCTGCTTCACTTGTCAAAACACATTGGCAGCATTTAGATTTTCAGTAACAGTTAATCTTGCACAGATACCCTGTCCTTCTTAAAACCACTCCTCTTTCTATTACTCACCTGATTGTGGGGAAAAGAGAAAGAGAAAAAAATCCTATCATTAAACCATCCCCTGAGAGCCACTGCAAGTTCGGATTGCCATGAAAATGAGCTAGAATGGAACACAAAGGGGACGGGAGGGGATTGCTGTTGGATATGTTGTCTGATTCTTGTTAACTGTGGGGACCAACCCTTCTGAACTGATTCACCTGAAGACCCACTCCCACTGAATGGAGAGTTCCTCTAGATGACACCCAAGGAGAGGCTCTGTGACAAGAGCATCTCTCCCAGCACCTCCAATATTGTGTTTACTTCCTGCACCTGTAAGTAGTGGGTTGGGTTAGATGCAGTTGACAGAGAGGAACAGAGAATCAGTATCTTTCAAAAAGAACTCATTCCAACATCCCTCCTCCTGCACCCCAGCCAGTTCCTTTCCACAAACCCGTGTCTGTGAAGGGTAGCATCACGTGCCCAGTTATCAATACTGGGAGCCAGAAGCCCTCTCCCACCTCTCCTTCTCCTCAAAGCCCATTTGCAGCCACTGCTCAGTTTCAAAGAGACTCCATCTCGGGAATATTTCTCAAACCCCTCCCTTTTTTCCTGAGGCTTCTGCATGCTTGCTCCAGCCTACACCTTTCCAGCCTTGCCCCTGCCCTACGTACAATTTGAGCTAGGCTTTTTCATGAATTTTGCATTTGTGCCTGTCTCTCTTTTCTCACAAGGCATGTCTCCCCTCACTTCTTGTCTTGAGGAATATCTCCTATTGTCTTCTTCAGACTCACCTCTGTGTGAAGCTTCTCCAGCTCATCTCAGCTGCAGACTCTCAGTCTCAGTGCCATGCTCCCTTAGCATCCAAGGCACCACTGTCACAGAGCTAATTGCATTGCAATGCAATTATTGGCAAAGAGCTCTCCATTTCCCTGACTTAAAGGGAGCTCCTAGAAGTGGGGTCCATGTTCCATATTTCTCTCTCCAAAGACTTCACAGGGGCCTTGTTCATGGAAGCTGACTGCTTAGTCAATCAATGCTTGGTGAACAGGTGATTTGGGGATGAGTGGGAGAGGGGTTGTAGGAATGAACAGAAATTAAAGTGGAGAACTCTGGGTAGGGCAGAGGAGGTGCTAGTTCTTCTTCAGTGAACTGTAGATAAATCTTTTAAATTTAATTTTAAAATGTTAAAGTCATGGTGGCCTGTGGTTGGTTTGGGAAGTGAAAAGGAAGGTGGCGGTGTAATCTTCCGGAGGAGCCGTAGCTCTCCAGACCTATTCACAGAATGCCTAATGCTTAGCAAGAGGAGAAGTAAAAACTTCTTTCTTATTTCCCTTGCAAATGCTTGTTTTTCTTTCTTTTTCCATAATCCTTTCCCATTTGGAGGACACTCGTTAATCTGCAAAGCAAGCCCCCTTTCCAGGCCATTAGTGCCAGGACGATGTGAAATAGCAGCCAGCCTGGGCCATTAGTGCCATGGTCATTTAAAACACCAGCCCGCTCAGGTTATTAGCGAGCCAGGGCAATTTGAGTGAACAACCTGTCCAGGCAATTAATGCCAAGGTAATTTAAAGTGCCACACCATCACAGGCCTGTCAATTAGCAAGGTGTCTTCCATTTTACAAATGGGGTATACGACTCCTTGGGCACATTTGGGGCCTTCTCTAGTGGCAGGGAAAAGTCTGACCATCACACAGCTCTGACGCACCGCCCGTGGTTGGTGCTCCCGACTTCAGGCAGGTTTCTGGACTATCGACCTAGGGGTGAATGTTGAACCACAAATCTTAGAGATGCTGGCCTGCGTGCCCAGTGGCATCCCGTACAAAGTGTAACATCCTTCCCCACAGCATCAGAGCACATATTGTAATGCAGATTCCAATCCCCCGGCTACTCTGGGGGAGACCAAGCCGATTCACAGCCTCTGCAGTGGCCCCAGAGAGCGCCAGTGCGTGCCAGCTGCCTGGGTATCACATAGACCAGCCACACTCTTGGCACGCCAGAGGGGGTTGGGTGCCATCTCCTATTTTCTGCAAAATCCAGCCTAGAAGCACAGATGAGCTCTGCGTTCTGGGGTGTTCCTGAAGAGATTAGCGCTGTTGTCCGTTGCAGACATCATGATCGAATCTGGGGAAGTTTGGGGAAGGCGCAGGGGAGGGCCAGCTGGCCCAAGCGGCCCCCTTCTGTCCGCTGCCTGCTGCCTCCCAGGGAAGATTTCAGGTGGCTTATCGGAGCTGGCTCGCAGAAACACGGCCCTTCCAGGTCGGCGGCGGAATGCAGGGTCAGGAACCATAAACTGCAGTGTGAGATGAGGGCTGTCAGCACAGCGGAAGGCAGAAAGCATCAATCATTTTTATGAGGTGCTCTGACCTTGTGGGATGGCCAACACAACTTTGCAGACCCTAAAACAGTCTCTGCTTACTTCGTATCATCCTAATAATTATTCGGCATGTACCAAGCTCTTTTTGCTGAAATACATCCTGTATAGTCTTTTCTTAGTTACCACAATTAATCATTTCCATTCGGCAGTGGAGTTTTAATCTTAATTAATTTGAAAACCTTTGTTAAACACATGTTCCAGCAACGCACTAGGAACTCTGCATTGGAGTTAAATAGGAAAGGCCTCTGTCTCTAGGAGTTTACAATCTTATTAGATTTCTCTGTCAAATCCTTCGTGGCACTCATCGTAACTGCAGATAAGTTTCACAGATTTCAGGAGAAAGATCTCCAAAAAAGACAGCAGAATTCGGGAAAGAATGGCGGGAATCTAAGTCAGAGGATTAGAATAGAGAAGGGAGGAGTGACTGCAAAATGACTTGGTGGTGGCTTGAAATATGAGATGAAACAAATCTAATTTCTCCAAGATCTATTGAGAGCCTAGATCCAGCTGCTCTGATCCTTGGCTACACCTATTCCAGAATGTTCTGTGGCAGGGAGGAAACAAGCTGAATTCCCAGACACAGTGAACATCTAATGGGGAAACTGAAATATACCAGCAATGACTTTAGTTTTAACTGATATTTTCTATGTATTAGAGAGATTTACTGAGTAGTCACATGTCAATAGATCCCGTGGACTGTGTGCTATAAACAATAAGGATTTCATTCAACCGGGTCATTATGAAGACAAATGAGCCCATTACAAACTTAGTTTTCTCATTGTTCTATCTACTCTATTCTATTTGCTAAAATCCTTCAAGGTCAAGATCAAATGCCTTTCCCTCCTGAAAGTTTCTGAAATTCTTTTCTGGGAACCCACATTGCTTTGTCTTTTTATTATGACAGTTATTTCTTCCTATCTTGTGTTTCATCCTAGATTTTCAGGAACTAGACAGATTAAGATGTTTATTACTGTCTTGTAAATCACTGAATCCTACAAAAATTTCAATGTTTTCTGGCATCTACACTTCTCAGACTGCCTCTTTCAGCCAGAAATATAACAAAACTTTGTCAAAAGAAACCGTTCTTCTTTTCTTTTAATTCTTTCTTTCTTTCTTTCTTTCTTTCTTTCTTTCTTTCTTTCTTTCTTCTTTCTTTCTTTCTTTCTTTCTTTCTTTCTTTCTCTTTCTTTCTTTCTTTCTTTCTTTCTTTCTTTCTTTCTTTCTTTCTTTCTTTCTTTCTTTCTTTTCTTTCTTCTTTCTTCTCTTAAAACTGTGTCACTTAGATTCCAAACAAACCAAGGTGGAAAGAAGAGGTGACTCCAAGTGAACCCATCCACTCATGAGCTGGGAACTCCAAGTCTCTGGCTCCAGCCAGCAGGGGCTTTGAACAGGGCTGGTGTTCAGATCTCTCAGGTCACTATGACCCCCTCACATGGGTGCCCAGCACAAGTGGGGTCATGCTGGTCCTGGGGCAAAGAGGGACAGATCCAGGGCCCTGAGAGACATGGACAGGTGAGTGGCCCTTCTTATCTAGACTTTCTATCTAGAGTCTATAATCTATATTTTTAAATATTTCCATATGTTTCCACTTTTAATTATAACTGATAGAATTTCTCATCTTTTATCCCCCCCCTGTGTGCCTAGCTCTCTGCTCTACACACATTTCTTACTTAGGAAATTTCTATAATATTGACCTGGATCTGGTTTATTTCTGTAACTTGTACATTAAATGCACTAAACTTAACAGGGTACATGCAGGAAATAGCTTGCTTTTTTCTCAACCTCACCTCCTGATATCTTTGGGCGAATATCCCTTTCACTGCTTCTTTGTAGGTTCTCTGAGAGATCTTGTGTCCTCAAGTCACTTTCACGTTTAGAAAGAGTCCTATTTAGATAACTAAGATTCACTTTCAGTTATTAAACAGTCCAGTTCGGTTATGTTGGAAATTTTAATTTCACATCCAGTTAAAAATTTCTCCTCTTGCCTTGGCTCAGGCCTAACCTGTGTTTGGGGGAACCTGCAATGCGTCTTTGGGAATTAAGCCTAGATTCTGAGACAGTTGAAGTCCCATCCTACATCCTAATATATGATGACCCAAGTGGAGAAGGGAGGAACGTCTCGGGCACATAATGTACTGTTTTTGGATCTACTTGCTTCATGTGGGCAAAAACCAAGATCAAGGTTTAGTTTTCAATATCTTCAGTTGTTGAATTCTTCAGAGGTTTATAATGTGCTGATGACTACAGCAACCTTTAAGACTAATCACCCAGGCACCAAATCCAAATATTTTTCCAGCACAGAGTAGAAGTATTCTTTTCAGGGAAGAGGCGAATAAAACTTTTGCATTGCATTCTGAATTTAGAATTAGCATCTGACAATCCCCTTGGAATTATAACTCTTGCATTGTTACACACTAAATAGCTACACTTGTCTTGTTAATAAAATCATAGTAATTGAGTAGCATTTTCATTAAGACAGGAGTGTGGTTCATTTTGTAGATAGATGAAAAAAAAAAAATCTCACAACCTGAGATTCCAGAGAAACTCTGTCTTTCTGTTCATGTTATGCAGAACCCACATTAGTGGGAAATTATTTTGAATAAACACATCAGCACATCACATATTATCACTCCTGGGGTCAGCAGTACATGAGTCCCTTCCTTGGGAGTTATCAGGTATTCTTCAGTTTCTTGTCTGCCTCATTAGCTGGCAAAGTGGATGCACACATCCATGTTAGAGAGCCACTTAATATTGCCCACATATATAGGCAAGACTGCCCCAGACCTAATAGTATCCTGGGGTAGAGGTGGCCCCAGACAGAGCTTCATTGAAGATGTTCTCCCAACATCACTTCATAATTTAAGGCACTGCACATGTGTACACCATGCACATTGAGTCGTGATCTAATAAAACTTGATATAGAAAGCAGAATCCAGGTTTGGTGTAGATTCTTCCTCTGTGAGAATTGGAAGGATGAGCTAACTGATCTACAAGGATGAAAATCAGAAGTAGGTACAGCCATAGGTGTGCTCCTGAGTACTGCCTTCTGAGATGTGCTTAAACTCTGTATATAAGGCACTTGTGTGTAGGAACAAAACAGGTCTTAGAGCTGTGGAGGAGGGTACGGATGAAGACAGTGGAGCATCTTGGCAAGCTGTCCACATTTGAACAAGTGCTCTCTGGCCCTAAAGCACAGAAAAGGGTGAGGAGTACATGTTAACTTGGTATCCAGATAAAAGCCTACAGCACAGACCCCTGACTTAAAATAAAATGAGCAAATATAAAAGGAAACTAGACTGTAGGACAGTTAGTATTTTAAAAAAAGACTAAAATACTATTCTAGGACTCTATCCCATGCTTCTTTGATCTATAGAAGTCATCAGTGCATTTGGCAGTGTTGGGTGAGCCAGATACCCAGCATGGCACTGAGCTATAGGGGAGATGTTACACATACTTAAGTAATAGTTCCTACCCTCCAGAATTTTCAAATCTCCATTTTAACTATTTCCTTGGCAAATATTTATTTGGTATCATAATAGATGCAGAAATGATAAAGAAAGATAAGTCATATTCAAAAGGTATAAAATTCCCATTATAGAATAAGTAAGTCCTGGGGAGGATGTAGTGTAACAGTCTGGTAACTAGGGTTAACAACATCGTATTGTATATTTGACAGTTACTATGAGAGCAGATCTCATCACAAGAAAAAAAAATGTAAATATGGGAATGTTAAATAAACTTGCCATGCTAATCACTTTGCAGTGATACAAATATTGAATTGTTACATTGTATACGTGGAATAAATATAATGTTATATATCAGTTGCACCTCAATGAAAAAGAAGGATTTGTGGTCCTGCTTTCATAGTGTGATGGAAAGAACTTTGGGGTCAGACAGGCCTGGATTTTAATTGTGTCACTGCACTTAGCATCTGGGTGGTTTTTGGTATATTAGCCACCTTCTGTGAGTCTTAGGAGCTTCATCTATACTCAAGAAGTAGGCTCACCTTTTGAATTTGGTGAGGATTAGATGAGTCTATGCATACCAAGTACCTAGCGTGGTGCCTGGCAGGTAGAAGGTGTATAGAGCTCAGACTCTCCAGGAAACAGACTCTAAGATTCTGCGATTGGCATGCAGAGTTGTGCTGGGGAATGCTCTCAGAGGAAGTCCTACGGGGGAGGCAGGGTTGCTTGAGGGAGCAGCTGACCTGCAACAAAGGGCCCATCCCATCCCATAGGAAGCTCCAGAACTGATGGCCCTTTGGAGACATCCTGAGTCCCGGGTGCCAGGCCTTTGTCCTTTTTTGCCTTGCACTGACTTCCTGTCTCCAGGGAGGAGGTGTAAGTGTGGGCGAGGCAGCTTCCATCTGCTAAGGGCAAGTCCTGGGGAGGGACACAGCTGCAGGCTGTTGGCAGGCAGTACCCCCAGCAGCTGGGGGGATGTGTGAGCCGTCTGCCTGAAGGTGGGATTTTGGCGGAGCACCACAGCATCCACTCAAGATGCTCCATAAATTCGAGCTCCCTTCACTCTTCTATATAATTCAAGATGTCTATGGCTCAATGGAGGTGATGAGGCGTGAGTATGAACCCTGCTAAACTCCCAAGTACACATGTCTAAGAAGAAGCACAGACACAAGGTGTAGAGGTTCAGAGAAATGAGACTGGGTTTTGGTTGACGTCGCTCACAGGAGGCTAGAGAGAGACGTTCTGGAAACCTAAAACAAAAACAAAAACACCAAAACCAGCCTAAGAAAGTTCTTCTTCCTATACACCACAGACTAGTAGTGCTGAGTGATTTCAGAAGAAAGGGGGCTCTGGAAAGGTGGGAGAAGTTAGGGAAGGTTTTGTGGCTATGTGTCTATGGACCAACTCATGAGAATCCTTGGTCAGGCTCACGAACAATAAAGATCCCAGGATCCAGCAGGACTGGTTGCATCTATTTCAGAAATACACATTTTTTAAGCTCCCTAGATGATACTGATGCACCCCGAAAGTTTGGGGAATCCTGATTTGCAGTTCCTTGTTTGTTCCAGACACGCAAGCTTGCTAACAGAGCTCTCTGGAAATGAAAGCATAAAGTTGACCATGTGAAGTCCAAGCTCATACGGCAAATCAACAGAAGAGTCAGTATTAAAATATGCATCCAAGGTCCTCCTGCCAGGTAGGGAAGAGAACTTTCTTCTTACCGTTGTCTTAAGCTGACAGTACTGTTTCCCAGGCAGACTTGCGCACGGACTGTATTTCACGTAGAGCACCTTGTAGCCCTGGTGTCTCAAATGGTATGCACAGTCAGTGAGGAGGGGGTTGTGTACCTACATTTGGTATGAATGCATTCACTCCACGAGCGTGAGGGCAGAGAGAGGTTGTGTCATCTCCACACACTCCTACAACCAGAATAATTCCCAGTGCACTGGAGGCATTCAGTAAAGCACACCTTTCCCTCACTGGAGTTAGTCCCTGCAGGCAGCTTTGCACAATCAGTGTCTGGAGAACTGTGCTGGGTACCCCGTCTCTTTGCTCTCCTCAACCCTGTGCATGTGCCCGAGTAACAGCAGCAGTACCTCCGAGATTTGGTGTGGCCCTCGGAGTACTCTCACATTCCCTAGCACCTTTTTCAGGGAGAACATTCACCTGAGGAACAACTTTCTGCTTCCTATATATCAGATCTGGGGATCTTCCTGCCAAAACTTTGGCCGAAGGTTTTGTAGCCTCTCCTCAGAATAAATAGGGGTTCTTGGGGGATCCCTGAGTGGCTCAGTGGTTGAGTGTCTGCCTTTGGCCCAGGGCATGATTCTGGGGTCCCAGGATCGAGTCCCACATCAGGCTCCCTGCATGGAGCCTCCTTCTCTCTCTCTCTCTCTCTCTCTCTCTCAATCTGTGTTTCTCGTGAATAAATAAATAAAATCTTAAACAAAAAAAGAATGAATGGGAGTTCTTTTCTCTTTGGTCTCTCCTTCACCCCCATTTTTTTTTCTTGATTTTAGTCTCCTCTCTTAACTTCTATTCCTCTATGTATCTCAGTCTTTCCTTATTTCTCTTTTTCTCGCAAAGTCATGTGAGCCCTGCCGTTGAGGTCCCTCCGCCTCTTGAGCCCTGCCGCTTGAGTGTCCCTCCGCCTCTTCCCTGTTGCACCCCGACCGGGATGTTGATCAGCTTTCCTAAGCCTCACCTTCTTCCTCCATGAATGAGATCATCTATATAGGGATCCAATTATACCTTCATTTTCTGCAGTTATTGTGAGAGTAAATGAGATATTTGTGAAACTGCAAATGTGAAGCATTCTGTGAAGCATTAAGTATCATTATCACTTCCGATATATTTTTTAAAAGAGTTTATTTACTTATTCATGATAGACACATTCATGAGAGAGAGGCAGAGACATAAACAGATGGAGAAACAGGCTCCCTGTGGGAAGCCCAATGCAGGACTCGATCCCAGGACCCTGGGATCACAACCTGAACCAAAGGCAGATGCTCAACCACTGAGCCACCCAAATGTCCCATCACTTCCTATCTTTACTCTGCCATGTGATTTTCTCAGGAAGTATGCTTAAGATAGCAGAAAAATACACAAAGGAAGGACAGAAATGAGAGCATTCATTCCAGAAAATGCTTTGGATCTCAGAGATAGACTCAGCTCTTTTGGCAGACTGAGTCCAAGTAGGAATCCTTCTGGAATTTGATCAAGTGATACACACTTATTTATGCAGCATTAAAAAGAAACATTGATTTATACTCAGTAGCCTAATGTGTCCCCTATCTGCAAAATATTAACTTAGTGTACTTCATAATATGTCCTGGGAGATGCAAAGAGATGTAAGGAAAGAGGGGGAAGAGGATAGAAGGAAATTGAATGAGGAAAAAGGATGATGGATGTGGAGGCAAAAAAGGAAAAGAGGAGACAAAAGAGACAGGAGGAATACCACAGGTTCTGTGAGAAGCAGAAGTGGGATTCTCAGCCAGTGACTGAGAGCAAAGGTCCTCAAAGCTAATAAGAAAACTGGCATAGTGTTGGGCACAGGCATTTGGGCTTATGAAATATGTTGGATTGTCATAAAATAAAAAGCTCCAATATCTCATGTCCCAACTTGAAACACCTGGAGGCCTTGTTTGGTTTGAGGTGACTGAGAACCAGGCTGAGGGACAGGCCAGGGCTGTCTCTCTGTAGCCAGCTCAGGAATTGTCTGGGCTCTTAGGCCACTGGCCGTCCTTCGTCCCCTCCACCCATTCCTGGAGGAATTCACAAAGGTGACTCCAACCAGGAACCAGGAACATTTACTCAATAAGGGAGCCTAAGCCAGGGAGAGGGGGATAACATCCCAACTTCACAGATCTGCAGAATGGAAGGAGTGTGTAAGGCTACTGTTTCGGTGAACAACTACTAATAATGTGAGTTCAAGTCCCACCTCTATTATTACCAGTTACCAGACCTTGGGTGATGCACTTCTCCTTTCATGGTCTGGGTTTCTCCATCTCTAAAGTGAGGTCAAGCCTGTAGTTCCTTACAGATCTCTGGTACTATTTGGAGAATTGCCTACTGGCTGTGCCAGTCCTCACAGAGTACGAGATGACCGTCCACACTGGCTTGTCCCATCCGTGATAAGAATGATGGCTTTGCTGATGTCTCAAAGAGAAATGCTTTTGACTGAAGGATTGAAAAAACCCCGAATGTCTTTAGATGTTAGGACATTTAATCAGTGGTTATTTATAGTATCCCAGGAGTGTAACTAAAAAGAAGTTATTAGGTAATGTTGCATAATCTAGTAGGGAGTCACTTTAAAAAAGTGTATGTAATGTATTTCTCTCTCCCTCAGTCATTATCTATCATCTATCTATCTATCTATCTATCTATCTATCTATCTATCTATCATCTATCATCTATCAATCATCATCTTCTATCTATTATCAACCTATGCACCCATCTATTGTAATCTTGCACTTATTTGTATCATTGTATTAATGTCTGTCTCCCCTACCACGTGGTACACTTCAACAGTGCAGGGGTCATATTTGTCTCATTCATTCTAAGTTAGCTCTATTGGGAGCACAGTGTCCAGCATAGTATGTGCTTATAAAATTTTGTCAAATGAGTGAGTGATCCATGTACACCCTATTCCCTGTTCCTGGTCACTCTTCATTTCTGATATCTTTTTTTTTATATTTTATTTATTTATTCATGAGAGATATGGAGAGAGAGAGAGGCAGAGACACAGGCAGAGGGAGAAGCAGGCTCTATGCAGGGATCCCGATGTGGGACTCGATCCTAGGACTCCAGGATCACACCCTGGGCCGAAGGCAGGCGCTAAACTACTAGGCCACTGGGGCTGCCCTCATTTCTGATGTCTTACTGCTTGTCTGTCCTACCTGTACTATAATGGCTTTTACATTTTTAATTTTTTGTTGAGATATAATTCACATACCATAACATTCACCCATTTAAAATACACAATTCAGCAGCTCTTTGTGTATTCACACAGTTTTACAACCATCACCACCATCTAATTCTGAAGCATTTCCATTGCCCCAAAAAGAAACCCTGTATCCATCAGCAGTCACTAGCTTTCACCATCTCCCCTGCCCCTGGCAATCACTAATCTACTTTCTATCTTTATGGATTTGCCTATTCTGGACATTTCAAACTGGTGGAATCATACAGGATGTGGTCTTTTGTGTCTGGCTCCTTTTACTTCATGTGTTTTCAAAGTTCAACTACTTTGTAGCATGTGTCCATTCTCTATTCCCTTTTATCACTGAATAATGTTCCATTGTATGAATGTACGTATTTCATTTATCTCTTCATCAATGGATGGACATCTGGGTTGTTTCTCTTTTTTGGCTCTTATGTATAATGCACCTATGAGCCTCCCTCTGCAAGTTTTTGTGTGGACATATGTTTTTGATTCTCTTGAGTATATCCTAAGAGTGGGATTGCTGGATCATAGTTTCCTTTATTTTTATAGATGTCTTTCTAGTTCTTTATTTGTGTTCACTATTTCTTCTTCCTGTTTCCTTGGTGAGAACATTTCATTTTCATTTTGCTATAGAGATGAGAATCTCAGTCATCACCTGATTGTGCCTTGCTGTGTGTGTGCACAGGTGACTATAAATTGAGAACACAGGTTCACTGAATTATAGAAGTTCTTTCCACAGGCAGCCACCTATTTCAACCAGGGCTATACCTGGGTATTGGGAACAGCATAGACAGAGCTAGTCATTTCACTCTCTGCCACTTACTGTTACCTCATTTGTTCCCAGAAGGTCTCCAAAGAACTATGTTAAAGATGGTTCAGAACACCAAGCCTCCTTGATGGCACATTAAGTGAAAAGCCCATGGACCAGCCTGATTCCATGGGATAAGGATAGAGATGTTTGCTTTTACATTGCAAAGAGGTGATCTGGAATCTTGGAACTTCTTGCTCATCAGACCAGTAATGGAGGAAATAAGGGGTAGGTTTGAATGAGTGTGCTGACTATCCAAATACTTCTTGGCTGTCAGCAAGTCCAATGTAGTGCCGGGGAATGATAATGCTTGATGCCCAGTTAAAAGGTTCCAATCAATGAGAGGAAACTCGTCTATGCAATGGAAAACCTTTCACTGACAGAAGTGGGAGTGCAAAGTCATAAAGAAAAGAACAAAAATTTGCTTGCCAATTCCCTGAAAGATCCCTTTTAAGCATTGAGATTTCTAGAGCTGGGCCGGAGGATGGGGAGAGGGGGTGGTCAGGTAACTCAGATGTCATCAGATAGATTTTTAATGTTTCAAGGATTGCAGAATCATAAAAGTTAAATATGGAGAGTAGCTATTAAGCTTTTCTAATGCCTCAGCTGCCAATACTTGCTTCTTCCTCCTTCCTCTCTGTGCATTCAGGTAGATTGTCATGTCTGGCTTAAAATCATACCCATGCCTGAGCTTCTTCATTTGCTGTAGGTGTCTCTGGTGAGATTTGACAGGAAGTTGGCCAGAGTGTTTTCCTAAATCAGGAAATGAGAGGCAGAAGTGAGAATGTTCTGGTGTAAAGCTCAACAGCAAGGCAGTACCTGCTGGAGGAGGAGCAGCTGGATTCTGTAGCTTTGAGACGTCATTAAAGTCAGGCAGAGAACTGGTGTCTTTAATTTATTGGAAGCTGATCACAACATTGGTCATAACTGGAGTAGGTGGCTACCCATGTGGCTTGATTTGTGCCTGGAGGCCCTTCCATCCTCTCTAGCTTGTGCATGACTACCTGAAGCCTACCATTAGCAATTCTTTCCTTGGGTTAAGATATGATTCCCTATTAAAATGCAAACACTCTTGAGAAAAAGAACCCATTATCCTTGATAATCATTTACCTTGATCTATATTTAATCAACGATCCTTTTCTAATAGCAGCTCCTGAGGACCAACTTGGATGGGACTAGGGTGAGAGCCAGGTAGTAAGGTGAAGAGGAAAAGTCAGCTTTGCAACAAAGCATATTCTTTGGGAAGCTTGTGTCTTTGGGTAGCAGAAGGTACTTGTGTGGGCAAAAAGATTAAAAATGTGAAGGGCAAGTCCATGTTCACCTTTGGCATCATATCGACTCCAGCCAGTTCTCAGCTCCCCCGCACATCATGCCCCCTGCTGCCAGCTGGTGCAAGATGTGCCGGGAGGTGTGCACCAGGGCTGACTCTATGCATCCTTCTCTCCTGACCCAGTGGCCCTTTGCCTAGGGCAGGACAGCACAGAGACATCAAAACAACTCTGCACATTCATTCCATTTGGAAACTGAGCTAATTTCTAATTTAGTTCACATCACTGATGGTCAGGCAGGCCTCTGGGTCTACAGACGGTCAGAGGCTGCAGGTGGAGTCTTTATCCCAGCATGTGGCGGGCTGAACAATGGCCTCCAGAAAGTCATCCATGGTGTCCTCACCCCCAGAACCTGAGGATAGTCACTTTACACAGCAAAAGAGATTCTGGAGACATAATAAAGTTGAGGCTCTTGAGATGGGGAGACTATTCTGGATTGTCTGGGAAGGCCAGTGTCATCACAAGGGTCCTGAAGAGCCAATAATTTTTCCCAGTGGCTGTCAGAAGAAGATATGATATAGAAGAGTGACTCAGAGAAAGGTGAGGCTGCTGGCTTTGAAGATGTTGGAAGGGGACCACGAGCCAGGGAATGTAGAAAAAGGAGGGAAAAGATTCTCCCCTAGAGCTTTCGAGAAAGGAATGCAGCCTTGCTGACACCTTGATTTTAGCCCACGGGAGATTTCTGTTGGACTTCTGACCCACTGAACTACAAAATGATATATCTGAATTACTTCAAGTCACTAAGTGGGTGGTGGTTTGTAACAGCAGGAATAGGAAACAAAATACCATTACAAAGCTATATGTGAGTTCACCCCTCCAAGTCCCTTATCCTGTCCTCCTCCTTGGTCACTTCCAAAATAAAGACCCTCTTGCTATCTCCTCCCTCTTAGTCATTCATTCCCACTCACTTCCTCATCCAACTCACCCACCAAAACATTTCTGCTCTGTGCCTTGAAACTCATTCAATGAATGATAATGGATACCTTGGATTGAGCACTTATTTTTAGTTACCGTCCATAGATTATGAAGCACTTGGGTCTTATATACGTAGAAACTAAGGCTGCAGCAACTTGCCTGAGGCCACCCAGCAGGGGGTGGTGGAGGTGGGGTTCAAATCCACATCCACAGCCTGTGTTCTCTGCCTCTATTCCAATGCTTCCCAAAGGGTGTATCATAGAACAATTGTGGAGGGTATGAATATGCATCAGAGGAAAGCAGCTTCCCTGGCCTGCTGTCCTGTTCTGGCTCTCCATTTCCTCACCGCTGTCAGCTCAGGCCCAAATCATCCTTCCAGTCCCGGTTTGCAGATTCCTTTCCACCCTGAACCTGCCATCCTCCTGGGGCTTTAATGTCTGTGCAGAAGATACATCTGGTGCTCTTGATTCACAGTCCTCTCCTCTGGCATCTTCGTCCAGCACCCACATCACTGACCCACCCAAGACGGATCCATTTCTAATATGCCAGCTCCACTCTCCAGCTCTCTGAGCTGCCTCCTCTCTCCTTCCACCTCACCTCTCCTGTATTCCCTCAGCATCTGCTCCACACAAAGGCACAAAGGCCTCCAATTCCTTGGCCCTCCACAACCCCCTGTATCCTGGCTTTACATTGGAAGTATCTCTTTTGGGGTCCCTGGATGGCTCAGTCGGCTAATAGGTTAATCGTCTGCCTTTAGCTCAGGTCATAATCCCGAGGTCTGGAGATCAAGCCCTGTACCAGGCTCCCTGCTTGATGGGGAACCAGCTTCTCCCTCTCCCTCCAAATCTGGGTAAGTCTAACACCTATCTTCACCATTGTTTTAGCTAGGAATCTTTGCATAGCAATTAACAGAAACCTTCTTTGGCCAGCCTAAGAAGATTTTAGAAGACTTTTTTTTTTTTTTAAGAAAGCTGCAGGAATGCCTAGAAACAAGGCTGGAGTACTAAAGAAAGTCAAGGACATCATCTGTAACATCATCTCCAGTTTTCTTTTGGCTTCTCTTTCTCTTCTCTGGTGGCTACACACACACACACACACACACACACACACACACATTATATAACTATATGTATTATATTTTTTTCTCTGTTTCCTAGTCCTTGTGGCAAGAAGTAGCTCCCATGGATCACTTCTGATTTTACAATTGGAGAGAAAGCAGGGGAAGGGGGGATTCTGAGGGAGAGGGTTCTCATATCCTCATACTGGATCAGGTTCTTGTCCCAGAAACGATCAACTGTGGCCTGTAAAGGTGGGGCCAAGTGGCAGAAATCTGGTTGCTTCGGAAGGGACGAAACAGAGAGGCAGTTCTCAGGAAATTGTAGGATGGGAGGGAGCACAGCCAACACCACAGCAGGGTTGCCGCATATCCTTGCAAAAATGCACCCAAACTTGAGAAGTGGTATCATGGCAGATTTTATTTGGTGTCAGTTGGGTCCTTGGCAGAGTTCCACAACCCTCTTTTTCATGTGTAGGAAGTTAATTTCTTGCTCATCTAAGTTGATTCCAAACCTTCCCATAATCTTCCCCTCTTACTTTACAGAAAAAGTGGGAACCTCTACTCTCAGTCTCAAAGTACACTCATACCTTCAGTGTCCAGGGCTTTCTCCTGTCCTTTCCTGCTCTGGCAACCAGTCCTTTGTCACATGTCTTCACCTGCTTGTCCTGCAGCTTCTTCCTCTCCCACCTGTAACCGGGGCCACGATCTGTGATGCAGCCTCTCCTATAAATCTCCCTATGACCCCAGCTTTCGCATGCTCATCTCACAGACTTCTGCCTTCAGGTTTTAATTTCCCATTTCCTCCTCCATATGCTAGGTCTGACTTCGGCCTGCCCCCACCCCTACCGACACCAGGGCCCAGCGACCTCTCCAGCCAAGGGCCACCAATGACCTTCTAATCACCAGACTCAATAGGTGACTCCCAGCCTTTGTGTTAATGTGCCTCGCTGTTGCCTTTGACATGATCTTCCAAATATGTCTCAAATCATTGCTTTTCTCTCTGTCCCTGTGGCCACACCAGGCCCTCTTCAATCTTCCCTGAACTCCTATAATAGTGTCCTTGTGTTTTACCCAACTCTTCCTACTTCTATTAAAGCTGTTTTTCTAGAACAAAATCTGATCAAGCCACCAGCCCATTGAAAACCCTTCCATTGCTCTCTGTAGCCCACCGTATGGGTTCAAGATCCTTCGAGGGGCCCGTGAGGCTTTTTATGCCATGGTCGCCACCAATCTTTCCAGTCACATTGCCCACCCCTGTTCATCTGCCTGCTGCATCTGCGAGTACCTGGCTGCTTGCAGTTCCCTTAACCAGCCGTACTCTGCACAGACTACACCCTCTGCCCCTATGCCCTGCCATGGGTCTCTGTTTTTAATTCTCAGCTCAGTGACCCCCTCTTTAGCAAAGCCTTTCCTGACTGCAGCAGCTCATTGTTCTTCTCCTCTTGATTCCCATGCCCCCTATATGTTCCTCCATTGTAGGGCTTCTCGCATTGCATATTTATGATTTCTTGACACGTCAGCTTTTCCCACAAGATCACAAGCTCCTCAAGAGCAAAGGAGGGAGTTTAATCATTCTCAGTCAATAACTATGTAATAAATGAATAAATAAATGGGAAGGAAGTATCCATGGAGACTGGATTGGAAAGCTAGTGGCATGAGGCAACACGAGCTGACCTAGGAGACTGGGCCACAGAAATGTAGACAGTCTCCACCTCCTGCACTTGCTACCCTCTGTTCATATTCAACCTGTTTGCTTCTCTTGCACGTTCCTTGAGTCAGGTCAACAGCGCCTTCTTCATATTTACATCTCCTTCATTTGATAGCTCATCTCCATGTATTACTCAGCTCCTTCTGGCTTCTACCTCTTTGCTTTTTTCCTTAAAGTCCAATTTCAGAAAGCAAGTTGAGGAGTTCAGCCACTGAAAGATCTTCATTGATTTATTTTGCCTTCCTTATTTATTAATGGAACCACTTTCTCCTTGATATTTCTTTTTTCTCCCCTTCTGATGTATTTGTAAAAGCTCTGCTCCTTCCTTTTAACCTCTGTGCATTAGCTTACCCTGGGCTCTGGGTTTCCTTCTCTTACGTTTTCCTGTCCTATCCACTCTGACTCTAGCTGAGGAACTTCTATGCTTCCTTCTCAAAGTCCCTGTGTCCAGTAAAATTTTCAGGTGATCTTAAACTTTCCTGTCACCACCTGAAAAAGTCATACTGCAGACTTCTTCATCTTTGCATCATTGCTTTTTCTTGCAGTTTCTGTTCTTGATGGGCACAGTGGTGAAGAGCATAATCTTGGAGCCAGACTGCTGGGGTTCAAATCTCAGCTTTACCAAGTTACTGTAGGACCTTGCTCAAATTTCTTAAATTCTTTTTTTTTTTTTTTAAGATTTGATTGATTGATTGACTTAGAGTGTGTGAGCAGGGGGAGAAGCAGAAGGAGAGAACCTCAAATGGACTCCACACTGAGCATTGAGGCAGATGCAGGGCTCGATCTCACGACCCTAAGATCAGGACCTGAGCCAAAACCAAAAGTCAGACACTCAACCAACTGAGCTACCCAGATGCCCCTCAAACTCTTTATATTCTTTACACCTTAGTTTTCTCTTCTGCAAATTGGGCTTAATAAGAATATTTACTTCCTGAGGTTGTTATAAGGATTAAGTTTTTTGAAGGTTATTATACCCTATATAGAAGAGTGCCGGCTACTCAGCTTGCCCCCCACCCACACCAGGGGTGGGCATTAACTCTCTACTGTTCCACCCATACTGCCTCTCCCACTTTCCTGCTGCTGTGCAGAGCATGTTCTCTGGTGGATTAGCATGAAGCATTCAGGGTTGACTCCTCTGAGCAGAACATTCTTCTAGGCACTGTATGTATAATGAGCAGAAGATGGACATAGAGGTAAAGAAGAGCCAGAACCTATTTACAAACCTTGGGGACTATAACAAAAGAGAACTGGAAGTGACCTTTTATTCGTGCTAACAGGGCTACGCAGTGTGATGGTGCTTTGTATCATTCACGATATATCTTTTCTTCCTCATGGAAGTTGCTTAAGGCAGAAATCATGATCTCTGTACTTTATAGAGGAAGGAATTGATGTAGAGTGAGATGAAGGCTCTTGTTCAATGTCATACAGCAGTTGGCAGCAGAAGTGGGGCTGGAAACCAGATTGGCCTGGCCGTAGAGCCCATGTGCTTCATCACATGGCTGCACTCTGTTCCAGATAAAAGAGTCCTATTATTATCCTCTGAGGGAATGTAAGATAATTGCAAGAAGGAATCAGGCCCAAGGAATGGTTGTTCAAGTGAGAGTGTGAGGAGAGGAGGCCCTGGCAGTGGGTGACTGTAGAAGTGAGATAAGTGTGTAAGTGCTAGTGTTTGTTTTATTTTGCTCAGGGAGGGCAGTGTAGCAGGGCACACTCAGTGCAGGGCCTAGCTCAGCAAATGCTAGTGGGTGAATTCATGAATGGAAAGTGTAGCCACAGCAGGGCAGTGACAGTTCTCTGGGAGCTCTCCCAAAGGGGGCTGTGAGAGAGGAAATTTGGCAGGAGGTCCCAGAGCCAATGGGTCCTCCAGTTCAGAGCTTGTGCAAGACACCGTGGTCATGGGGACAGCAGGAGGCGATAGAGTTGGATGGGAAACAAGGTCGGGAGAGCTGCCTGCTGTGACTGGTTGCTGGGGAAGGGTTTGGCTCATTAGGAAAAGTTCAGCGAGGCCACATCATCCGCTTCCTTCCTCGATGATGATGATGATGGGCCTAGGGTATCTTCCTTCATCCTTATGTCTGCCCTGTGAAGTCTGGAGTGAATGCTGAGAGGTGAGTGGCTGACCTGGGCTAGCCCACATGTAGGAGCACATCTGACATGCCCAGGATTTGGGGTGACCCATGGCAGGTGGCCAAACAGTGCAGGTGAGGCCTCATTGTTAACAAGGGAGCCCTTGTGGAATCCAAACTCCTTGCTGTAACCTGAAGATCACTCTGGACTCTGACCTGAAATACACGCTTCTCCGAAAGCCCCCTGTCTGTTCCTGAAGTTGAGGAAGCTCATTTACGCCTCAGACCTTTGCACTTGCTCCTCTGTCTGCTTCAAATTGTTTTCTCTGGCTCGTAGAAGGGCTGGATCCTTTGTCAAAATCAGTTCGGAGCCACATACCTCCTCCCCTGGAAGGTTCTTCTCACTGCCCCCGTCAGATACAGTGACCTGCCCAGAATCATCATTATCATATTGCTCGGTTTCATTTTCTTCAGAGTGTTTATGGTTACTCAAATCATTTTATTGCCTTGATTCCTTGCTTAATATGCCTCCCCTGGGAGTCTAAGCTTTAGGGGAACAGACACCTAATTTGTCCATTGTTAGGGCCCTACTTCTCAGGGAAGTGCTGAGCAGGTAGTAGGTGCTCAATAAATACCTTTGGAACAAATGAATGAATATGAGCATCACTCTAAATGTACTAAACTTGGCTTTACATGTTCACTCAATCTCTGTTGCCAGTATATTTTGCTGGTATCTGGTTCAACATACTAGCACACTGTTTTATAACTACAAAATGATGGAATTTAGTTGAATGCAATGCCAGGAATAGAGTTGGATTTATGTAAGATCACAAAAGGGAGAGTAAACCATGTGATCTTAAATCCTCCAATATGATTTACTGTAAAGTGGGGAAAAAAAAAGCAGGTTTCTGAGCAGCATTTTTATAAATATTATGTTTTCTTATTTCTCCCCTTAATAAAGAGAAAAGCCACCTTGATGCTCATTTGGGGTTCAGCACTTAAAAAGTTCAAAACTGAGAACCAGTGAGGAAATTCAATCCTGCCTATTCATTTGGAAATGTTCCTTTGGAGAATTTCCTGTTCTCGTTTTTTTTTTTTTTACGGGGAGAACACACTTTAGTTCTTTCCTGAAGCAGCTTTACTTTCTCTCGTTTTCCTGATTTTAAGGAAACCCCATCAACCCAGACAGGGCTTCTAGATGTCTTAATGGAGAGGTATCACCAGGAAGGCCCGTTCATCCCTGGTTTTGACTTTCAAGTTTCCTTAGAGCACTTCCCTTCACTTATCTTTACTACTCTGACTTGCCATTCTTTCTTCTCTTGCTTCTAGAACATATTTATTTCAATGTCCTGCTTACAATTGAAATTTAACATAACATAGACATGGCCAACTAGCACATGAGAAAATGCTCCGCATCACTGTGCCATCAGGGAAATACAAATCAAAACCACAATGAGATCCCACCTCACACCAGTGAGAATGGGGAAAATTAACAAGACAAGAAACAACAAATGTTGGAGAGGATGTGGAGAAAGGGGACCCTCTTGAACTGTTGGTGGGAATGTGAACTGGTGCAGCCACTCTGGAAAACTGTGTGGAGGTTCCTCAAAGAGTTAAAAATAGACCTGCCCTACCACCCAGCAATTGAACTGCTGGAGATTTACCCCAAAGATACAGATGCAGTGAAATGCTGGGACACCTGCACCTCAATGTTTATAGCAGCAATGTCCACAATAGCCAAACTGTGGAAGGAGCCTCTGTGTCCATCGAAAGATGAATGGATAAAGAAGGTGTGGTATATGTATACAATGGAATATTACTCAGCCATTAGAAACGACAAACACCCACTGTCTGCTTCAATGTGGAGGGACCTGGAGGGTATTGTGCTGAGTGAAATAAGTCAATTGGAAAAGTACAAACATTATATGGTCTCATTCATTTGGGGAATATAAAAATTAGTGAAAGGGAATAAAGGGAAAGGAGTGAAAATATCAATGAGGGTGGCAAAACATGAGAGACACCTAACTCTGGGAAATGAACAAGGGGTAGTGGAAGGGGAAGTGGGCAGGGGGTTGGGGTGACTGGGTGATGGGCACTGAGGGGGGTACTTGGCGGGATGAGCACTGGGTGTTAAGGTATATGTTGGCAAATTGAACTCCAATAAAAAAATTTAAAAATAAATAAAAATAACAATAAATTTAAAAAATAATAAAAGTTGAACAAAAAAAAAAGAAATTTAACATAGCAAAATAGCCCAATATTTAACGGCCAGAACCAATACCTCCTCTCCAATTCCCGGAAGGCCTTCAGAAGTCCCTGAGAAGGAAGATCTTGGGATTACTTTGTACTCCTTTTCCTATAGGAGCATCTTATGAACAATGTCCCCAGTCTCCAGGCTTTTCTGGCCCTGGAGGCTCCTGAGGCCCTCCAGCTTTTGCTTGGGTCTTGGGCAGGAGGGGTCTGTTGATATTCTTGCTATCTCATTCAGTGCCCCCATGGCGTCTACCTCCTTGGTTCACAGACCAGAGTCAGCCTCTGTGCTGGGGCTGGCTGATAAAAATGCCTCTTTTTGAAACCCACAGTTCTGAGGAAGGGAGGCACTGAGGAAAAAGTCCCCTAAGGACACGCACTTTCTAAGGTGATAAGTGCTAAGAAGGGAAAGGACAGGGTGCTCTGAGGCAAAATAACTCACTTGAGTGACCCTACTTAGGTTGCAGAGCCAAGAAGTCAGTCAGGAGGAGATTTTAACCTGCAACTTGAAAATTGAGTAGGGGCTGGCAAAGCAAAAACATGAGATTGTGGGAAAAAGGCACCAGGTTAGGAAACTACATGCAAAGTATCTGAAGAGGAATAAGCTGTTTTCTGGGCTGGGGCTTAATGAATGTCAGGAGAAAAGGAATCAGGCAGTGAGAATGAGGGATATGAGGTGATGTTGGAGAGATGGTCGAGGGGAATTTGTAGGCCATGTTCAGAATGGACATTTTAGTGTAAAAAACAAATGAAGCTAGTGATGGAATCTGAGCAAAGAAGTTAATATTTACAATCTGGAGGATGGATTGGAAGGAGTAGAGTGTGCAGTCAAGGAGACTAGTTAGAAGTTTATTGCAGGGGAGATGGTAGAGGTGGGAAACATGGATTGATTCAAGGGACACTTTGGAGATAACCATGAGGGTCTTCAGTGTTAGATTAAGGTGGGGCCTGTGGGAGGGGGGGTGTTAGAATAAACTTTGGATTTCTGCCTTGAGTGCTTGGTTGTGCAGGGAGATCCCTTAGTCATATTGGCTAAAATTTGGAGAGGAACAGATTTGGGGGCTGGAGTTCACGAGCTGAATTTAGGACAGGTTGGTTTGAGATGTCTTAGGTATCAAAAGGAGATGGCATGTTGATGGATTGTTATACAGAAGTGGGGAGGAAGTAAATATGTGGGGACATTGGCATAAAGAAGGTAGTTAAAATGACAAGAATGGATGAGATTGTCTGGGAAGAGAGAAGAGAAAAGAAGGCAATCAGTTTGCCCTTATCTAACATGACACTAAATAACCAGTCAATCATGTCAACAAATCAACAATTTCTTGTTAATTGGAATTGTCTGTTTAACTGGGTTGACCCATTTCATGTGTGAGCCCTAGAAACTCCTGATATGGACAAGGTTGAATAAATTAATATTTCTCATTCCTTCTTAGGCATCATCTACCTATAGGAATACAGAGGAAGAAAATTAAATCAACACTTTCTTGCCCCCTTTCCCCTTTTGTGTGAAACTAAAAGATAGAAACAGTCTCCGGACTCCAAAACATGTCAGTTTTTTTAAAAAAAAATTATTTTATTTATTTATTTGAGAGAGAGAGAGAGAGAGAACACACATGAGAAGGGAGGAGGGGCAGAGGGAGAAGCAAACTCCCTGCTGAGCAGGAAGCCCAACTTGGGGCTCGATCAATCCCAGGACCCTGCGATTATGACCTGAGCTGAAGGCAGGCATTGAACCAACTGAGCCACCCAGGTACCACTATGAGAAAGCTTTTGAAAGGACCTGAGATATAGCAGAAACCATGAGGAAGGAAGTGAAGAGAAGAAATACAGAGACTAGAGAGAGTGATATCACGTCTCAGAAAGTGCCAGAAAGAAATATTTCTCCATGGCAAGAGACTCCTTCCCAGAACATAGATCTATTTCTTCTCCCTAGACCTGGTTTGGTTTAGAGAAGCAGAGGAAGTGGTACCATACAAAGACTCACACAGACATGCCATATTGGTAGGAAACTTCCATATCTGTGGCAGTAGAGAAGAAGAAATCTCTGGGTTATAAAACCTGTCAACTAGAAGACTACCCTGACTTTTCTCTTATCTCCAGGAAACTCCTGGATAGAGTTGGTTCAGGGCAATCTAACCTTTTCAATACTGAGCAATAAAAGTAAGGTAGTGTGGCACTAACATAAAGATACTGAAAGAAAACGAAAGAAATGAGTAGCAATAGAAAGAAGACCTATCTTGAATCTGTTACAGTAGAGCACATAAAAATTGTGACTAAATATTTTGCCATGAATTTTTAAAAATTAAATAATTGCCTTTAAGAAGGAAGCCCCTGCCCCATTCCAGGTGTAGGAAATCAGAGGAGATAAGGCAAGGAGACGAAGTAGGAGTTAGCAGGAAAAATGTGGGAGAAAAAAAAAAAAGCATCATAGAAATGAAAGCAAAGTTGAAAGGAGATTAACAATGGATGCCACTGAACACATATAAGGAATTTAGAAAGTAGAAGGGAGAGAAGCTAGCAAAATAATTGGAAACAAAATGGAAATTTAAAAGGAATCAAAAGAAAAAAAGATATATGGAAGACAAAAGGCAATCCAAAATTCACAAAATGAGAGTCTCCAAAGACAAAAACCCAAATAATGAAAGTTCGAAAAACCGAAAACATACATAAAATTATATGACGGAACTGAGATTGCTGCATCAATCAATATAAATGAGCTTAACTTGCCCACTAAAAGAAAATATTTCCAGCTTTACTCAAAAAGGGAAGCCTTACTCTGGACCAGAGCCAACCCTAAAATAAAGTGACTCAGAAAAGTTGCAAATAAACTAATGGGCAAATGAAAACAATAAGAAAGCAAGCCTTGAGACACGAACATCAGCCAAGGTAGAATGCAAGCCAAAAGGCATTAACTGAGTCAAAGAAGGGATTTATTTATAATACTAAATGACGCAATAATGTACAATGAAAATATCACAGTCATGGTAGCTATACGCCGAACCACAGTATCACCATTCATGAAGTAGAAATAACAGAAAATAAAGGAGAATAATATGGAGACACAGCAAAATAGGAGACACAAAGAGTGTCTCAACTGGACAAAAGGGCAGCAAAATAGAGATATTTTGAAACACAAAACAAACAACTTCCATTAGAAATTTTGAAGCTAAAAAAAAAAAAGAAATTTTGAAGCTTGCTCTTTAACAGCTCCTAGGTCAAGGAGGAAATGAAAACTCCAGTAAGAAAACACTAATAATTGGGGCACCTGGGTGGCTCAGCGGGTTAAGCCTCTGCCTTTGGCTCAGGTCATGATCCCAGGGTGCTGGGGTGGAGCCCCACATCAGGCTTCCCTGCTCAGCGGGGAGTCTGCTTCTCCCTCTCCCTCTGCCACTCCCCAGTTGTGTGCTCTCTTTCTGAAATAGGTAAATAAAATCTTAAAAAAAAGAAAACATTGATAATTAAAGCACTGCACTTCAGAGTCTAATGGATACAGCAAAACAGTGCTCAGAAGAAACTTCATAGCCACATATACATGAATTAGTCAAAACCAAAAAGTAAAAATAAACCAATTAAGGAGTGGTATCTGGTAGTCTCGTGAATGCACGCTCTGTCTTCTTTCCAACCAGAATGATATCAAATCCGACCTGAGTGTTGAAGCGAGATTTGATTTTGCTATCCCACAGACATTGTCTTAGTGCACGCTTTTCATTTGGAAATATTTGATTGTCAGTCGTCCACCTTTTTTTTTTTTTTTTTTTTTTTGAGACATAGACTTAGGATTATATGAGGTCTTAGCTAACCACTTCTGTCCTACTCTGTCCCCCAGGTGAACAGAGACGAGAGGTAGAGGGATGCATGTGTCAGGAAGGAGATGGAACACACACACAAAAAAAGATAATTGGAGGAAGGTTTATTTATACAGATGTGGATAAGGGCAGTGATTTTCAACCTTGGCTGACATTAGAATCGCCTGGAGAGCTTTTAAAAAGTATCAGTATCCCTGGCCTTTCCTTTTGTAGCACTTTATAACAATTTGTGTTTATTTTATCAATGTCTGTCTTCCCCAAGACTTTAAGCTTTGTAGGAACAGAAACCTCTTCCATTTGGACCCCAAGGGTCTAGTTCGCTGGCTGCTCAGTCATTGCAGAAGTTTTAATTTAACTGCTCTTATGTAAAGCCCATACATTTTAAAGCACTCTAAAGGAGTCCAAGGAGCAGCAGGGTTGGAGACCATGGGTGTTGCAAGTCCTTGAGGGAGAGTGCAGGAACCGGGGCTTGCCAGCAACTGGGCTGTTGCTGCCCTAAAGCTCAAAGGGATTAGCAGAAGGAATGGCTATTGGATTCTGGAAGTGGAAACCAGGCCACCCTAAGAAAAGCAATAACCTTTGATCAAGACACAAAACCAATCTGAGGCAAAGTTGCAGTTCTGGCGAATGATGGGACTCTGTCACAGAGCACAATATACTTGATTTGCCAACCATTAAAGGGTCCTGAACATGACTGTAGATACGCATGTGCACTTGCACCCATCATTTGTGTATAATGTGCACATAGGTACAAAGCAATTCTAACGTTCCCTGCCTTGGTCACCTTACAAACACAGCTAAATGGCTAAAGCAGTGGTTGTCAACTGAAGCATGTGCCATGAAGGTTGTTGACACATAGTGTGATGGCCCTCACTCAGAGTTTCTGATTCAGTAGGTCTGGGGTGAGGCTCAAGTTTCTGGTAGGTTTTCAGGTGATGTAGAAGCTGCTGGCCTGAAGACCTCATGACTAAAGTTAAAAGACATCTCTCTTCTGGTTTTGGTTTTTGGTCACTTGCTCTTCTGTTTATGTAAACTCTGCTAATTCACACTCTGGCGACCCAAGTTGGCTTCGTGTGCTAAGTGCAGAGCATCCACAGTGTCCTTCACTGCCACCGCTCTGAGTCCTGTTATTTTTAGCACAGTCTATATCATGGGAACGTCTTTTACTCTGCTTAGTTCTTTTTTTTTTTTTTTATTTTTTTTTTGCTTAGTTCTATTTCTATTAGTTACTTCGAGGGTCCATTCATTGCCAGAAGGCAAGGAGGTATAACTGTCACGTATATCACCAAACTTTGCCAAATGCAACTGTTGACTGTCCCCAGGCTTCATGTTTTTCTCCTAGAGCTGCTCTTGGTGGAGTTACATAATGACATTAGCTTCAGATTGGCCAAACAGCAACCTCTGGCTGTACCTGCCTATGTAATGTTTGAGACATGATTTGGATAATGGAAAAATGGAGATTAATTCCTTTAGAGGGTTGCTATGAGGCCACAATAAGGTAAGATATGCAACAAAAGACCTGGTTCAATGAACATTAGCTAATAATGGGTCACCCAAGATTTTGCAAATAAGCGAACAAACGGGAAGTTTCAGGATGTATGTTACCTGAAGAAAAAATTTACTTTCTTTCTTAGAATTAATTCACTTTTGGGCAATGGATCTCAAGCTATGTTTCCAAAAGCAGTGGGCTTAGTGGTTAAGGACGTACAATCTAAAGTTGGCATTAGAATCTGAACTCTGCCGTGACTAGCTATGCAACTCTGGGGTGTAACCTCCCCTTTGGTTTTAGCATCTGTGAAATGAGGATGGGACCAGACCCTTCCTTGAAAGGTTATATGAGGATTAATTAACATAATGCATACACAGGGCTCAGGCCACTCCTTGACATTCCATAAGCATGTAATAAATCTTAATTATTATTAGGTTTCGGAGAACAATGGAGCATGATGAACTTGATCTAGATTTTGTGCTTCAGAAATAATAAATGCAAGCAATAGTAAAAGATTCATAAATAGAATGTTGTTTCCCTTCACTACATTTTTAATCTTCAGGGGTGGGTACAGTTTGGCTTTAGATGAGCACAGAAGGAAAAACAGTGCTTATTCTAATAGTTGATTTCCTCAGACTCCTGCACTTGAGGAGTGTTTTCTGGGTGAGCTGTGTGGGGAGTTTTAACGCTGTGGAGAAAGGCATTGTGCTAAGTATTTCATATATGCTGTGTCAGGTATATCTCACAACGACCCCAGGAGGCCAAGATTTCAAGTCAATGTTTAAGCTCTATAAGGTTGTGTATCTATCATCTATCTTCCAATTAGTTGTTCTATGTTAATATGATTGAATAAAAACTTGAACTATTTTGTTGTGTTCCACATTTGGTTATTCTCTTAAATAGGAATGCACTGAGAATCGTTGTCTGCTTACTTTCATGTCATATTATTAAAAAAACCATCATGGAGATTGGGCCTGAAGGTTTCCTATTGTATTTTTTTTTACTTAGCAATGGGCTACTCTCTCTCTCTCTCTCTCTCTCTCTCTCTCTCTCTTTCTCTCCAGACTTACACACAGGAATGTAAATCTCTTAAATCAATCCATAGTAAATGACCAGAAATTTTAGAGTACATGAATGAATGTACTGTTTGCTCTAGCCATCCTATCTTGCTTTTAGCACAGATAAATCTCGTCTGCTACTTGCTTAGCATAATTCTCAAGAAATTCTTGTTGAACAAAAATACATCCTATTGAATTCTCTGACACGCCCAGTAACCCAACAGTTAGATCCATCCAAGTTTCCCCTCCTTAGGGTTCTCCTAAGAAAATGGTTTAGGGTTACTGACCCATGTCTTCACATTCCAACCATTTCCTCTTCCAGCTCGCTGATACATGTTTTCTTCCTAGATGGCCAGTGGGCCTCCTAGACAATGCCTGGTAGGCCCAGCCCCTAGGACTGAAGGAAATATCCAGCCTCCTTTGTTTATAAGCTGCCTGAGCCTAGCAGGTAGGTCATGACTTTAAAAATATTTTCCCCATTCTGAATAGTGGGTGGAATCAATTGAGTTTCTGGCAGAGGCCTTGAGGGGTCACGTTGACACCACCTGCGGCTCTGAAGACGAGTTTGTCGGGTGGAGAGGGGCCGCGGATCCGCTTCCCTGAATTGGACTGGTGGCCACCTGGTGACGGGGCCACTGCCGAGCTGGGCCGAGCCTTCACACCAGCCTGATGAGGGCTACACATGTATTTGCCACTGCCGAGCCGTTTGTAATTCATACGTGCTTTGTGGTTTTAATCTTTCTTTAATCTATAAAGCTATAAAAATTTACGGCGCAATTTTAGAATCAAGAAAAAAAGCTAAATTGCATAGCTCAGTCCTTAAAGTTAACCTCTTTCATCAGACCGAAACTGCAAGGAGAAGGTCTGCAGAGATCCTTTGTGGGCCCCCTGATCTTTTCTCAGTGGTCTCGTCTCCTCCCTTCCCCAGAAGTCACTGGAAGCAGGAGAGCCGCCTCTCTATGACACAGGCAGAAGGAAGCAAACGCAGGCCACGGTATACGAAACGAAGGGAGGTAAAGAACATCTTAGGTAAATACCAGACTACTTATTTTATGATTTTTAAATGTCATTTTTGCTTCAATATTGACTTTTTTTTTTTTTTTTTTTTTTTATGGAGGATGAATTATAGATCCCGCAGCACTGGGGGATCCAGGCTTCCTTTCTTCCACACAGCTGGTCAAGTTAAGGATTGAGGTCATGGTAATTAGTTACGAGTTTTTTAGTGGCCGAAGACCAGACCGCTGAGCAAACTCTGCAAGGTGACCCCTCGGGGGAAGACAATACACCCGGGGAAAGAACCCGAACGGGCAACAGAGAAGCAGAAAACCACTTCCCAATCTTGTTGCTACAAACAGATGTTGCCGCCGGCGCTGGCGCTTGCAAGAAGGAAATGCAATACAATCTTTCATTTGTCTGACCGGCTTCTCTCTCCAAGAGCTGGTTTCCAGGCAAATGATTTCAGGGTTGCACAGGGCGGGTAGAAGGCAGCGGAGTTGGAAGCCCTGGTCCTGGGTGACCCGAGGGCTCAGAAATGATGCTGTGCGAAGTGCGAGGGGTTGAGCTGAGGTCACGGGGAGACCCAGAGCCAGAAACCAGGTCACGGGGAAGGAGCGGGCAGCCAGACTTCCAAGAAGAGGTTTCGAGAAACTAGCTAGAGGGAATGAGTGTGAATTGAGATTCCTGGAAGGGAGGTCACAGGAGGCTAACGGGGTGGTGGGGTGGGAGTGGAGAAAGAGAAAACAGAGTTAGTACCACTTCTGCCCTCCTCACCTTACTGGGTGATTTTGATTGTCTGCTTACTGTCTACACACAGAGAGATGTAGGCTTAAAAAACATAGATTGAATTAGGAAACTTCCAATCACATAGACAAAGAGAACTGAATCCAGACCAATGGGGTTAGGAACTGTTGGGAGGAAACCCCTTGGTTGCGTTTGGAAAAGGTGGTTTTTCTTTTAAAACCCAGTTGTGTGTGGGATGCCTGGGTGGCTCAGCAGTTGAGCATCTGCCTTTGGCTCAGGGAGTGATCTTGGGGTCCTGGGATCGAGTCCTCCCCAGGGGGAGCCTGCTTCTCCCCCTCTGCCTATGTCTCTGCCTCTGTCTTTGTGTGTCTCATGAATAAATAAATAAAATCTTTTTAAAAAAATAAAACCCTGTTGTGTGAATTAATTGGCCTGTCTTTCCACTTGCTTGTACAGGCTTGTAGTTCCAATGTGCCTTTTGCCAAAACACACATTATTCCATTAGAGGTGTTAAAGGCAAACACTCCCACAAACGTATAATTATTTGAATCATGAAGTTGTTGTTCTCCATCTTCCTTAATCCAAGAGCTTCTGTAATAGTGTCATTTTGTGTGCAAGCAATGCTACTAGCAATAACTCACATTTATTGAAAACCTGTTGTCTGTATGGCACTGCATTTGTAGCAAGAAGAGTGGCTCCACAACTCACTAAATGTTATGCATCTAGGCATCAGGAATGTTCTGAACAGTGTGCATCTGTTACATCACCGGATTCCACTATAACCCTATAATATGGGTCTGATTAATATCTTTCTCTTTACATATGAGAAAACCAGGGCCCTGAGAAGTTAGAGGAGTCATCCCAAAGCTATGTAACTAGTGAGCGACGGAAGCAGTATTTGAGCCAGAGTAGCTGGTCTCAGAGTCTGAGGTCTGAATGGCAGCGCTAATTTCATTTCGTGCTAATAAAACTCTTTGAAGTAGGTAGCCACTATTGTCATCATTTCCTTTTTATGCACAAGGAGATTGAGAAGCTGAGGTGTTTCAGGAGTACGATGATGATTCAACAATTTTATACATTTTTCAGTGCTCATTGAGATAAGTGTACTCTCTCATTTTTTAGAAAGAAAGAGTGAGAGAGAGTGCAGAAGCTGTTGGCCGGCATGGGTGGGGGGCAAAAGGAGAGGGAGAAAGAGAGAATCTTAAGCAGGGTTTTCACGAATCCGAGATTATGACCTGAGCCAAAATCAAGAATTGAACAGTCAATCAAGTGAGCATCCCAGGCACCCCAAGATAAATATATTCTTAATCACTTTCACCTATTTCAGCCATCCCCCCACCCACCTCCTCTCTGGTAACCATCTACTGTTTTCTATAGTTAAGAGTCTATATTTTGGTTTCTTTTTTCTTTCTTCATTCATTAGTTTTGTTTCTTAAATTCCACATGTGAGTAAAATCATATGGTATTTGTCTTTCTCTGACTCATTTCACATAGCATTATACCCTTTAGGTCCATCTATGTTGTTACAAATGGCAAGATTTTATTCCTTTTTATGGTTATGCATATATATATGCATACACACACATGCACATGCATAGCGCTCTATCCATTCATCTATGGATGGATACTTGGGCTGCTCCTATATCTTGGCTATTATAAATAATGCTGCAACAAACATAGGGGTGCATACATCTTTTTGAATTAGTTTTTTCATATTCTTTGGGTAAATACCCAAGAGTGAAATTACTGGATCATACGGTATTTCTATTTTTAATTTTTTGAGGAATCTCCATAGTGTTTTCCACAGTGGCTATTCCAGCTTGCATTCCCACCAACAGTTCCTTTTTTCCATCCTCACCAACAATTGTTGTTTCTTGTGTTTTTGATGTTAGCCATTTTGACAGGTGTAAAGTGATTTCTCATTGGGGCCGATATCCAAAATATATAAAAAACTTATACAACTCAACACCAAAACCAAATCATCCAATTACAAATGGGCGGAGGACTTGAATAGACTTTTTGACTTTTTTTTTTTTTTTTTTTTTACAAAGAAGACATACAGATGGCCAATGGACACATGAAAAGATGCTCATCATCACTCATCATCAGGGAAATGCAAATCAGACCTGTGCTTTACAAACATTAGTGTATACATTAATCACCTGGGGATTTTATAAAATATAGATTCTTATTCCAGTGGCCCAACTTGGGGCCCAAGATCCTGCATTTTCAACAAGCTCCCAGCCAATTTTGCTGGGCCACAGACTGCACTGGGCAGTAAAACTTTAAGAGTTGGAGGTCAGGAAACACAAGGTGTTTCTCCACTGCTCCCCACCCCCACAAGGTTATGTAGTGAAGGTGTCTGGAGGTAACAAACCTAGTTTGAGATTCTGGCATTTAAAAGTAAACTCATTATTTTCCTTCTTAAAGCAGCATAGTGATCCATTGACATTCAAGGAGTTTCTTCTACATACATAAGCAACTATACTCTTTTTAACTGACTGAAATCCATGGTGTTATCAAATTCATCCTAAAAGTCATCACTTTCTCCATAAAACATCTCTTTAAATTTCTTTTACACACATTCCTTCTTGATTTGCATTTATGTCCTTTTGTTCTGATCTAATAAACTCAAAGTGATCATCAACCAAAAATTTATAAGATGTATCGAGTTTAATACTTCACTCAGATTGCTTGTAATCACCTACTTTGAAAACTAAATATGGAATCCTATTTTAGTCTTTCTCTCATTCAGAAGATCTTCCATTTAATTCATTACCTTGAATTTCCTGCATTTTTCTTATCCTCCAGCTTAGCTCTGCCTTTCTTTTCTTTTTTTCTTTAAACACCACTAGATTCTGAACTTCCAATCTATATGTCAATGGTGGCTTACCCAACCCCCTAGAAGGCTATAGTACGATATCCTGGAATTTATGATTTATGCCAAGTTCTCTTGTCAGCCTCACTTCCACTGCCAACTGAGCTGAAAATTGAAATGCTGGCTCAGTCTGTAGAGTCAGACTCTCTTCTGTTGTGTTAACTAATTCATTACTAACCTTAGCTTGAGTGTTTTGCTTACCCAAGAGCACCTCATATTGAAGAATTTAAATTTCACGTGCAATCTCTTTATTCCTTTCCCTCATTGATCAAACTTATTCAGGGCAACAATTATCTCCCTCTGGATACTAATTTTCTCCCCCATTTCATGGCATCCTCAAACAAAGCTCACAGGCACACTGCAATCCTTCATTAACTGAAAACATGCAAAGTGCACAAGTCTTTCCAATGGAAAATTCGATGCAAAAGCCAAATGAGGTAAATTGCATTACTTGACCCGCCCTGGGACAGTTTAAATAGTGTTACATATTAATACCCTGCCAAGTCTCAAGATGATGGGAAGATTCTCATCAGAGCCCAAAGTAGTTAGTGAAGGAGGAGACCACCCCTGCCACAAACAGATGCAGTCCTGCTGATAATCACTGATGGGCCTCTGATGAGAAATACTCAGACACATTGTTCAAGTGGGCAGAAAATGACAGAACAAGTTAACCCAGGTCACTGTGACTAGACACCCTCTCAACTTAGTAGCCAGTTAATGCATTCATGATCTTTTTCCATAGCCACACGTTTCACTTTATAACTTCACTTATTGTATGTGGAATTGTTTGTAGTTGAATTATTACTCTTGCTATTTTCCATGTCTTACTATACTCATCACCTAGAAATACAGTCTCCCTACCATGTATTTTTATTCCTCCAGCCTTAATTTGTTTGAATTACAATTATTCTATGAAGTTTCTTTTGGTTGTGCAGACAGGGAGGGAGCAGCAGTACTTCAAGACAATCTCTGTTAAAAGCCACAGGGTTTCCATCTATCCAAGATTACTAAGAATAATTTTGAGTATTCCTGTCCACTGACTCCTGACTCCCATAGCTGTAATGTCATCAGTGTCTGATTCAGCTTTTCCTGAACTTTGGATCCCAGACTGCCCTTGGAAAAGTGAAAAGTTCCCACAAATTGGTAACTCCCAAAACTAATTGCTTAATTCACTATCCAAGTGTCTGACTTTTCTGGATTGCAGAGCGAACGTGATCACATAGCCTCATACCTAACTAAGTGTTCATGCCCTTGTACTTTGGCTCTGTCCAGGCTCAGTGATCCCAGTGAGTTTCAATGACTTGAATAATTTTATAATAATGTGTAATTATAATGTTAATATTGATAATTATAATTAAAATCCCTCCAACTTCAAGATTGGATTGACTTCCACAATATTCATTTACCTTCATTTAGGAAATGTTTAGTACAAAGTCTTGCCATGTTGAAACTAGGCTTATTTGGGTGCATCTTGCCTGCTGGAGTAGTCTGAGTGACCACCAGCCTTACTCTCCAGCCCTCTGAGTAATGGATTCACACCACTGTTTGGCAGTTCTGCATATTCAGACCTTGGGAAGGATTCCTGGTGTCAGGACCTACACACACATTAAATGCCTTCATGGGGTCAGGGAAGAGCAGCCAAGGTTAATGTGCTCTGGTCCCTGATATCTTGTCACGTGTCTCTTCTCTATTGTGCTGCAAGCATCATATCTGCAAACATCATGTCTGCAGGACATGTGTTGTGACCAGAATACACAATATGAGTCCTAAAGCATGTGACTGACAATGCTATTCAACAAGTAGTCCAGAGGAACACTAGCCAAACATTGTGGCTGTGGCTTCTGAATCCAGAAAGTTCCTCTGTAGGGGTCTCAAAGGGGCTGTGGGCTCTGCAGTGTCCCCTGTCATCAGAACCTGTTAATTCCTTCATGTCTCCGAGTTTGGCAGTGACAAAGGGTACTGTATCTTTGTCATCACAGATTGGCTAACTTTTTTCTCTGTAGAGCATCTTGCATGAGCTGGAACAGCTTGCTGGATGTTTTCTTCACTAAGATGGGTGATGATGGTTAAACGCACACATGAGCACCCGGGCTACACTTCCCACTGGGGAGACATATATGCAAACACATTAATGTATATATTTAATTGGGTTATAATCTATTGACCATAGATACTAAGGCACTGAGCAAGCAATTAACAAAACAGCTTTGACTAAATATAGTTAGCACTAAATATAGTTGGTTAATTGGTATTTAATATGCTTATTAAATGTCAATTAAGTATCTTTAGCAATGAATTGGTACCTAATTAACTTACTATAGCTATCCTGTTACTTGACATTTGAACAGCTAAATATTCTCTACAAGTTTAATGTTTTAATAAGAAACAAATTATCCATGTATTGCTCATGAATTTTTCAGTTAGTTTAATGGGATTTAAATGTATCTCTCAACTCGGATACATGTTTTTCTTATAATCAACTGGTATTTTATATTTCAGATCACTTTTAAACTTAAAGGGCTGAACACGTGAGAAGAAAGAGCTCTAGAAGTCAGAAATCCGGTGGTTTGGTCTGGTTCTACCAGTGACACCCCATGTCATCTTAGACATGTTGTTTCACTGCTCTGGAGCTTCCATTCTCTCATCTGCAATATAACGTTAAGAATAAAAGTTGCAATTACTGTAAGAGTACAGTTGCCTACAACATATGAAGGTGCTTAAATAAGCAAGACATTTTCTGGAAAATAATGATTAAAAATTCTTAAGAATGTTGTGTGTCATCATTATATTGATGGCATCTTCATGTTCATATATAAATCCTTAAAATAATTTATTGTTGGAATAGCAATTGAATGGCATCATTTTCTGAATTGCCCCTAAAGTGTATTATAAACTTGGTTTCATTAAATCTCCAGCTGCAGAGATATCTGGGCTCTTCTTCATAACAGACATGCCTTTCTGTTCTGGCCATTTGCCCTTTTATCTGCTTCTGCTCATTTACTTTATAGGTTTAAGCAGGTAGCAAACTGTGGGTGTTTTATGCAGAAATTGTTGGGGTTTGACAATGGTTCTATCTCAGTGTGTTTTGTGTTTTAAATATTGTATTTACTTACCTAGTTTATGGTCTTAACTGAGCTCTGTGTTGATTCTACCAGGTGCTGGTATTATAAAGCTAGTTGATGATTTTTTTTTTTTAAGATTTTATCTATTTATTCATGAGAGACACAGAGAGAGAGGCAGAAACACAGACAGAGGGAGAAGCAGGCTCCATGCAGGGAGCCCGACCATTGGGTCTCGATCCTGGGACTCCAGAATCAGGCCCAGGGCCAAAGGCAGTGCTAAACCACTGAGCCACCCAGGCTGCCCTAGTTGATGATTTATAATCTTAGCAGGCTTCTTTCTTGGATGGTAGCACACAGCAATGAAAGCATTGTGTCTCCATTTATGTTCTCTTGTTTTACATCTTCTGCACTTCATCAACAAGGCTTCTTTTATTAAATACTTGCAATAATTTCAGTGCCAATTACCCTATCTTGATTCACTACACCAGAACCTTCACACTCATCAAGCATTTGCTTTGCTCATGCTGTAAACGACAAATTAAGTAGAAAAGAGGAGCCTGGCGTGTCTACTTTAGAATTTGTTGTTGGGTCTTTTATAAATGATTTCATGGCTTGTGTTTTGTTCTATTTTTTAAAGTATTTATGGTTTCAAACTATGCCCATCATTACTGACTAATTTATAGAGGTTGCGGTCGGCCTTGTCATCTTGGCTTAACCCAATTTTGTTTCCAGGGGCAATATACATTGTGGAAGTTAATTGTTCCCTAACCACTTTTTCCATATGGCAGAGTGAGTCTCTCTGTAATGGCTTTGGAATGATTTATCTAACATTTTGTCACAATCCCTTGGATTGCTTGAGAAATCTCGTGGATCTTTGTTGGGCTATAGTGTGCTACCAAGTGAGTATATTGAAACTGCTACCTTAAACCCACTGATTGCCTTAATTTTATCGCCTGCATGGAGATTAGTTTATAATATTTTCTCCACCAGTGAACTAAATGTATTATCTTTATTACCATTGTTGATGCTATTGTTAGACAGGTGCAAAAATATTCCTATCTCTGCTATTTCTGAATCTTCCCCGATGGACCTGAAGTTTGTGATTAGCACTACATTAGTCATTCATTGACATATATGAAGTTCCCAATTCATGCTGGAGAGAATTGCAGACTTTCAGTTGGAAGTCTAACTTCAGATCGAAGTTAGAAGAGACAGACGATTGTGTGCTACCTCAAAAGGCCGAGACAGTATAGTACGGTGTCTAAAGCCAGACTCAGGTCAGAAAGTTACAGGCTCTTATCTCCACTCTGCTAGTGATGGAAAGTGACTCTGCTTCGATTTCTGCATCTGTAAATAGAAGAGGGAGAATAAAACCTACCCTGTGGGGCTGGAGAGGATCATAAGGGAGATGGTATGTTTCAAGTACGTAGTATGACACCTTGCAAATGATAAGTTCTCCAAAAATCAACTGTAATTGAAATAGAATGCTTTCTAAAATATCTCAACATTAAGTATTATTTGAGCAAGTGGAAGAACAAGGAAACACTTTTTAAAGTATGCTATGCTATGCTTCCTTAGTCAACTGAAGAAAAGCAAAGAGGAAAAAAGCATATTTATTTCCCCATCCCTGTATAATGAACCGTCTTGATGGCATTGTTTGAAACACAGTGAAGAAGTTTTGGTATTTATAAAACATATCATGTTTTTAAATACTTGGTATATGTATTTTAACTTGAGTGTATCAGGCCACTAGAACAAAGACATTCAATTTCCATGTCAAGATGATAACTGGATTATTTAGATGTCAAAAGTACGAGATGTGCATTAAATCGCTTTCTGCCTTGGTAAAGTGAGATTCTGCATGGGAGATGTACACACACTAGTCCTGTGTAAGTCAAACAAATAAATGTGATCTGCACTCAGGCAAAAGAACAGGATAAGCACTTGTGAATCAAACACTTGCATTCAAAGAGAGCTGAGTTCACCAAGGCTGACTATCAAGACATAGCCATTCAGCCTTCACATGTGTACTTAAATTGGCATGTATGAGTGCATTCACCAGTCCTTTTACATTAAGAAGAGAGCTATTTTATGAAACAGGCCATCAAGCAGAATCCATGCCACTTCATCACTCTGAGATTATAATAGAAACACGTGTGCGTATGTGCACGCGCGCGCGCGCACAAACACACACACACACACCCCATCCTGAGCCTGGGAGTAACCTTAAGGCAATTCACGACTGGATATTGGGCATCCACCATGGCCAGGCAGGGCTTGTGCTGGGCTCTGGGGAGCCAAAGATGAAGAAGACAGGGAACTTGTGATCCAGCAGTGAAGACAGCGGCATATGCATATTCCCTTGCAGTGATCCACACAGTTCCAAACAAAGAGCTTTGGAGGCACGAAAGAGGCAGCAGGTAATTCTGCTACACAGGGTAGGGGGCACAGAGAAAGAGGAGACCACGTTGGTGAACAAAATCAATTATCCAGTTTCTAAAACATAATGCTATTTGTATTTCATAATCTATGGAGTTCCAATACCAATGCCTGTAGAATTTAAACCCTTGGTTTATTCTACTATATGTGCCAGCATACTTGCTCTTACTGCCACCAAAGATAACTGTAGGTTACAATGAGGATTAAAATCGGATAGAAGTGAATCGAAAGTCATTTTGATGATCCTCTCTTCTTCTTTCTTCAAAGTGGCTGGCTGTTATATCTAAGTGAGTGGTTATTTTGATGTTAAGTGAAAGGATTTGCAACTTAGAAAATTACCTGGTATCACATGCTTGTTATAATATTAACTAATTTCTCACAACTGCCCTGAAAATTTAATTAGCATTGACATGTATTGACAAAGTCTGGCCTTAAATCTTCTCCCTCTCAAAAATAATCACAATTATTAGTACTATTATTTAAAGAGTGCATTCACATGGATTATCCAATTCAAATCTCCTGACACCCGAGGGTTTATCAAGTACATGAACTATTATGATGGCATACCTACTTGTCATCTGTTTCCAAATGTTTCCCATCACATCCATTCACCATACTGCCTTCAAGGTACGATTTCCAAAAGACAGAACTGTTTATGTCCTTTGCTTAAAAGCCTTCTGTGATCCTGAATGTCTAGTGAAATAACCTAGACAGCTTGTCTAGGTATTCAAGACCACTTATGAGTTGACATCAATCTAGCCTTCCTGTCTCATGTTCTGGCAATCTTGGTGATCCTTACCAATCACACCTAACTATTCTACTGTTCTTTGAGCCTGTCTTGTCCTTCTGGGCACGAGGCTTTTGGACATGCTTCTAAATTCCAAAGCCCTCTTGTCTCATTTTCTGCCATGTGAACCTGTACTTTAAGACCCAGTTTAATTGTTACTTCTGTGAAGCTTTCCTGACCTTATTCTTAAAAGTTAATGTGATGCGACCTTAACACATACACATATCTCTATGGAAGCACATGGACACATGTCTATTGAAACAGGTATCCTGTAATTTGCAGTTATTCATTTATGAGTATGTCTCTCTCCTTGATTAGAATCATCATAAGCATCTCCAGAATAGGACAAGGTATCTGTATATGCCGGGTACATTTTGGAGGATTTTCCCATAAATATAGTGTATATAATCAAATACCATTATCCTCATTTCACAAAAGAGGGATTTGGTGCTCAAAGAGGTTTACTGATTTGTCTGAGGTCATGATTCACGAGCAGAAGAGCTAATGCAAGACCCTTGCCCATACTTCATAGTGTCAACTACTCACCATAATGTCTACAGATTTTAGGCTTCCTGAGAGTCATCATTTATGGATTGATTTTTTTTTCCCATTTAGCACACAATTATAGGTACTGTATTAGTTTTCTTGGGCTACCATAACAAAGTACCACAGATGCGGTGGCTTAAACAACAGAAATTTATTTCCTCACAATTCTGGAGAGTAAGAGTCCAAGATCAAGCTATTGGCAAGATGATTTCTTCTGAGGCTTTCCTGCTTTGCTCATAGCCATCTTCTTCCACTGTCTTCACATGGTCTCTCTTTGTGTCTGTGTCCTAATTTCCTCTTCTTATAAGGACACCATTCAGATTGGATTAGAGTCCACCATAATGACCTCATTTCAACTTAATTATCTCCCTAGAGGCTCCATCTCTCAAAACAGTCACATTCTGAGGCACAGAGGGTTAGGATTTCAAGCTATACGTTTAGGGGGAATGCAATTCAGTCCATACAGAGTACCTGATATGTGCCAGACACCTTGGTAAGTGCTAAGCTGGGCAAGCTCTGAAGCTGACCCCAATGATATTCACAAAGTCAGTAACCCATCACACACTATCTTTTTCACTGACTCAGGCATTTGCATTAGGGGAAGGGACATAAGAGAAACCATAGACACAGTCTCCTAAGACAATTAATTAGCCAGGAGAGATTATTTATACATGTTACTTCCTCCTGGTCACTGTCAATACCTCCAACGACTTTGGGGTCTTTTGCTCCAGAACAGTCAAAGCTTCAGAGAAGTCAAAAAAGGTGTCCTGTTCTAAATGGTAGCATTCCTATCTTAAAATGTCTTGTCTAACATTGGGATGACTTAATAGAACAACGCCACAGATACACTGACCACGTCAGTACTTTTGACTTTCCTTATCATTTGTGCTCTGGCAGCAAATGGTTAATATCACAAAACCAGTGCTGTAAGGAAACTTGCCAAAATCTACAGGGCAATCCAGGAGTGCAGCATGAATTCAAAATCCTTTCCCCTGAGTGCCTAAGTCCTTTCTTAATGCCGTGAATCATAGGATAAAGGATTTTAGGTAAAAGCTGGAAAGTTTTCTCTTTATACAGTCAAAAGCCAAGATTTCTCATGCTTTTCTGAAGGAAATATATCCTGTAAATGATGACAATCTCGGTCACAGCCTTAATGCCCACATAAAAGAGCAATTGTGAGACAGACACCTTCCTCCTGTCTTCTCTCTGAGTCCCTCGAGTGTCCCCACCACTGTTAAATCATCATGCCCTTTCTTCTCTACGGTAACAGTGAGCCTGGAAGGACCAAACATCTAAAGTATCTACTCCCAGGGGCTTCTTCTAACTCAATAGGAGAGTTTAAGACTCCTGACAAAGTCTCCTGTCTTTTTCTCCCTTCATGTCCCCTTCAGCATCTTCCGTTTCTATTTTCCCTCTGTGATGTGAGGTATTACAAATTCAGAAATGCAGTGTTGTATGAATACTGGAGAACTCAAAGACCAAAGGAGCTATGAGTAAACACACAACGCGCTATCTGAAACAGTGGAGCCCCAGACAAGGCATTAAGGTCTGACCTTGTCAACCTGGGTTCAGAGTGCAAAGATCAGGCACAGGGAATTTTACCGGGGGAATCCAGGCATAAATAAACAAGGCCTGTAGTGTTCCAGTAACATCCAGCCATACTCCCTGCATACTGACTTGACCCTTGACCCTTGACAACTGCTTGCACAGCCTTCATCCTCAGACTTTTTTCATGTGTTGATTACATTTCAACTTACTTCGAAATACTCTATTTCTTGAATGTCTCTACTTTAGAAAACATTTTATTTCTAAGTAGACTTTGACCCTTGGAATTGTTTTAAGAAGTCCTGGATTGTCTATTCCTTTTCTCTACTTTCTCTATTAGTGAGAGTCCACTACCTCCTTTGGTGTAGGGGGTGCCATGACCCAGGAATTGGGGGACTGGTTATTGGACCTTCTGGTGTCAACAGTAGGTTGGGAAGTGGGGTGGTGGAGATAAAAATAGGATTTATAAGCCTGTTGGGGGCTACCTCGGGAGAAGAGAAGGTGTTTAAAAGGCTGAGTGGCTTGGAGAACAGGAGAAGGGGCAACAGAAGAAATAAAGGAGTCCTCTCTATGAAGCCCTCTTGCCTAGAGAATGTCCACATGGGGATTTCTGGAAAGTCTGGGATCAGAGCTCCTTTCTGGTACAAGGGGCTATGTTAACTTGACCAGGGATAACTATCTCTTCCAAATTTTTACATTCCCTCCCCTCTGGCTCTCCTCTCCTCTGTGGTGTTGCATCACTGGAAACTTTGACTCATAAGCTTCTGGTGAATTCTTTGTGGTTCTCATCCCAGCTACACTGCAAATCACATGTTTGATCTTGGATAAGTCATTTTTACCTCCCCGGGTTCCAGTTTCCTCATTTGTAAAAATGAGATGACAATACCTACTTTACATGTTTGCTGGGAAAATGAGATAGAACAGCAAGAGGAAAGAATCTAACAGCTGGTGTTGTATCTAGTGGGCACTCAATTGGTGTTTGTTATTGAGAGCAGAGATGTTTTTTTTCCTCAGTCCCACCAGTACAGCATGTGGAGCCATCCCCTGTACACAGTAGGTGCTTAACAAATGGAAAATAAAACAAGTTATAAAACTATGCCTTTGAGGAACCAACAAGCTCCACATATAGGGGTTCTCTGCTTCCTGACACTCTGCTTGTCACTGCCAGACCTCACATACCTACACGCTTCCCTCTGGCCACTTGAGAGCAGCTGTTTATTTGAACTTGGCTGTGGTTTCATTCCTCTATGATGCTCCTCTGCCTAGAACATACTTTTTTTTCTTCTTTACCCAGTTAATTCCACCCCTTTCAAATTCAGCTTAAGTGTCTCTTTGTCTGGGAAGCTTTTCCTGCCTTCTGTGCTACCATACCACAAATGATGCCCTGTTGCTCTGGTCCAGGTAATTGTCTTTCTGCCCTGTTAGCCTGAGGGCAGCCCTTGTGCACTATTGTGCCCCCAGGGCCTGAGCAAGGGACCAAAGCACACAAGTCACCCAGTAAAGGGTTTTGATAACCAAAGACAGGGCCGAATGAATGAGCATGACAATGTGGTTCCTTGGTAGCAACAGAGTTTGAATCACAAGCTGAGCCATGTTTCAGTAGATAGGGCCATGACCACAGCCTGCTGACCTCAGGAGCCTGAAGTCTGTGGCCACAGAAGTGGAGAAGGATTCTGGAAAAGCATTTCACCTCTTCTCATAGAAAGGCATCATGACAGAGTTACTCAGAAAAAAAGAAATGTTCAACATCTTACAAACGGAAGACACTATAAGAAAGATATTCTCAATTCCACCCAATACTACCTCCCTTAGCATTATTTGTGGGAATAATGGATGTGGCACCAGCAGAGCCAGATGGATGGGTCCCTAGGGGAGGCGCCAGCCTGGCTCCGGGTCTGCAAGTCCCTGGCTATTGAGAACTACCCAGGACATACCTTGCTTTCAGAATCACTGCAAATAGAATGTGAACATTATGATAATCAATTAATAATCAATTAGTTTAGTAATCTTCCCTTGTAGAAAACCTGCTGAAACAATGATGAATCATGCAGACTCGACCAGGCCCAAAAGATTATAGAAGGGGGAAAAGTAGCTTTGCAGTTTAACCACACACACACATACATATACACACGAAAGAAAGAAAGAAAGAAAGAAAGAAAGAAAGAAAGAAAGAAAGAAAGAAAGAAAGAAAGAAAGAAAGAAAAAACTTAGAAACCAAATCCCCTAGTGTGGCTGTCTCTGGAAAATGAATTCCACAGGCACTGACTCCAAGATGTTTTATCGAATGTGCTTTAGACTTGTAGGTGATGCATTGTCCCTCAGAGTCATTAAAAGGAACCCAGATAGCTGTAACGCAGCTTAGCTTCCAAGGAGTGCAGACTGTCCACACTTGTACTTGCACACAATATATGGTTATTGTTAGATGTGCACATCCCCACATGCTGCCTGGATGGGGATCTCTTTGTCCTTTATTCAGATGTGGGCTAAGGATGCTTTCAGCACAGCAAGATGACAGCCATGCCTCCCCACTCAGAGCAGCCCCACAGCCCAAGCGCGAGACAGAAGCGAAAAGTTCCTTTGTTCCTAATGCAATGCTCATCTTTTGTCACACCGGCCCCCAAAGCTGAGATACATGCAGACCATTTTAGAATAATTTTGATAATTTCTGGAAAATGCCATCTCTACTAATTTTTGGTAAGTAATGCTGTTAGGAAAGCTTTATAATCCATTGTTGTAGACACCATATACTGAAGGCATTTAGAAAAAAATTATCCATGTGGGTTCGTGTTTCATTGAAAACAGAATGGTTATTATCCAGAGTCCAGATGATGCCTCCCTTTGTGACACTGCATTGGGGGGTCCAACAAAAACCCTGCCCTTTCTACAAAAGACACTGGCAGAGAAATGCTCCAGGGAAGGCTGCCCTGAGACTGCCTGGGCTCCAGGGAGGCAGCTTTGGGCATTCTGTGCTCAGGATGCCGAAGCTCAGAGCAGGATCTCACTTCATTTTTTGGCAGCAAGGGCAATGAACATTGAAAATTGAAGATCTGCCCGAATGGAAGCCAACAGGGTGGTGAGGCATTGATCCCACCGAAGCCGTAGCCCCCAGGGAGGGCCTGATTACATCTTAATGCTTTTCTAATGTGACTTAGCATCACAGCAGTAGATATTTCTTTGCAGAGAAACTGTGCAAGACCTTCTACATCCTGGGCAGGGAGGGCAATTTGTGTGCCCTGGAACCTTAGCTTCTGGAACATCTGAAGGGGAAGCCAATATTTGAAGACTCTCAGAGATACTTTTGAGTAGAGCTCTTTCATTGTGCACACTCACCCTCTTCTCCAGATAACTGTGTTTTTTGCTGTGATGGTGGTGTGGGCCATTGCGTGCTGAAACGATGCCATGAGTGGTCTTTTCCATTCCTCTTAGGAACAACTGCAAAATAAATAATCTTTGCCTTCTACTCCAAAGCCTTTTGTTTTCTCATTCACGACATAGCAATTAAATCAGTTGAACTTAATACGTCTTTACATAAAAGCACATTTTAAGAGTTTGTTTTAAGCAGGAGATTATCATCATTACTATTTCCTTTCACCACCCATTTCTGGGGATACTTAAATCAGCTCTATGGGAGGGACCAGCAGATGTCACTGTAGTTCTGTTCATTCATCTTTTCTCTTGATGGGATTCTTGTTCTATCCTTTTGGGCTCAGCCGATCGCATTTCTTATTTAATCAAAGCATAATGCATCATAACATTTGTAATTCATGTTGTTGTTATTCTTTCATTGTGCGCAGAATTGGATACATATCTTCGCAAACAGAGACGCAAGCTAAAAAGTAGCCCAGACACCCCCAGTGAGGTGTGGAAGTCAAAGGCCCTGCTGGAGAGCCGTGATAAGACAGAGGGACAAAAGAGCAGTGAAGGGCATCTGCACACTGACTCTTCGTTCTGATGGACAATCTCGGAATTAAAGACAGACACATTCCCTCCATTCCTATGGAGGGCTTTGAGGGAGTGTCAGCTAGGGGACAGTGCTAGGTGTGAGGGCAGCCCCCCTGGCGGGATGGTGAGGGACTCCTCAGTAGAGGAGGACGGGAGTTAGGCTGTGGTGAGTCTTGAGGGATGAAGCTTCTGGAGTACAGCATTCTCTGCATTAAAGTAATCACTGCACTCCTGGATGAAAAGAAAGACTCACATGAGTCTTAAATTCAGGGTTTTGGATCAGCAGAAGGTATGATATAGGTTTCTGGGAAGTTTAGTGTTTGAGGGAGAGGGGTTGCCCATAAAATAAAGGGGTGTAGGACAATCTGCCTGCCCGTGCCTTCCACACTGACAGAAGGAAAGTCAATGTCAAATTGAAAAATCCAAAAGGGCTTCTTTTTAGAGATAAGCACAGGAATCGTTTGAACAATAGAAAATTTAGTGGTACTTATTTGTGGTAACTTAAGCAAAGAACATGGATGAACAGTTATTTGTCATTTGATCATAGAGCCTGGTCTTATGCGAAGATCACCCAGGAATAAGTAAATGAAGCCCTGCAGCTTGTAAACAAAGCCATGCTGATTAATGGAATGACCTGTCTTTAATAGAAGTTATTCTATCGCCTTTATGGCCCAAATCATTCAGCACCCCGTGAGCGAAAGATGGAATTTTATGGACTAACATCCGTTCTAGATGGACACATTTGATGGAAAGGCCATGTCTGGGAGGAAGTCTTCATGCTCAGCCCTACCACCAATCAGCACTCCCTACGCGTACACACAGCTGCTCCAACCGGTCTTAGTTCTCCTCTACAATTTGCTATTTTGACTTGATTTTTATCCAAAAGTTCAAGCCGAAGTCATTGTTAGAATATCAGATTCTCAAGTAAGCATTTTTATTTCCCTTTCTCTCCTTTTCCTCTTTCTTTGTAGCAACCAGTCTTCATACCTTTGTGTAGTCCCCTCTTACACTATCAGGGTTGGTCTGTGTGGCCAATAGAATATGGCGGAAATGAAGGTGTGTGATTTCTGACAATAGATGACAAAAGACATTGTGGCTTACACCTTTCTTCTTCGTGTCTCACTTGGTCTGGGGAAAGTCAGCCACCATGTTTATGACACCCAAGGAACCCGTGAGAGGCCAATCTAGAGAGAACTGAGGCCTCTTGCCAGCAACCATCACCAGCTCGCCAACTGTGTGAGGGAGCCACCTTGGGAGCAACTCCTCCAGGCCTAGTCAAGGCTTCAGAAGACACCCAGAGTCTTCTGAGTCCCAGCCGACACCCTGAGTGCAATTCCATGGGAGACCCTGAGCTAAACCTTACATCTAGCTGAGTTTCTCTCAAGCTTCTGACCCGCTGAAATTGTGAGAGATTATAAGTATTTTTCATTTTAGAGAACTAGGACTAGGGTGAGGTGAGTCAAATGCATAGAATACAAACCATTGTAAGTACATCATCACTAGTCACACCCTGGTCCTGGACTCATCATTTTAAGTCACTTAATCTTGAAGAGACTTGTTACTAAGTTCTATATAAGTGATACATTCTTCTTTTTTCTCTCTCTCTCTTTCTCCCTTTTACTCCTTTGTGAAATTGCATTCAGAGAAGTTCATTCTGACCTCCTAGACGTTTGTCACTAATTTCTCCTTAGGCTTCCTGTTCCCAGAAACTGTGCTGTAACTAACCTCTTAAAGATACTTCTTTTTGATTTACAGTCCAATATTGCAGTCCTTGATGCCATTCAATTAATTTAGAAAACAAAAGAGCCACAACCATCAGGCATACACTGTGTTTCTAGTATTGATACATGATAATGGCATCTTTATCAGATGCTATCATATCAAGATGATAGTAAAGCCTCTCTCTTACCACAGGTTGTAATAATAGAGAACATTTTTCATGATGTGAAACAATGGGTTTGTGGTTTAGAACACAGCCTGGAGTTATGGGGGTGGGGTGGGGGGATGAAGTAATAGTTAAGGTTAATGTCGGTCAATAAGAACCAGAGGCTTTTCAGTAAAGACACAATGACCAAAAACAAAGACTTTAGTGAGAGGTTGAAGGACAAATGTCTACTTCAAAATTGTACAGCAGCTAATCTGGAGCACTTGCTCACACTTCCTGAACAGAGATTGATAGATGCGGTTGTGTGACTTTAAACTTTCCTGACCATTTCCAAAATGCATCAATGCACTCAGCAATGCCAGCAATAACAACACACCTCCTCAACCCCAGTTTTTCTAATAGAAGATTCATGGAAATATAGAATTTTTAAATGAAATGCAAGCCATTTATTTCATTCTTTTGCTTTTTTAGCAAGTTTGGATTTCTCTGCATTTTTTCTTGTTAACATTACACTTTCACAAACCAAATATAGTTCAGGAGTCTTTTTAGATCCCATTTACACCACTAAGGTATTATGGGATATAGTTAAAAATCTTATTCATACCAATGGTCACTTAGAGGGATGCCTGGGTGGCTCAATGGTTGAGCGTCTGCCTTTGGCTCAGGTCGTGATCCCGGGGCCTGGGATCGAGTCCCACATCGGGCTTCTCAGAGGGAGCCTGCTTCTCCCTCTGCCTATGTCTCTGCCTCTATGTGTCTTTCATGAATAAATAAATAAAATCTTTTAAAAAAATGATCACTTAGACCACGTAGAGTATAAAAATATTTTTAAATTAAATTCTTCTCAGATGTGTTAAGAGTTGATAAAAATAAAATTAAGAGGACCAGGATGTCCTTTTTCCACTTCAACAACTTAGTACTACTAGTGTATTATCAACTCTTAAGACAAAGGGAACTCTTAGCATACAATAAACTTGATAATAACAATAATAACAACACGAACAAGAAAGTAGAGGAAGAAGAACAGAAGGAGGAAAAGTGGGGAGGGGTGAAGAAGAAGAGGAGGAAGAAGAAGGAGGAGGAGGAGAAGAGGAAGAAGAAGAAGAGGAAGAAGAAGGAGGAGAAGAGGGAGAGAGAGAGAAGTAGGAAAAGAAGGAGAAGAAGAAAAAGAAGGCGGAGGAGGAAGAGAACAACCAGCTAACATCTATTCAGTATAAACCATCCAGACATTGTTCTAAGTGTTCTTTACATGTTTTAACTTGTTTAATTCTCACAAAAATTCTAGTGATGCACACAATACAGTAGAGACTGAGATATATATGAACTGAGTAATCAGAGATCACATGGCCAGTAAGCGGCATTCTCAGAAAGGTTACCAATTCTTGAGGTTACCAATAAAGCATTGTTAGTCTCCATAGATGTTTTGTTAATGTCCCTTGACTCTATTGTTGAGGTCCTTGAGCAGAGTCACTTCTAGAAGTGATGCCTTACTCAGCACAACTCAAGGACCTGTAGCAGCTATAGCCATAAAGACCAGAGTGGGGAGATGCTGAGGGGCCTCCACTCATTATGGGCAGAAGAAAGAGAGCCCACTACCAGTATGTTGACTATAGCATCAAGTACCATGAGATGGCTTAGAGAGTTTGATAATCAGCATCCACAAAAACACCGATCTGTTATCAGAGGTACTTTTGATGGAGGAAGGAGCACAGTCAATGTTCTTTACACTCGTAGCTACAGCCACGCATCAGGGAGTCCTTGTGGGTGACAAAGAGCTTGGGGAAGAGGTTATTATTTGAGCCTTTCTATGTCCTCGGATGACTACTTCAGTGTCAGTACTTCCACGAATAGAGTATAAGCTCTTTGAAGGGAGGGGATATCTGATCTTTGACACCAAACACAGTGTCTAGCAGCTAACAACCATTCAAATATATTGACCTAATATTTGAATAGGAAGAATGATTATATATTCACAGCCAATGAATTACAATGGATATAGATACAAGAAATAATATAGGCTTCTGGCCCCTAGACTTTGGTGCCAGAAACCCCTGACTTCAAGTCTAGGCTTTGCCATTTCCTGGCAATACAATTAGAGAAATTATTTAATCATTCTAAACCTTGCCTTTGTTATTCTTACAAAAAAAGAGAAATTGCAGTATGTATTTCATGGAGATATGTTGAAGATAACAATTTTGAAGTAAGAATTGAGAACGTGGGGACAGACCTCTTGGGTTTGAATTCTTGATTGGTCTCTCTCTCTTTTTAAAGAGTTTATTTATTCATGAGAGACAGAGAGAGAGAGGCAGAGACATAGGCAGAGGGAGTAGCAGGCTCCCTTTGGAGAGCCTGATACAGGACTCGAGCTCAGGACCACAGGATCATGACCTGAGCCAAAGGCAGACACTCAGCCACTGAGTCACCCAGGCACCCCACTGGTTGGTCTTTTAATTAGATGTATAACCCTAGGCAAATTTGTTAACCTGGCTGTGTCTCAGCTTTCTCCTTGGTACAATGTGATAATACTAGTACTTACCTCACCGGGTTTTTATGAGGAGCAAGGTATCAATACATATAAAATGCTTCCAACAATGCCTGGTAAATAGCAAATTCTCTAATATTCACTATTATAGTTGAGTCACAGAATACTTGTTTCAAAGCTCATGGTGCAGTGGCTGGGACACTGAAAATGCTCAATAAATGGTTGTTATTGTGTATTTTACTGATAATAGAAAATATTAGCTAGAAAGAGGGGGTGTCTGATGTGAAATGTGAGTGAATTATTGTACATTGTTACATTGTTACAACTTTACTAAATACTATTGTCTATTTCCTATGAGTGACACTCTAAATTAAACTGTTTGCTCATTAAGTGGCTGTTTCTTGGGATGTTTGAGTCTGTTTTAACATCCAGTAGCTCTTCTGGCTAATGTCACATGTTGATTTGTTAGTGGTGATCATTTAGTGATGATCAGTGTTGAACCTTAGCCATGGCACAAATATCCTCTGTGTTTTATGGGCTATATATTAGGGACTTTAGCAATACTTATCTGGGGGACTCTTCCTTAAAGGCACACATTCTGATTTTATTGTGCCCATTTTTCTCAAATGCAATTTTTTCCTATAGAGCCAAGGCTGGCAGAGGTATTACAGAATCAGAATGGTGGGAGACCTTTAGACCTCACCAAAGAGCCTGTGGGGCCAGAACTTTGTCTCTCCTTCTGTCTTTCACCAGCAAGAGCCATTTACCAGGTCCTTGTTCTCAAAGGACTAACAGGGCCAAGGCTTGCTCTCAAATGCAGCCTCCCCTTTTCACTCTCACTGTCTGTCGGAACGACTCACCCCCGGTTGCTTGTCAGGTGCAGGCTTTTGGCAACCTGGAGACAAACTCACTGGAAGCTCATGTTCTCAACCATGGCATAGCCATCGACAGGAAGGGCTGGCATGTATCACTTCTCTGCGGCCAACCAGGTGATTGCCTCCCCAAAGGTGGGAGCAGGTGCTTCTCCTATGTCTCCACTGTGCCTCTTTTTCACCAGTCAGGCTGTTTGGTGGGTTGCCCTTTGGTACAATCCACTCAGACAGTGCCTGGCAGACATTTGATGCCACTCTGGGGCACCTATGAGAGCTGGTCTTGGCATAGTGGAACAGATCACCAATCATGCTGGTCTCTTGGCCTGCACAGATCTTTCCTTCAAGCTAGCCCATATTGATAGGAAGTCCATCAGTAGAGAATTTTAAAAATACGTTACAGAGTTATGCTCAGAGATGCAATTTCCTTTGGGAGGGGAAATATTTTAAAAGTCATTGCCAGTCGTGGTAAACTACATGTGAATTAACTTATCAGGGTTATCAGTGTCGCCCTGGACCAGGCTGCCAGGATTTGGCCCTTCCCACTGTGTATCCACTGAGGAAATGTCAGAGGGGTCACAAATTCCAGAAAGTCCAGTGGCCTCACGTTGAGGTGTCATCATTCTGCAGATGCTCAGACAGCAAATTTCCTCTGAGACCACAGGCAGGGCCCTGACTCGTCTTCAACTGGCTTCTTCAGTGAGGAACATCGTGGAAGAGGGGATACACATCGGCCTTGGGCCAAGTTGGGGTCAGAGGAGAGGTTTTACTTGATGAGCTCACCCTCCAGAAAATGGGAACAGGAAGGGTGTGGGATCCATATCCTGGAAGAGACTTGTAAAGTTCTGAGACTTTTACGATGTCCCCACATGGTCATGCTTTGCTGACCCAGACCTTCTATTGAGTGATTTGTAAAAAGCTTTTAAATGAAGGGGGCCTTGTGCTTGTGTTCAGGTTTGCAAGCAAGAGGGCTCCTGTGAAGACTTACCCTCCCCTGCCACCTGGCTATGTGGTGTGTGGCTCTCAGGGGCACAGCATGGTGGCAGCGGTAGAGCAAAGCAGAGGGCTTGTGGAGACGGGTAGAGGCGTTCCACAGGAAGAAAGGTGAGTAGAGAGCAGTCCCCACCTACAGGGAATCTGGCACCCCTCCTGTCTCTTGCTCCTTCCCTTTCCTCTCTCAGAGCTGCCTTTATCCCAAGGACCAAGCTATCTTAGCTGTCCGAGAGGCAACTTCACTCTTCTCTTCAGGGAAATTCACTTGACATAAGAGAAATATATACACAGACATCTACACACACACACATATTTACATGTCACTGGGATGCCTGGGTGGCTCAGCAGTTGAGTGTGTGCCTTTGGCTAGGTCCTGATCCTGGGGTCCTGCATCAGGTTCCCCTGCAGGGACCTTGTTTCTCCCTCTGCCTATGTCTCTGTGTCTCTCATGAATAAATGAATAAAATCTTTAAATAAACAAACAAACAAATAAAAATACATGTCACTGACAACCGTTTTCTTTCCCAAGGATAATTGCAATTTCAAAGATTACAAGGTGAGAAGCAAGGCTACACTCGGACTAGCGCTGGCTGCACACATTGCAGGCATCAGTTAAAGGTCTCAGGGAAACTATTTTATCTGCACAGGGATTACAAAGGAAGAAGGGGAAAGATAGGTTGATTTGGTGAATCCACTCTCTAGGTGGTCAAGACTCAGGCCAATACAAAGCTGTTGTGTTGAGTTTATCCCCAATGCCAATTGATGTATGTTGTTACAGTGACCTTCCTAGGACCTTTCAAACAGTACCGCAGAGGCTTCTTCTTTCTCTTTTATCTGTAAGGCCAGCCTTGTGTGAAGCCGGGCTGACCATGAAAAACTAAACATCCTTGTCAGATAGTAAATTCCACTAAAGTAGGATCTAGGCCCATCCTTCAGCATAAATTTTGAATGTTTAGTTCAGAACTCTGTACCTCATGGTCACTTAATAAATATTTGCTGACTTGTTGACACAATGCTCAGAAAAGAGGTGTCCGTGAAAATAAGCACGCACAGCATTTATCTGCAAGACCTTGGGCCAATTCTCTAGGCTTTTTGGATAACTGTTTCCTCATCTGTAAAAAATACAGTGCTAACATTTATTGGGTGCTAACCCTGTACCAGGCATTGAGCTAAGCACTTAACAGTCATGATCTCATCGAGTCCTTGAAACATATCTACAGAGTACGAGCTATGCTCATGTTACTGATGGGAAGATCGGCGAAAAGAAGCTTCAGGCCTCTGAGCGGTTAAGTGGCAGAGTGACAACCTGAACACAGTAGTCTGGTTCTGGAGACCACAGTTTTACTCACTACCCCTGATGGAAATAACGAAGATGCCTGTCACTAATTCATTTGGTACTTACCCACCGTGTCTCTGGGGAGCATCTTCTGCTGTCGGCCCGTGGAGCTGTGGTGTGAATTTGGTGGAAGAAGAGGAACAGGGGCTCTTATTAGGAATGCTTTTGGCTGCAAATAACAGCACGTCCCACTAGCAGTGCCCTGCAGGCCGTCGGCTTTCTGTGAGTGGTGATTCTGCTGTGCAATCCTTGTGCATGAACCATCCATAGAATCTTTAGCTGGAGGGCTGTGCTTCCTCAGCTTCCATGTGAGTTCTGATTCTTCACTAGATCCACACAGGCCACCCACACGAGGCCTTTGTCTGCTTCCCACCTCCCCGTGCAAAATGCTTCCTCTCAGGTGGAGAATACAGATGCCCTCTGATTGCAGAATTGGAGCAGTCCTGGCTCTTCTTATAATAAAACTTCATTTCCTGTAATGCCTGCAGCCCATTTCTGTGAAACCGGGCCATGAGTAACTAACTGGAAGAGCAATGACTTGAGATTTAAAAAATTACTTTTGGTGGAACCCCCTGATAGTTCCCTTCATTATTTAAAATTAGCTTTTTTTTTTTTTTTCAGATGAGCAATTGAGATGAGGAGTATGGCGATTAAATGTTTGGCTACCACCACTTATGAGGGTCTATGTTTTTCATTACTATATTTTTTTTCTGTTAGGGGATACCCTGAAATGAGGTTAAAATGTTTTGGATACCCACACTTTTTTGCTATGTTTCTATTGCCAATGACAATGCTCTCACTGAGGCCCCCATCACCTGGTGAACATTGCCATAGTGTCCCAACTTGTCCCTCTATCTCTGATCCCTCTGATCTATTCTGTTCCCCGTCACCAAATTAATCTTTTTGAATTACTGTTTTCATCATGTCATTGCTCTGCTCATGAAACAGTGTGGTTCCTGTCTATCCCATGAATAAACTCCTGTATGTCCAGCCAGGCACTCCAATCCTCCACCATCAGGCCCCTGGTCTCTCTCCTTCTTCCTTCATTCCCCAGTGAGAATTCATGTCTTCCATGAGGCAATTCTTTGCACTGCATGATCTACCTCCCCTCTATTCTTCACTTGGAGTTCTCCACTTTCCTTCTCTAGGTCCTTCTATTCAACCTATTGCCAAGGGCTCTCTTCATGTAGTCTCCTCTTCCCAGACTTGCCTTCCTCCTCCCTACTAATGGATATTCTGTTGTCCTTATTACCCTGAGACATTTTCACAACTTGTGAGGATTGAGCAAATGCTAGATGAGTTTATTACTTATGGCTCCAAGACTTGGCTCTACCATTCTCCCTATTTATTGTCCTCAGTAGATCGATGATGCTTGTTACAGTATAATGAACAACTTCAGGGATCGGTTTGTCAGATATATTTATGGGAGACTTTGTTAGTTGCCCTTCCAATGTCTCCCTTCTTCCTTACCAATGAGATCCCTATTTTATTCAGCATAATAATGTGCCCGGCTGTAGTGGTTTAATCTTAAATATAAGCAAATCGGGACACTCACTGCTCAGCTTCCATTACAGCCAAGAGTGGCTATGTGATACTGGACTGCCAAGTATGCTAGACATCTTTGAGAAGTGTTTTGTTTCCTCATAAAAAGCACAGTGTTTCAAGAGAAAACTCAGTAATATAGAACCTTTCACTTCTTCTTGCTTTACATATCCTTAGGATGTATGAGACCCATATCGAACATTTTGCAATAGTAAGCAGTTGGACAAGAAGAACCTGGGTGGTTGGTGTCTTCGTTGAACTGGTGTGTCAATATGCAACTCTCAGCCTCCTGTATGTGAGATAGTCAAATCCCTTTAATACATAAGCCACTGTTAGTTGGGTGTTCTATTACTTGCAGCTGACCTCATCCCTAACTTGTTCAACTTATATTTGTATTTCCAGAGCCCTAAACAATGCATGAATTTAACCAAATGTTTTGAACCAGTATAGGAGCTGATCTTGTCATATTTCAAAAAAAAGGAGATCTTCAGGAAATTAGCCTTGTGTGCATGCACATCTAGGTAGATTGCATTTATAAGAGAAATGAACTCTTTCAATGACAAACTTTAAAATGTTAATTCATAGCTATAACAATCAATTCAATAATAGGACATTTGAGGAAGGAAAAACAAAGGAAACAGTAGAAAGTGCGCTAATCTTACTAACAGGAAAAAAAAGTGTGCTTTGGCTCACTTTTTAAAATAACCAAGTTTTTAGCTGTGAATAAGGTCCCACTAATACTTATCTCCACTCTTTCATTTTAGGTTTCCTTGTGAAAGCTTCCTTCAAAGCAATATTCTTGGCCTTCTTTCCTCTCTTACTCATTTCTTCCCATGAAAATAGTGAACTACTGTATAAGAAAATTTGGGAGAGACTTCTGGGCATACTCCAGCTAGCCTCTCCCTGGCTTTCCAGGCTCTGGTGGAGCAGCTTGACCTCTGGATGTAAATACCTCTGCTAATCCATGCAGTAAGTTTCACGGGTCTTGATCTGCCCCCACATAGGTGATGCCAGCAGTTTGAATGGACAAGTTCAAATCCAAGGGGATATATTAGGAAACTTGATTGTGGCTATTACTTGAACATAGCTCTCCAATGCAGATTTATTAGTAATTAAGTTGATATTTTGATCTCCATCAGCCTCTTCCTTGGGTCTACTGCTTAACTGGTTTCAAACACAGGAAGGGAAGAGTTTGTTGTTAATTGGTGACCTGGAATGCTGACTTAGAGCCACGGGGGTCTGGAATTCTTCTGGGATGCTTCTTATTTGAGTCTCAGAAAACTCAATCTTCTCATTTTTGAAATCATAATAACAATACTATTTCTGATTAGTTATTTATTAATTTAACCAGTGACTAATGAATATAATATATGCTATATTCATTTGCTGAATATACAGTGGTCAGCAAAAATAGACATGACTCTTTAATAAAAAAAATCAAATATAAAATTAAATTATTCTGAGTGCTACTAAAGAGAGGATCAGAAGGTCACCTTCCATGAAAACTGATAATAAGGGGATTTGATTTAATCGGGGAGATCAACAAAGGCTTTTTTGAGGAAGCAATTCTTAAACAGAGGAACAAATTGGTATTAACTAGTTGAAGGGAGACAGAAAGGATATTTTAGGTACATGCAAAGGCCCTGTGACAGGGAGGAGCATAGCAAGTACAAGGCAATTAAAAGAGTCCAGAACAGATGGAGGAGAAGGAAATAAAGTGATATTTTAGATGAAGTTAGAGAGCCAGGCAGGGGCTAAATCATGTAGAACCTGGAAAGCCACATTAAGTAAGGAGTTTGGTCTTTATCTTTTTTTTTTTTTTTTTTTTTTTAGATTTTTTAATTTTTTCATGAGAGACAGAGAGAGGGAGGCAGAGACATAGGCAGAGGGAGAAGCAGGCTCCCTGCAGCGAGCCTGATGCAGGACTTGATCCCAGCACCCCAGGATCACTTCCCAAGCCAAAGGCAGATGCTCAACTTCTGAGCCACCCAGGCGCCCCGAGTTTGGTCTTTATCTTAAGAATGATGTTTTAACTCCCCAGGCCGTTGAGACTCCCAAAATTCCTGTCCTGCTTCTTGGTCTCTCAGCCGGACTCAGAACTTGAGGTACAACAGAATCAATGAGAGGGTTTGTTACAGGAGATTTCTGAGTCTTTCCCAATTATTTGTAGTTCTAACAAGAGAACTACAAGACCTACTGCTTCCTCAGTGCCCACACTTTGAGAACCACCGTTTCGGGAGAAAGGCAGCTTTAAATGGGCTTCCTTCCTCTCTGGGATGTCGGCAGCATGATTTCTCACTGCCTTGGTAGCTTCCCAATGTCCTTAAACTAATGTTTCTTTTCATGTGTTGTGTATGGTCAGAGAGAGGGCTGTTCTGAGCCACCTACTCTGCTGTTGCCAGAAGAAAATCTTCCAAACTAACAATGACGGCTAATACTTACAGAGAAAGTATTGTGTGTCACACTGTGGCTGGCATGGCTGTTGATTGTACAACTCTAGGGGGCATGATTCACACCGTGTTTTAGATGACTGGCGGCACAATATTGGTTGAGTTGTGCAGTGCAGCAGCCCGGTGTAGCTGAGTGCTGTGCCCTAAACTTCATATGTATTATTATTTCATTTATACCACAAACTTTCCGTTATCCTCAGTTGCAGATGAACAAATTGACACCTTGAATGAATCCCTTTCATTCTGTGGCTTGTCAACTGCTAAGACTATTTCTTGACATGTGGGAAACAAAGTTTGCACGAAGCCTTTGAACTTCCCACTATACCGATCTGTAAAATGGGCACAATAGTATTGCTTCTTTGCCTCAGAGCTGAGTGAATTAATGAAGCAGCGGACTGAAACTGCTGAGAGTTTTGGGGAGAAGAGAATTAACTTTCACCATCTCTACTCTGTTCAAGAAAGTGATTTTGTGACGAGGGTATAAACACTTCCAGTTGTTAAGCAAGCAAATGAAGACAAGCACCGAAGCAGAGCGACGGCCAAGGCAGGTGTTTCAAATAGCACTGCAGAGCGATGGTAAGAGGCAGTCACTTTTCAAATGGCACCCTGCTTTAAAAAGCAACAGTTTCACCCACTGAGGCGTGTAAGAACAAGTTTCTCCGCCTCCAGTTCTCCTCCTTCCCTTAAGGACAGCAGGTGTTCAATCCATTCCTTCTTTGGTTTCTTCTCCTTCCTCGGTGACTAAATACAAAGTGCTAATTTAAAAAGTAAGGACTTGGAGAGTGCCTAGATCCTCCAAGCATTGTTATTGCATTGTTATTACAGACCTTTTACTTAGAGGTCACAGGTTCAAATCTAGGCTGAGCAGTAGTGACTGCACATCTAATGGCTGGCCATCTGTGGGCTGTTTCACGATTCACGTGAGATAAATGGATGACCTCAGCTTGCCCACCAGGATTCATCAGAATGGGCCAGCCACTGGTTGGCACTTGGCACAGAGGCCATGACCTCAATTGGTGGCTTTAGCCCTCTGAGATTGCTTCCTAGAGAATGTGCACATGGGGCAAGGGAGAAAGGACATAAGTTGCTTGGGAGAGAGCAAGAGCCATTGTCTTATCTTTCTACCTTCTTGATTACAAAGGAGATGCATCTTTTCAGACCTAGGGAAGGGATTGACTTCCTGGTTTGTCAGGACTTTATCCAGCAGAGGAGAGCAGACAGTTACCCGTGGTAAATGATGCAGGTGATGTACAGAGGAACACAGTTCTTGCTTTCTTGACTAAAAAGAGGAGTTGGACTGGAGAACACTCAGAAAGGGATATGACAGGGAAGAATAGGCAGGAAGCTCTAGAAAGGTAGAGACCTCCATTTCTTCTTTGCACATGGAAACAATCATGTAAGCCTCGGAGGCCCAGAGAAGCAAGCAGTAGGATGTCCTGTTGCTTCTCTTTTGCCTGATTGTCTCCCAGCTGGATCCATGCTCCCTGTAGCAAGGCCAGATCTCCATCTCCTGCTCTCATCATCTCCCACAGGGTCAATGTCAAAGACTAGTGTGGACACGGACACCCTCACCCTCTAGTAAGGTTATTGCCATTTCTGGGTCCAGGCAGTCCCAGACTAGTTTTGGCTCAGAAAACCAAAAAAGGGCAGTTGAGCTGTTGTTGTTATTTTCAATTTGAAAGTAGTCATTTATTAAATGATGAAATTACAAATAATAATCATGGTAAATATCTTAGGTCACCCTTCTAATAATCTTATTGATCTGGTCTTCCCTGTTGCCAGCATCTCCACCTTCTGCAAAATGGGTAGTCTTTTTCTTCATTCTCCTTCATGGAGAAGATAATTTGAAGAGCCATAAGAGGTTGTTTGCTTCTTTGAAACGTTTTCCAATAGTAGAGATCTCATGAATCCGATCCTTCGAGCAGATGATGCCATATTTACCAAGAGATCAAGTAATCAATGTGTTGCCTGTCAGGCAATTCACTTCTTGTTGATCTTGCCATAACCACGCTTGTAGATCAATTCATTCACTGACTTCAGGTTTGCCCCCCCCCCCATGCTATATATGGCTCCACAATCCTTAGCATGTTAACTGAAGTCTTGTTGAGCTGAACAAAGGTGCCACTGAAGATTTGTCGAGGGTGAAGAAGCTACAGCACCTTTTGAACCTTTGGCCTCACACCACTGATACTCTGACCTTGATGACAAATGCCAGTGTGGGTTCTGCAGGTACATAGAAGTTACCAGCTTTTCTTGCCACCCTCGCCACACGAATCTTTGTCCTGTACATTTGCCTATATTCTTTGCAGTAACGCTTTAACTTTTCACAGGTAAGCTTCCTCCTTGCCTTCTTTGGGCAAACATCTTTCTTAGACGTTTGGTCTTTCTTTAACTCTGTGAAATTCTTTTGCTTTTTCTTAAGTGTTTCTGGCACAGCAGAAACCTTCTTTTTCTTCCTTTCCATACCCTCTGTGGTTCTAGGCAGAAAAGAGGGGGAGCAGTTGAGTTTTAAGCTCCACTTGTTGTTTCCACTTGTCACATTATCCCTATTACCAAAGTCCTTGCCTGAATCCAAGGGCAATTTACTAATCACCAAGTCCTTTCCTGACCTTTGTTTGAGCCCGTGGATCTTTATCACACTGTCAATATAATATAATATGGTGGGATCTACATTGCAGTGTGTCAGCGTGTAACTGAAGCTGAGGCGGTCGTAGTCAAGAACATGGACTCTTCTGTCCAGCAGTCTGGTGGTGGAAGGGAAAGACAAAGTCATGGGGCAGGAGGCAGAGTCTGCAGGGTGGTTTGTGAGAACAAGGAAGAGTTCGTGCCTATCTTTTCAGTTTGAGAGATGGTGAAAAGGGAGAATAAAAAATGCACCAGGTAGAAGGGGAAGTCATTTCTAGCCAAGTGCCAAAGGTAGGTAGAAAGGAAAAGAATCAACCGCAAAGAAAGAAGAGGAATTCCTGGAAGTGGATCAGGGGGACATAAGGGTGCTATTATGGATATGCTTCAGATATGGAGAGGGAAACCCTGGCTCTTCATCAACGATGTGCTCTCTTTTCTTTGCACAGTAGACTCTTCACTGAGAGGTGACTGGGAACCTGAGGGATGTGCCAAAGATATGGGGGAAGGGATAGGTGGCCACACGGGGATAGAAGTAGAGGGCTGCCCTCCAGGCTGGGCTCTGGTGGATTTGCATCCTTATCTGTGTATAACTATGATCTTTAAAGCCATCCATAATGGCTTGGCTTTCAGTAATGCAGTGGGGGCCACTGCCCTATATTACAGAAGGTTTGACATGAAAATTGGAGAGAAAGCAGACCATAGAGAATTCTGCCCAATATATCATGGAATGGGAGAAAGAAAAGACCAAATGAGATTGTCGAAAAGTTTTCAAAGAACTTTACAAAAAAAGTTTTCTCTGCTTTAAGTCAAACAGCATGGAAAATAATAATATGGCGTTCAAGCTCCATGGTCTCTGTTGGGGGTGATGCTGGAAGAAAAAGAAAATGTGTTCTGTTGTTAGTCATATTTTAATTGGTCACAATGTGAGGCAAAAGTTCAAAACTAAATGCTGGAAATATCTCCCCTCTGGAACATTCAATTAAAATCTGTGGGGGGAAAAGCTTCAAAATGACAGCCAGAGAATAACAACAATAATAGCAAAAGTCCCCATTAACCTGGACTTGAGGGAGGCAGACTTGAAATGAGTCGTGTGTGTCTGTGTGTGTGTCCATGTGTGTGTGCACACAGGTGTCTGCATGTGTCTGTATGTGTGTGTTTCAGGGGCATGGGCAGGGGGCTGGAGTGGTTATCTTGCCACTTCTAGCGAAGACTCAGCCTAGCCTAGGTGTTTAGCATTATGACTCCTTCAAGGGTGTTTTGCTCTGAGTGAAAGTGTGATGTGGACAGAATTCATCTTTGTCATCTGAAATCCTGCTTTTCCATACTCTTTCTTACCCTTCGAGGTTCCTGCTTCCAACCCTTAGGAATATTGAGTATCTTCTCTCATGCCTTCACTCAAAAAGGATTTGAAATGCATTCACACTAAGGTAAAAATAACTGAAGATAGAAAAGATCAGTTACTTATCTCAGGAGTATTAGCACTTTAATAATGCAGGTCTTAGGTAAAATAAATGTTACTGAACTCTGAAATAGCATCACACGGATAGAAGCCTATTCTGCTTATTTATAAAAGGCATTTTGAGACCATCCCACACTCCTGCCAGCAAGAAGCCTATGTGGGATAGCTTATAGAATTACTTGGATCCTAGAGGGATCTTAGAAATTTTAACATGCTGTATTGATTAAGATGATGTCAAAATCACCATAATAAAAACGGGGGATTATTATAGACAAAATGATCTATGAACTCTTTAGCATTTAACATTCCATTTGACAATTTCTTTTTGTCCTCAAAGGAGAAAGTCACATGCCTTACAGGAGAGGTTCAGGTGTGCACACATGTATGAGCATGTGCACATCTGTGCCCCAAATCACTGTGCAGCACACATTCCACCCGAAGCCCCATGCACTTATGAATTCACTTGGTCCTCAAAGCCACCTCATGAAGAAGGTTCTATTATCTCAACATTACAAAAAAAAGGGAGCCAAGACAACTTGAGTGAGTTGCCCAAGTACATGCGATATGCAGATGGCGGAACTGGGATGTGAACTCATAGATTCAACAAGGGGACAATACCTGGGCTCTAACCAATCTGTAAACTGGCTTTGAAAAACTTGGGATGAACTTCACAGAAGCAGCTGTTTCTGAATAGGTGTTGAAGAATGAGTTTTTTGGGTTGGGTTGGGAAAGGTAGAGTCTCGTCAGTCTTCCACATGCATGACACAGCATGGTAGAGCTGGGGAATGCAGTAGGTCAGCAAGGAGAGCAGCATAGGAGGCACACAAAGGGTGGCCATGCATCCCCACTAGCCCATGGTGGTCTGGGTGTTCATCTCTTTTCCCGGCATAATTGCAAATGGTACTTGCTTTTACTCTCAAAAAAATCGGGGTTGGGTGATGCTTCCTGGTGCCCTCACCTACGGGGGTCTGTTCCTGTAGAACCTTGAAGGGCATGCTGCAGAGGTTGGATTTTATTCTGTGGAGTGGAAAGACATGGTTGATGGCTAGAATTGGTTGGAGAAAGGACAAGAGACATAACGGAGACCCATCCTTGTGGTACTAAAGGACTTACTTTGTAGGATTATGGGGAAAATGAAATTAAGTAGGTTGAGAACAGCATGGGATGTATCAAATGCTCAGCACATACTCAGTAAGTGGGGTCTGCAAGCTTTCAGATGGGCAGGTCCAGGGTAAAAATGGTGAATACAGCCTGAAAAATAGAATCCAAGGAGCACCTTGAGATAGTCTGGAGGTGGGGAGGTAACATGAGGTATGAAGATTTCCCTAGACCCCGATTTTGGAATTTTAAGAGTTCAGCACACTCAGCTGAGGGCTGTTACACTGGATGCTTATTCAACCTCATTCTGGCAGAAGGAGAAAAAAAAAAAAGCCCAACAACTGAAAGCCCACATTTTAATGCTCACAGCTGGGAATCTGGTCAGGGTCATGTTACCAATATAAACAGCGCAAAGCCAGCAGTCTAATACTAATATCTAATAGATCGAGTATCACACATCAGCATCACACATCAAACACAGCCTGCTTTTGAAGCAGATATCAAATAATGTTTCCACTCTTGATTATGTTCCCTTTGTTCTAAGGCAGTAAAAAAGAAATGAGTGAAGAGTCCCTGGTCACATTATTTGGGGAGTTGGTAACAGCAGGCCAAACAGTGAGTAAGGAAAAATATTTATTTATTAAGCACCATCAGTGCACCAGGGACACGGTATATAACATTACATTAACCCTGCCAACAGTCTTAGGAGTAGGGATCATTATGCCCATTTTATGGGTGGAGAAGCTGTGTCCAGAGATCAAAGAGTGGACAGTTATACCAGCAGTAAGTACTAGAGCTAGGATCTAAATACAAGCACTTCATAAGAGCTGCCACATTTTTTGGTAAGGAGTATACCATCATGACATCAAAATATGTAACGATGAGATAATTTCATACTTTCAGGTTCCTGACATTGGGGCTGCTTATGGCTTATCTTCAATTGTTAGGAGGGACATAGGCACCATGAATTAAAAATGTTGAGCAAGGAGCAGTGAACCCAAAGAGGAATGGCTAAGGTGGAAAATCTAGAGAAAGTCAGATAGTAAATACGTAAGTGATGAGAGCGTAATGAAGATTGGTAGTACTATGGAGAAAAATAAAACTGAAAAGGGTTAGAGAGTTTGGGAAGAAACTTGGTTTTACTTGAAATTAATAAATAGGGGCATCCCTGGGTGGCTTAGTGGTTTAGCGCCCCCTTCGGCCCAGCGCATGATCCTGGAGACCTGGGATCGAGTACCACGTCAGGCTCCCTGCATGGAGCCTGCCTCTCCCTCTGCCTGTGTCTCTGCCTCTCTCTCTCTCTCTCTCTTTCTCTGTGTCTCTTATGAATAAGTAAATAAAATTTTAAAAAGAAGTTAATTAATAGTAGAAACAGTAAGTGAATATATGGTGTCCCCCTGACATCTTGCAGCCCTGGAACCTCAAGGATGATATAAAGTGGGTTTGAATTCTGCTTCTTGCAAGCTGTCTGATCTTGGGCAATGTGTATAACCCTTTGTTTCCTCGGCTGTTCTGGGGAAATAACAGTATCCACCCCATGGGGTTGTTGTTAGGGTTGGATGAGGGTTAGATGAGTTCCTGCATGTCCATACTCCAAGTACTCGGCATATGTGGTATACTTTTGAAGAGCACTGGCCTTCATTGCCAGCTTCTAGGAGTGACATCAGTGGCCCACCTGCAGCTCTGGTTGTTACTTTATCATGGCTTTAGAAGTGGATGTCCCTTTGCCTCGTCATTTGTCCACATTTGGAACTCATTTGAACTTGACTTTGACTCAGAGTCTCCTCTTCCTATGTCTTTAGCTCTCTAGTTGGTTTGCTCCCCCTCTGCGTGCCATGATTATTTGGAACCCTTCTCTTCCAGCCATCCTACTTCTTACTCTGGTCTTAGAGCATCCAGGAACACATTTACACACACTTCACAAACTCTACACACATCAAACATAACTATCCCTTCCCTTCTGAGAAACCATAAGGAATCAGAAAGGAATTCCCTCAAGTTCTTGCCACTAGGTCTATAAACCCCCCTGAATCTGTCCATCTTTCTTCTTTACCCCCTGTGAAGTCCAGGCAAGTGTGCCTCGGGTTGAGGACAGTCCCCGCACTGTGCTCTGCATACCATCCTCTTACTTCTGACAAACCTTAGACTACCACTTCTGGTTTTCAACCTATTTCCTTTCCAGGATTATTCCTATATACAAGTTCAAATTTAAACATCTCCCCCATTTATCTTTGTCTTCTTGTTTTCCAATAAACAGCGCAGCATCCATGTCAATGCTTGACCTCTCCAATCTTGCCTCCACCTCAGCACTTGACCCAACTGCCCTGGCAAAGTCATCAATGACTTGCATTTTGCTAATTCCAATGGATACTGTTTGGTAGCAACCAACCTACGTGACCACTCTTTCTATCCAGAAAACATGCCTTCCTTGATGCTGGTTTCCTGATCTTCCTCCTACTTCTCTGGTTATTACTCAGTCCTCTTTGCCAGTTCATCTGCTCCCTTCAGGAAATTTTTTTTTAAGATTTTAAAAATTTATTTATGAGAGACACAGAGAGAGACAGAGACAGAGGCAGATGCAGAGGGAGAAGCAGGCTCCATGCAGGGAGCCCAATGTGGGACTCGATCCTGGGACCACAGGATCATAACCTGAGCCGAAGGCAGATGCTCAACCGCTGAGCCACGCAGGCATCCCTCACTCAGGAAATGTTTAATTTTTTATTCTGTCCACTTCTCTCTGCCTCCATGGCTACTACCTCAAGACAAAGCATTGACTTCTTCCACCTTGACTGTTCAACAGGCTTCTGAATACTCTTAATAGGACCTCTCTTCAGATGCCTGTACTTTAGTGATGACCCTCATATCTGAACTCTTTTACTAGCCTCCTTGTTCACCTAGAATAAAATACTGTCATAGTAATGATCCTCATCATGGCCCAGAAACCTCTGCATGTTCTCCATGGCCCCCTTCTTCAGTTTCATCTTGTATCCTCTGATGCATCACTTTCTGCTCCTGACACACTGGCTTCCTTCTTGTTCCTCAAGTAATCATGTTTTGTTTTGTTTTTTTCCCCAGCATCAAGACCTTTGAGTGAGCTCATCCCTTGGTCTGAATGCTTCTGTCCCCATTCTTTGCTAAATTCCTGTTTATCCTTCAGGAACAGAACTTCCTTAAGAAAGTTTTCCAGAATGTCAGTGAACTAGGTTGAGTCTTTCTATTATAGGCTCTTTTGGTACCTTGTACTTCTCCTTCATAATAGTTATTATGATGGACTGCTTGTGTAGTTTGGGGTCTAACCCCTCCTCTCTGATGTTTGTAAGTCCATTAAGATGTATTCCAGCATCTCTGTTTTCCCACAGTGCTCCTAGCATCTAGAACAGTGCCTGGACCATGTGGAATAAATGAATGAGAGGAAAAATCAACTTCAGTTTTCAAAACCATTATTTCCAAGGTAGACCTGTGAAGCTGTTGTACATAATATCCAGGTACATCTAAGGGTCAAACTCAGAGCTCCTGCCTTCCCTAAGCACTTCATCATCTCAATTCCCTTTTTCCATTGGTTTCAGGACTCTATCCAGATATCTACTACCACCACCACTTCTTTAAGCCCTGTTTTGAGTATTTCCTTCCCAAACCCTCTCTGGTTCTCATCTTCTCCATTTCAGCTACTGGTGTCACCATTTCCTTTACTTCTTTAAAGTCAAAAGTAGGAAGCTGGGATCCCTGGGTGGCGCAGCGGTTTGGCGCCTGCCTTTGGCCCAGGGCGTGATCGCAGAGACACAGGCAGAGGGAGAAGCAGGCTCCATGCACCGTGAGCCCGACGTGGGACTCGATCCCGGGTCTCCAGGATTGTGCCCTGGGCCAAAGGCTCCATGCACCGTGAGCCCGACGTGGGACTCGATCCCGGGTCTCCAGGATTGTGCCCTGGGCCAAAGGCAGGCGCCAAACCACTGCACCACCCAGGGATCCCAGTAGGAAGCTTTAAAAAGAGCATTTAGAGTTCTTCTTTTTTAAAAAGATACTATTTATTTATTTTGAAAGAGAGAGAGAGAGAGGAGGGGAGGGGCAGAGGCAGAGGGAGGGAAGGAATCTCAAGCATTCTCCTACTAAGGGCAGAGCCTGATGCAGGGTTTGATTGCATGACTCTAACCTGAGCCAAAATCAAGAATCAGAGTCTCAACTAACTGAGCCACATAGGCATGCCTAATGTTAAATATATATATATATATATTTTGGTTATAGAGGTATTATATGTTAGTATTATATAAGTTATATATTACAGAAGTATTATATGTTCAGAAATTTGAAAAGTGTATTTATAAAAAAAAAACAAACAAGAAAACAAAAATCACCTGTCTGACCAGCAAATTGTAACTATTTTGGTATATACTATTTCCAACTTTTTCTATGCATATACATATGTTATTTTTGAAGTGTGGCTGGGTGCTGCCTTCCTTTTTAAATTAACATTTATATTATGGGAATTTTCAAAATAGAACTATATGATTAATCCTTATTAACATGTCGTTATTTTTGTTTTATCTAATTGTCTTTATTTTTGAGTATTGTAAAACAAATATCCTATAACACTTCTGTGTGTATCTCTAACACTAAAAGCTTTTTATTTTATTTTATTTTTTACTAAAAGCTTTTTAAAACCATAACTGAACTGTCATTATCATACCTGACAAAATTAACAACAAATACTCAATTTCATCTCATTAGATGATGTTTGGTTTTCTCTGATTGTTTTAAAAATATCTTTTTACAAGTAGCCTAGTTTGAATTAGAATCCAAAATCCACGTATTGTTTATATCCACAGATTTTTTTAAAATTTTTATCTATTTATGATAGTCACAGAGAGAGAGAGAGAGAGAGAGGCAGAGACATAGGCAGAGGGAGAAGCAGGCTCCATGCACCGGGAGCCCGACGTGGGATTCGATCGCGGGTCTCCAGGATCGTGCCCTGGGCCAAAGTCAGGCGCTAAACTGCTGCGCCACCCAGGATCCCTATATCCACAGATTTTTAAAAAGTAGAAACATATTTTGCAACCTGCTTATAATCTACTTTTTAAATTTAAGAATATGTTATGCACATTTTCCCATATATTAAAGATTTTTCTTCACTGATTCTAATATTTATACAATATTCCGTACTTTTCATATCCAACATATTATTTTTGGACATGTAGATTATTTTCAATTATATCACCTATGAGTAAGGTTTTGATGTATATACATGAGACATGACTCATGAGAAGTAGAGAAAAACCTAGGCTCATGATGAATAAAAATACTTATAATGTTTTTGATATTGCCAATTGCTCTCCAGAGAAGGTATACCATTTACTTTCCCATAAATAGTGTATTCCTTGAAGACACTAGGTATAATTGAACAATTATCATATTTTTACCCAAATTAATAGGCAAAAATAATATCTTGGTTTTTTTATTTTGCATACCTTAGTGTGGGTATATATGGCTTCACAAGTTCAGTAGACTTTCAGATTTCTGTGGAAATGTTCCTATTCATGTTCTTTGTTCATTTTTCTAATTTGTTCTATTTTACTATTGATTTGTGAGGCTTTCTTTTTCTTTTCTTTGGTAAATTTTACTGAGGTTATGCTATGAATGTGGCAAGTCTCGTGTTTTTGGAGCTTGTTGTTTGCCCTTCTGGAATTATGTTTTATTTTACCCTGTCATACATATCCTTAGCCAACCCTAATTTATAATTTCTTAATGTGTCAATTCCTCTTTCAAATCACAATGCTGTGACTCTAACCGAACTTAATCAATAGTGCTTCCCTCTGATTTTTTTTTTTAGAAGCTCCATTCTCTTTTCTAGTTCATTGTGAAGGTTGCTGCCTAATGAATATTTCTGTAGCCACTCCTCCATCCATGACTCAACAATGGCTTTTTATTGCATAGCATATGAAACCTAAACTCCTCAGCCCAGTGTTTGCTAACATCCACAGTTTGACTTAAATTCTCTTTTCTAAATGTATTTCCAATTCATTTTGCACAAGAGCCATCCGTGGCAGCCTGAACAATGTTCTCACTCTTCCCACCAGACAACTCTTCTGATCATGTCCTTGCTCATCCTCCTTTCAAAGTTCACTGTAGTCCAAATCTTTCCATCTTCAAGTTCCGTCCTTCAGTCCAATCTACTCTGTGAAGTCTGTTGGGAGTTGCCTCAGCCCAGGGATCTCTTCTTCCTCTCTTTCCAAATACTTACAGTTAGCTCCATATGTCTTTTAGCATCTCCTAGTTGCTCAACTATTTAATTTTGGTTTTCTCAAAAAAAAAAAAAAGTGTGATTCCTTTTTTTAAGAGCAGGTGCTGTGTCATCTTGTTTTGATTCTTCTGTGGTTCATGCACTTGACCCAGGTCTGGACATCTATTAGCACCAAATTAATGATGACTTGACTCTACAGGGGAGGATGCTGCTACTCACATGCCAAGGGCAGAACAAGTGCTGAAATCATTTGCCCTGATAGTGATAAAAATGGTCACAGAACATCTATGATCTTTAACCATGCCTTCATTTTGGCTCGTTTCATACAGTTAACCATGAGCGATTGAGGTACAACTTCATTCAGCAGGAGTGGGATGAAATATTCATTTGCATCAAAGCTAACAGACTTACTGAGAGCAATTTAGTGATCTCAGTGGATGGACTCATTGTATGGAAAAGTAACCAATGGATGGAGAGTGTCCCCATCTTAGCCAGGGATGGGAAAACATAAGATCCAATCTGTTTCTTTAAAAAAACTAAATGATAAACTCAAGATGATGTTCACAGAAACTGTATTTCCCTTGTTAGGAAAAAAAAAAAGACAGATGAGCTCAATCCTCATGTGGTACAAGTTAAACACGCAGGTGAAAAAGAGAATCCATTTGTTTATGCTCACATTGGAGGAGAACATTGAAAGTCAAAGGTGTATGTCCAGTGGTTTTTGCAAAGAGGTGCCTCCTGGGGACCATGACAATCAATGTCATTCATGGAAAGTCACTGACTTTGCTATAGAGAAGGACAAATCATCTCTCACAAGATGTGCTTTCCAAGATTCCATGAGAACTCTACTTCTGGAAATGTCTGAATTAGAACAGAATTTGAAGGAGTCTAAGTCTAAATACAGACTTAAAGTATGAGATAATTGCCCTGGCTGTGCGGCAGGTTTTCAAAGAAATTTTTCGAATGACATGTTTTATCAGAGTATATGTTTTGTTCACTGATGTATCTGATGCACTTTAAAAAGTCCTTGGCAATTAGTAGGTGCCCAATAAATATTTTTTTAGTTTAGTTTAGTTAAGGTATTCTTAAATTCTTGGTCCTATGATTGGGTGGGTCCATGTGCATATGTATATCGATGTAGAGAAATAAAAAGAAAAACTATGTGCTTGCTCCCTGTGCTTTAATGTCCTGAATAATAACATATATTGATAATAATAATGGTGGTTTTCAACTTAAAAAGTCCTTTCGCCACCCATCCACTCATTCATTGGATATTTATTGGGCACCGATTATGTATCAGGCACTGTCTATATGTGCTTACAATCTAGGAAAAATAGGCAAATAAACAGACCAATACAAAACACGTGTTAGATACAGTGGTAATCAAAAGGGGCTTGGGGCACTTGGGTGGCTCAGTGGTTGAGCATCTGCCTTCAGCTCAGGTTGTGATCCTGGGGTCCTAGGATCAAGTCCCACATGAATAAATAAATGAAATCTTTAAAAAAATAAAATTAAAAAAAGGGGGGGGGGCTTAAGAAGGACAGTCATGCCAGTCACAGGGGCTCAGGGATGGTTTCCTACAGAAAATATGTGCAGGCTGGGACTGGAGGCGGGAGGTCCCACTCAAAAGACTGGCCCAGAAGGAAAAGGAAAGAGATATGCCTGCTCTAATGCCTGTCTGAAGAAGATCCTCATCCTGCTCTTCCTCAAGCATCTTCCATCACCTGCTCTCAACCAGTGGCTAGATGGAGCTGGTCTGCCATGGGATGAGTGGATCCCAAATAAACTGTTGACACCCTTGCTGATGTGGCACTCCCAGCCCTGAGCAGGTGGGGGTCACCTGATGTGTGTCATTCTTTATGTAAGCAGTCTGTCATCAACTCCCCACCAGTGTCTTGCTGAAAGCCCAGTCCAACAGCCATGGCCCTTGGGACTCTGCTGCATGCTGTGAGAAGTGCCATGGCCCCTGCCCAACCATCACTCCCTGGGCTCTGGTCACCCTGCTGCTGTCACTTCCTTAAATATAATCATTTGCTCTCTGCCACAGTCTCCTGAGTGATTGCAAGCACGCCAATGTCACTAGGAGGACTCCCATCCTTTTCTCTATTTCTGGAAGAATGGGGGAGAATGATATACTGTGTATAGCTCATTCTCCTGACCTCAAGGGGCCTGGGGTCCTTTCCTGGGCTCCTCTCCTCTTGGGGGCCAGTTGAGGCTCTCTGATTCCCTCTTGTTTCAGCTTCCATCTAGAGGAACAACTCCATGAATACTGTATGTGGGCTCTGATTTACTGTCTGTGGAATCAGGAATGTGTAATAGTGAAGGCCATTAGTTAGTAATTATTGACTCTGTGCCAAGGATTTTGCAATCATGATCTCTAATGCTGTCAATAACCCTGCAAAGTAATTATCAGTATTAGATGAGAAAACTGAGACTCAAAGAAGTTTTGTAATGTTCCCAAAGTCATAATAAGGTGTAGACTTAGGGCTCAAATTCTGGTGCATCTCTCTTCAAAGCTATGGTCTTTCTTGAATGTCATGCGACTACCCATCCACCCCATCATACTCCTAATGCCTTGTTCACCACATAATCCTCCAAATGGAAACTTCCACTTTCTATGCCATCCATCTTCCTATAGTGGCAGGAAACAGGTTTCTATCTCCAGATTGTCTCATACAGACCCTGACACACAGTGCCTACATCTCCAGGACACTGGGGCACACTCTTTCATGGTCAGCTTCTTCTCCCACCTCCTAACTCTTAGAAACAGTGACAGATTGCAGCTTTGTAGTGCCTTTAAGCCTTTGAGTTTATTATTAAATGGTTGTGATATTCTAGCCACTAGGAATGTAAAGAGACAAATCCTGCCCTCAAGTCCAGGATAAGAGCCAGACTCAAGGTCAAATAATGGCAATGTGATATCAAAAATGCAACCATTGGATTATATCTAAGTGACAGTGATGAGAGAGGCAAGGTTAAGGAGTCTGGGAGAATTTATTAGGAAGGTGATGCTTAGGTGGCCCATGAGGTATGAGTAGGAGTTTGACGGGCACAAAAGGGAGGGACAGGACATCGGAGATGGAGGGAGTTAGACTCACTCTTAGGGTCCTATCTTGGCTTGGCCAACCTCATTTGCACCTTCAAGGATAAGACATCTGGCCCCTCTAGATCTCAGTCTTTCCTTTACAGGAAAGGTATGTTGTGGAAGCTACCAACAGACTTTCAATCCTTTCTAGATGAATGTGTGATGCTACAGCAGAAAAACTTGGGGGAGTGTTCTTGTTTACTCAGATGAGCATGAAATTCCTTAGTCCTTAACGCTCTCTGCAGTGGGAAGGGCATCTGCCCTTTCAAGTCTCTGGACGTCCGTTCAGTAAATGAGCTGCTTGAGTGGCAGTGGGATTGAGTCATAGCTGGCCATTGCCATTGATTCTGCACCAGGGGCACCCAGGCAACCCAGCAGCCAGTGAGGGGAAAAGAGGACAAGTTGTCTTTTCCTTTCTTCCTCTGTTACAGGGATTCTGGTAATGATGAATGTGAGAAATGCAGCAAACCAAAAGGAAGCATAATTTAATGTTTTCAAGTAAGATTTATGTATCTAATTACAAGAGTAACACATATCCTTTGTAGGAAAGATTGAAAAGTAGCGGGGAAGAAAATAGTACTAGTCAGGTCAGTTCTTTACTAAGAACTAGTTTTGTTACTATTCTGTTCTTCATGCATGAGTTTTTGAAAACTAGACAGAGAATAATAGTGTGCTCCATATACTCTCTGTAGCCTATCTTTTTCACCTACTAGTGTGATGAAACATAGCCTGAGTACTCATCTGGTGTATTATTTTTAATGGCTTCATAATATGCTTTACACTATATGACTTATCCATGATTTATTTGAGCAGTCTTCTATCACTGAGTGTGGAGATTATTTTTGAAATCTTCTCAACTATAAACAACATTGTGATGAACATCTTGTGGCTATGTCTTTGTGCACGTAAATAATGACTCTAAATCCAGGAAGGGTGTTAATCAGGCAGACTGGATTTAGAAATAAGCCTTCTGTGAGGCTGTGTAGACAGCAGCTTTGTTTAGAAGGAGTTGCCTCCCCAGGGGTCTGGCCAACCAGAGACCTCACGGTGGGATGGTACCATCAGAGGAAGAGAGGGTCCTTAGCAATTTTTCATGGCACCAGGCTTCTGGTCAGTACTTTGGGAAATTAAAAATAGACCCCCACCCAGGCTGTATATTTGGTCTAAAGGGTACTGTGGGTGGATTCTGGAATTGGTTCTTGAGGGACAGAGCAAAGCACAGTCCTCTGGGATGTGTACACCAGGTAGAGAAAGGGCCTTGAAAGTGCTATGTGGAGAGGGATTCTCAGCAGGCCAGGCTCAGCTAGGTGACCTCAGACGTCCTTCCCATCTGGAATTCTGATGATTAGTGGAGCTGGTTTTGCAGTGTGACCAGACTCAGAACACAAACATTTAACAACTAAAGTAGCCCCTGTGGAGTTATAGACATGTCTTTCTTCTCTACACTTTCAGCCTGAAACCCACCTCTGTTCTCTCTGATGTTTGAGGTGGGCTGCGTCCCTTCCTCAGTCTCCTTGGCTATGAGAAGCTCTGTCTTCCCACAGTAACTATAGAAGCACATTCTAGAGCCCACTCTGCCCAAGTGCTAGATCTCCCTCCTAGAGTCCTGCCAGGTTGCAAAGAAAGGGATGAATTCTACACCCTGCCGCCACCATCTTTTGTTAACAGGCTTCCCATATAACTGGGACACTTAGGAGGGGTTCATAGTCTTCCTGCTTCTCTTTGGAGGCTTGATAACAGGGTCCTCAGGTTTATGGGAGGGTTTTGTTCGCTTTCACTTGGAATGAAAACATTTGGCCCCATAGGGACACAAATGAGGGTTGCTACAGGCCTGGCCTGCATTTGGCCAAAATCTCATTCAACACACATTCATTATTAGAATGGGATACATTCATCTGCCCATCAATAAAATCTTTGAAGGCAAGAATTCTTATCTAACTTGTTTACAGCTATATCTTCAGGCAGGATTAATATTTATTGAATGAATGAATGAATGAAGTACCCACTATGGCAAGGTACTGTGCTAAATGCCAGGAAAGCAACATGGTCTCATGGAAAGGCCATTGGATTTGCAGCCGTATAGTTGTGGGTTCCAATCTACATTCTGGCCTCCATTTCCTCTTCTGAAAAATGGGACTCACGATGCCCACCTCTTATGGAGGTTGCAGTGATTAAATCTGTTGGTCAGATGCCTAGCCCAGCACCAAGACGCAGCAGGTCCTGAGTCCTTATCGTGCTTCTCCTTCTGTGCATTCTGGATGGTGTGTCTCCCTGAGGACCGAGCCAGGCTGGGAAGATGCTGGAGAAGGGAGGGCTGGCTGTTTCTGTTCTGCTGTCGCTCCCCTGTACCTGGTGGAGGAAACTGGCTGTGCCTACACTAAGTCATCAATCTCTTTTCCGGCCCCACACCTGGAACTGGGAACTGGAAAGCATCCGCTCCAGCGGCAGCTGGTTCATCTTACAGCTACAGCCCAGACACACAGAGAATTCAGAAAAGAGAGGAGAAGGAGATTTTTGTCCCTCTCCATGAAAAAAGAGTGAAGCCTCACTTTTATTATGTACACTGGCACATCGGCTTGGCAACTGATGGAGTCCTTTTATGGCATTGCTTTGCATAAGACCGCATGATTCCAACTTACAGTACATCAGAGTTTGATTATATTTAAAAGTCAAACATGGAAGATGCCCATTGTCCACAGCAGAGAAGAAGGATAAGCAGCGGCATGAATCATGATTCTTTGTACACTTACATTCCCCAAACTAATTGCTTATATGCTTAAATAAAAGGCTCCACGTTGAGTACCAGTCATTAGCAAATGCAAGCTGATTACATTTCAGAAGCATGTCTGAACTTCCTAAGCCTTATATTTCACACCAGAAACCTATGCTGAAATATTTTCATGTGGTAACACTTTTGATGCAGGCAAAATAATTTAAACAAACAATTAGCCTTGAGAATAAAAGTGTACACAAAAGCACAATTAATGAATTTACTAATTGTTCTTCCCTGCTGTGGACATTGCTCAAAGTTGAATTTTAAGCTATTATATAAATATAAACTACTGTACCAAGCCACAAAACTGGATGACTCACCATCAGTCATTAACGTTGCCTTAAAAACAAACTTGAGCTCTTGGAGAGAAAATGTGTTCACCTAGGCAGACATTATTTTGAAAATAAAGCAAGTCTTAGATGATAAACTGTTCTTTGAGTCTTTGGGAAAAACACACACACACACACACACACACAAGAGATTTGTGGGTTTTAATGCCCCATATAAAGATCAGACAGGCAATATTTACCTTATTTGAAATTCTCCATTAGCTGAATAGGAATGAATTTGGTCTGTCCTGCCCATGTGGTCAAGTGAGTCTGCCGTCCCTCTCCCTCACGTTTCTGACTGAAATGGAATCAAAATGTGAACTCAAGTGCCTTTTGTGTTTGATATTCTCTATATGAGATCGGAGGCAGCGTCTTCCTCCTCCCCATCTTTTCCTTTTCAAAATCATCTTTTCCTTCTCCTTTAATTCCCAGAGAAACAATGTTTTCTAGATTTGCCTCGAAGGCTGCAAGCTCTAGAAACTGTAAAACAGAGGTTGTTCTCATGTTTTCCCAGCCCGGGAACAAAAGTGGGAGAAAGGAACAGAGGGATATGAGAGGGTTAGATAAACTCTGGCAGAACTGGTGGTGTTGCCTTAACCAGAACAATGACAACAACAAAAAGATCTTTGTGTCCTTTGGGTAGTTGTTTTTAAATACTGTTTCAAAAGACTGTTATTACTAATTTTTAGATTTTGTATTAAAGAACATGACAGCAATCACTTATAAATAATGCGCTTTAAAGTACACCTACTTGTATAAAAAATTGATCATTTATATCTCAGACTTTGGCGTGTTAAGGGACTGCATATGGCTTCACATCCATTTCTAAAGTGGAACATTCAGACACCCATCCCTCGGTGGAGTTTTCTTTCTTTTCATTGACACGCTATAATGTGATTGATTGATCTACAATATTGTGGTTCGATCTCTATAGGGACAACTGCAAATAATAAGAAGCTCTAGGATTCTGGAAGAGCTCACAGTGATAGGATATTCTATGGGCGAGAAAGGGATGTGAATGGTTTAACACTGGGGTTCAAGGGCTAAAACTTCTTTGGAAAATTGCTTTATGATATTCCACTGGATGAGAGGGCATAGAGTGTAGAAAAACAGAATGGGAGGCAAAGGAAGGGTGGTGACAACAGCGCCTCTTCTCCAGCCACACCAAATCTCCGTAGTGTCCAATGTGTCCTGGTGCTAGGACAGTGGCCTGGTCCTATGGTATGGCTAGGACAGGGAGAGAGGCAGTGTGGTGATGTTGTCTTAGGAGCATCATGAAGGATCCTCTCTGGGTGGAAACATCAGCACTGGGTGTTTTTTTTATTTTTTTTTTAAGATTGTATTTATTTATTCATGAGAGAGAGAAAGACAGAGGCAGAGACATAGGCAGAGGGAGAAGCAAACTCCCTGCAGGGACCCCAATGCGGAACTCGATCCCAGAACCCCGGGATCATGACCTGAGCTGAAGGCAGACGCTCAACTACTGAGCCACCCAGATGCCTCAACATCAGGTTTATACTGTAAAGCTCTGTCCACCTTCCCTTCCCACCCACCCCTAACCAAGCACTGAGGGGAGGAGCCTGCAGGAATAGAGGAGTGCTACAGAGGGGAGTCTCTTGCCACTCAGGTCACTTACTGGTGGTAGGTTGATGAGGTCATGATCTCTTTAAATTTGTCCAGACAACACATTTCTGATTATTTGGGTAATTTCAGCAGAAAAGAGGGCTGTGCCTATCTGTGTGGGAGGAGGCGGAGAGGGGAGGGAGAGGGCAGTGGGGGAAGGGATCTGACTTTGAGGGGACAAAGGACACAGAATAAAGATGGGAGAAGCAGGCAAGCCAAGGTATTTTTCCGTCTTTACATTTTGCCCAGGGCCATCCAAGTCCACCAGTGCAAGCCCCTGCTCCCCTGAGATCTACTGGAGAGAAATTTCTACAGGCAAAAAATCTAAGCTATGAGGGCTCTTCTCCGCCCGGCAGAGCCGGGGGGGGAATGCACCTTCCCAGTGGGAGGCCAATGTCCTGGGGGCTCTGCTGGGACAGCCTCAAAGAGGGTACAGGGGGCCGTGTTTGCCATGGTCTGATGACTCCTTTACTACTGAGTTCTATACTCAGGATCCCAGAGGAATGACTGGGTGCCTAGGTGCCCTGTCTCCTGCCTGTGGTTGGACCCTGGATCAGTCATCTCTCACCTGTGTGACCTTGGGATAGAGTTTTTGACGTTTCTGTATCTCAATTTCCTCCTCTGTAAAGTGGGGATGGTAATAGGACCTACCTTATAGACCCACTGTAAACATTAAATGAGATAATCAATAGAAAGCACTAGAACAGTGTCTGGTACCAAGTGTCATAAATGTTAGCTAACATCCCAATTGCTTTTCCCTCCAAAGAGTGCAAAATTCACCCCTGTATCCAAGAGAAGAACGAATCAGAACTGCTTGGAGGTTTTTTTCTTTTCCTGGAATGGTTTCCAGAATGATTTGGCTTCTGGAGAGGGAATTATAAGGCAGCTGAACTTCTCTGGTTCTGTCTTCGACTCATTATCGTGCAGGAGTAACACAGGTTAATCGCATAGCTAATTAAGAGATAACATTAATGGAATCTGAGTTGGTGCCCTGATAAAGCCGAGCCCTGGCAGATAAATGCTGAGGTGGAGCCAAGCCATTTATTTGAGGAGCAGCAGGGTTCCTATCAGGGCACCAACTCCAGTTCCATTAAAGTTATTGATATTACACCCCGATCTAAAACTGTAAGAAAATTCAATGCATCTTTTTTTTTTTCCTGTTTCTTTCTTCTGAGGCAGCCCAGCATTAGCAGTACCAGTTGAGCAAATGCAAGGGTAACTAGGTAATAGGAGCCCCTATAATTGAACGATGTATTTAACAATGAATTAACAAATAAAGGAATGAATGAACATAAAGAAATTCATTCAGAGCAAACGCTGCTGCAATTAATATGCTGCCATGCGAAGAGGAACGTTGACAGGGCATCCAGCAGAACCAATCCCTCCCTGCATTGATCAGTTGTTTTTTTCAGGGCTTTGCCTCTGAGCAAATCAATGACGGACCTCAAGTACCATTTCTATATTTCTCCTTGTCTCCTTGCAGTTAACCTGATGAAAGCATTTTGGAGATTTCTTCTCCTCCTTGCTTTAATAAATTCTCTCATGGCTTCTTTAATTGTTGCTTTTTTTTTTTTTTAACCTTTCTTGGGGAATAATGATCAATTACTGCATTCAGCAAGCTGATGGCTGACGAATTCTATTTGACATAATGCAACCATGATTTCAAGGAAGAGCCATCATGCTAACTACATGGCTGCTTCAGGAGGAGCGACGGGGATTACACTGGACTCTCCATAAAGATTGGGATGTTCTGCAATTAGCGAGGCACAGTTCTGAGAGCCATCAACAGTTTAAAAGATAACCTGACACCAGCTCAAGACAACGGCTTCAGCACACTGTCGTCACCGGTCATGGATTTTGTGACATCCTCACAACTTCCTGCACCCGGCTGCTGCTGCCCCTTGCCTCTGCTCCCTACAAACCCCCATTGGGGCAAAATCCCTTCGGAGTCAATATGCTCCAGCAAAGGCTTTGGCCAGGGTGAGGGGAATGAGCCACTGAAGCAATGTGATTTCACTTGGCATTCCTGTGCTGAGAATGTTAAATACAAATTCCATAATGAGAAGTAAACACTGGGGCTGTCTGAGAATTACACATCAGTAAAAAACGGCCTCCTCCCCGGTACAGGCATAACTCGAAGTCAGTCTCAACTGTGTCCAAATGCCAGCTGGAACACGTAAACACTCCACTAAGGGTAGTTCCTATTATTATTGTAGCTGGTATTGCCGGTAGGGTCGTATATCGTGTTTTATACACCTGAGTGAAAGCCAAATGCCACAGCGGCATAAGGTAGAAGAGTCAAGGAACCATCCCATCTTGGTGATTAGCTGGGATCACAGGAAAATTTGCTCTTGACCGTTTAATGTTGACCTCCTATATCATGATGTCATTGGGAGTGAATTTAAATCCAAGAAAAGTTCTGTCATTTTCTCAGCTATCTAAATTACAAGTTGAAAATTGAACATTGATGCACTTTTGTGCTCTTCAAAATTCCCATTTACTGAGTCTCCAAAGCAGTTGTATTCCTCTCAGCGATTTGCCCAATGAATTGAACATATCTGAGACACAGAAACTCGAGAGGGAAAATGCCCTTTTCTTCCTCCTGAAATTTTAAGCTGAATTTTTACAACGAGATTAGATGTCATAATTGTCACTGTATATGAAGGTCTATCATTAAACCTTATAAACGCATGATTACACTATTTGTTTCGATTGCCTCATTAAACGAGCAACCCATAAGCATGTAAATATGGGTTAACAAAAACAGTCTATGAAAACTACATGCAAAATGTCCTCACGGTAGGAGGAAGAACTGGCAAAGTAAAGAAGCTCACAATTAAGAATTAAATCTCTAAAATCTACACACAAAGCAAACCAGAGTTTTATGGAGATGGTGACCTACCGTGCCTATGTACTAAAGAGTAAATTCTATTCTGTTCAGTCCTTGATAAATACACACAATTTCCATGTTGAGCTAACTCTAATTACCGACAATGTCAATATGAGGTACGTGTGCAGGAACACAGAATAGCTAGTAGACATGACGGTTTTCTTGATTTTTTTGGTGGGGGTGGTGGGGGTAAGATAATAGGGTACAAAACTTGTGTTTTTGAACCCCAAACAAGCCAGTTCCCCTCTGTATACATCCTCCCACATGTCAGAACAAGAACACAGTGCACAGATGTCATGCAAGATGCTGTGCAAGAATGACTATGGAGACACACAGAAACATCTGACTTTGTTAAATGTCCAAGCCACACCAGAGCCAGAGTGAGAAACTTGCTCCTGCCCCAGCCCAGCTTGCTCTTAGGAGCTGAACTTCTATTATCTGTTGTTCTCTGAAGTCTTCATTATATCCAGACTTGTCTCATTCTTCTGCCTTTAGTTCTTCTCTTTTTCACACCTTGACTTCTACAATATGTTACACACATCTGCATTCTTTCCCTGAACTCTTTGTAATTCCTTTCGACTCAGTTTTTATTTACTTCATGAGGGCAGAGACAATTTCATTTATTTCTCCCTATTCCCTGAGCCAGATGCACAGTCTCTAGCATATAAAAGGTGTTTCTGAAAGTGTTTATTGAGTTACTGAATGTGGTCCTCTGATCATCCCCCCTCATTCCTATTATATTTGTCTTCCTTGAGATTCCTTAATAAAGTGGCAGATAAACGTTCCCTCTCTTAAGACACCATATGCTCTGGCATAGCTTTCAAGTGGTCAACATCTTCAGCCCTCCTGGGGTCTCAAAAATGTTCTCAGCTCCTGGGGTTGGGGTCCTTATTCTTCCCTTCCCTGATATTTTCTCCTTGGAAAATTGCCTCTGTTCCTTTTGCTCAACAAATCACCTGAATGGCTTCTGGACTAACCTTGCTTTCACCTAAGCCCACAGTGAGTGTGAAAATGAGCCCAAATGAGTAAGACACTGAAGCCCTAATCTGCTATAGCCATGGAGGATTTTAACAGTGATTCACAAGGAATGCATTGAATCAATGCTTCTGTCCAATGAGGGATGCATTTTGGAACTTGGTTCTTGTTAGAAGTGATTCTTCCAACAAAAGGAGCAAAGTGGCTCCATCTTCGCTCAGGTAGACACACAGACCACCTGCAAAAGTGGGAAGCAACCAAACTCTAGCCCTACTTCTCTGGTATTTTGAAGTGGACGTTGGAGAAAAGCAAATGCTCTGGGGCAATAAATTAGTAGAGGCCCTGCTTTTTTAATTGAAAGTACACATGTTATCTCATCATTTTCTGCAAGTAGCACTAAGTATCTATATAAAGCCAGAATCCAGGCAGAAACGCAGAGCTTGATTCTGTTCAGTGGGTGTGTGTCGGGGGGTTATGTGGGGCGCTAGTTACAAAGGTGGTGGGAGAATTGAAAAACAAAAATGAAAAATAGGCAGCAGAAAGGCGAACCAGAGGTTTATCAAGGCAGGAAGCCTCTAGGGCCTGAAGATCCGAGGGAGGCAATGGTGTTTGCAGAGCCCAGAGTCCAGTGGCAACTGGAATCACAGAAAGACGGCCAGACCCAAGGATCGAGGACCACAGAACAGGTGGCAGAAATGCCATCCAAAGCAGAAAGAGAGGGAAGAGGATCCCCTCCCCTCCCCAGAGTCATTTGGAACCCAGGGCTTTACAGTGATTCCAGTGCAGATGCCTATGGGCTCAGAACTGCATGGGAGACCTTTAAGAGGTTTAAAATCACTTGGACGTCCAAGAAGAAAAATCTCAACCAAATCAGAACAAAGATTTGTCTTATCTACAACCATCTATGAGGGTGCTTTTTTTTAAAATTATTTCTTTTATGAGGAATAAATGGAACTGGATAACAGACCTCTAGTATAGATTCATTTATGGTTTCTTGCGTATAATTATACTTTATGGTTTACAGCACATAGTTCTCATTTCATAGCATATGCTCAGCCATTTCAATTAATGTTTTTATTGTCTTCATAAATTCTAGCATTGAAAGATTCTTCCACGTATTGTCACAGACAGACATTTGAGTAGGGTGGCCCCTTCTTGCCCATTACAGGAATAATATCGGCACCCAACTTAGACAAATAGGATGTGGCCTTTGTGGCATTTATTTTTGACCGAAAAAGTTACAAGTTATACAACCACGAACACATTTTCCACTTCTTGTCTCTCAGCGCAGGACATCTCTGACATTTCGTTTCATTAGACAAGACAAGTGGAGATTTTTTTATTGTCTCTTAAAAAATCGTACCCATCAAAATCTGAGACACCAGAATGTTCGAATTCCCCTAGAGAGCACCTTACGTCTTCGAGTTCCCCTCTGTCCTTCTCTCCCTCTTCCCTCCTCTTCCTTGAACATATTTCTCTCTTCATAGCTAAACCCTTAGCCCAGGTTCTGACATTCTTGTTTCTGAACTTGTACTATTTTTCCTCCAGAAACTTCCTCTCCTTTTCGCTAATCAGTTGGAAGGGAGTGTCATCTCTGATCAACCCATCATACTCTATACCTGGAAAAAGCAACCTTAATGGCTTTGTTTCAAATGTACTTCATTTCATCAAAGGGAAGCTGTTCATGGCCTCACTTCTGCTCTTCTTCTCTCCTGACCCAATAGCAAACCCAAAGTACAAATCAGAGCAGCAAATCCAGGTTAAAGCAAGCTCTGTGGCAACCTAGAGTCTTACACTAGACCCCAAACTCCTCCAACCCACAATCCAGGTAGCCGAGGAAGGGGAATGCCCATCATTTCAAGGGCGGGGGCCCTCTGTGGAGATTTCTCAGCCTCTCCTCTTAATGAGTTTAACTCCAGAGATGGGCAGCTAGAGCGTTCCCGCTGAGCATAATTACCATGATGGGGCACCTGGGGAGAGATTGTCACAAAGATAACTGGGTCTCAGGCTATTTAGCGCTTTACAGATGAGAGTAAGGTGGTGACTTGGAAAAATGAGGTCTGGTTCGGATAGGAAGACTGCTATGGTTCATTTTCCTCCCTCCTGTAGAAGCGTAAACTGTTGTGTTTCTAATTGATGTGCATGAGCCCAGGGCACAAAATGGACTCAGGTGAGAAATCATAGACTCCCAAGGCCGGATGGGACCGGAGGGGTCATCCTGTCCACCCTGAGCCTGCAGGCAGGACTGCTTACAAATCATCCCAGGAGGAGGGCTCGCTACCCTTTTCATCATGACCCCTGGAGGACCGAACACGCAGATGACCAAGGGCTGCCTGGGCACCAGCACACACTACAAAGGACACTTGTATGTGTTTATTCTGGCTCTTCTTGCTTAAAAGACCCTATCCAGGGTCAGGGGCAGGTCCCTAACATGGGCAGCTGAGAGCAGTGCACTGAAATGTCAAAAATTCACCCGGCAGTACAAATATACTGAAGAACACACAAGGAAAATATATTGAATCATCTTGTGCAAATTCACATCTCACTGAGGAGCTGAAAGAGAAGAGTGATCTCTTAACCACTGTCAAACCGTGAGTGGCAGGATGGGAGGGCGCTTCTGCTGTCCCCAAAGAAAAAGCCCCTGGAGGACCTAAAACAGGGAATGGTGGAGGGGGGATTTAACAGGTAGTCCAGAGGCCTTTTAGAAGCTGATACTCAGATGCCTGCAGAAAGCAATCTGCTAAGTACAGATTGGGAGAGGCAGGGGGTTGGGGACCTGCAATCCCCTCTCTGGCTTTAGTGCCTCCCTTGCTGGTATTAATGTAACAATGTTGAGAGGATCCAATGTGAGGGAACCAAGAGGTGTGGGTCCCAGGAACTGGCAGAGGGAATCAACCATTTCATGGTGCTGGTCTGACCAGATGATGTTCCCTGAGAAGCCTGGACACATTCCCAAGATGCTAGGCTACAAAGGAAGGTAGTAGGGTGAGTAGGCCCTGTTGCTACAAAGAATTTAGGTAGAACTTTCCCTCTGGACTGTCCACACTTTGGAGTCATTGGATTTCACACATCTCTGAAGACTTTAGAGGAGATTGAGGAATCTGTCCTCTTGGCCAGAGGTGGAAAAGATACATCCGTGGTTTGTTTTGATAAAGTCCACAAACTAAGAATGATGTTTGCATTTTTAGAGTGTTTAAGAAAAAAAGAATAATATGCAACATGGACCATATCTGACCCACAAAGCCTAAATTATTTACTATTTGACCCTTCACAGAAAAAGCTTGCTAACCCCTACTCTAAGCCACTGGTTCTCAAATTTCCATGTTCACAAAACAAAACAAAACAAGACAAACCATTTCAGGCACTTATTAAATGGTCAGGGTGCCCCCTCTAGACTGCTGGCTTATCAGATCTTGGACTGGGACCCCAATATCTGCCTTCCAACAACCACCAACGGTAATTCTAGCACAGGTGACCATAAGCTGACCTCATGAAATGTTCCCTTCAATTAATCATGAAGTATATATTTTCTAATTTCTATGTGGCCAGCCTTCTGCCAAGTGGAGAGGGGGCTACAAGTGGAAAAAGATAACTCACCCCTCCAACTAGTTAGAGGGAGGAGAGCTTCTCAAGTGAACCCACTGGAGACAAGTTGGGGACAAATGACATGGGGCCAATTCTACATGAACTGGGATTTTAGGTGCAAGGCCACCGTACATGGTTAATGGTCACTCTGCTTGCAATCAATGTGGAATGGAGTGCTTGGGAAAGACTCAGTGCAGTTTGAGGTGTGGGTAAGGTATTATTTGCAAAGGCACAGGGCAGGAAGGTACTCAGTGAATGAAAGCTATGAGAGAGTGGGCAGAAAGCATGATGGCCTGACACTGAAGACAGTCTGGAGAGCAGAACCCACGTGACCCCTCTTCACAGCAAGAACTACACAGAGAATAGTTTGTCCTCCTACTCTCCTTCTATAAACCTTGTTAGACCTTAAGCCATGGAAATCAAGATTATTCTGGATCTTTCCACCTAAAATGATCTTTGCCATTTCCCACCCCCCCTCCCCAGCTGCACCCATGTGTAGTCTCTAAGTTCCTATCTCACCGAGATTCTTTTTTGTTGTTGTTATGCACTACTAATTTATGCCAGTGTTTCTTTGCAAGATCCACCCTTCTAGGCTAGATGGTTCTTTCCATGTCACCTTTTTGTTTATAACAATAATTTTGTCTCTTTTCCAAAGACCCAACCCAAGCATTATATTTTCCTTGAAGCAAAACTTTCTCTGATCTCTCTCCTTCCTGGGCAGAGGTGAGCAGTGTTTCATTTGGTACCAACCTGGTCTCTTGAACAAAGCAAAAATATAGGGCTTGCAATGCATTAGAATTATTTGCCTTCGTTCCTACCTATTTCCTGTACAAGACCATGCATGACCTCTTTGAGGTCAAAAGTCATATGAATTCACTTTCATTTCCTTGGTGCCTACCACGGAGCACATCATTGAGGGCAGTAGACATCTCTTCGGAGGATGATTGAATGCTCATGGGCAGGGCATTTGTAGTTAGTGGGGGATGCCTCAAAACACCAGAGGCATGTGGCCTTGCTGATACCATCAGTGAGACCCATTCAGGCCCTTATATAGGGCGTGACATTATGATTCCATTTTAGGTGACTTATAAAGAAAACATTAATGGAAAGTAGGAGTCTAAAGATGGTTTTTTGAATAGGTGGGGAGGCTGGAGATTTTCTCTGGAGGAATACGTCTTACTTCTTTGATAACTCCTTGGCATCTGAGCATTTTTAAATGCAGTAAACATCTGCAGAAGAAGACTGAAGACTGTGGGGAAGAGCTGAGCTGGGCACTGGCATACACAGTTTGTCTCAGCTGGTCATCTGCTACACGCTAGCCTGAGCTTTCGTAGGGCGTATCAGAAAACCTCCTGGTGCTCTGAAAGACCAGGATAAGTGAAAAATAATAACTTTAATATCACCTACAATTCCAAGCTCAGGAATTTTGTTAAATGAAACAACTTGAAACTGCTCACAATGGGAAACAACGGTAGGCAAATGATTTACCTTAAGGATAAGAACCAATACTACATGCATAGCAACTGGAGGAATTCCAGAGAACAACAAAAAGTACAAAGGCAAAGGAAATAGGTCCTATGAAGTTTAATGAAAGTTACACAATAAGAGCCAAAAGAGGGTGGAATAGGTCAATTGAACGCAATGATGGCTGGCGTTCTGCAACAATAAAGAGAAGGTACAGAGTAGGCAGGATTATAGAAACATTTCCAATCGGTGGTTCTATAACTCTGAGTTTTATTTGCCGGGGGATGTGGGTATTATTTGGTGAGGAAGTGGCATGGCCACCTATCTGAACCCCAAAGGTATCTAGCCAGGGCTTTAGATTTCCTTGGCTCCTCACATCGACATAGGACCAGATGTCAAAAAGAAGATAATGGAATGTAAGCACAATAGCAGGTGTCACCTCCAGGCCAAGAAAGGTAGGTACCCAATGTGCCTTCCCAATGCTCTCGTCTGCTTCTACAAGCCCAAGATTAAAGTTGGAAGCATCTCAAGGTGGGAGAAGCCTGGATCCCCGTGTCGCGGTTTGGAAGAGGGCCACCCAGGAAAACTGCCAGGAGAGGAATATCCATATTGGTCTCTGTGTGAGGGAGAAATAAACTTTTATTGTGTTAATCCTCTGGGATTTGAGGTTGCTTGCTACAACAGTTGGCCTATCTTTATTGATGCGGGGTAGGAGGCTAGATTTCCAGGAAGTTTTCAGGGGACAGCTAAGTTACAGCCTTCGTTATCATTTGGGGCAAAATGCACATGGCATAGGAAGAGTTCTGGGTGGTCTCGGGGCAGATACAAATACAGGAGGAATCTGGGCCAGCAACCCTTTTCCCCCATTGATTTTTGCTGGGGGCTGCCAGCCTTGGACTCATCGATTCGAGCTGCTGATTAAGCCATGTTCTCCAGTCTGTCAGCAGCCACTTCATTTCCTTTCATCTCATGTTTTCACCTGCTTGAAGCTCCACAACAATTGGGATCTTGAGTGTACAAGTGAACATTTCAGAAGGGCTTTAAAAATGGCTCCCTTCCCTGCACAGCAGTGTTCAGCCTCGTCTCTTCCTCCCTCCTCCAAGACAATTGTTCTCAGGGCTGTTGCCTGTTAGACAGAAAAAAAAAATGCAAAAGCTAGAGGCAGCTGATCTTCACGGAGGCTACAGCAGGGCAGAGTTCCATCTGGAGGAGGCTGGTGACCTACTGGGAGTTACCTCAAGACCGGAATGCTCCTTTCTCTTCCACAGAATGAGCTGTGAAGATACCCAAGACCCAAAGCAAGCTTTACAGCAAACAGGAACTAAAGAGCATACGGCAGGTGGTAGCTCAGATGCCAAAGCAAACCTCATTCCGGTTGAAGAGGGGGCACAAAAATAGAATCTAATATGGCCCAGAGAGCTTGGAGTGGGAAAGAAGATTCTAAACCTCAGGACAGATTTGTAAGAGAGGGGGTGGAAATTCCCTCTCTCCCTCTCCCCCTGTCTCTGTCTCTCTCTCTCTCCCCCTCTCTCTCTCTCTCTCTCTTTGTCTCTCTCTCTCTCCCTTGCATCTGTGGTTGCTTAAACAAACAGAGCGAGATGGCTGCTGATGGATAGCTAGTTCCCGGACACTGGCTGACACACCTACCGGCCACGTTGGCCCAGCTGTACAGATGCCACAGCTGATCCTCTGCCGAACGTGCCACATGCCACTGCTGTGCAATCTGCCCATGCCAATGACTTGATTTTGAAGGGGTCGGGGGCCAGTGTGTGGAGCAGGGAGGAAACCGCTCTTGGGTTCTTCTCTGTCCCCCTGGTCTCCTCTGTCCCCTTGAGGACAGGATGGGCAAGGGGGAGGGCCAACCCCTCCCTGCACCACACCATCTTCCGTGTGATGCCTGAGGACAAGGTCCGGTGCCATCTCTACCTTGCCTAGGAGAAGGTGGGCCCGGAGACCCAACACAGATTGAAAGCTTTGGAGGGGCAGGAGATGGGGCTCCTCTTTGTGGCAGACGCAAATTCTGTCACCAGGCTGGGGGAAAGCGGGCCATTGTGCATCCTTGTTAGGATTTCTGACAATAAGAGATGTGTTTTTGTGCCCTCTTTTTTTCCTCCTCCCTCGAACAATAGGCACACCAGAATATTAACTCCCTGCACTGAGGGCTGGAGTCTGTTCTCTTCTCTTCTCAAGGTCAACCCCCTTGGCTGCCTAGGCCCAGCCATGCTGATGGTGGAGTGGGTGGGGGAGTGGCCGGTTTAGCACTGGTGTGTGTGTGTGTGTGTGTATGTGTGTGTGTGTTTTGTGCAAAAGTGGTATTTAGTCAATACATCTTTTGGATTTTTCATTATCAATTTGAATAGCCATCTGAGGGACTCCCAGGGAAAGCCTGCTGGACCCAGCAGATAACAGAAGCCCTGGGGTCTGGATTGCAGTCTGTGGAACAAGGAGGCCTGGGAATCATGGGGTATGTCTCTGGGCCAATAGAGCAGCACACCCACGTGCATGTCCAGGACTCCGGGCTTCTCCTCCCCCAACCAAATCCTGGATGGCAATCACAGAGGTCTTCCCATTCTTCTCAGGTCGGACTCTCTTCTCCCTAAGCACTGGGTCATACATCATACCTGGAGCCTGGAGCCTGGGGCACCTGGCTTGCCCTCCGAATCTCCTTTCGGATCATGTTAGCCAGAGGGACTTCTCTTTTCCGTCTGCGGAGCTTATTGTCTGAATATCTCATGTCATTCTGCTGAACATTGTATAGCTCGGGAAAGCCTCTAGATAATTAGCACAGTGGGTGCTGGCGTCTTGTCTTGTACAATCTGGCATTCCAAATGGTGCCACTAATAGTGTTATTCAACAACTAGGTTTCAAGTAAATTTTGGTTCCAATGAGTGCTTTCTCAGGAAGCAGTCATTTGAAGATTTGCCCCTGCAAACTCTACACCTCAGAAAAAAATATTAACAACAAAGACCCTAACATATATCCCATGCTCCCTCCCCCTCAAAGCTTCCACGAGAACCAGGAAGTCCTGTTGACTGATAAATCCCACAGTACTTCACTGGCCATTGCCCTGCCCGCCCCCAAACCGTTGGAAACTTCCTTCATTTGCTATCATTTATCACAGGCTCCAAAGCTAGCAAATCACTCATTGCTAAGTTTTGGTTGTCAGGCTCATGCTGAAGTATTTTCATTTGTGTCCTTTTCCATCTGACTCTCAAACTAATCCTTCTCAACTTCAGATCTTTGCACAAACCTCCCGCGTCATCACTGGGGAGCTCTGGGCCCAGAGCAAAGGTAGGAGGCAAAAAGCCCCAAATCTGCACGTTTTATTTCATTGGTACATGTATTTAATCCATCTGCAAACTGTTCATTGGATAGCGTTGTGGGCTTCTCTCTCTGGGAACACTAAGGTATGTGTATTCAACAGTGGAAAATAAACATAAGATTTTATTACAAAGTGCCACCGCCGCTCCTGGCATGAGTAATTTGTGCACCTGCATTTTTAAAATGTTTCAAAGTTTTTCCCCTTGGTGGCTTCTGTGGTAACACGCATTAGCTTCCCGGCTGTCACAGCCTGGTTCTTGTAGGCTCCTGTCACTCTTGCCCAGGCTCTCCAGAAGTCATTGTTTTCAGAGCAGAGCAAGCCAACGCGATGACCGCCCACAGAGCCCTTGGGAGTTCAGGTTCCTGATTTGTCCTGATAAATGCCTTTCTCCCAAGAGCAAGCAAAAGTGTGGAGTGTGAATCTCAAGAGCCAAAGGCTAGGGGACAGATCACCGAGAGAGGAATTAAGGTCACGATCTGTCCTACTGAGACGTGGGAATGGTTCCTGGAGATGAAGGCAGGGTCGATGCCTCCTGCTCTCGGCCTGCTTTTTCTTAAGCACAGAAACCAAGTCAGTTGCAGCTCATCACTGAGGTTCTTCAGCAAGTGAGGCAACTCCATATAGACCAGATGGAACTGAGCCACCCAGGCAGGGAGAGAAACTGAGAAAACAGTACAGAGGCATTGGAAGGGGAGGGCGCTGTTATTCCGAATGGAGTAGAGCATTCTGGCTTTATCTTTTCCTTCCCCTCCTTGTGCAACGATTCTGTTCTTTGCAGGTGTCTAAAGTCCGTCTGTGTGCACAGCGCTAACTAACAATTTCCCCTGCGATATCTGTAATCTCCTGGAAATGTTCGTTGATTCCTTCCAATGTCCCCACAACAACCCGGAAGGCTGGCAATTCCAAGTCATCTTAGGCACGTTAATACTTTCTTAAAGTCATATCACAGCATATTGCACACTTCTCCCTCAAACAGCAGGTCTCAGAGGAAGATGGTAATGACCCGGTGCTACACCAACTTGATCGTTAGAATCTCTGTCTCCGTAAGCAGCATCAGGCAGAGAACTTGATCTAAAGAGTATTTATTTACCTGCCCAACGCCGCAAATGGAGACAGAGGGAGCTCCACTGATGGAATCGCTGGGTGTGAAATCTTCATTGTTCAGTATGATCGAGAGCAATGGGATGCTTGTTTCATTTAAATAATACCGAGTTTTCAAACACTGCACACCATCTGCCTTGGGAGCTGCCTGGCCCAGGCACAGAATGGAATGTATGTGGCATTTTCAATCGTTTAAATGCGCACTGATCATGGTTTTAGTTTGAGGGATGGTGGAGGAGTAATAGGTGTTGTTTTTACTACTGAGGATCAAGTCCTAATTCTTGCTATGGATGAGGTTTCTGTTGGCTGACTGTCCATCTCTGAGCTTGCTGCTCAGGAGAATAATTTGAATATGACTTCCTCTTAGGAGAATCAGGCTTTGGCATCTTCTATGATTTTCGCATACCAATGCTTATGGTCAAGTCATAAATCGAAGCTTGGGGAAAGATTTCTCCAAGAATCCCCTCGAGGTATCTAACTGACCCCTCTGGTGAGTCCTGCTTAAATGAATGTATGAACCTTGTCCCAAGGCAAAGCCTCTGAATGACAACTAAAACCACATATTCACATGCATGCGTGTGCATGCACACACACACACATCAGCCTTTTTGGAGAGAAATCAAAGACTTAATCTGGTGTGGTTATCTGGCTTGTTTCTTCAGGGCCCAGGTTGCTCGTGAAATGTGACTGTGTGAAGAATAGTAGAAGCAGACTGGGTAATTACAAGGAAGTAGGTGCCATATTGGGCTGTGTCTTACATTGAGCAGCATTTGGTAAATACACCTTGACTTGGATCCAATCTCTCTCAGTCTCTGCCCACAGTTTTAGGCAAAGAGGCTACTTGAATTAATTATCTCATTGATTCCAGATGAGGATGCTATATTAGGATAAGTGACTCTGTTAAAATGAGCCCTACAGTTTCAGTACCTTAACATAATAAAGATTTCTTGTTCCTCCCATCACAGTCTTACAAGATTCAGGAGGTAGCATGAAGCTCTACACCATGAACTCATCCATCTCTTGTTACCTCCATCTCTACCCTGTGGTCTCCAAGAAAACCACAGAACACAAAAGAGAGAAAAGAGAATGTGGCACATATGCACCCACTCTGAACTGCCTTGGTCCTAAAGGCTTTCCTCAGTCAAAAGGGCTTGGGTATATAAGAGCCCTGGTGCCAAGGAGAGTGGCCAGTCTCTACTACCGAAAACTTTGCCTTTATCATCTGGCTATTTCATGTGAAAATATCCAGCTCCAACCACAGGTCATCGTTCTAGCTCTCTCCTTATGTCACGTCATGGTACTGATGGAAGGAACACCTGTAGAAGTCCCACATCCCTGAAGTTTTCCTTCATGGGTACAAATCCAATTTCTTACATAAAACCTCAAGAGGACCTCAAGAGGAGTTGTTACGAGTGGAGCTGATTATAAATAGACTTGACCACACACGTGCCCGAAGTGTTCTTCGATTAGCCTCAAACACTGTAGCCTGGTTTAGTTATTCCTTATGGTAGCAAACCTTCTTTCGTTTACAATATGAAGCAAGGCATTATACAATTAGGCTATAAATATTATTTTATTATGCAGTTTTAAAGGGGTTGTATGTTGAAGCTGTGTAGCAGCACAGAATACCCAAATCATTCCCATTGCCCATTATTTAAGTACTTAAACTTGCCTTTGACATTAACTGCTCCTCACACAATGCTTCTGACATGTTGGGCCTACGTTATCAAAATGTTAAGATTTTTTCAGTCATTCTAAAATATTTCTTATATTGGTGACTATCTTTAGAGTTGCAATTAAAAACAATAGAATAATGAAATTATTTCTGGAGTTCTGTTAAGAGGGATTTGGAGCACTTGGAATAGAAGCTACATTGTTCATGGCTCCAGCTTCATATGTTTATACGCATCCACTCTCTTGTGCCTGAAATAAATTTGCTGTAGTCTTTGTCTCTGCTCTATTCTAAACACACTGTACAAACAAGGGCCTACTTCTCAGGAGAATAACCAAGCCAAGGATGTCATGTTCCATCTTTATGATGAAATGCAGATTTGTCATTAAAAGGCAAATTCTTCATTTCCAAAACTGCATATAAATGATGCTTTAAAGGATTTTAACTAATGAAATTTAGCCCCCTCTTCCCCCCGAAAAGAAGAATTTAGGAATACGCTCTGGAACTTAGCCCAGAGTATTTCATTTGGTTTCAAAATGCATACGTTTTCCTTTACTTCATGATCTTGCCTTATGGTATTTTGTTGTCCAGAGGCCAGTGAGCAAATGTCAATAGCCTTGTTGAGCTCAGAAATACTGCCTGCTTGGCTTGCCTGACTTCCTTCCATGCCTCCTGGCTAGTTAACCACAACCTGTGTGGTTTCTGGCCGCTCTAGCCCAGGAAGACTGTGCTCAGAATGGTCACCCTCACGCTACAACCTTCGAGAAGGCCCGATCGTCAGTCGGAGGCTCCCTCTCTGCCTTGCAGCCCACTTCTTCATCCTCCTCAAAGCACTTGGTATGAGAGGGGAAGACAGGCATGCCTCTTCCTCTCCAACATTTCTTTCAGCATAGGCTGATTTTTCAATTGGACACTGGTTGGGGGTTTCCAGATTCTGAGGGCCTTTAAAGACTCTTTCTGAATTCATCTGCTAGTCCTGGTCGACTTTCGTGTCTCGTGACCTCCTCAGTCAGCTCCTTATAAATATCCACATAAGAAAATCTCCCTCCACTCCCTTGTGTCCGTTCCCATGGCTTGGAGAGGGAGCTCTGGACACAGGTTGCCACTGTGGACTGGCCAAGGAGAATGGAATGAAGGAAATTCTGTAACTTCATCCAGTGTAGCTGCCCTCAAATAACAAAAAGCTCATGTAGAGGTGGTAGCCCTGTTCAAAAGGAAGTTCCACAGGTGAAACCGCCAGACCTTCAGGAAGATGAAATAAATTCAGTGGCTGAGAGAAGCATCTACTCTCCTGCCTTTGGGGTGCTGAGGAGCCAGGCATCAAACACCTTCTTGTGTTTTGTCCTGTTTTTGCTTTGCTACAAACTCCAGTGTGACTTTGGGGAATTCAATTTCAAACTGTCCCACACATTCCTCACCCTTGAGACTAAGAAAGAGTTAAGAAATCAACCCGTAGTTTCATGAATGGGCTGACAAGGGTGGTTTTTACGTACCCATGACTTCTCAATACCGGGGAAAGCAAAAAAAAAAAAAAAAAAAAAAAAAAAAAAAAAAAAAAAAAAAAAAAATACCGGGGAAAGCAGAAGAGGCATCCGTTAGACTAACATGATGGTCTCCAGGGTGCCCAATGGTCCATGCACGCCATGACTCTGAAAAAAAAAAAGAGCCCAAGGGGAGACAAGTGGCAGTGACCCGCACACCACAGGGGCCCAATCTCGAAGGCAAGGCTGTGTGGCTCATCTTTGATGCTAACTTGGATGAAGGAAGGAACTGAATGACATTCACAACCTGAAGTGATTCCATTTCATCATTTTGTACACATACATTCATGATGGGCTATATGTTATATATAATTTACTAAAGCATGCTTTTAAAAATAGATTTGAGGAGCGTGGAGCCCCCAGAAGCGTATGTTATTGTACCGGGCTTGAGTTTCCCTTTCCTTCCCACAGGGGACCTCTGAGGGTCTATTTGAGGGCATGAATATGGAAAATTCAGCTCCAGCTCCCCCACCTCACTCCCCGAACAGCACTGCAGAACTATGCTAAGCTCTTGTGGTTTTGAAGGAACAGATGCAAGAGACAAAATAAGTATAAAAGGAATTTGGGGGAATGGGTCCTAAGAATCACCACATTTCCTATCACTCAGAAAATGCATCTCTTTTCAGGGGCACTGTACATCTGTGTGGCTCCAAACCACCAATTATTTTTCCAAGCAACATAATTACAGCCTTCTCCTGAAAATGCCAAACACTCACATGAAATACAGCTTCAGAAATTTTCACTTAAGTTAATTGGTTCCAATTACTCAGACCTGCCTTGGCCCCCCAAAACCCATGAAAGCCAAGTTCTTTCTTTCTCATCTTGTTCACTTTTGAGAGAGAGAGAGAAAGAGAGAGAGAGAGAGGGAGACAAGAGACCTACACCTGAATTCTACATATTTTATTAGAACACACAACCCAATGAAGACAGGAAGTATAATTGAAGGAGGCAAGGAGAACACTACCCCAGCATACAGCTGCATCTTTGTCTGTCTGGGCACTGAAAGGCCACGGATGTCACAGGCCTTCCTCTTGAACCACTCTGAATGTAATCTGTGGGGTTTGGTTTGCTGAATGTATATGCACGTCAAAGATTGTGGGCATGGATTATTTATAAGATGTTCACTTCCAATTAGCACTGCTTAAAACATGAGCTTCCACTTGGCACATGCAGCAGCAGTCTGTTCTGAGGTTGGGCTGGTCTGGGGGGGTAAGTAAGCCCCTTGCTGAGCAATCGCAAACCGTTAGCTTAGGTACCATTTGGAAGCAGCCTTGTTTGTAGACAGATTCTTATCTTCAATTAACAACACTGCAATTGGCTAAAAAAAAAAAAAAAAAAAAAGACATGGAAGGACACACTTTCAAAAGGCTGCCCTGGGAACAGCATGTCCGGGTCCAGAGACGATTATGGTCACTTGAGCCCATTGCTCCTCAAGTGAGCACCTGGAGAATTGACTGTATCTCATTTAGAACCTCTGCCTGCCTCCGTGGAAACCCCATTTCATAACATGGTGGAGACTCACAGACATTGGCTTCTTATTCCAAAATCTGGTATAGTAGGAAAAGCTACTGGGGGAAATCAGTTTAATTTTCCCATTTTAACCAAATCTAATTAACCAAATTTAATTAACTCATTTGCTGAGGTTAATGAAACCCTGGTTAACTTGAGTCAGAAGGTGGATGAAAAGGAGGCCCTTTTAAGTGCTGGTCCCTGACAAGGCCCTGTACCTCAGGGAGCCATGAGCCTGTCAAAGACAGAGCACTAGTTCCATGCTTTCAACCTTTGCTCAGGAAGGGAGTCAGGACAGGATGTGTAGCCAGCACTCTAGTCTCTCCCAGAGTAATTCAAAGCTCCAACTTGTTATTTAGTCTAAAACATGGGGGATGCCAGGAATCAAGGACACATCCCACTAACATTGCAGCAGGACATGCCAATGCCAGATAGAAGTGACTTGGGGTCCATCCACACTGTCTAGTTGCTGACCTGCCACTCTCTGTTAGCCAACCACCTTCTTCTCGGTCAATGGCATTCATGAAGCATCCATAAAGACCAAGAGATGTGATTCTCCTGGCTGGAGCTTAGAATTGCTGCAATGAACTGACAAGTTTCACCGGGCATTAGTTGTCAGGTGTCACTGTCATAAAACTCCCCATCATCTGGCTTTGGCTGAGAGCCCCGTTAGCTCAGAGCATTTGAAGGCAACCAAGGCTGGTGCCCTTTCCTACTTTGCAATGGCATTTACTGAGTGGTTCTTTTGGTTTTCTGATTCTTGGGGGATTGTTAGCTTCCTAAGCCTGTCCTCAGTAGGAAGGTGGCTCATTTCTTTTCTGAATGTCAAGCTTGTTCCCAGAGGATGAAGAATGGGGAAGGTTTTTACACACATGCAGAGGGAAGGGGCTAACTAGGACCCTTCTGCAATCAGAGAACAGTCTGTCAGGACACCAGGAGCTTGAGAGCTCCAGAGGGCAGAGTATCAGGAAACCATGGGAGTCTTTTCTTCTAGACTCAGATGGTGGCATAACAAGCTCAGGACTGACTTGGCCAAGAGACGATATTTGAGCACATCACATGCCACTGTATGCAATGAGCTCAGAATCTAGGGTGGAGAGAGGAGGGGCCTGAAGTAGCATGAGATATGCTTCTTCTCTCCCTTTAAGCTATTGCTTCCAATCAAGTCCTCCATGTCAGTGACCTTGAGGTAGAAGAGCAGAAATGCAAAGTGAAGCATTTCTGTACTTTAAAGGGACACTTTCAGCAAACCCCTGCCTCCTTCTTATAAGAATGTGCCAAATGCTAGATGAACAATTTTATTCCTGGTCCCCCAATCAGGGAAGGGGTAAAAAAGCAACTGAATGCTACAGGAAGGATTTCTGGAAAATAGAACAATGTCAGTGGGAAAACACAGTGACAAGATTTGGCTCAGATTTGTAACAGGAGCAGAGGCTTTTCTTTATTGATTATTTTGAGTCTTTTTCAAAATAATTTCCCTGGGACTTCGGAAAAACTCAATGAGAAGGTATCACTTAATCACTTATGGATGGTGATGGCACTTTCTTTTTCTTTTTTTTTTTTTAATTTTTATTTATTTATGATAGTCACAGAGAGAGAGAGAGAGAGGCAGAGACATAGGCAGAGGGAGAAGCAGGCTCCATGCACCGGGAGCCCGACGTGGGATTCAATCCCAGGTCTCCAGGATCACGCCCTGGGCCAAAGGCAGGCTCCAAACCGCTGCGCCACCCAGGGATCCCTTTCTTTTTCTAAGTTAGAAAAAAGAAGTATAGCAAAATCTGAGATTACTTAACACGGAAAATATTTGAGGTGATGTTTTTCTAAACATTACTAAGTTTTTCAGAAAGTACTCTTTTCCCAAAATGTCTCCAGTTTTCACCATCTCTCTGATCTATTAGCCAGATAAATGCCTATAAAATACGTTGTAGACATCATTCTGAACCAAAAGTGGTTTAGGTGTACCAGAACTGAAATGATGCTCTGACACTGATTGAAACTGATAGAGTGGTACTCTTCATGCGGTCCTCTTTTCATTTCCCCTAGAGGGCCAAGCAAGGCCAAGAATTCATTCATGAAACAGATATTCATTTCTACTACTAGGGACACAAAAGAGTAAAAGTCACAGGTGTTGTGCTCAGGAAGAGATGAATTCAGTTAGTGAAATAAGACCAACACACACACATAAAGGTTGGTAGTGCTAGAAGTTCTCACACATCACCAACCACAGGCAAACCAAGTCACTATTGACATTATTATTCAAGTCAGCACCAGACTGACCACTTTTAGGAGTCTGGCATCATGGGGGAAAGTCAAACACATGAAAGTGCCAAGCACTGGGATGAAATCCCAGAACAGGCCTCAGAGATCATCAATGTCCTCACTGATGGTGCTGATTCCAGAACCGAGGCCCCATGAAGGTAAGTGACATACCCAAGGCCATAGATCTTCTCGGTAACAGAGCTGAACTCAAACATTCATGTCCTAATTCCAATTCCAGAGTTCATATTCAAGTTCATAATTAAAAGCACTTTCCCCCTCAGCTTTCCCTCCTGACATTCCTGTATATGCTAGAGAAGCAGTGGGATATGTGACAGAAGACATGCATTCTGGTCTGGTGTTTAGGCAAGTCATCAGACTTCTTTAGATTTCAGACTCCTCATCTGTAAAATTAGGTTGTGAGACTTTCTTCAGTGTTCTCTACAGTTTTCTATCGAGGTGTCCCTCAGAGCAGAACAGAGTAGGGGTAGGGGTTTGGAGGTGACCAGCTGCCAGCAAAAGTACACTTGAAGTATTGAAATTTGTCTTAATAATTGATGGGCCTTATGCATTTTGCTTAACATATATCTATGTTTGCTTTCACGTAAAAAGAAGTTTTGAAATTTCTTGCCATCAATTACAGTTAATTTGCCGAGGCGGGTTTATCCTGTTTATCCTGGGGGCACAAGGACAAGGTGGCCACTTCCCTCATGGATTTCATGTTCTTTGTTTGTATTTCTGACTTTACCACACATTCCTGTTCCTGGTTCTGAGAATATACGTAGCTCTCTCATGGTAATATTCAATACCTCTCAAGAAAGCCTGGTTGTCTTAAGGGTTCCTGAAAGGAAAATTATCAACATAAGTACAGAGTCTAGAATGGGACACAGACATTAGCAGATGCAAACAGGAGGGCTGTTTCTCCAGCAAAGTGAGGAGTGGCTTCCCAACCTGGCCTCTATCTGCAGGAAATCTGCTTTGGTGTTTAGCCAAATTTTCATCCTTTGCCTCAAAGCTTTTCTGGAAAGAGGTGGGCTATAAGTAGATATTTGGGTTTAGATTAAACATCTTTGAAAAATGCAACTTTACATCTTATTAGGATACAAGTATTTTGCGTACCTCAGAGTCTTTTGCCTTCTCTCTTTCAATCAACACCAAAGCTGAGGCCAATCTCTCGCTTGGCTTCCCTCTACTGAGTTCTCCTGTTATGGCTCCCATCACTTTCTGGATCTGTGAGAGTAACCCGAAGTAGAAAGGATAAAGCTGAGGGTATGAGCAGGAGATGATTCTCACCCCATGCCTGGGCAGTTATCAGCAAAGAGAGGGAGGCCAGCCAAATTCCTTGTCAGCTACAGGAGCACAGGCCTTCTCCCCCGTGACTTTTCCAGATGGAAAAGTACTCTGAGCTTCTGACCATTTCCCAGAGGATTAAGTGAATTGGATAAGGGGAAACTTTTGCTCTTCCAAGCAACTGAGTCTGCATGCATCAAAGAGCTTGGTGGCATTTCCAAGCACCCTGCACATAGTGGGTACACTGGCATGATTTATCAGATGCACGAATGGATGCTAATTCTCTACCAGAGAAGGAAAATGGGTAGGCATTATGAAAAAGAACATTCCATGACAACCCAGGATAATAATACAACCCGGTACACAACCAGGTTTAGTTTTTGATGCTGTGGGTATTTAGGCAATAATAGGTTTAGATTAATCTAGGTTATGGAATTATATCTAACCAAGTGGTTTCAACTGTGGCTGTGTATTAGAATCCACTGACAGGCTTCCCCCAAATACTGGCATCTGGGCCCTAATCCAGGGACCTTGAATTGGAGACTTTGGGGAGGGGCCCAGGAAATGGTATTGTTTTTCTAATTCTCCAGGTGATTCTGGGGCTGGAGAGTGTGAATGAGTCATCTAGACAGGCAGGTGAAGTGGTTTTCCCAGGATCTCACCAGGCTGGTGGCAGAGCTGGGAGGAGAATCAAGGTCTCCTCATCCAATCTGTGCTCTTTCCCACACGCCACATCAATTCTCCTTCAGCTATGTGGCCCGTGGGATAACTCACAGTTTTCCACTGGGAAAAGGGAGCAGTCGTTGACCCACTAACCCCCGGGAAACAAGTGTTCCAGCACCATGAGAATTTTCCTGGTCCTATTTGTGGAAATGGTCCAACCTTGGATGTTTTTCCAGGAAAGGATGTTATGAGCAGGGCCCCCTTGGTAACTGCCTATAAGCATTATTCGTAAGGCATGGGAAGATTCTAGCCCCAAAATATCCCCTTTGCCTTCACTTGCTTATGCTGAAAGGCATCTCAGGAATATTTGGGGGTTAAGATATATTATTTATTAGAATATACATGAGACTATGGTTGAGTTCTTCTCTTCCTGCTTGTCTAAATGAAGAACTGGAGATTTGTACATCTAGCACAGAGCTTGGCCTTTACAATTTCACAATATATATGTGCTAAGTATTTCTTACTATGTTCTTACCACTATGTGCAAGGACACCATGCTGGGCCTTATGTACATTATCTAATTTAATTATCACCCTAAACTTAGGAGGCAGGTATTTTTTTTTTTTTTTTTGGAGGCAGGTATTATTATCATCTTATTAAGGATACACAGTCTGAGGCTCACATTTTTCATTCTGATGCCTATAGGTTTCAATTACACTGGAAGATCATCTGAGCTTAGACTAACCCTTCTGCTTTACATGTGAGGGAAAGGGTACCTAGGGAGGGGACATGATTTTCTCCGGGAATATGTAAGATAATCAATTGTTTATCAAAGATTCAAGCCTCATGGACATTACCACCTCAGCTTCTTTCAAAATTAGAAAAAGCAAGGCCTTTGAGTCTCTGACCCTTTTCTGTCTGTAGGCAAGTCCCTGAACTTGAGAGACTCCCTTTCAGGAGGAGAAGAGGAAGGAAGACAGCAAGGAAGAAATAGAAAAGGGAAAATGGAGGGGAAGGAAGAATGTAAGGAAGAAGGAAAATACAAGGAAAGAAGAAAGAAAACGGAGGGGGCAAGCCATGGAGGGAGTAGGACGTTCAGGGCCCAGTGGGGACAAGGAAAAGACAGATGATGGGACAGGGCCTGCTTGTGCTTCACGCGGGGACATTTTCTGCAGTTATAGGACATTTTGGAGTTGCTTTTGCACTTTTTTCTAATCCAAGATCCCAAGCAGAAACCCAGGACCCATTGCAATAAAGGGAGGAAGGCTTGGAACAGAGACGAATAGATGGAGATAGGGTGTAAGTCAAGGTTTCTACAGAAAGAGGGCAAAGGAAGAGCTGAATTCGCTCCAGAGAAATTCAGTGACAAGAAAGATGTGGAGAGAAGAGACTAATGTGTCATCGAAGGCTCTGAAGGGCTGCTCTTTAAGACTGAATTACAGACATTATAGGAGTCAAAGGCATGAAGCAGAGTATTTGCTACCAGAAGAATGTACTACTTTGAAGTGCACCTCCCCCACCCCACAACAAAGTGTGTCATGGACTATAGCTTTTGAGAAAGGGGAAGGAAAAAACTGGTTCCAGTGAATCAAAGGAAGTGATAAATCTGTCTGTGACCCTCTCCTGAAACAAAGCACATGGAGCTTAATTAATGCTCTTAGCTACCTGACCAGGAAAGCCTCAAATTCAAGCCCACCTTAGGGGCCTCTTCTAATTCAGGAGTTCTTGAAAGATGAAAAGCCCTTTTAAGTGCTGCCTCTGATGATGACCATGAGCCCCCTGAAGTCCATGGGGAAAGAAACAAAAACACATATTCAATGTGTTATAATACTTATGAGTGCCTCGTTGAAGGCAGTGTGCCCTCTAACTGTAGAAAAAAATCCATCATGAAGTAAAGAAAACTAAGCAAGGGATGGAGGGAGGTGGGAGAGGAATGCTAAGAACCAACAGGCATGTTCTTGAACGTCAGAACCTGGACAGAATGGAGACAAAAGGCTTGAGGCAGGAGGAGTGGTGGAAGAGGACACATAAGACAACAGATGACCCGTGTGAGGCACTGAGAAGAGAAAACAAAAGCCACTGTGTGTTTGGGGGGGAGCGGGGAATGTGAGAAGAAAGGACTTGTGTCACACTGAAGTAGAAGTCATTAAATTTCTAGAGAAGGGACATTAGGGACATTACCTTCATGTAAAGGCATTGTCTTTACTTGTCTTTACTTCCTGTCTTTCTGTGTCTCTTGTGTTGCTGCCATCTGGGGGGCTGTCTCTCATCAAGGTTAGCTGGAATGGTGATAGACAACACTCAAAAATTTAAAAAAGCAGAAAAGTAACATCATGAGCAAAGGTAGGAACTTGTTGACGTGGAACCATATCAACTTATTTTTCTTCACTCAAGGAGATTCCTAAGATAATGAATGAATCATTTAAAGATTTAGAAGATGATGGCCAAATAGATGAATAAATGGCAGGAGCAGTGATGCTGGCACTGAAATACAATTCTTCATTTTCTTCTTCTCATCATTTGATTGAAGAACAAAAGAGCATGCCTGAGCTTCATAAATTTGGGGGAGACTTCAACAACATTGGGCCAACCCCGCAGAGGAAGGTGAACAGAGGCTGTGTGGCATGGCAGAGACAATATAGAAGTGGGGGGTCTGAAGCTCTGGATTTTTTTTTTTTCCTTTACTCTTTCTGGAATCCTCAGGCTTGGCCTCTCACCAAATCTGGGTTTCAATGTTTTTTTTACATTTGTATCAGGACTAGGGTGTCCCAAAGCTCTGATTATAAAAATCTATTTTTCTACATTGGCCTATTATCAGGACCTTGCTAATAAAAATTTGGAGGTTTGGCATTTTAATTGTCTCCTGACATCTGTTGCAAGAAACTGCTTTTCATGTATTGGCTTATGAATCTAGAAAAAAAAAAGAATTGGTTGTACGTAAGCCCGATTTTTGCCAACTTTCTGGTCAAGATGTAGTTGAAACTTGTGCTTCTTTCTAGACAGTGCTGATGCAGTCTTCTTGGGAAACATATGCTTCAAGGCACCCTCTCTTACCTGTCCTAATAAAATAAGTGTAAGGAGCTATCCTTCAAGTGCCTCTGGGTCCCCTCTTCCTGGGTAATTAGTGTCCACTGGGAACCCAGCAGAGATTGGTGGATGACTGGCTGTGTGCTGGTCTAGGCTCACTTCCTCACCAGCTGGACTGAGCCAGATTATTTACACTTCTTGAGTCTCGCCTGTCTCATCTATGAAACAAGGACAATTGTTCTTCATAGGGTTGAGTTAATTGAATGAATTAATACACAAAAAAATACTTCACGTTATTTCCGGCACGGAATAAAAACAATAGATGTTAACTGTTATTATAATGTCTTTGTCATTAATGTGATTACCAGGAACTTTTTACATAATGAGTAGCCTCAAATTAAATTCTGCTCACTGCTCTGGTGGCTTATGACTCATGCGTTTTCTCTCCCCTTTCTGATTCTTATTGCTGAGTGGTTTTTCCATTTAAAATTTACCAAGCCAAATATTGTTTAATAATAACAGTTAAGTCAGGACAATTATTTTTCTCTCTCTCTCTTTTTTTTAACACTTTAATTCATTCTACTCACCTTTCTGTTGGGGTCTTTGGGGTTAATTAGGAGCTGCTTTGTACTCAGATAGTTGGTTAATCACCAAGTAGAGTGTTGGGAGAAAGCTACTCAGATGCTTTTCATCTTTGCATTTAATTCCCAGGAAACCCCAGAAAAAAACATTTTACTTATCTAAGGCCACCTACAGTATTAGGTAATTATTAAAGCGGATTGCATATCAGAGCCTAAATATAGTGTTATGCAATTGTTCTTCACTCACACTCTCCTCATGGCAAAGGAATCAGAGGCACTGCCATGTAGTTTTGAAGAGTAAATCTTTATGCTAATTAATTATATTAATATCAACATGTTGATATTGATATAATTAGCACAGTGGATGACACTGATATAATTAGCACAAATATTTACTCTTCAAAACTAAGTGGCAGTGCATATGCATATAATAACCTTAATGATAATACTGAGCAGTTATAGCATCACTTTCTCTAAACAGCTTATAAAATACATAAGTAGCATATAATGAATTCAAACTTCACTGAGATCTGAGATAGCATCATTGAGCAAGTTTCATGCAGAGAAAACCCCTAAATATATCCCAACAGGGGCATTGTCCCCCAAGTAGAAGCATGTCTCCAAGTCGCTACCAACAAGCCTAAAATTAAGAGGAATTCCAAATTATATCATTGGAACTGGATAGGGCTCCTTCTCATTCTTTGTTCTGATCCATGTTCACCTAATATAAAACTACAATCATTTGATTTTCGAATGAAAGAGAATTGAGTAAAAGCTGGGATACTGGGGAGTAAGACAGAAAATACATTTTGACCTCCCTATCTCCAATGTCTTTGAAGTGGAAAGACCATGGGCCTACTGTCAAGGAGGTCTGTCCCTGGGTCATCTCTCTTTTGTTGATGATGCAGATTCCACACATCTTCACATAACAGTCATGGGAAGAGAGGGCTAGGGGAAAATATATGTGGTATCATGAGAGAAGGTGGGCATGGTGCCTAATGGTTCCATTGGCATTCTGCTCTCAGGGCCTATGAGAACCAACTCTCTCCCTGTGTTTGTGGTGGGTGATACTAATCTCAACCAATTTCTTATTTATTTCTGAGTACAGGCTATTAGAATTAGACATTTTCTTCCATAACAACTGTGTTTACAGCCACCATAATTTTAAGGCCACAGTAGCACACATACATAGGAGCACACATATACATAGCTGCACATACAAAGATACAAACTATACACACAAAATAAAATATTACCCTTAGTTCAGATTAACCTACTGATGAACATGAAAGATATGGGCAAAGAAACTCTTAAATATGTTAAATTTTATAAAACCCTGATGTACTGGTAAACATCTGAAAAGTAAGTATGGTTTTTATGGACTGACAGAAAGGAACATTAGTTATTTTAACCCTCTTTTGCTCTGAGCTCTAACTCCGATAATGGAGCATTCCAGATGTTCGGCTTCTTAGTGCCTCTTTAGATGTGAAGATTGCACAGCAGGAGACAACATCTGGGGGAAAAAGGAGAGATTGTAGGGGCACCTGGTTGATTCAGTCAGTAAAGCGTCTGCCTTTGGCTCAGGTCATGATCCCAGGGTCCTGAGATCAAGCCTCATGTCAGGCTCCCTGCTCAGCTGGGAGCCTGCTTCTCCATCTGCCCTACCCCCTGCCTGTATGCACTCTCTTTCAAATAAATAAGTAATCTTTATTTTTCAAAAAGGAGAGATTGCAAAGGAAACAGAATATTGGTATGTGCCAGGTAGTGATTCTTGGGTATGCTTCAGGCTTTTTTTTTTTTTTTTTAAAAAAGACAGCCTCTTCTATATATTATAATTTAAAATTTCTGGTTACAATAGCAGAAGAATATGTTGATATTTCTTCTTGAGGTTTGAAGATTTGATTTTCATTTTTTTCTGCATTTGTGCAGTTTTAGAATTCCAGCTATAAACTGACCTTCCTCCTTACCATACACCATATTGCTTTGCAACTTCTTATTATATAAGACAGCTTTGGTCCTTCAACAAAGGACTTCACTGTTCTCATAGTGAGAAGAAGTAGAAAGTCACAGCATCTCATGAACATCATGGTGCAGACGAGGGGGTTGAAGTTCAATCCTAATGCTTATGATTGTCTCATTTCATTTTGACATCATAATTGAGACTAATCTCCACCAATTTCTCTCCCACCTCCCCAACATGTTCTTGCTTCCAAGTTCAATCTTCCACCCCAATTTGAACATGACAGCACTAGAGTGAACGCCTTCGCAGAGACACACACTGGAATCATTTTGCATTGTAGCCTCAGTTCACAACGGTTTGCAAAACAGGTATCCAAAGGCACACACTGAAATCATTTTGCCAGCATAATCTTGCCTTTTAATAGCTTCCTAACAGGGTATCCAAAGAAATGCTCTGGAAACATTTTGCCCTCCTAATTTCATGTTGTAATGACATCAAAATGTCATAAAGCAATTACCATCCCAAGCACAAAATGATCTTTAGAAGTTACCTTCTCCATAGGCTCATTAACTTCTTTCTCGCTTTAATATCTGGATTGTTTAAAAAAATGTTCAATGCTAATTGAGAGACTTCATTTAAAATTGAATACCATTTATTTAGCACAACCTCCCCCACCTTCTCCATCTTTCTCTCTCTCTCTTTCTCTGCCTCTCTCTCCCTCTTCCTCCCTCCCTGCCCCCCAAATTGCACTAAGCTCACAGAACCCTAGACATATACATACACACACACCTTTCAACCTCTCCAGTTAAACTTCTGAGTGAAATTGATCTGGGACAAAGCAAAAATTGACATAACACATGGATTGCTTTGGGGACAAAGGGAACAGTAGATAAATACTGGAGGTATCCTTGGCAGCAAGCATGTCCCAAAGTTTCTGCCCCAAAATCACTAGGTTGAGTACTCATTATGAGGCCTAGAAGTAATGCAGTGCTTAACTGGAGAAGGTCTACATGTCAACACAACCATTTGATTTTGACTACACCCATTGCTTATGATTGAGATGTGCCGGGTATATTTCTCAAAATGAAAAATGTAAATCAAGGGAACAGACTATGACAAAATGGATTTAGCCTCATTCTGTGATACAGGCTGTGATTTGCAGCTATACCTTCTTGAAACATCTATGGAAGGGGTGCAAACTTATATTTTCCTATGAGCTATCTCAAATAAAGAAGGAATGGCAATCGACCTCAACAACTTTTTCTGGCATAAGCATAGGATCCAATTTGCTCATCTCACATGTGCCAGGTAATGTTCATAACTTTTAACTCTCTGAGCACATTCCTATCTGGGTAACAAAAGGTTTGGAAAGGAACTCAACTAATTTGCACAAAACAATGCCAAGGATGTCATGGCCTCTCTACTCAAATTTAGAGATAAGAAGGCCTCAGACTCTCCTGTCCGTGACTAAATAACATTGTTATGTTCTTGCTGAATATTTTTTTCTGTTTAAAGTCCCTCAAAGGTGACCTGTGGAGCTACCAGCAACTAGCTTGATCATTTGCTGATAGTGAAGAAAGCAGAATGATTGGTTCAGATGTTTGAAAATAAGGCTAAAACTGGGAGGAGCTATTTGGTTAATAATAAATAGCAAGAAAGATATATGAGTAAAAATAAGCATCTTAATGATTTACCATTGCTATGAAACCAATAGGCTGGTGATCCAATCCAATATTCACAAATTTGTATAATCCTCAGGGTAAAACAATTTAATGGGCTGTCTCTTTTATAGTTACAAAAGGCCTTTCATGTGATCAATTATACATAGGAGTACAATAAATGTAACTTTCTTCATACTAATCACATCTCACTTAAATTCTCTTGTTGGTCTTTGGAGTGTACACAGCATTCCCAATAAAGTTTTTAGTTCTGACTCTTAACCAAAAGTTAATCTGCCCAGAACTTCCAAATAAATCTTCCGTATGATGGACTTTTTTTTTTCCAAACTAAATGAAATTGTTCAAACAACACAGTTTGTTAGGAAACTGCCACCTCCTCCTGTTCTGGCCCCTTCCTCAACACAACAATCCTGCTGCTTCAGTCAGCCAGTGGGCAGTAGGGGGTTGGTTTGATTGTTTTTCTTCTGTTTGGTTTTGTTTGTGTTTTGTTGAAAAGGCAGCCTAACACTGTGTTAACACCGTCACCTGAGGCTAACAAAATTTGGCTAAGAGGTGGAGATTTCCAGTCCTCACTCAGTGACAGGTCCCAGGAGGCACTCGGACCCTCAGATTCCTATAAAGTCCAAATTCCCATCTGTTTTATTATATGTTTAATTGGTTTGCTCCTCTATGGAACCGGAAAGTAAAATGAAACCCCTCATCATATGCCACTTAAGTTAAGGGTAAAGGTCACACTGATTCTGAAAGTCAGTGTGAAAAATAAGAAATGACTAAATTTTCCAAATTGCTTTAGTCAACCAATTGATGCTTGACTCTGACTTAGTTGATTCAATAAATATTTTTTTAGCCACTACTTAGCACCAGAAGCTGTTCTTGATGTGCTACAGTCATGAGTAAGGATTAACTCTGCATTTGCTTCAAAGAGCAGAATGGACTTTAAGCCATCTCCCTGTTCTTACATACACAATATATACAATTCATTTTGCAATATGAATCATCTCAGGACATGAAAGATAGGGCTAAAGAAAAGAATAAGGAAAGGCAATGGGTATCTTTCTTCAAAATTCCAAAAAGAAAATGAAAGATTTCTGAGAAAGGAGATTTCTTAAAGTCCCAGCTGGGAGATTAGTTGGTCCCTTGAGTATTAATTTTGGGGCAGCATATCCTGAGAAAATTACATGCATGTGAAAATTTAGCAAAATTCAGGCTTAGCCTCTAAAAGAAAAGATGGAAGAGTTTATGTGTTTGTATGCATGTGTGTATGTGTGTTTAATTAGCCTGAGAGTATCTAAGAAAACATATTCTGAGGGCTCACTTGTTGCCGCCTGCTCCATGATTTTGGCCTCTCAAGTGTGGTTTGCTAAAGAAATCAGGCTGCCAGCAAAGTACAGCAAATTGGAAAAATGAACTGGAACATCATAATCTGCTTCAGCTATAGCAAAGAAAAAGACATCTGGTAGACCACTTGGAAGCCAGCCAATGATGAAGACTTCAATTAAAATAAAGAACATGTCCTCAGGAGAGCATCTCTGAGCTCAAGAAGTTATAAGTCCAGTGTGCTACTTGAAAGCCAACTACTAGAGAAAAGTCATTTTCAAATAAAGCAAGACAGAGAGAGCAAGGCTTGAATTCTTTCATGAAACATCTTCCTGCATGTCCTGTCCTAACTGATGACTTAATAGGAACTGGAGGTGCCATCACCCAAGGCAGGAAACAGGCTATCACACAGGAAGTAAAGTTATAGGCCTGCCCATTGCGTTTCTGGGGAAATTCAAGTCTTAGCACATGGTATAGGGGAGTGCCACGGAACTAAGAGTATACTGGACCAGGAATCAGCCAGCCAGGATTCTAGTTCTAACTCTGCCACTTTTGACCTGTGAGCCTCAGGCTTCATCCTTGTGGGTTTCAGTACTCTCAGATGGAAAAGAAGATACTAAAATCTATTTCATAGAAATAAGGGAGGAGTGCGTGAAACATTCTATGGAATGGTATTTAATTCAATGCCTGCCATACAGTATGGCCACAATATGTTAGTTAAATAAGAACAAAAAAATAGAAAAGTGAAACCATCTTTGCTAAGATTCCAGTATGTATTTTTATATTAAAGAAATGGAATCTAATATAAACAGCATCTATGAAATACACACCCTGACCCACAAGATAATGCTGAATTTGGCTGACAGAGTCACATGGCTATGGAAGAGATAAAGCAATGTTGCAGAATCCCAGAAACAGGCTCAAGGATTTAACATAGAAACAACTAGACACCAAGACATTGAACCTCCATTCAGGGAAAGGAGTTGATGGTCAGGATCTGCAAGGTGATGAAAGTTCTGCAAACAGCAATTGCAAGGAAATTCTCAATAGATGTACAGTTTACTTACTGGTGTCTTGGTATATCAGTAACACCGTGTTTTTAACTAATATTCTTGATGTCAAATTTCTAACAAGATCGTTTCTATATTGTAATTATTCCTTGAAATGCTGGGTAACCATGAAATCAAATACCTTGGTGAATTCAAGAAAACTAGCATAGAGTATACCCTTGAAAGGGTAATTCTTAAGTGACCAGCAGATTCCCTAGAGGGAATTTTTTTCCTTTGAGCCTTTCTTATGTTATTAAGCCTAAATAAAACCCAATGCTACATTTGTATTATTTTGTTATAGCATTTATAATTAATCTCTGTGTGTATGTCTTTCTCTTCTGCTAGTCTGGGACTATGTTGAGAGTAAAGGTTGTCTCACTCCTCTTAAGACCCACAGCTCCTATCACAGAGACTGGCACATGGTATGTGTTGTGCATGTGTGTGTGTGTGTGTGTGTGTGTTTGGTAGTATACACTAACTTCCTATTTGGAAATTGATTGATGAACTCCAAAATGAAGAAAAACATATGATGATTCCCCCAAACTAATGACTGCCTATTACAATAGATGTCCCCCACCCCCCTGTTAACAGCAATAGCCTAACTCCCTGCAGATACAGAGGAATCTCATTCTCTCTCTCTTCTCTCTCTCTCTCTCTCTCTCTCTCTCTCCCTGAGTTAGGAGGATCTGAAAGTCTTTCAGGTATTGAGAAGCATGATTTGGTTTTCTGTGGAGTCAAGGACAAGTGGATTCTGGGAGAAAATTGAGTCTGTGCCAGAGAACTGTGCATTTACAAAGAAAATATTCTCAGAAGTGACAGGAGAGAAGAAAGTGAAACCAAAACAAGAATAAATACCACAGGAAAAAATGGGAAAAGCTAAATTGGGGCTGACTTTGCTACTGTATCAAATATAGTTGTGAAGAAAAGGAAGAGGAGAAGGAAATCCAGAATCCTTATTCTCCACGGCCTGTTTAAAAATGTCTTTCTTTGGGATGCCTGGGTGGCCGGGATCCGGGATCGAGTCGCACATCGGGCTCCTTGCAGGGAGCCTGCTTCTCCCTCTGCCTGTGTCTTTGCCTCTCTCTGTGTCTCTTATGAATAAATAAAATATTTTTTTTAAATGTATTTCTTTGTTTACCTCTTTCTTTTGGTTTTTCAATGAAGATGGGCATAGATAACAAACGAGTCAGTTTCATGAGATAAAGTATTAGCATTTGGGCTGATTTTCTCCTAGTGCTCTGCCACCTACCATTAGTTCAAAGAAGGCTTTCTGCAAGAAGAAAAATCAAAAAAGACAAATAGAGACATCATCCATCTCATTGTCTCCACCTCTAATAGCTAAGGATCACAAAAATCCACAATCTTTCCTGTGGGCTGATTGCTGGTCCCCTAGCCTGAGAGTGGGCAGGAATGCCAGGGGGCAGGAGTGATGACACAGCCCTGAAAGTGGAAACCTAAAACTGCTTCACCAAACACACATATTGAAATCATCTTAAGAAAACATAAAGAAAAGGTATCAAATTTACACCAATGAATTTTCTTTGTACATGAACATCTCCTTCACTGTATCTGGCCTTATGACCATATCACCTACATCACTGTATAACAGAAAGAAGTATTGTAGTCCTGGGATCCATCCTGGTGTTGCCATTCATTCAACCCACTGTGGACAAGTTAGTCACCTTCTCCAATCCTCTGCCTAATCTTTTATACGAATGGAATTATGTTACCTCTCTCAAGGGTCATTGCGAGGAATAGAATGAGCGAGCTTATGTGAAAGCACATGGTGAAATATTAATAAATATTTGTTTTTTTCATGTTCTTGTTCCAGAGCAGTACTATTTGCCCAACTGGACTTCTCAAACCTGGCCTCTTTATTCCCCATTTCTCTCATACGCAGAGTAGCTTGGACACGGAAGTCACCCAGCCCATGACATGTTCCTGACCCCATGTCATTTTCTAACACATCTGTTAAGAAATTTATAAGCCCCCAGACCATCAGCTAAGTAGGATAGAGCTACAAAACCCATCGTCATCCATGATTTTGGAATTCTCCAAGCTCCTGAAGATAATAGTAATAGTAATAATAACCTGCTACCTTGAATAGCTCGAAATGAGTTTGATTATAAGAACTTTATATAATAATTATAACTTAACTGAGTTATATTTTTGAGCACTTGTAATGAGTGTTTTACCTAACAATGATCACATAATAATAATAGCTAATATTCACTGCACACTCAAAAATCTGTGCATATGGATATCCAGTTGTTCAAGCATCATTTGTTGAAGACTATTCTTTCCCAATTAAATTGCCTTTACTCCTTTAAAAAAAGAAACAAAAACGTCTTCCCACTTTTACTTGTATTTATCTTATTTGGGCTTCCCACCGATACAGGAATTTGGAGCTCAGAGAAGAAAGTGGCCTGTTTAAGGCTGCACAGCTCTCATGCAAAATTGGGGCTCCAATTTAGGTCAAACACCAAAGGGTTTGCTTTTAAACACTATACCTACTGCCTCTATGAGAAATCCGAGTTTTCAGGGGGGTCTTATTTGGGAGCATGGTATCTTCCCACAGCTGTAGAATAACTCTAGAGATAAAGGGCTGTCTCAGGTCAGTACCCACTTTGGTCTACTCAGAATTTGGGAGCTCTGAATTCCACATATTCCCCAATCTTCACCCCCCGAATAAGCCCTTTAATGGTGAAGTGACCATAGTCTGAGGGTTTTGTGTTGCTTGATCCAACCTAGTATTAGAACCCCTGGGCTGGTTTTGGGTGAATACCCATTCCTACCTCCCAGTCTCAATCAACCAACCCACTGTTGGCCGAGGTGTATGCCCAAGTGAGATTCAATTTCAGGGGTGATAGCAGAGACATAGTAATTTTCAGGACCTGGATTAGAACTCCCTTTTCCGAAATACCTCCCTACTGAGGTCTGGCACAAACTTTTTAAAAAGGGAGAGTCCTTCATTCCATAAGGCAATAGTCCTGGGAGAGAGGACTTAAATTCATAGCAAGGTGGAAATACCTGCAAATTATCTATTGAGAGAGAGAAGGAACCTGTCTAAAGGTAGAAAGGAAAAAAGAGAGAAAAGGATGTATTTCCACAGAAGGCCAGAATGCCCTAAATGCAGTTTGTGTGGCAGTCTACAGTGCATGGCTGAGAGCTGTTTGGATGCAGGAATGTGACAGAGGTGTGGGAGGTGTGAAAGGAAACCAATGAAGTATAGTGGCTAAGAACCTGGGCTCTGAAATCAGATAGGCTTTGAATCTCACTCTGCTGTTTATGGGCTCTGTCTGAACATTGGGTTGTGTGTCATACCATCATCAAGCCCATCTCCTTCTCTATAAAATGGGGGTTATGCTAATAGTTCCCTCCCTCTTAGGCTTGCTATGTTGATTAAGTGGGGAAAAAAAAAGCCCACCAAAAAAAAAGCATTTAGTACAATGGCTGGCAAATAGTTGGTGCTTAATAAGAGTTATTAATAATGATAATATGCATTAATAACATTAAATTTCCCTAACCTCCCAACTTTTCCCAATTCAGAGTCCGTAGGAAAGGAAGTTCATCTTCATGGATTTGGAAATCTGATAAATGTCCTATGAACTGAGACTATGAAGGAATGAGGGGTTGGTGGGCTGGGGGGGTGGGAAGGGAGGACAGAGTGTGGATTTCTTTAGGCATTGGGCTCTGCTGGCCATGGGGTTTTAGAGGCAGATCTGAGAGCAGATGAGACTCTATATGCCTTGTTTTCATGAAGGTTCTTAATGGAGAGCACAAAGACTTGACCATTTCCACTGAAAACTCAGTCCTTTCTATTTCCACCTGGTGTGTAAGTATTGTCATCCTCATTTGGATGCCAGAAAGACTCTGGCAAGAGCCTGAGTGTCCACAACCCAACCCCGCCTGCTTTGTCTGGGGCCAGCCCCAGGTCTATTTGTTCAGGCAAGTCAGCTGGCTATTGGGGTAGCTCATTCTGGCCTAGTCCCCATGTCCTGAGAAAACGATCAGATGTTTAAGAGGGTGTGTTACAACTCAGTGGTTTTTGACTCCAATAACACATCTCTGCAAAAGTTGTTCAACCTCAGGATGATCTTTTCACCAAACTCTGTTTCTGTAGGTTGAAGTCTTCCTGTGACACATCCCAAGCAGTCTGGAGTCAAGTGGTGTCTCCCTTACAAATTACCCAGAATGCTGGGGATGATGTGTAATCCTGTGCCTGAGCCCATTAGCTCTCTTAGCCGTGGTGATGGAAACCAGGTAGCTGTCTGCTTTCAGTCACACATAGCTCTGTTCGGAGAGCGCAGTGCCAGACAGCTGTGGAGAACCTTTTAGAGAAGGAAAGAAATCACTTTGAAGGAATGAATAGTGCTGCAAGTCTGTGGAGCCTGGAATCACAGGGAGTTTTCTCGTAAAACTAAGAAATACAGCACCATCTTCCAAAAAGGGGGGCAGCGCGTGACCTACTTTATTGCTGTGCCTTTGAGTCTGGTGAGTCACCATGTAACTTCAGTGGCTCTTCCTGGCTGACCTGTTGCATGTGTTGTTCATCTCCAAGCAGCTTTGCAGTTAACACAGGGAGTTCGTGGTGTGCATCTGGTGGTGAAGCAATATACAACTTGAGGTGCTGTTTTTTTCTTCTTCTTTCCCTCTATTGCTCCCCTGTTGCTTATGTACTGTCTATGTACTCTTTCTGTGTGCCACCTGCTGCTTGAGCCAGCACTACTTCCCATAAGTCCTACTAACAAGAAAAAGGAGGCATCAAAGAGAGAACCACTTAGATCTAATCTAACTATTTATGAGGGCAGGATTGTGCTCTAACCTGTTCACCAGTGTGTTCAGAGTCTAGGACAGCACCAGCATCAGAATATGAGCCGAATGCAAATTTCTAGTTAATTAGGGATTCTGGAGACTTCCTACCTGAATGTATGCACTCCTGAAAGTTACTAGGACCACATCTCATCTTTTGATAGACCGATACAATACAGGTTGCCCTCTATGACAGTTAAGCCTCACTTTAGTTAACACTAAAGAAGGTAAAGAAGGTTAAGATTGTAGCAAAGTAACAGATACTTAGTATTGCATGGCCCAAACACTGCATCCATCTCTTGAATGTTTAAAATTAGCACTCCTTAAAAATATCTTTGGAATATAGCTACCTTAAGACTAGTAGGACTCCCTCATCTTCTCTGATTGATCACAAAAAAAAAAAAAAAAAAAAAAAAAAAAAACCTTCCCAGGGTGTCATAAGCCCTCTTCCTTCACTTGGGAATCAGAGAACTCCCTATCTCTGCTGACCAGACGACAATTCTGAGAAGCAGCCTTCATTCATACTCCTGTATGAAAGAAAGTTTGAAATTGTTTAAAAGAACATGTGAAGATTGTCCAGTGTCCTCAAGTTAGGCTCCTCAGAAGTAGACCCTGAGATGATGATTTGTGTAAATTCATGTATTAAGGCAGCTTCCTCAGGAAACCTGGTGATGAAATGAGGACCAAGTTAAGGAAGGGAGAAAAAAACAAGCAATGTGTGATCTCAGCCAGAGACTCACAGAGGAGGACTTCATCCTAATCTCTCCAGAGCCTAAATTATGCCTCAGAATTGTCTTCAAACACAAGGGACTTTCATACTAATGCCCCTATTGGTCATCGGTTAAGAGATGCCTCAGGGAGGATGTCATAGATATGGGTAAAGCAGGCTCCAGTACCTAAGTGTGATGTGTGAGCAAAGGGGGTGGGGGGGAGTAGGTGTGTGGTACACAGAATGGGATCCAAGGGGATCTGTGTGGAGCACCTACTTATTTCACGACATCCAGTTTCTAATGGTGACTGTGCCTCTCCCATTGTCCTGCAACACAGCTTTGTGTAGATAGCAAAGACTTTTCAAAATAAAAATGTGACTGTAAGATCTTTTTACAGTTGAATTATAGAAGTGCTATAATCTCCCGAATCAACCTTTGCAGAGACAAAGCCAGTATGTTTTTCCCATCTGCCTAACTTGGGTGTCTATATCTTAATCAGTCTATAATTAGAAAATGCATCCCATTAAAAGGTATTTTGGTGCCTTCATACTCCAGGACAGTTTTTGCTGACTGCCAGAGCTGGCTCAATTATTCAGTGAACCTGCTCCTCAGTAGTCCAAATCCCATGTAGTCACCAACAGCGGAATAGAGAGTGAATGTGAGGCTTCTTAGTGCAGAGTCCTCCTTCAACACACACACACACACACACACACACACACACAATGTTCAAAGTTCAAAACACATGGAATGCTTTCACATAAATAAATATTCTTCCATTCAACAGCTCAAGAAATTTGTCTCCCTGAAAGATGCATGCTTTGCAAGCCTGTATATGGAATCTAGGCCACTTACTGGTGGGTGTACTTCCTTCTACTGTTTTGTCCCCTCCACTAGAGGTAAATTCCATAAGCGTGGGTCTTGGTTTCCCCTTGTCTGTCATTGTATATCCAGAGGCTGGCAGACAGCCTGAATCAGAGTAAGTACTCAATAGATTTTTTAAAATATATATTTGCTAAATGAATGAAGTCACCTCAAAGTAAGCTAAATTATTTAGCCAGCCCCTATCTAAGTGGAAACTAATTTTGGATGATTTTCTCTACTTTTCAGTCAACTCAGCACTGTTCTTTAATGATTCAATCTCTTGAAAGTACCTTCTAATGGGTTTAGTTATTTTATTTATTCTGTTTTGCTCAATCACAGATAAATTTCCATTCGATTGGACCTAAATGTTTGGCAAAGACCCATCCTTGGCTAACAGTCATCTAAACCATAACAAGACAGGCTGAATTTGGGCATGTTTCCACAGAAGTAAAAATATTTCCCACATATATTCAATTATTCATTTATGGGTGGACTGTTCTGCTAGAATATTATCTGTATGTTTTGATTTTCTTCTTCATCTTTCTAGCATTTGACCCTTCTTTTCAATAAGTGATTGTAATTGTGAAGGAAAGGAAATGCATTTCAAACCAGTTCGTTTTGCCTAAGTAAAAATAACTCACTTATCCTCAACTCCTGCCACATGGAACTCTGAATTCTGACTTCTTCTTCCATGCGTGGCTCATACTGACTGAAATGCTCTTCTCTCACTTATCTACATGTGCCAACCCTGTCCTTCCCAATCCAGTTCAAGGGCTGTTTTCTTTCTACTTTCTGTAGAGAGTGAGGGGCTCTCCCATCTTTCTGTTACCAAGGGTACCAGATATTCAAACCTTCAGTCTCTTAGCACTTGCCAATTTTTGATGGAATTTCATCATAGTGATAGAGCTTAATCTGATCCAAATTCCTTGGTTCAAAGCCTGACTCTACCACTTAATGACTCTGTGATCTGAGGCAAATTACTTTCTCTCTCTCTGCTTCAGTTTCTCATCTTTTTTTTTTTTAAGGCAATAGCAGTACCTACCTTATAGAGTTGTTAGCATTCAATGACTTAGAACATGAAATAAGAACACAGAATAATGTCTATCATATAATCAGTGACCAGTAATTATTAGTTCTTTAAAAAATTATTATTGTTCCTTTAATGTTTGCCTCACCAACTAAATGGTTATCTTCCACTGGGCTTGAGCTATGAATTGACATCTTTGTACTTCCAGATCCTAGAGCAGTATCTGAAACATAGTTGAAGTTCTACAGATACTGAATGAATGAGTAAAAGATAGCCATTGACTGTGGTGATAAAAGTGAGGTGTAGGCATTATCTGAGAGTAAGTTGGCTCTCTTGGCAAGTCCTGTGAGGGCTGTAGTCTCTGTAACTATATTGGTGGCTATGGTGAAATAACCTGCTCTAGGCCATCCTTCTGGAAAAGGCCCAGAGGCAGATCCAAGGAACAGGCTTCTGGGAGCCATCAACTCCCACCCTCACTCATGAGTAATGCTGAACCCTGAAGCCACTCCATGATAACAAGAGGGACGACTTTGTCATGTGCCCTAATGTATGACATGGTGTTCATTGCACTCACCAAGGCAAGCTAATGTGTACATAGTCTTGTCTGGTGTTCAGAGAGATTGGGGTGGAGGGCTTGCCTCTGCCTATACTTAGTGCTTACCTTATAAGTACGTGGAAGAGTTGACTGCTAGAAAACTATGTTGCATAGGTTATTCCCACCCTCCCTGTGGCAGATCTCCATTCTCAGCTTCTTCATTGCTAATAGAACAGTAATTTCTCTTTCAAGTCAGTGAGCTATTTGACCCAAGACATGGGATGGTGCCAAGACATATGGGTGGAAATGACAGTTGGTCTGTTCTTACTCTTAAGAGCAGTGCTTTCTTTCTCTCACCACTCTTGTACTCAGTCCACTTCCATGAGGACAAATATCCTACTGGACACAGAATAGTGAGAGGTACATAGAGCAGACCTTATTTACCTAAGGCAAACTGAGATGAACACAACCCAGCCAACTCCTTGATCCATACCAGGGCCCAGACTCAGAGCCCAGCCAGGCTCATCTGAGTATTGGCTCAAACTTAGAACCACTGCCTGAATTAGAGCCACCCAAAATGACCGCAGACAAGTGAGTAAGAAATAAATACTTGTTGTGGCTGTTAAGATACTGTGATCCTTTTATGTGGGAGTATCAGACTAATACAGGAGTCATGAAGGAAGAGTGAGAGAAGCTGTAAACAGGCAAATTTTACCTTCTTTCTACATTTGTGACAGCTGTCCCATGCTAGGCCAGAAAATCCTGTGGCCCGTGGCTTATAGGAAATGGGAACCTCTAGCCTGCTTCTAGTTGCATTCATGGCACATCTGAGACTTAGAGGAAACATATAAATTCTTCATGGTCTTTTCCGACAGAGGGGAGGAGCGAAGTTGGGAGAATCCCTTCTTGATGATAAGTGGCATTTATGATGTCTTCACCAAATACTGTCCATGCAAGTTGGAAGTGACATGTTTAGGGCAGAGTGTTGATGGGGGATTGATCACTTCAAGCATTGTGAGTAAACCCCCAATTTTTCTCCAGAGGCGATGTGGTGGAGTGGAAGGTATAAATCTGAAGAACTGGAATCGATAAGATTTGGTTGTAATCCTGCCTCCAACAGATGTGACCACCACCAAATTATTTAACTTTATTAACACTCAGTTTCCTCACCAGCAAATTAGGAGTAGCCATGCTGGGATCCCTGGGTGGCGCAGTGGTTTAGCGCCTGCCTTTGGCCCAGGGCGCGATCCTGGAGACCCGGGATCGAATCCCACGTCGGGCTCCCGGTGCATGGAGCCTGCTTCTCCCTCTGCCTGTGTCTCTGCCTCTCTCTCTCTCTCTCTCTGTGAGTATCATAAATAAATAAAAAAATTAAAAAAAAAAAAAAAGGAGTAGCCATGCTGACATTGCACAGTTACTTTGAGGAGTAAATGAGTTAATGCATGCAGATTCCCTGGTCCATAATAGATGGCCAATAATAAAAAGTAGGGATTTGTATTCTTTTTCTCATCTTTCCCTTCCTGCATCGAGTATAATTGATCTAATGACCTAGAAACATGTACATATTATGATTCAACAATTTCTGTTTAAAATTTAGAGGTAATCATGGTAGGATACATCCAATCTTCCCAACCGTGGACTGACCCCACTCCATTTCAGATGGGTTTAGCTGGGAAATGTGAATGGTGCTTCTTTTTTCCTCACTTTGAGTAGCACGGTGGGAGAGGAGGGCCTTGGGGAGGCTGGCAGCTGAGTCCTAAGCTTCTCAAGCACACAGAGGATTTTGCCAAGGCAAAGCACACTATTATTAAGATTAACAGTTTTCAGATGGAGTCAGCCTTTTCAACTAACTGACTGACTGGTAATAATGTTCATGAGATGCCATTTCCTGCCAAACAGTAAGATGTGGAATTTGTTAAATTAAGCCATGTGATGGGTCTGAAATGTATTAACTTAATCCATAATGAATGTCATTCCATTCCTTTTAACATGCTTCCCCAATTAAGTTATTTAGGCCTCAGATATCTAAAGAAATTGAGCTGTCCCACTTGTTGCCAATTGGTTAATTCCTTGATGATGGATAAAAGCTACTAACTGCTTTTGTTTTTAAATCTGTTTTCTTCAGTAATAGCAACCTTTTAATCAGTGGTTACAAAGAAAATGTTTAATACTCCATAAGAAAATGCACAAGAAAGTAAAAAAATTAGGAAGACGAACACGAAGAGGCCCTGCTCAGCCTGCCCGAGCCCCTCTAGCAGGACTAGCTGCCATTACACTCAACATGCCACCTGGAGGAACTTGGTGCTCATTTTTATTTTTTTGCCCTGTGTTGGACACATAGTAGATGTTCAGTGTTTGTCGGGCTAAACTGAACTAAATTCTGGAAGACTCAAAGTTTCTGACAAGTGTCTCTCCACAAGAGGAGCATTTCCAGATTTCAGAATGCCCTTTTCATTCCCAGGAGAATGTGATAGAAATTCTTGGTAGGAGTACTATACCCATATCTACAGGGAGTGGGGACAATTCTTATGTAGGCAAGCGACCACCACACACTACAAGTGACTTAGCCATGTTGGGCTGCCCGTGCCTCAGCTGCCAAGGTGAGTATGATGCTCAAAAAATTTCCTGGACAGTCAGTGTGTAATTTGCCCACAAATGCCTGGTATGATCTTTCACAGTGTGGCCACCTGACAGATAATCAGGTGCAATATTTCAGTTTGTCAACCTTACCTTAAATGGTAGGATATACCAATCTGAAAGAAGCTTTAGACAAAGACCTGTTCAGGGTAAAATCAGCTCCTGTGATAAGGAACTAATGTTTGTTTAGTTTTGTTATCTTGGGACCCACTCAATGTTACAAGACATGATCTGTCACCAAAGCCTCTTATTACAAGAGAAGGAGCTTGGTGGGGAACCGTGGTAGTTTATACCAGGGTTTGGCAAACTGTAGCCTGTGGGACAAATTCAGCCCGCTGCCTGTTTTTGTGAAGTGTTATTGTAAAGTTTTATTCATACTCATTTGTTGATGTATTCATTGCCTGTGACTGCTTTTGAGTTACAAAAGTAGATAGACAGAAGTAAATAGTTATGACAGAGACCATATATTTCACAAAGCCTAAAATATTTATCATCTAGTCCTTAACATAAAAGGTTTGCTGACCCTTAGTTTTGATTTTTTTACAGTATACTCACTCTTGGGCAACCCGGGTGGCTCAGCAGTTTAGTGCTGCCTTCAGCCCAGGGCATGATCCTGGAGACCTGAGTTCGAGTCCCACGTCGGGCTCCCTGCATGGAGCCTACTTCTCCCTCTGCCTGTGTCTCTGCCTTCTCTCTCTCTCATGAATAAATAAATAAAATCTTTAAAAATATATATATATACTCTTTCTGTCTTCTCTTTGGTAAGACAATTTCCCCCACTGATGCTGGCTTGCCATATTATGGTGAACAAAGTGTATGTCCATGGCCCTTGATTTGGGGTCTGCAGTAGACAAAATTCAAGATTTCTGTCCACTGGCTAGTCAATTACACAAATCTGGGCATGACTGTGAAGGGAATTTGCAGAAAGAATTAAGGTTACACATCTGAAATCAGGAAGAGTGTTCTAGATTATCCAGGTGGGTACAATTTATTCACAAGAGCTCTTCAAAATGAGATATCAGTCTGGCTGAAGTCAGAGAGGTGTGGCAGATGAGATGCAACACCGGGGATATTGGAGAGGCAAGAAGCTTGAGAAGGACTTGGTGTGCCTTGCTGGCTTTGAGATGGATGGGGAACTCAGAAGAAATATGGACAGGATCTAGGAGCAAAGGTGGATCCCTGCCTAACAGACAAAGGGATACAGGAACCTCAGTCCTGCAACCACAGGGAACTGAATTTGGCCAATGGCCTGAATGAATTTGGAAAAGGAATCCGTCCCCAGTGCTTCTCTCTAGTAATGAGTATGAGACTTGTGTCAGATTTCTGACCTACAGAACCGTGAGATAATAAATTCGTGTTATTTTAAGCCACTAACTTTGTGGAAATCTAGCATAGGGTCTAATATCTTACTTGATTTGACCAAAGTAATGTTTGAATCCACAGGATTTAAACAAAGACTGCAAATGTGCCAGGGCTTCTACCATCACCAAAAGAAATGTGTTTGAGGTTTTCCATCACCATAAGAAGTAGATGACCTGGCTAACCTGCTGATCAAAAGAGGATAAAGGGCACCTAGAGCAGACCTGGACCCAACTTGCAACTTAGAGTTGAGTCCAGCTGAGCCCAGCCTGTATCTACCAGACCTAGGCAACCCATGGACACATAAATTAAACATATGATTATTTTTAAAAGTCATTAAATTTTGAGATGGCTTGTTATGGAACATCATGGTGGGCAAATGATAAATACAAAAAAATTGTATTGGAAATGGGTTACTCCCAGAACAAAAAACTTAAAATCTGTGGCAGTGGCTGGGAATGAGACAGTGCTTAATATACAAATACTGCAGCTAGAAAAAATATCAACCTGATAGAGGAGATGGAAAACTAAGAGCCCATGGGACACAATGGCAAACACTGGTAAAATGTTGCCTGCAATGATCTAGAAGGTATACATGGTGCATATAATGAATTTGCAGATTTGAGAGAGCAGATCTGTGGCAAAATGTTGAAAGCTAAGCTGTAGCTACTAGCAGCATTTGAGAAGCTGTGTGTGTGAGAGAGAGAGAACTCTGAAACAAACTGGCTATTTTTTGCAAGCAGCATTTTGAAGGAATATAGAAAGTCCAAGAATCTCGGTGTTGAAAATAAAACTGAATCTCACTAAATCAATGGTGTGACTAGTATGGTGAATTCTATTAAAAATAAAATAAAATCCATGTGTTGACAGAAAGATGTATGTTTAATGTAAAGACCAAATCAGAGGTATGACTATAACACCCTTTGTTTGGCAACAGAAAATACAGGGCTTCATATATTGCCTTGGCTGAACAAAAAGTCTTGTGGAAATGTTAGGGCATAGTTCCACAGAAGCTGGATGAGGCTGAAGTATGCACAGTCGAGTTTACATTTGGAGAGGTATTGTTGGAAATAATTATGTGTTTTGGTACATGGTGTTGACTAAATCAAATATCTAGAAAACCCACGTGGCTTTTGAGAGATCTGTATTGTCAAAAAGGACTGTTAGACGTGTAAGAAGATTGAGATTTTTCAAGGTATAAACAGTCCTCTGGGCCCCTCAACTTTCTAGAGATAGGAAGAAGTCTGAGAAAGCTGCTCAGATTTTAAGACAAATATATTCTCTATTGGCTTCATTGGAAGTGGGCAAAGAGGATGTTGGAAAAAAAAAAAGAACTTCCAGAGGATAGAGTCAAGGATGGTGAACAATGGACACAAGACAGATGCATAGGGAGCAGAACTGCGGCCAGATTGAGAAACATTTCTTACCTCTAGGGAACGGGCACCAACATCATTTCCCTGCAGTATTTGAGACTTGGTATGATCAGTGGCAGCTATATGCTCAGCATTCTTTCCTTGTCAAAGAAGAGTAGACCTATTCCTTTCCACTGTTGTGTGTTAAGTATAGAGGGAGCATAACAGTTGTTTTTTACTTCTTTGGTCTTTAAACTAAAAGGAGCTAAACCCAGCTTTGATATGGACCATGAGATCATGGGCTCTGAGCCTGATGCCATAAGTGGATGACAGTTTTGAGGGGCTTGGGATAGGTTCCTTCCACGAGCAGCTACATGGATGCTGGGTTTGACCTTGCAGTTTGAGTTGGTCAGTAAAATATTAACAGAAGTGACACAAATGGAGGTGTGACTTGTCCTTATGTAGTTAACTTACTCTTATATTCTGCCATTGCCATGATAAGAGAACGCCCTGGCTAGCCCACTGGTACATAGAAAATGAAAGACACATAAACCAGACCTGAATCCAAACTGAAGCTTGATGCTAAGCCCAACTGAGGCCAGCCTGGATCAGCCACCTTCCAAATGATCCACAGATATCTCATGATTGTTTTAATTCCCTGGGTTTTGAGGTGATTGCATAATATTACTCTAACAAAAGCTAATGACACAGGGATTTCTCTTTTTTCTCTCGTCTCCCAAGAATTTCATCATCATGAACAGCAATGGCAAGTCCTATATCTCCTGTTATTTTTAACATGCTTTCCAATTTACCATGTAGCTGCCAGACCTTGACCTTGGGAGCCAGAGAACCTGGTTTCTAAATACCAGCTCTGCCATATATTGGTTATATGATCTTGAGTCTGAAAGTTAATACTCTTGAGGTCTCAGTTACTTCATCTATGAAATAATGATAAACATCCTAATTTCATAGGGTTCTGTAAGGATAAAATGAAATAGCAGATTTCAGGAAGCACTGTGCTGCCTGACATAAAGCAGGACCTTAATATAAGTTGAGCTTAAATGATTGGAGTGGGTTAATGGATGATTTCCAAGTTTATTTCAATGCCAACAATAGCTTGGTGCTGAGAGATTCTTGATCTCCAACACAATACCTGCTCCTTGACGCTTGCTTAATGACGACAAACATTTATATTCCACTATTTGAGACAATCCTCACATTGGGAACATCCCTGAAAGAGTTAACACGTTGACTTAAATTTGTACTCGGTTGTGAATGACTAACATCAGAGCACATTTTAATCGATATCCATGGGAAAGACACAGTATTTGTATTTATGATTGGTTTCCTGGTACCTCTGAGGTCAGTATTTGGAAATGACAGAAAATACACCCAGTAAGTTGCAAGCCAAGCAACATTTGTGTATTGCCATAATCCTAGAGAAAAACACTCAAAGAGTATGTATATATTACAGAAAAGGCACCATAACTCTTTCAAGAAAACAGTGTACTATTGGTTGAAATGCAAACTAGTATAGTCACTGTGGAAAATTGCATCGAATTTCCTCAAAAAATTAAAAATAGAACTACCATGTGATCCAGTAGGTCCACTACTGGTATTTACCCCCAAAGTATGAAAACACTAATTTGGAAAGATATATGCACCCTTGTATTTATTGAAGCATTATTTACAATAGCAAATTATGGAAGCAGCGCAAGTGTCTATCAATAAATGAGTGGATAACGAAGTTATATAAATTATATAATAGAATACTATTCAGCCATAAAAACGAATGAGATCTTGCCATTTGCAACAACATGGACGGACCTAGAGAGCATAATGTTAATTGAAGCAAGTCAGAGAAAGACAAACACCATATGATTTCATTCACATATAGAGTTCATCTGTGAAATAATGAGTGTGATCAGATGCATACTCAGCACTCCATATGATTTCATTCACATATAGAGTTCAAGAAACAGAACAAAGAGAAAAAGAGACAAACCAAAAAACAGACTGTTAACTATAGAGAACAAACTGGTGGTTACCTGGGGGAGGTGGGTGGAGGTATGGGTGAACTAGGTGAAGGGGACCAAGGGTACACTTATCTTGGTGAGCGCTGAGTAATGTGCAGAACTCCTGAATCATTATATTGTACATCTGAAACTAATAGAACACCATGAATTAACAATACTATTTATTAAAATAAATAAATAAATAAATAAATAAATAAATAAATAAATAAATACTCCTCTCAAAAATAAAACCAAACAGTGTAGAGCAGTCTACAGCACCCAGGCAAAAACAAAACAAAAACAAAAACAAAACAAAACAAAACAAAAAAAACTAGCATAAAATTGACTCAGCGACTTATTTAAATTTATTTTTGAAATATATTGTATTTCACTATATTTCTAAGTGCAGTGAAAATCTTTACATACGGAAGCCAGAGCTTTGGAACTTAACATATCTTCTTTCTTTAATCTTTTATTTTAATCTTTATTGTTGAAAAGGGTACATACCATACACAAATTTGCTTTCTTCTTGTGGGGCATGAATATCATAAGCTTATTTTTAGTTTTACTTGAGAATTCTGGGCACCGTCTGGTCTCTGGGTCATTGGTGTTAATAGGAAATCTTACAGTACAATACTGAAACCCTACCAGGTAGCAGAGCTTGAAATAAATGTCTACTAATTCCATTAAATACTGTGAAAATGAACTTTCTGATTAGGTCCCCAATAGCACCTTATTTTGCTATGACTCTTGCCCTCAAAATGGAACATAAATAGAAACAAACAGTAATAAATAAAAACACGGTTCAGGTTATTTGAGGATTCTGTTCAATTTGGGTTTCAGTTAATTGCAGTTTTGCTGCTTTTCCTCACAATGCCATTTCCCTTACCATAACTCTGTAGATTACCAGAGTGGACTATTTCATGCACAATTTATTGCAGAGACAGGCAGTATTTATCAGTTCCTTCATGGCAAAGAAGAATCATCTGCTTGAAGGCCATCACTCACACCGCTGTCAGCAGAGTGGTGAAGAGCTGAATAATAAAAGAAAAGATCCCCCACAAATACTGGATCTGTGATAACTTCATTAATTTGAGAATTAGGAGACTTTTCAAAATAAGGGGGGAAATACCCAACCTTTTAGCACAACATCCCAGATAAGATAGAGTCCAAGCCTTGGCTCATCCATCATTGTTTAGAATTAGCTTTCATGCACTTGACCTTAACCATCACTCTTTTTGTCAAGCCTGGGTGTCAACACAAAAGAAATTGGTTCATGGATGAGAGTGCTGAGTATGCATCTGATCACACTCCTTTCAGGCGCTTACCTTCTCACAGTAAGGGATCAATTAAAACCAAATGGAGCAGATTTCTCTGGATATCTGGGTCGTCGATGTGGAATGCTATGGTTTGGGCAAAGAAGCATTTAACTAGAGAAGAGAGAAAGAAGCTCCTGGCCCGAGCACAAACAGGCCAGGCATGTATGTCATAAGCTGCAGGATGTAAACACATTCAGCACTGGACACAAAAGGACAAGGACACAAGAGACCGTCTGTCATGTCATTACCTGAATATCTAGCTGTATTATTTATAAACCAACTTGCGGCAGATGTTGTCTTTTTTAACACAAATCCTCCTTCCAGGGCATTATGCATGAGGCCTAATTGTAAATGCCTATATTGTTTCTTTCCCCCACTGATTTATTGTTCTATAGACATCTACATGGGAACGCAGTGTGGAACTGTGCTGTTTTCTCTATTAATTATTTTCACTCTTTGATTACTAATTTCGGAAGACAAACTTTTCACTGTTGACCTCCTCGGGAGTGGATTGTTTTACAACGAGACTATATTAGGGAAATGAGTCCCCAGTGAAAGCAGAAGGGCATGAAAACCTTGTGTCTTATTTACATTAAACCCAAACCCAACTTTCCCAGTCATTTTGCTCTTAAATCTTTATCCATTTGTACAAGGAAAAGTCAGAGGTCCTCAAACAGTGATTCTGCTGGAGTTATTGCACAATATCGAAGCTATTACATTAAAATCAAAGTCTTCCCCCCCCCTTACCCTACCCCCAAACACAAATCATTATTGTTAGACACTAAAGCAGTTATCCATATCGCTGCGCCAAAGATGCAAAACCATAACCACCACACGTGACGCACAAAGTAGGCTCTCAGAGACTATGAGTGTCCTTCAAATTTAAAATTTGACATGATTTCCAAAGTAAGCTTTCAAGATAGAATGAGTTACACTTGGGAGGAGAGGTTAGAATTCTTTTCCTGAGAAAATTTTGAAAACTTTTATTATGCTGTAGGATTTGATGGGTCCCCTTGCCCAAACACTGATCTGTGTGTCTGTGATTTCTCACCCGCCTGCCTACCAAGAAAGAATCGAAATTCCTGGGGAGCACCCAGGAAGACTGGCCCGGACTCTCTTTCTCATTCATCTCCACTCCCTCCCTCTTACCTCTGCTCAATAAGAGGGTGTACTCCATATGAGCCAGGGCTGACATGCAGAAGACAGGGGCTGCTGGTGCGGTTGTCCGGAGCCCTGCTGGGGAGATAAGGGTGGACGTGATGGGGTAACACTTGTTGCTTTGGCTACTGCTTGGGCCCCACATGTTCCTCAGTAGTCTCTGCTGAACTTGGCAGAGGCATGTGAACTTGGACTTGGGAAAGTCAGGACAGACTGTCCCCCTCAAGTCTCTATCCTGTGCAGCAAACCCTTCTACCCCAGATCACTTAAATGATCATCTGGCTTCATTAGGGATGCCCCTAGAATGGCAACCACTTTCCCTCTTGATTAGCCCCTCATTCTGTTTTACAAAAGTTGGAATAATTAGGGATCCTTAGTTGTACCTAGGCTCTGTCCAGAGGAGGCTTTGCAACTTTGTATCCTATCTGCTTTCTGGAGCCACACAGAGCCATGTGTCAGATCTCTTGAATTGTTTGGTGACAGCATGCAGGGCTACAAGGCCAGATTTCATTCTGGAATATGGGAGAGAGAGTCACCTTGTGCCCACCATACCCTGTTCCTCTCAACTTTGTCAAGGGTGGTCAGGCGTCCTCCTGTCCTGGGGGAGATTGAATAGGTGAGCCTGGTTGGGGCAGGCAAGGATGTCTACCCTCTGGAGAGAGAATGAAGGAGCAGATAGGAAATATGAAACTCAAGGTCCTTAAAGAGCTCAAGTGGCTGGGTCATCTTGATGCTTGGTTTTCCCTAAAGTGATGTTCTTTATTTTGCTCTAGTAAAATCATTCCATTTCAGGTACTAAAGAACTGGCCTTGCAGGCCTGCTTTATTTCTCAGGAACAGCCACATGCTTATAAAAGTTCAAAGGTATTTTGTGTGTAGAAGATCTGCGGGCCTCACTCCCTGCATTGTTAGACTTCTTACCTGCCCTTCAGAGTGGGACTATAGACATAAAAAATACTGACTCTTGGGCTGCAACACTGACAGGCAGCCACTGTCATTATAATCATGACTGATTTGTTGTTAAAAGGCCTGTTTTATGATCAAATGTATCCATTGCCTTACATGTATAGGTTCCACATTCCATTCCAAACCATTAAGCCATTTTTCGGCAAAAATAGAGGACTGCAATTCCCCTGCCATCTAGTTGGTGTAATGGGGTCTTCCTTTCTTCTCACCTTCATTCAATCATTCACCCAGCAACTATTCTCCACCATTTGTGTGAAACAATGCTTAGAACATATCCTCGGTACCTGCCACCTTAGTGCACCCCCAATGAAATGTTTATTGAGAAAATTTTGGTTGTTACTGTCTTATTGGAGCCAAAAAGTGGGTAGGCTCTATAAGGAGGCCCTGAATTTCAAACTACTTTTCTGGGAATTGAATGTTTGCTTATTTTCTCTACACAATATTTAAAAATGCTTCTTTAGAAGTAATTATAGATTCACAGGAAGTCATAATGAGGCTACAGAAAGGTCCTATGGACCCTCTACCCAGTTTCCCCCCTTGGTAACATCTTCCAGGACTACAGCCTAACATCAAAAGCTGAGAACTGACATTTGTAGAGTCCACAGACCTTATTTAAAATCTCCCCAGCTTTACATGCACTCACTTGTGTCACCACACAATTTCTGAGTGTCTGGCATTCAGTACGTGGCATAAGACCACCATCTGGCATCTTAGGAGAGCTTACTTAAAACTCAGAGCTGAGCACCTTTCTCCCACGGGCCCATTCTCAGGAGCTTCCTAAATGGGTTAGGAAATTCTCAGCGCGTTCTCTCTCTCCCTACCACCTCTTGGCCTCGCCTCTAAGAACACGGACAACTGCGCACTGGCTGATGCGTGGCAGTGATGACAGGAGGTAAGAGGATCTCAGAATTGCCTCTGATAGATCGGCATCTGTGATTGGATCCAGCGGAAGGGGTGGGTATGGGGATGGGGTTATGCAAAGCAGCAAACTTCAACCCAGAGGCTGAGGAGAACCTAGGTCCCTAACCAGTAGAGCAAGCCGGGAGCACGAGGGTGGATGAGAGCTGATCCGTGACTGACACGTTCAGTATTTCTCAGCAAGGTTACACGTGCTGGGAGCTGGGACAGGGGCTTGCCTCCCCCACATCACTTCCCTGCACTTGGAGTTTGAGCTCTCTGCTTGCCAAGTTCCCTGGATCAAGAGGATCTCGGGAAGATCCAAGCACTGGGGAGGAAAGGCGGAAAGATGGGAGTCTTCCCAGCCAAAACCTACTTCAATTGATCAGCCCGTCTCTGAATAGCAGCTTTTGACATCTCAGTGGGTTGTGAGGGAGGTGTGGTCATCACAAATGAAACAGACCACAGGGTGTGGAGGAGACCTCTGCAGGGCCCCTAATCAATTACTAAAAACACAGAGAGGGTCCAAGGAAAATGAGCGAAGGAGACAGATGCATGCTGACACTCAGTGGTATGGCTGGGCACCAAAGGAGAAGTTGGGGGATTTTTAACTTCACAGAGGAAGAGGTGATTGTTTTCTTTCATCAGACCTTGCCCTCAGAAAACAAAACAGAAACCAGAAGAGAAACATTGCTTATGGAAAAAAAAAATACATATAGTGGCTGAAAAGGATGAAATAGGAGGAATGGAATTCTGCTTTTATGAAATAATTTAAATAGTCTTGAATGCCCAGAGGGCCCAGGCACTATATTATGTGTTACAGAGAGGTTGGCATCTCCCAAAGGGGATATGAAATGGGAGATGAATATTATTAATCATCCCTATTTGCTACATGTTAGGAAACCAAGGTAAAGTGAAAATGAGTGATTTTACCTCCTGACTCACACGCTGTGGCAGCCACAGAGCTGGGATTGACAGACAAAAGCTTGATGCCCTGCAAAGCAGACTGATGGAGTGCTTGCTGCTGGATGTAGCAATGGCTGGGAACCCGACATGCTACATGGCGGAGGCTGGTCATAGAAACCCGAAGAACCCTCTGACTGTGGCCGGGGACTCCCATCTTGGGTCACATCCACCAGCAGTTTACCTGTGTGGCCCCGACTGCTTCCAGTTCCGTCACTGTAACACTAAAGGATTGGGCTGGTATTGACCCTTCAGTGGTCAACCTGAGCTCACAAAGAATAGACTAGAATAGCAGATTCATTTGGATAGGAATTGTCTGTTTAAGTCATTTCGATATCCCCGGGCCCTAGACCAATGCCTGGGGCTGAATCCATATCTGTGGGATCATACTGACTGCTTTCTTGGTGCAGGGCAGTGACTGGCACCAGGAACAGATAGATGCCTGAGGCAGCCATTCCCAAAGTGGTCCTGTGAGGTATTAGTAGGAGTTTTGAAGGGTGAAGAGTAGGAAGTCCTATGGGAAATGCTACGTTTAGCTTTGTGTTGGAAAGATTTCTCATTGCCTTTAATGAGTGAATATGGTTTGTGAATTTCCAGGAAGGGAAATATAGGTTTGTATCACTTCCCGGGTATACCTGATGGTAAAAACCCCTTCTTCCCCTTCCCGCTCACACTTCAGGTATATATTGCTATGGGCATTTGTTCCTTGGAAAAACCATCCTCAAGCAGTTTATAATCTCTTGCCTAAGCTCTTCAAAGCGGTAACCAGTCTTCCATGCTCATTGGTCTTGGCAACGGTTGAGATCAAGAAAACTATGGCCACCAGTCATTGCACCCTGAGGCGTTTGGCCCACTCTGGAGCCTCCACAGTGCCTCCCTGGTACCTCACCGGCCTTCCAGCATGAGCGTGCAGCTGCTGGATCACTCCATGGGGCAGCCTGGGCCATGTTGGCAGAAGTCTTATATCCAACCCGGAGTCACTTCTAACTTAAGGCCTAAGCTTGCACCCCGATTATTTAAATTGAGAAGCGTCAGAAACCTTAAAGGCAGTTCTGTCCATTAATTCCAACCCAGGGACACAGAGTCTAAATCCTCCCAGCATCACAGATGCAGAGATGACTAACAAAGAAAACTACTCTTTCGACCCCCTCCCCAGAAGGCGCCTTCATAAGTTGGAGGCCGGAATTGTCAACGTGTGACCCTCTGAGTCCCCACATGTCAGCCTCTCTCACGCATGATGGGGCGTGCATTGTCTCAGGCAGCGGACTCTACTCTTGCCACAGCCCAGATAAATCACGGGTGCCCTTGCTGAAGGGAGTTAATTGCATTTGGAAATACTCCAGGTATGGGGGGTTCGTTTGGTCAAAGATGGGAGCGAGGGTAGGGGAGCATGTGCACCCACTTTTATGAAACACACTGTAAGAATACGAGGGCCCGTGTTGCCTAATTTATAATGGATACCACACTCTCTCCTCCCTGCGCTCCCTTCCAGGCGAAGCATGTGAGAGGAGCCATGGCAGTATTTTTCTTTTAGGTATAACAGTCTGTCAGTATCAAATTCTCTCAGTCAGTGGGGAGCAAATAGTGTTGATTTACTGAAAATCTGGGATTATGTCTGCTCTGTGGTGAGTGTAGATTTAAGAGAGGAGAGGTAAGGGGTCTCCAAAAGGTGAAGAAAAACACAAATGAAAGCTAGCAAGGAAAAAATAGCTTGACAGTTAAGATACAGTGCAGCCACCATCAACATCTCCTGGAAAGAAAAGCCCAGGAATGAACACACACACACACACACACACACACACACACACACACAGGACGCACACGTCCGCCTGCATCAAGCCCCATGTACTGGAAGGTTTGCAACCTTTTCCATTAACCCCTTTCTCTTTGGGGCATTATGGATGTGTCAATGAAGGCTTAAATACTGTCATGCCTCACGCTGGAGAAAAATTGTGACAACAGACGCAAAGTTTTGTTTCAGTTTTGAAGAACCGGCTTTTAAAAACAGACTTGCAAGGAGCAAACAGGGAATTCTTTCCTTCCAGGGCCTTCTGACACTTGACCACTTTCCTGGACCTTTGTGTCACCAACATTTCATTATCCCGATCATGTCCCCAGTCTCCCGCGCCTTCTCCCCTTTGTCCTCCGAGTAACTGTCACCCTGTGTTATTTTACCCCAGGAATATTCCCCAGCAGCGCCTCAGACTCCCTGTTGCCCCTACTTCTTTAACTCTTCTTCCTCTTAATCTCCTTTGAGATGGAATACGATAATTAAGTGGAATTAAAATGTGGAGAGGGAAAACCCCAGCCCTGTGACAGTACCTAAGAGCTCTTGAGAAGGGATTTTGGCATCTTTCCCTTGTCTGGGCCTCTCAGAGCTGTAGGCAAAAACACTGAGGAGGGGGTAACATAGCTGGTGGCGAGTGGCCAAGCTGTTGCACCCCTGCCCCGTCCTGACCCCCACCAGCCCCAGAGGTGCTTCGGGTCTTTAGGACAGTTAGCAGGTGAGCAGGGACTATTACTATCATGGGTCCCAACACTGTCACTGTGGGTCAGCTGCTCTGGAAAAAATCTGATTGGAAGGCAGGGGCTGAAACCCCTAGCCGGCAGCAGGAAGGGGCTGAATGTGGTATTTGGGAGGGTCCCCAGGAGCTGCGGAGGAGCGAGTGGCAGGGGAGGGATAGCTCTGTTACTGTGGCCAAGAGACACAGGCCTGCTAAGTGTAGAAGAGAAAGAAGAGGAAAGAGCAGCAGATAGTATTAAGAAGGGCCACTGGGTGGGGCTCCTGGGTGGCGCAGTCAGTTAAGCAGCTGACTCTTGGTTTCAGCTCAGGTCCTGATCTCAGGGTCCTGGGATCAAGCCCCATATCGGGCTCTGCGGTCAACACAGAGTCTGCTTGACATTCTCTCCCTCTGTCTCTCTACCCATGCACTCTCTCTCTCTCTCAAATAAATAAACCTTTGAAAAAAAAGAGTTGCCTGTAGTGTTTAGTAATTCTGGAAAAGAAAATAGAGCTCTCCAGTGATGCAAGAAATGCCAATGTGTCTCTTTATTTGCTCAATCGCAAATCCTGCATCTCCGTAGTTGGGATTCCTATATGCTTTTGCTAAGTGGACTCTCTTAGCTTCGGATTCTCCAAGACGGGCGTCCGAGGTTAGGACAGAGGCCACGTGTGAGGACTTGTGGACTCTGCTGCCAGGGCCTGCAAACCGGCCAGGGGATCGAGGGGTCCAATGTCATAGCTTGGCCTATACCAGTCCCAGCTTCTGTCTTTTGTCCGCACAGGATTATTGACAACACCCTCCTTTCATTCTTTAAAGTCCTGGTCTTAACTATAAATGCGGAGGCCAGCCTACCTGGAGGCACTTGAGGATCTCTTTTCATCAGGCCTTCAACCACCCATCTTTTGGGGGAACAAAAACCGTCTGTAAAGAGTTGAGAGAAAAATGAAACTCCAAGGCAAAGAATAACTTCTCCTTCTCAGAGACCAGAGCAGTTAGACCTCAGAAGAGGCCCCATTCCTGTGTGCTTGGGCTCCGTTTGGACAGTGTTTCCCTTTCTCTTTCTTCTTTTCTTTTTTTTTTCCTTTTCTTTTCTTTCTTTCCTTTTTCTTTTCTCTTTCTCCTTCCTTCTTTTCTTCCTTCTTTTCTTCCTGTCTTTCTTTTTTTCATTCTGCCTTTCTTTTTCTTTTTTTTTCTTTTCTTGTTTCCTCCTCTCTGTCTGTCTGTCTGTCTGTCTGTCTTGGCACACGCGTTCAGGTACTCCCTGGCACGCTGTGACCAATGTGGCTCACAAAGCAGCCTCCCAGGGGCAGGGGTGATGCAGAGACCCACCTAACACTGGGCCCCGCAGAGGGACCCACAAGGGAGGGCAGGCTGTGGGCGAGAGGAGAAGCCTTTAAAAATGCAGCCTAAAGGGCGTCTTTCACTTTTTTATCAAAACCCAGGAAAAATGCTGGAGACCGCGGGAGGAAACAAACCGCAACTCCTCTCGGATTCTCCCGTCCTGCGCGGTGCAACAAAGCCTGCCTTTTTTACATTTCAAAAGAGGCTGCTTTCTCTTTAAAAAGTAGGAGCTACTTGGTCTGATGCGGCTGCCTTTATCAACCATGAAGTTCCCAGCAAGGTGCTGTTAGTGGCTGATTAAACCTCATACCAGCCCGCGTCCCCCATGGTAACCCAGAGGACATCCGCTGAGACCCGAGCGCTGATTCGGTTTAATTGCCCCGGCTCTCTGTGATGGCCACGCTTCTTGTCTCTCAAGGCCTGGAATGGAAATCCATGTGATCAGATGAACTATCCGGGTGTCTTGACAGATCTGAAATATGAATATGGAGATGGCATTGTGCTCTGCAGCGACTTCTGAAACCCCAATGGTAAAATACGATCTGCCACCGAAACGATTTCAGGCCTGTGCGATTCACGTAAAACTCATTTTTTAATGGAACACTAATTATTAATAAATCAGGCCAAAAAGAGGGGGAGAGTACGCGTGTCTGTGGGTGCGTACACAATTATGTGTAATAATGCACGTGCATACCTGTGTGTGAGACGTGCCTATGTGTGTATAAATATATATGCACCTGTATATATGTACAAATATATAGGGCTCCTTCTAGACAATATTTCCTTATATGTATCTGTCTTTGGGTTCTCGCTTTTGGGGGGATTTATAGGATAATAAGAACATGCATTTACAAAGCATCGTATTCCAAGGAATTCAAACACTGAGCATATGTGGGTTCTTCTCCCTCTTCCACGATGACTGTAGGAATGGATGATGCCAAGTTCTTCTGTTTCCTGGAGAGGAAAACCTGGTGGAGGCCGCAGTGAGCAAGAGTAGAAACTGCAAACCCCTGGAATCCGACCACATTCCTGCCCCAGCGGAAGGAGGAATGCCAGGAGGGAATCAGTTGAGATCCTCTGACAGATCCCAGGCCCACTGAATTCCTCGTAAAACTTCCCTTTCTTCTGGAAAGGCATCTAGCCTAGAGAACAGAGCGACCACTTAAGGAACATTGAAGAGGGACATTCTTGACTTTCTCCTCTCCGAACTCCCTTTTAGAAATTGATCCACCCCCTCCACCCACCTCAGACTATTCCCTTCAAAAATTGTAATCTACTCGACAAAGTAGTGGGGCTGGAGTAACAGCTTGAGTTCCGAGAGTCACACACACAAATCCCTGTGATGACAGCGACATCTTTCCCATCCGCACAAATTGTCCGTCCTTAGCACACAGGCTTGCTCTATTTCTAGTCTCACTCTAACCAAATCAAAGACATTTTACTGATTTCTTCTGCAGCCTTATTCTGAGTAAATATGTGATTTCCATTAGGCTTTTTGAAATATGTAAAATATATAGACTCCCATTACTACCTTCAGGACCTCTAGGTGTTTGGGGATCCCTTACTGGGAATCACTCCGACGCCCAAAATGAGTTTGAAGATGAAAATTATTGCTAAGGGGAAAAGAACTGTTGGTGTAACAAGATATTTAAAAGCAAAAAATTTTCCCACCTGGGTTGGTCAGGGCCAAGCCACTGAGAAAGGGATGTTTTCAAAATGAGAGTAACTGCTAAGGCAAAATGTGTGAAACTAAGACAGGAAGCAAAAAAAAGGAAGAGTATTAACTTATAAAAGAAGGAGATTTTACTGTGTTAGCTGTTTCCCTGAAATGGTATTTCTATTCGGCTGGGCAATTTTCCGGGCTCCCCAAACTTTATTAGGTTTTTGGCAATTACCCCAAGGAGACCCAAAGAAAGGCAGGTTTATAATTACACAACCGACACGCGTAGCGTGATAGAAATAAAAGAAGCTGCACAAAACTTTTCATCAATTAATGTATTTTTCCTCAGCGCAGTAAGGAAGGAAATTGTAAATTTATAATCCGGCAGGTCTCTAAGTTTTCCAAGAATGTTGCATTCTATCAAAACCCTGACTTGGCTCCTACATTACTTAAGTAGGGCTTCAGAAATAGTCATAAATCTCTTTATTATATTTAGTATTAATGCATTTTAAGACATTTTCTTAATTCTAAAACTCCAGGACGTTTCATGGAGAAAGGCTGACTGGGAACCACATCCCACTAGAGGTTTGGTAGCGTCTGAGAGCAGGTCATCAACCAGAACATTTTACCATGTCCACAGGGAGCACTGTTTGGGGTTCCACCGAGGAGGCTTACGGATACTCCGCACCCAACACTGTAAGGACTAGTTTCTGGAAAACAGACAGCAGCACCTAGTGCTTTATCACTGGCTTAAACACTCTGTTAATAAGCAGAAAGGACGACGGTCAGTACTAATTTCCCATTAAGTCGTTAATGCAAATAAAGACAAAAAATAGGCAAAATTTTGACTTTCTTTCATTTATAGTTTCTGTATCTCAAATATAAATGTAAAACCTCTTACACTGAGTACCTTATAATTTTGGTCCACTGATGGATGATCCAGAATCAGGTTCACACTTCTCCCAAAGAGAAGCCACTTGACTTGATGGGATGAGCACTGGCTATTATACTATATGTTGGCAAATTGAACTTCAATAAAAACAAACAAAACAAAATAGCCATCTCCCTGTATGGATATCCAGTAAGTGTCTCCTGCAGGGGGTGCCGTGGACGCAGGAACCCAAACCCACCGCCAGGGGAGGAGGCTGAAGAGCTGCAAGGAAGCAAAGAAAGGAAATTTGACGGCTGGGTATTCGGAAAGTATTCCTTACAAGTCAAGTCCACGAGGCGAGGGGGGTGTCTCTCAAGGGGAAGTGGTAGGAACCCCACGATTAGAGACACTCCTTCTAGGAGGCCTGGCTGGAGCTTCGGAAAATTAACCATAGGGAACAATCGTGCCCTGGCAAGGGATGGAGGAGACAAGTTTGAGAGGTCTTTCCAGCTCTAATTTCTAAGAATCCGATTAGACTACAGAGAAAACAAGGAAATTTGAAACCCAGGAGGGGGGACGGCAGGGGAGGGTGGTTGGGGAGAAAGAAACAAAAACCAGAAGAGAGAATAATGCAATCAAGTGAAGGCTCACAGTGAAAAACACAGCAGGAAGGCCCTGACTGTGAGCCCATGCCACTGACCTGGCTGGGCTCCTGCCTGGGCTGCCACGGAAGGGGGTGTCCTAGGGGAACCCAGGCAGGGAGCTGAAGACCCCAGGGGCTGACGGAAGACCCTTCTGGACTGACTTTGAATGCCACGAAGAACTTGGGGGCCCTTTGTCTAAAGAAAGTACTGAAAGAAAGCCTGTGGTAGAGCAACAGCCGAGGCTCCTTGGCTGGTCGGGTTTGACACTTCCATTTGGTTCTTAATCAGCCAGTCAAATTAAACAGTCTCCTCCCCTGTGAGGATGAGTGTGGACTTGAACTCTGGGCTCCTTTCTTTCTAAAGGACATCAGAGGCATCACAATGACACCTGATTTCCCTGATTTTCAGCATGCGTGGTCACAGAGAGTCTGGATATCCAAGGTGCTAGCTAGTTCCTTCACTCTCTGCCCTGTTTTTTTTTTTTTTTTTTAAGATTTTATTTATTTATTCATGAGAGACACACAGAGAGAGAGGTAGAGACACAGGCAGAGGGAGAAGCAGGCTCCCTGTCGGGGAGCCTGATGCAGGGCTCTATCCCAGGACCCAGGATCATGACCTGAGCCAAAGGCAGACGCTCAACCACTGAGCCACCCAGGCACCCCACTCTCCTGCCTTACTAAACTTAATTTAAATCAACCCAGATTAAATACTTAAATGTATTCCAACATGAGTCAACAAGGTCCCATATTTGTAACTGAGTGTGTGTGTGTGTGTGTGTGTGTGTGTGTATCAAGAACAGTAAATATTTCCATATCATTTTTTTAAACTGGTCTAAAGAATTGTGACCTGAATTGAGAGTGAACCAGTTTCCAAAAAAGCAGTTTTCCTGAACATGTACAGACAAAGGAAATAGTTTCCTTACGGAAAGGAATCACTTGAAAGCTTTTAGACCAGACCCTGCTCCGGCTCAGATTTCCTTTCTTTTAGCCCTTTGATGAACAACTCATATGGAGATTCAAGCGCCTTGTGCCTGGTTTGAATTTACGCTGTTGCTGACTTTAGTGGAAAACTTTCATAAACTCAGCTTAGGCTTTGTTCCTTTCCTCTACCACCGTCGACCAATTTCTGATATGTCCTTGGATCTGCATCTTGGGTCATCCATGTCAACATGACAGCACATACATTTTCCTCCAAGAGACCCAGACTTCATTCTGCTCCTTTCTTCTGGAGCTCTGAGCATGGCCATTCTCCTCCTGGAGCAGGTGGAGGGTGGGGTGGAAGGGGAGGGCAACCAGAGTCGGGAAGGCGAGATGGAGCAGCCCCGATGCTTGCGTACAACTGCCCAAGATCACATATCTCCATGGCCGAGTTATTAGCGGAGCAATGCCACGTGGATTTGGCCCAGCACCCGAGCAAGAGCGTGTTCTCCGTGCACCAACACCTCTCTGCAGCAAGGAGCTGAGCAGAGTACAGTTTTAAAGAAAAGGCTTTGCCTTCAAAACAGGGCTCTTTCTTCTGGTCACTTGAGAATAGCATTCTGAATGGATTTCCCCTCCTCTTTGCTGGGCTCTTTGGGGAGAGCTGAGAGGCGAGGATGCCCGGAACATTCTGTTCAGGAACCTGTGCTGCCTTCAGGATTGTGTGGTGAAAAACAAGAGCCTTGGAATCCAGCCAGTCTGGATTTGGAGGTCAGCTCTACCACTTAAGTGGGTAACTCTGAGCAAGTAACTTCAGTCTTCCTGGTCCTCAGCTTATCTGTGAATTTGACATAGGATCCTTAATTTATGGGTAATCATGAGGATTAAATGAGATTACATTTCTAAAGTTCCCTGTCTTGGCTTCATTCTTTCCCTCTGACCCCACGCTCTTGTTGATAACTTTGCAAATTCTCCTGGTCCTATGTAACGAAAACAATTTGTGTCCACTCCAAGAATGGAGGATCCAAGAATATCCCTAGGGTATGTGGGCTGAGGCAAATCACACTGTACGTCCCCACTCCCAGCATGTTTACAAAGACACGATCAGAACTAAGTGAATTTCAAGGGCAATTTTGAATTGAAGATGAGTATGTCACCAAAGAAAAAAATCTAAGGAATATGTGTGAAGGCAGGAAAAAATGGCATTCTGTTCAGCCTCAAGATGGCAGTGTGGGGGGCTGTGACATGCCTGTCATGGACTTTCTGTCATCCATGTCCCCACCCAAGCAGCACTGACACCCAGATGGCTCATGCATTATGCTCAGTGTTTGCTCACTGTCACAGGACACAAGGACCTCTTGGCATAGCCTAACCACCTGATTGGTTCAGGGCTCCAGGAGTGACTGATCGAAACACTTCTCTCTTGCACAACACTTTCTGAACTTCAGGAGGCTCATTTGCCAGGGTTTCTTTAAAAAAATTGGTTATTAACAAGCCATATAGATCTAGCATGAGGCAAATCTGACAGATCACTACCCACACACCTACTTCAAAGAAAAAATAGGTAATCCATTTATAAAAAAAAAAAAAAAAAAAAAAACCATGGAGGTGGGGCACCTGGGTGGCTCAGTTGGTTAAGCGTCTGCCTTCGGCTCAGGTCATGATCTCAGGGACATGGGATGGAGACCCAACCAAGTCCCTGCTCAGCAGGGAGTCTGCTTCTCCCTCTCCCTCTGACCCTCCTCCTTGCTTGTGCTCTCTCTCTTTCTCTCTCTGTCTCAAATAAATACATAAAATATTTAAAATAAATAATATAAAAACATGGAGGATGTAGCTACATAACAGAGGCTTCATTCTTGAGAGTAGGCCATATGTGTATGATGGTATATCAGTTTCCTATTTGCTATAGCAAATAGCCACAATATTAATGGCTTAAAACAACACACATTTATTCTCTTACAGTTCTGGAGGCCAAAAGTTCAAAATCGGTTTCACTAGTGTCAACTTTGAAATCAAGGTTGATGTCTTCCTGAGGTTCTAGAGGGAGAATCTATTTCTTACCTCTTCCAGCTCCTTATGGCCCTACGTGTTCTTTGGCTTGTGGCTGCATCACCCCAAGCACTGCCTCTGTAGTCACATTATCTTCTCTCCTATAGTCAAATCTCCCTCCACTTTCTTTCTACTAAGACATTTGTAACATCATTCAGGACCCATCTACATAATCCAGGATAATACCCTCCTCTCCAGATTCTTAATTCAATCACCTCTGGCAAGTCTCTCTTGACATATGAGGTAACATTCGTAGGTTCCAGGGATTGGGATATAGATAACTTTGGGGGCCATTACTCAGCCTATCACAAATGGTAATCCCCTTTCATTAACAGTTTGTCAGCAACTGCCTTGTTAAAATTGTTCTTTGCCCAACTGAACAGAAAAAACAACAACAACAATTCTTTGGCAAAACAAAACAAACAAACAAACCAATTCTTTGGCACCCTAATTTTAAATCTATAACACAGCTGCAAGACCAGTATGTCACAGGAGCAACATTTCCTGTAACTGCCATTGTCTTCATCATCTCCAGAAAGGAGCTGAGACACACGGCTTCTAAAGACATTGACAATCTAAGACCTTGCTTCCCTCTGTGCAGAATTACCATATATGAACATCTCAGTCATTTGCCATCTAATCAAAATTGATGAAGTGCTCCAGATCTGGCAAGAAAAATATGCTTTTTCCAGACACATAGAAACCTAAATATATACCCCCTTAAGGGACAGAGAGTAGCATTTAAGCCAGGAATGGTTGCCCAGTTGAAAAACAGGAGGTTGAAAAGGGACAGCTATTTAAAAGTCAGTCTGATATGACCTGTTCCCCAAACAATTCCTCTCAGGGTTACAGTCATTGTTGTTAGGTGGCATAACATTTATTACTAGAGTGTCCTGGGCTCCTTGGATTGGTAAAAGACACATCTATTCCTCAGAGCACAAGCAGAGTTGATAATGTCCTCTTACCCTAGGGGAGCTGAACTTCAACCGTCAAGATACTGGTTGACATTAAAACTTTGCAACACCTATCATTGTCTGTCACCTCCTGAGATATACTCTCTTGTGACTGGTTTCTCCTGTCACCAGCTACAGATGCCATTTTACTCAATCTCTTTTGTAGGCTAGCTCTTGGGTCCCTGACACTGCCTGGTTTGCTGAGTTTGGTCATATGCTCAAAGCTAAATTCACAGACCTCCAGACCTCATAGTGTGATGGGATAGGAAATAATCAGAGGACCTGGACAAAATAAGACTGTCAGAGAAACTGCAAATTAGCAAAAGAATGAGAGCCCCTTGACCCTGAGCACATCTGCCACATATTTAATTCCACGTTCTTGCCAAGCCCTGAAAGCCCAGGCTAGGGAGACTTGGGAACAGCATGGGGTTACACAGTCTAGGAGAGCGAAGAGGTGAAAAGCCTGGCGGGTTGCCACTCTTGCAGTCCACTCTCCCGGAAGGAACCAGGTGCATGGGTGGTGGGGGAGGGGTCATTATAAGCCACAAGGATAGTCTTGGACATGAACATAAGGGGCTGCAGGAATGTCTGGGTGACCAGTTGCCAGTTGTACTGTATTGATTTTATTTGCTTTACTTTGCCAGCTGGCTTCAGACTAGAGGAAGAAAATGAGGTTTTAGCTGTTCTTTGGGTTCTGATCTTAAGGCTACATTAAGGAGATTCTGACATTTGGAAGGAAGTGAGCCAGTAAGATCCTGGGTGGCTCTTCACTTCTACATTCTAAGGTCAAGTTGAAAATAGGCCAGGTACAGGAAGGTTTCATTTTGGGAAATGCCATAAGGACCTTTGCGATAGAGCTCCACCTACTTGTCCAGCCTCATTTCCACTCCTCCCCCCAACCTCGACCCCCACCCTTGACCCAAAACACACTTTCAGCTCCCGGTATTGGGAGCATCTACTTTCAGTTTCTCTTTGCTCTTCCCATCTTTTTGAGTTCAAATGCCACTGTCTCTTGGATTCTTTTCTGGATTTCTTAATCAGAATTAGTTTACCCTTTCTACATCTTCTTTAGTATTCCTTATATAATTTATTACATGAGGTGCCAGAATAACTGATTTTTCTTACTAGGCCAAAAGTGTTTGAAGGTAGCTCTGTCATTATATGCCCAACCTGGTACACGATCATAATCACATCAATAGTGAGAAGATGGCATTCTTGTATTAGACACTTGCTGGTGGGACAGACATGAGCTGTGGACCACTAGGCCTGGTGCCAAGAGTGATGGATGCCTTGGAAGGAAAATGCATGAAGCCTCAGTTCTTTTTTCATTATTGTTGTTGTTTTATTTTTATTTTTATTTTTTAATTGGAGTTCAATTTGCCATCATATAGCATATCACCCAGTACTCATCCCCTCAAGTGCCCGTCACCCAGTCACCCCCACCCCCTGCCCACTTCCCTTTCCAATACCCCTTGTTCATTTCCCAGTTAGGAGTCTCATGTTCTGTCTCCCTCTCTGATATTTCCCACTCATTTTTTCTCCTTTCCCCTTTATTCCCTTTCACTATTTTTTATATTCCCCAAATGAATGAGACCATATAATGTTTGTCCTTTTCCGATTGACTTACTTCACTCAGCATAATACCCTCCAGTTCCATCCACGTCGAAGCAAATGGTGGGTATTCATCGTTTCTAATGGCTGAGTAATATTCCATTGATACATAGACCACACCTTCTTTATCCATTCATCTTTCGATGGACACCGAGGCTCCTTCCACAGTTTGGCTATTGTGGACATTGCTGCTATAAACATTGGGTGTTTATAGGTGTCCCGGCGTTTCACTGCATCAGTATCTTTGGGGTAAATCCCCAGCAGTGCAATTGCTAGGTCGTAGGGCAGTTCTATTTTTAACTCTTTGAGGAACCTCCACACAGGTGTCCAGAGTGGCTGTACCAGTTCACATTCCCACTATATTGTTGTTGTTTTAAAGAAAAGGGCTTTGACTAATTTTTAAAAATTTTAGTTGCTATGTTATTTTCTCTTGGGGAGGTGAAACCAGGATGCAGAATGAGCTGCAAGATAATCACCTAAGTTCTGAGGGCAGAAAACTTGCCCACCTTGTAGTTGTCAATAGGAATTCATCCTACTACAAGTGCTCCATCTTGATTCCTCCATACTGGTATTTATGCCAACCTGATTAAATCTTTCCTTGGGAAGAACAAAAGAAAGTCAAACAAAGATAAAAGATAATAAGGCTCTGAAATATTCCCAAGTGCTTGCCCATATTTCACATACTTTCATGAGTTAGGTTTGGGCATATGATTGCTCTGGTCAGTGGCCTGCAATTGGAAGTGCTGTGTCACTTCTAAGCCAGAGCATAGCAAAGTAGGCATGAATTCTCTGGACACTTGCTTCCTGGCTTTGGATCACAGACAACTCAGGTTGAGGTAGCAGAGCCAGGGGACCAGAGCAGCCTGGATCGCTGAGTCACTGCATGCACAACAGCCTCCTTGGAGAGTTGCCCAAATCCACAGGAGACTCTGTGTGAGGGAAATATAAATGTTTGTTGTCAGGAGCCCCTGAACTTGGGGTGGCAAATGGCCTATTCTGACCGGAGCAGGCAAGTTGTTCGAAAACACTTTCTTGGATTTTTCCGAAGCAGACCTCTACTAAGTGCCCAAAGCATTGAAATAATTGTGACGCCCATCTGTTGACTGTGTCTTGCCCTTCATGGAAATCAGTTTGTACCTGAGCTCAAGGAATCTGGCAGACTGATAGGTTCAGGGTGAATTCAGTGAGTGTGTTGTAGAAAATTCAGAGGAGAAGCACTGACATATGGGCTATAAACATGTGAGCACCTTCTTCCCACAAATTCCTGAATTATAGCCTCACAAATCAGTCATCAGATGGCAGGGATGGAGAAGATGAAGGGTAGTGGTGGATCAGAGAGTTAACACTTTTGAGTCTCCTGTCAGGGGCCTTTCAAAGTCCCCTACCTCGCACACCTCTATTTGACCTCTTACATGTATGTGTTCGTTACTTAATACTTACTAAATACCTAACAATTACAAATTCTTATTCGGTGCAGAGACATTTCCCTGGTCATGCTCTAGATACACCCATCCTACCTGGATATTGGTCAGCATTCATGGGTCACTATTTACTGATTCAAATGCCAGACCTTCAAACAGAACAAGCGTTCAATACTCTTTGAATGAACAAATTCATTGCATTTCTATCTTACCCCACCTTAGATCTTACAAACAGAATTCACTAGGCTGAGCTAGAGAAAGCAATTACTTTCAAGTAAACAGCTACCTGGTTGTCTACATTGGGCTCCATGAGAAATATTCTAGAATTTCTTTTCCTCCAGAAATAAGGAATTATTACAGAAGCCTAGCAGGGAAAAGGAGTTTGATTTTGCAAACAACCTTAAAATACAGTCCTCTGTCTCCTCTCTTCCTCCCTGTAAGCACCATGAGGCATTTTCTATTAAAAATTTCAGCTCTGTTTCTTATCACCTTTGCCCTCTTCTCCGCTCTGACTTTAAATTCAGGAGATGGTTTCCCTAGGGAATATAGATCCTAGCGCCATGTGATCTGGCCTAAAGGGTAGTATGACAGAGCGAAACAAAAGGGGATGCTAACCTTGCTTTCTCCCAGCCCCCCGTGCACACCTCCCCACTGGCTGCCAGGGCCTTGCAGTGATGAAGGCTCAACATTCTCAGGCACACCCCGTAGTTTGTATGCTTAGGTCCCTGGCCAGGTTGATTCACGGGGCTGGAGAGGGAACATGGAGCTTATAAAATTCCTGACATTTCAAAGTGATTGTTGAAAAATATATTTTTAATATGTCTTTTATACTTTTTATCCTTTCTTAATAAAGAGTTAATACTTGGTCACGGTAGAAAAAGTGAAAAACTTATGGAAAATCAAAAAGGGAAAAATCATTTTTCATTCTAACTGCATAGATACTGCTACTAACAGGTTGGTTTGAAACCTCTCTGTCTTTCTCATTTCGTGTGTGTGTGTATACATATGTATTCAGATCCAACTACTTATCTATAACCCTATACTTAAGATTATCTTCATAACTTAATATGAATTATCTCAAGAAAACAGAACTTCTCTTCCGCAGACAGCAGTATAAATAAATACAATACAGCTAGGAAAACATCCTGATATAGCATTCAAAGAGAACAGTGTGACACGAAATCCATGGCTGACAAAAAGCAAGTAGATCAAATCCATGGCTGAACTGTAGGTATTCAGAGACTAGAGATGAGTTTGGAAAAATGGTAGACAGACATTTGAGACATGCTAGGAAAATCTAACATTATTTGGAATTTTTCTCTGTGGACCTGAAATGTAATCTTTCTTGCTGTTTCCCCAAATCTCCAGTGTCTAGAGTGAAGTCTTCTGGAAGACATCAAGGAAAGATGTTTGTGCCACTTCTAGGGTGAAGCTCTGGGATATAAACCCAGAATAACTCAGAGGAGGCCAAGATTACTCATTGACCTACTTCAGCAACAGCATGAGCTTAAAGCCAGAAGAAATGAAGAAAACAATAAGTTGCCACCCCCTCTTCAGTAAATGCCTGGATCTCAGAAGGAAGAGTCTCTAGAGAGAATTGGAGAAAGGGAGAATGTGGAATGGGGTTGGAGTGCATTCCAAAGGGTGCAGTGGTTTGGCCTTCATCTAAACTACATGCACATAATTGCAAAAGGTGGTATCGTGCTATGGCTGCTACTGTACACCCCACAGATTTTTGCATCACACATATTGTAAGGCCATCCATGAAAATAAATACCCATAAACATCATCATGATAACATAGCTGTGACAGAGATTGGCTGGCTGGTTATGCTACATATTACTAACATTCATCAATACCAGGTTCTCTCTCCTTCTAAGTACATAGAAGACTCCACTTCTCACCTGCTGAAGGCAGGCAGGCACCGTCATGGGCCTCATCGTGAGCAGAAGCAACACGATGCTGCTCTCTGGCTTAAAAGAGTGAAAAGAATGTGGACAGTTCTCCGGTTTCCCACATTGCCTTCTTAGCAATCACAGAAGGGGCCCTGTGTCAAGATGATAGTGCCAAAAGATGAGAGGTGGTTTGGATTGCTGAGTCATCGCATGAAGGAGAGCTGCCTGTAATATCATCCAGACTCTGCAAGGCCAAAAATACATTTTTTGTTGGTTAAGCCACTGAGATGTTTAGAGTTGTCACTGCGGCGTTAGTCAGCCTACCCTGACTAATGCATTGGTCACAGAATCCGTTTCCTCCTTCTCTTGGTTACTCAGCTAAGTTACCTTCCCCAGCCTTCCTGGCCTTTGTGACTGAGTTTTAGCTAGTGGATTATGAGTAGAAGCAATGCATGTTACCTTTGGAATGAGATAAGTTAGCAGTGAGTGTAGCTTCTCCCCTCTTTTTGTCTTTCTGCTGACGATCAGGAAGTCTAGGAGGTGAAGGAGCCCCGCCTTTTAAAGGATTTGGGGTACTGTTTGGTGGAGAGCTGCCCACCATTCAGAAACACTTGCATCAGACTTTAAGTGAGTGAGCATAAATGTCTATCATATTAGAATCCATTACACATATTTTATGCTATTTATGACAGCAGCTAGCATTATCTTAACTTTTAAAGAAATTGGTGCTTTGAAATGGAGTACTTCCATAACCCAAAACCTAAAATACATGCTGTCTTGCTCAGAGTGGAATGGCAAATGGCAAGGAAAGTAGAAGTCCAGAAGGCTGAGGACTCCATCACACATTGGTCAGACATTTGGTAAAATTGTTGCCTGCAATAACTTGGAAGCCCATACCGAGGCTGTTGACTCAGGGCAACTTGTTGGAAAGAGTCAACATGAGTACATGATGGCTACTGTTATGTGATTTTAACAAAGTTTTTGAAAAAAAGATAAGCTGATGCAAGAACTGACTGGTTTTCAAGCAGAGACGAAAGAGAAAGGAAAGAATTTGTTTCAGATTTAATGTGAGAGAGAATTTAACTTCTATCATGTGGACATACGGAGTTTTGGTCTTCACAACAGGTATCATTAATTTAATATGGCTGTATAGTATTTTATATATGAGCATACCACAATTTGTTTAAACAAACCTTGATTGATGAACAATTGGGATGTATCCAGTTGTTTTGCTATTGTGAAAAGTCCTACTTTAAACATCCTGGCACTATAGCTTTATCTATTTATTTGATTACTTTCTTAGAATTTGTGTAATTGGAAGTGTAGGGTTAAAGAATATGGACATTTAAAATTTCATATAGTGACACCTGGTGGCTCAATCGATTAAGCGTCTGCCTTCCGCTCAGGTCATGATCTTGGGGTCCTAGGATTGAACACCGAGTTGGGTTCCCTGCTGGTCAGGGAATCTGCTTCTCCCCCTCCCTCGTTCCCTGCCCCCATGCTGTCTGTCAAATAAATAAATAAAACCTTAAAAACTTTTTTCATATATTTTGCCCAGGGGCCTGTAACTAAATTGACAGCATCTTGAGATCCCACCGGGATGGTCTTATCAGTAACTTTATCAGTAAACTTTATAAGTAAAAAGAGAAAGAAAGAAAGAAAGAAAGAAAGAAAGAAAGAAAGAAAGAAAGAAAGAAAGAAAGAAAGAAAGAAAGAAAGAAAGAAAGAAAAGAAAGAAACTTTATCAGTCTTTTTTTTTAAAGATTGATTGATTGATTGATTGATTTATGATAGACAGAGAGAGAGAGAGAGAGAGAGAGAGAGAGAGAGGCAGAGACACAGAAGCAGGCCCCATGCCTGGAGCCCGATGCGGGACTCGATCCCAGGACTCCAGGATCACGCCCCGGGCCAAAGACAGGCGCTAAACCGCTGAGCCACCCAGGGATCCCCTCTTTTTTAAAATAGATGAGCCAAAAATATAATGTCCCATTGTTGTTTTAATTATTTTTCCTTTCCTATTAGTGAGGTCTAACACAATTTCATGTTTACTGCCACTTGCATTTAGTCATTTATGTGTCTTCCTCTCTTGTGATTTCTGTCTTATTTACAAGGACTCGGTGTAGTGTGTCTGAGACAGTTCTACTTTCTGCTTCTTCTCCTGACATGAATATAAAGAGCAAACCTTTACCTCCCAGAGTATCTAGGTTTGCACTATAAATTATATGGTCACCCTAGATATAAACCCTTTGTGTGACAATATGTTGCTATCTACCCCAGACTGTCACTAGTTTTAAGTTCGTTTACATTTTTATGTTGTAGGGATGCCTGGGCAGCTCAGTGGTTGGGCATCTGCCTTCAGCTCAGGGAGTGATCCCAGGGTCCTGGGATTGAGTCCCACATTGGCTCCCCACAGGGAGCCTGCTTCTCCCTCTGCTTCTATCTCTGCCTCACTCTGTGTGTTTCTCATGAATAAATTAATAAAATCTCTTAAAAATAATAATAAGGGGATCCCTGGGTGGCTCAGCGGTTTAGCGCCTGCCTTCGGCCCAGGGCGTGATCCTGGAGTCCCGGGATCAAGTCCCACATCAGGCTCTCTGCATGGAGCCTGCTTCTCCCTCTGCCTGTGTCTCTGCCTCTCTCTCTCTCTGTGTGTGTCTTTCATGAATAAATAAATAAAATCTTTAAAAAATAATAATAATAAATACATTTTTTATGTTGTAAAATGTGTCCATTTTTTTTTCCTGCTTTCCAGCTTCAGTGTCATACTTTGAAAAATTTTGCCTGCCCCCAGGTTATAGGAACAGCCACCTAAGTTTTTGTGTGTTCGTTCTAGGATTTCATTTTGAAATGGCAGTACATCGCTCTCCCTCACCATCTTTGAGCCTTTACTCAAATGTCACTTTTTCCATTTAGATTGTGTCCCATGCCTACCTCTTGGGGAAACACTAACTCTCTTCTTTGTTTAATTTTCCTCCACAGAACTTGTCACCATGTAATTTACTACAGTTTTCACTTAATTTCACTTAATTGTCCTACTGTCCCTCTCTCTACCATTAAAATATAAGCTCCCTGATGGCCAGAATTTTTGTCTTTTTTGTTAACTGTTATCACTAGGAGCTAGAACAGGGCTTGGCATATAGTAAGTGTTCAGTAAATACATTCTTGTTGAATAAATGAAATTAATCTTCAATTCATCTGAAATTTATTTGTAAGTAATAAACACTCAGCTTACTTTAATTTATCTTTTTCCTTATTGAATTAAAATTTAATTTAACATATACTGACTTGGGCAGCCCCGGTGGCCCAGCGGTTTGGCACCACCCTCGCCCGGGGTGTGATCCTGGAGACCTGGGATTGAGTGCCACATCGGGCTCCCTGCATGGAGCCTGCTTCTCCCTCTGCCTGTGTCTCTGCCTCTCTCTCTCTCTCTCTCTCTGTCTCTCATGAATAAATAAATAAAATCTTTAAAAAAAATAACATACTGACTCTATATTTCAGTGCTGTGTATTCTGTTAATTAGTCTTTATTCTTTCACCAACATCACATTTGTGTGTGTGTGTGTGTGTGTGTGTATACATACTATAATGCTATATATATAGCATTTACGTATTTATGTATAGTAGCATTAATTTATTTCACAATGCCTTCTGGGACAAATTCTTCAATAACCTTTTTTATTGTTTAGTTTTTCTTATCTTTGTTCTCAAATGTTTACTGTTATGGATAAAACAGAAGAATTTGTCATGCTTCTATAGATACCCTATTGGGGGCTGTGATGGGGATAGTATTCATATTAAAGATTGACATAAGGAAATTTTACATCTCTATAATGTTGAGATCTCTTGCCCATGAGAAGGTACGAATCTCCAATTTTCAAATTTCTATTAGTTTTGTTAACACTAGCTGCTAGAACAGATGATTTCTATATGCAGTAGCTTAACACAAAAAGTCCAATCAGGGGTTGACAGGGCTGCATTCTATTTGCAGGGTAGTTCAGGGATGAAAGCTTATTTTTTATGTTTTTACTCTATCTTTCCCTTCTCATTCCAAAATCCTATGCCAGCAAATGGGGGAAAACACAGGACATACCTGTTTCTAAACTACTTTGGCCCAAAATAATACTATTATTTCTACATAGGTCCTTACCAACATTTGAAAGAAGTTAAAGGAAAAGAAAGGAGTAAGAATTGAAAAAGAAAAAATTAAAGCATATATATTTGTATGTGATAGGATCTTCTATTTAAAAAAGGAATCCATAGATTTAACAACTAGATGTTTCCTGATTTAAGATCAATTAATAAGATAGTAGCATCTTTTCTATCCCATTAATAACCAAATATAAAATATAGCAAAAAAAATCTTTCATAATAACAACTATTGCAGACACTCTGAAAAATTATCTGTTAACATTTAATCCAATATGTATACATATACCTCAAGAACCAGCAATTTCACTGCTGGGATATATCTCGAAGAACTCACATTTCTACTTTTCTTATTCTTCCCTTACTGCAGTGGCTAGGATCTCAACGTAATGTTAAGTAGAAGTGGTGAGAATAGATATTTTGCTGTGTTCCTAATATTAGGGGAAAACATTTGATATTCTTCATTAAATATATTGTCCATAGTGTTCATTGTTGTTCATGATCAGGTTGAGAATTTCCCTTCTATTTTTTTAATTGCCACACTTTCTATCACGAATAGACATCGAATTTTGTCTTTTTTTTTTTTTTGCATTTATTGAGAAGGACAGATGCCTATTCTTTTTTATTAATTTAAGGGGGTGATTGATTTTCAAATATTAGACCATCTTTGCATTCCTAGGATAAAATTTACTTTGTTGACAATCTTTGAGTCTATTGTTGGATTCAACTTGATCATATTTTGTTGAGGATTTTTACACCTATATTTATGAGAAAAATTTGCTTGTAAATTTTTTATTAGTATAATGTCTTTATTTAGTTTTTTAAAGTGATGCTGATATAAAATGAGTCAGAAATTTTTTATAAAATTGGTAGTACTCACTCTTTAAATGTTCAATAAAATTCACCAATGAAGTTACCAAGCCTTTAGTTTTCTTTTGAGGAAGATTTTTAATTAAAGATTCAAATTCTTTGAAAATAGGGGCTATTCAAATTTTCTATTTCTTCCTGCATCAGTTTTGGTACACTACCTGTCTTTTAGAGATTGTCAAATTTATCTAAGTTGCCTAATTTGTTGGCATAAAGTTGTTCATAACAGTCTTTTATTATTTTTATGTCTGCAGGATCTGTAGTAATATCCCTTTTCACATTATTGATATTGATCATTTGTGTTTTCTTTTCTACCTTGATCAGTTTCACTAGAGGTTAATCAGTATTATTGATGTTGTCAACAAATTAGCTTTTTGATTCATTGATTTTTTTTGTTTGTTCTTTTTCTATTTCATTGCTTTTTACTCTTCATCATCTTCCTTGTTCCTACTTTGGAATTAATTTCCTCTTCTTTTCCTAGACTCTTAAAATGAAAGCCTAGGTCAATGATTTCAAATATTCCTTCTTTTCGAATAGAAACATTTTAACTCTAAATTTCTTTCCCTGTAAGCCCTATTTATCGATATTGCCTGAATTATGATGTGCTTTGTCACCATTCTGTTAAAAATACCTTCTAAATTCCCTTGTGAAGTCAACCTTGATTATGAATTATTTAGAAATGTGTTATTTAACTTCCAAATATTTGTGTAATATCTAGATACCTTGTTCTTATTTTCTCTACTTGAATTCCATTATAGTCAGAATATAATATGTGTGAGTTCAGTCCTTCTCATGTTTATTAGAACTTGTTAATCTCTCAGAATATGATCTACCTTAGTGAATGTTCCAGGTACATTTGGAAGTAATATATATTCTATAATTGGGTGCGGCGTTCTATAAATATTAATTAAATCAGGTTGATTGATAGCATTTTTAGGTCTTTTTAATCTTTACTGATTTTCCATCTATTCTATCAAGAATTGAAAGTGTTGATGCAATCAAATATAACTATAAATTTTTATAGTTTTTTACACTTTCATTTTTATCAATTTTTACTTTACATATTTTGAGACTTGGCCATATGGTATATGCACATTTAAGACTGTTATATATTCTAATTGAATTGACTCTTTTATCACTATGAAAAATCTCTCTTTCTGATAACATTCATTTTTATGAAATCTACTTTGTCTGATATTAGTATAGCTAGTCCAGCTTTCTCCTACTTGGTGTTTCATTGTATGTCATTTTCCATCCCTTTATGTTTATATTATTCATGGCTTTATACTTAAGATCTGTTTTTTAGACAACTTATGGTTTGGACTTCCCTTTTTACTTAAATGACAATATTGACTTTTTTTTAAGGTTTTATTTATTTATTCATGAGAGACACAGAGAGAGAGGCAAAGACATAGGCAGAGGGAGAAGCAGAATCCTTGTGGGAAGCCCGATGCTGTACTTCATTCTGGGACCCCAGGATCATGCCCTGAGCCAAAGGCAGATGCTCAACCACTGAGCCACCCAGGTGTCCTGACAATATTGACTTTTAATTGGAATGTTTAGCTCATTTACATTTATGAAATTATCAGTGTATTATTTTCTATTTGGTCATTGGTTCATTGTTTCTTTCCTTCTCTACTTCTCCTGCCTTCTTTGGATTAATTGATTATCTGTTTTTTCATGTTTGATCTAGGCTTTCCAATATGCGCCTTTCACTTCTCACTCTATCTTTAAATAATATTATATTTCAGGAATACTTTTATTTTTTATCCCCCCATCCTTTTGATATTTTTTCATGTACTTTACTTCTCTATATATTATGAACTTTACAATTCATAAGAATTACTATTTTTTTAATTTGAAAAGTCAATTATCTTTTGAAGAAAGTTTAAAAAAAATAAAAAATATTCTATATTTCCCAGTTAGGGATTATCTTTTCAGTTCTTTATTCCCTTATGTAGATCCAAATTTCTATTTGGTATCTTATTCCAGCATAAAGAATTTTTTTTTGGCATTTCTCATAGTGTGGAGCAGAGCTCCAATTAATAATTCTATCAGTTTGTGATGATCTGAAAATGTATTTATTTCAACTTCATTTTCAAAGAGTAGTTGTGTTGGATAAAGAATTCTAGGTCAGTGAAATTCTTTTTTAACCCTTTGAATATGTCATTTCACTGTCATCTATTTGCATTGTTTTTAACCAAAAGTTTATGATACTTCTTATGTGTGCTCCTATCTATGCCTGTACCTTTTTTCCCTGAATTATTTGAAACTTTTCTTTTTATTACTTAGCTTTCAGAAATTCATTATATGTATTTTTTTTACTTCTATATTATGTCACTTAATAATGTCTCACAGGTCACCGAGGCTTTACTTAAGTTTCTCAGTCTTTTTTTTTTTTTTCTGTATTTTGTTTTGCATAATTTCCTTTGCTATGCTTTCAAGTTCACCAATCTATGATTATGTAGTGTTTATAAATTTTATTTAGTGAAATTTTCCTTTTGTATGCTATATTTTTTAATCTCAAATTTTAATTTTTCCCATGTTTCATTTCTTTCTTTTTTATGTAATGCTTTAAAAAAAAAGTCCTCAAACATATTCAAGATTGTGGTTTTAAAATCTGTTCTTGATAATTTCATCAATTCTGTCATTTCTAGATTTGTTCCTATAATTGATTTTTTTTCTCCTTATGGGTCACAATTTCCTGTTTTGTGTCATATCTTGTCATTTTTAACTGGAAGACACATCATTAATACTGTTGTTGAGTTTTTGAGAAATTTTCATTTTATTTTAAAGAGGATTTCAATTTTGTGGGAGAGTCAGTTAAATGATCTGACCATTTAATCATTTTGAGATCTGTTTTAAGTTTTATGAGAACCAGTCTATAATAACGTTTATGATTTGCTTTATTGTTTTCATTCTTTAGCTTTTACTCTTTTATTTATTCCTTTCTTTATTCATGATTTTATTGTGAAAAAATTTGAAATGCATAAGAAAATTGAGAGAATAGTACAGTGAACAACCATACAGTCATGACTCAATATGCCAATATTAAAATGTTGCCATGTTTGGTTAATCTATCTGTAATATTCCATATATAATTTATTCTCTATTTATCATGTGGATATTTTGCCTTCAATTTTTAAATTTTACTTTATATTTTTATATACTTGTCCAAACCTATCAAAATACTCCATATCTTTTCAACTATTCCCTGAGAAAAATGAAAAAAAAATGCATGCATTTACACACTTAAGTGTTTTTCTTGCTGGACCCATCTCCTTCACCTCCTGATGACTATGTGTGCATATGTGTGTGCATTTTGCTTGCTGTGAAGCTTTTGTCCATATCTATTATATTTAAATTATTTTATACCACATATATAGATAGCTTTATATCAATTTAGATATTCCATCACAAATTTAACATTTAATTTTTGTTTTGTAATCACAATAATATTTACTGAAACTTAGATTGATTTTTTAGATATTTTTTGAAGATTTATTTATTTTAGAGAGAGAGAGAGAGGAGGGAGGGACACAGGGAGAGGAAGAGAAAGAATTTTAAGCAAACTCCCCACTGAGCATGGAGTTCGATACAGGGCTCAATCTCATGACCCTGAGATCATGACCTGAGCTAAAATCAAGAGTTGGATGCTTAACCAACTGAGCCACCCATGTGTCCCAAACTTAGACTGATTTTTAAAACAAGGTCTGTCATCTGTGGATTCCGAAGGAGTTAATTCCCATAGATTTCTGAATGACCTAAAACACTATTTACATTTCTATGTATATGTATTATAGATATACATATAGACATTTTTTTTTCCTTCTGAGAAGGTCCATGCCTTTCTCAGAATCTCCTAGGGGTTAAGAACAAAAGAATTAATTGATCTATATTCATTAATGGCTCTGTAATCCCATAATTCCCCTATTCCTTTTGGTTCATCTTTTCCATTGCTGGAATACTTCTGCAAATGACCTTTTCCATGAATTGTTTATTGGTGGTTTACTTCCCAAATTCTTGCTCTTTTGAGTATGCTTTTCTTTTGCCTTTATAATAGCAACTTGACTATTTAAGGAATACTTGGCCGAAGCTATCCTACTAAAATCCTCTGATATTACTAATGTGAATTCTGGGCTCGCTTGATGATTTCTATTGTTGATTACATATTTCCTCTTATTGAATGTTTGTAATAATAAATGGCATTTACAGAGTGTTTATTATATGCCAGACAACAGGCTAAATACTTTTGCCAGTGTTTTCACATTTCATTCTGTGAAAACCTTACAAGTTATATACTACCTGTCTAATATCAGAGCCATGCAATTTGAACCCAGGTTAGTGTGACTGCAGCCTTAAGCAGTGTTATACTGATATGAAGGATTATTTTTCTTTTTGTTCCCAAGGTTCTGTATCTTTTCTCAGAGAGGCCTCGGGGGGGCGGGGAGGTTGACAAATTTTTATTCATTTGCTGTTATGGTGAGCCTTTGCAAACCACATACTTGTATTTCCCTTTGTGCTTTTTGTTGATCGTGTCTTACTACTTCAAGCAGACAAACTATATGCCAAACCTCCATTGTTTGATTTCCATAGCTATAATCTTCACTCTGATCATTTTCTTTCCTTTGTCCTTCCCTCTCCATTTGGAGTGATTTTCTCAAGATAATTCTCTACTGATTGTTTTTTTTAACATCAGTTCTGTGTTTTGGTTCTCCTGCTGTAGTTTTAATTCTATAATAACATTCTTCTCCTTTGTTTTTACTTACCTGTGGCAGTTTCCTTTTCATTTTGTTATCTTCTCCCATTTCTTGTTTAATAGGTTCATTTAACTTCTCCTTTGCTTAGGAGTGTGATGGAGTTGTATATTTTCTATTATGTTATGCTTTTTGTCTCCCTTATCCCTCTTTCTCTCTCGCTCTCTTTGTGCAGGTTAGTCTCATTTTCTCCCTTTTCCTTGTAAGGTTTCTCTAGATCTCAAACTTCTGTTTTTATTCTGCATTCTCACTGTTAAGTGGAAACAGGACCTTGTAGCTCTGAATTTATCGTCACTATAGAGAGAGCCAAATCTTATTCCATTGAATTTATTCTGAGAGACTGAATGGTGTAGATTAAAATATTGCTTCATTCATTTATTTTCAAAGGAAGTTAGGGAGGGAGCTAAGACCAGGGACAACTTTGTCCATGGAATTTTGATAGACATAAATAGAAACCCCTTCATTGGGCCAGCAATTGCAGAGAGGAGTAAGGAAGGGAGTCCCTCAGGTTTCTGTTTGTGTATCTACTACAGTATGAGTAGAAAAGTTCACTCTTCTTGATACCTGGCACCCAGGCATATCATTTGGTCAGTCAGATATTTTATCAACTCAATAACTCTGGTTTGGTGCTGCTGATCTAGGGTTGTGATGTTGTTTCATAGGAGATTATCTCAAATCTTTCATCTGTACTAACCTTGCCTCCAGATAATTCTTTCAAACTTGAGAAAACAATGTGGAGCCTGTGAACATTGAGACAGTTTGCCAGCTTGGTGACCACTGTTCATCTATAGGAAGGGAATGGACACCTAGTAACGTTCCCACCTTTTCTGTGAACCACTCACATCTCTGTTCCCATATCTCCATGTTGGGAAACATTATCAGGAACTGACAGAGTTGTCTCAACCCACTTCCCTTAATTCTCTGTCATTCTCACAGGTACAGGAATTATATGTCAACTCCTGGAATCCTCTTTTAATTTGGTATGAAATTTTCCTTTAAATTGTAGTATATCTGGCAGATATCTCTTAAATCTTAGCAAATACTTACATTTTAGAGGCAAATGGATGTGATTAGGAGGGATTAATCAGAAAGACTGGAGAGTAAGATCAGAGAAGATAAGCAAAGCAAGTATTTCAAGAAGGATAGTGTGTTATTAATATTAAATGCTGCAGAGACAGCATTTAGAATGACACCTGAGAGGAGTCCATAGGGCTTACACAACAGGGAGGCCATTGGTATATGTGGAATAGAGGAGTCAGTTTCAGTGGAATGTCTGAAAGATGGCAGAAAAAAAATGTGAAATAAATGTGAGCAGAGTATGTGACAGGAGAGATGGCCAATGATATCTCTGGTCATCATTCCATTCCCCATAAAAGAAAGCTAGACTAGAAATCTCCAAAATGCCTTCTGCTGTGAGGAACTGCCAAGCTGAAATAAGAGCTCACTTTTCTCAACACAAACTACCCAGAAATTTCCTCATTAAATCTGTAGAAAGAATATGCTATGAAGTCCTATCACTGAAACAAATTGAAATGGACTCTAATCAAGCTTTTTTTAAAAAGATTTTATTTATTTATTTATTTGAAGGGAGAAAGCATGATGGGGAGGGGTGGTGAGGGGCAGAAGGAGAGGGAGAAACACACTCCCTGCTGAGTGGGGAACCCAACTCAGAGCTCCATTCCAGGAACCTGAGATCATGACCTGAGCCAAGGCTGATGCTTAACTGACTGAGCCACTCAGGTGCTCCTCTAATTAAGCCTTTAGGTCTAATTTCCAAGGCACAGGAAATATGGGGGAGAGAGGAACAAGCTTAAGATGTCAACAAGAAAACAGTAGGTCAAGTCCAGAATGTGGGACACTTTACAGGGCAAGAAGTCAATAGTAGCAAAAGAAATAATAAAAACTAAAATTTAAATGTAAAAGAAGGATAGAAAGAAAGAATTATGGGAAGGGAGGAAGGAGGAAAAGAAGGAAGGATGGAAGGAAGGAAAGAAGAGGAGACATGTAGTTGACTTCTCCCACCCCATCTGAGTTCCCAGCAGCTGCGGAAGACCAGTCTTGTTCATGCTGGCATAGTCCACCTGGTATCCCAGGAGCTCACTCAGCCAGTGAACAGAGCAGCCCAGAAGTGACCACCTTGCGGTGGGACAACTCCGAGATGCATGACCCACTGCTCCTCAGAGTAGCCCCTGCAGAATTAAACCCCAGTTGTCTACACTGATAATCTGCTCTTCAATGCAACTTTTCTTGGCCTCCCATGTCTTACTTTTCTTATTCTTTCATTCTCGTTTCTTTGCATTATCTTTCAAATACAGTAACTGCACACCAGGCCTTATCACAAAGTCTGCTTTGGGGGAAACCTCAACAAAGACAAGGAGACTATTTGAAAATAAAGAGACTTCGGAGAGAAAACACCCAAATGCACATGTGGGCATCAATTAGATCTAGGTTTGAACAAACCGACTGTAAAAATGATGTATTTGAGGTAATCCAGGAGATTTGAATACAGATTTAGCATTTGATGATAGTAAGGGAATTTGTGTTAATTTAGTTGGTTGCAACAATACTATGATATTTGTAAGAAAAATGTCTTTATTTGAAGATGCATGTGGGTAAAATCTCTTATGCATAAGAATCAGAAATCATTTTACATAATGTTAGAATTTTTTAAAGTACTTTAAGGCAACAAAAAAAGGAAAAAGAAAATAGAATAAATAAAGGAAAGATGGCAAAACATTAACAATTATTGAAGCGGAGTGATAAGTATCTGAGAGTTCATCATGCTACTCTATTATATTCCTTATTTTGTGTATTTTCAAAATCTTTCCTAAGACAAAGTTGAGTCCTTCTTTTGGAAGAGAAGAATTCAAATTCCCGGAAAATACTAACGTCCATAGAAGGTAAAATTCCTCAAGGACAGATGATTTTCCGAGCTCTAAGTACAGAAAAGACTTTTCTACAACTCTTTCACACAAGACAAAAAACAAAGGACCCTCCTATCTCTCTGCAAAATGACATCCACTAATTAGTCAACTCCTGTATTCCCCACCTGCAGCCTTGCCAAGTGCCACATGTTTCTCTCAGAAGTCCCAGAAACCAAACAAACTCTACTGAAATCAGCATATTCCATGCAAGAGGCCAGCCACTGAGCAGTCACATGAGAAGTACTCTGAGCACCAGAGCGGGTTTTCAAATATTCTGGCCAAGAATAGTTCCAAGGGCAGAGCCCAGGCACGCCATGCAGCTCACGTAAAGAAAATTCCATACATTTTCCACGGGCTGATTCAAGATACCCACAGAAATAGACCAAGGCATTGCTGAATCAATTCTCAAGACAGGAAGGAACCTTCGAGAAAGAAATAGCACTCAGTCTCCTGCAAGGTAAAATGTGTGCCTCAGATCTGCGAATGGAAGAGGATCACAAACATATGGCTAATGACTCATCCCAAATGGAAAAACAGAGTTGGTTATATTTTATGGAGATTTTACATGTTGAAGGTACATCTGTTGCTATTTATGCTGACATGTATGTAGAGATTGGCAGACCAAGTTCTCTGTAGGGATGAGCGAAATCCAAACCAAACCACAGAACTTTCTAACTTTGAGGCTGGCTCCTGGGATGGAAAACAGTTTCCTGATCCCTTGAAACACTGCCCAGCTGAGCAGGGTGACTTGGAGAGGCCCACATCACAGGACTGTGGAGTTGGATGAAGCAACAAAAAGTCCTGCTTTGTGCAGGGCCTCCAGGGAGACGAGAACAAAGACAGGAAGCACGAGGTGTTGGAGAGCTCGGGGAACGGTCGAACGGCCCTGTCATTACCCAACGCCTTTTATGGGTGGCTGTTTCAGGCAAAACAGAGCACATCTATTCTGACACAAACACACCACCCAGAATTGGACGAAGCCTGCCCCCTTCGGATCCATTAATAACATTCTCTAACAGGGAGTCCCTGGGCCCTGGTGGACAGCTTTTCTCCAGGTGTGTAGCTCTGATGTGTTTGAGGCCTTTTCCTCACTTGTGTGTATTTCTACTATCTCTCATTTTATTGCTCATCCGTCCTTACTTTTGTTCAGTTGCATGATTGTTTAACCTCTGAATAGTGTCGTGTTGGTTTGATCTAACCTGTCTTTCTCTCTCTTTCCCTTCTTCCCCCCCTTTCTTCTTTGTTTGTTGTCTAATAGAGGAGAACCGACAGGCAAATAAGCAACCCTACCACAAAGCCGAAAGGGAGAAGTTCTGTGAGGATCCCCTGAACTAAGTGGAGTACCCACCCCGCAATTTGTGTGTTGACGTCCTAACCTCTGCTATTTCAGAATGTGACTCTGTTTGGAGATAGGGTCTTTAAAGAAGTAGTTAGCTTAAAATGAGGTCCTTACAGTGGGCCCTAATCCAATATGACTGGAGCCCTTATAGAAAGAGAAAATTTGGACTTAGGTATGAAGGGAAGACCATGTGAGGACATAAGGAGGAGGTGCCAGCCACAAGGCACGGAGAGAGGCCTCAGAAGAAACCAACTGTGCTGACATCTTATCTTCTGACTTCTAACCTCCAAAACTGTAAGAAAGTAAGTTTCTGGTGTTTAAGTCACCCAGTGGTGTAGTTTCTTATGACAGCCTGAACAAACAAATGCAGTCAACCAGAAGAGAAATTTAGTGGGATCAAAAATATCATCCAAAGGGGTAGAATGTTAACCATGGTGTGATAGATGGGTGAGTTAGCTCAGGCAGTAATGGCAAGACTAAAAACAGAATCAAAAGCTTAGCTTGCCTACACAGACCCACCCAAGGTTCACCCCCACCCCCAGGAGGGTCTCTGGCCTCATCCACCGAGAGGCTGTCTCCACTCTTGTGGCCCGGCAGCCTCCACAACAGTACACGCTGCCTTGGCTTGTCTGATCCTTTTCACCAGACAAGTCTACCTTTGATGTAGGTAAACATATATGAAAATTAAAATGCCTGTTACCACTTAACATGGCGGAGAGCCATCTGTGATCCAAGCACCAGCTCACGCACTGCATGTTGAGCGCCTCAAAAGGAATAAACTAAAAAGCAGAAAAGCAGAAATGTAGTAGACCATACTACAGTACTAGTGAGCCCACTTCAGTGAACACACTCACTATTTGTTTCTAATCATCCTTGGGACAATGGCTGCAGTTGAGTATTGTATTACTCATGTACTAAATTAAACTCAGGTTACTTTTAATATTGTCTAAAGTATTCTCAACTAAATCTCCTCCTTCAAGGTCTGCATTATGAAAGTCCAAGGACGTATTACTGGCAGTCATGGAAAATGTATTTAACATTCTTACAAATACTGTAACTCCCTTTTTGGCAGAGGGCAAAATTGCTCCTTCTGCATTGATTTAAGTGAGGTCTGGCTTCTCAGCGAAGCTCAGGGAGTGAGGCTGAGAAGGTTCCACTGCATCAGAGGGCACATTTAGTCTCTGGCCTCTCCTCTCATTTTAAACCCTTGACTTTAGGCAGAGGGTCATAGATGTCATTCATAGGGGGGATGCAGCAAGAAAAGACCCTCTGGGTCATTAATGAAAAACTTGAGCCCAAGTATCACCTGATAAATATAGGTAGGAACAAACATTTATTTGCTCTTAATGAAGGCCAAGGACCAAGCCATCCCCATTTAAGGACCTCAAAACCTTGCTTTAATTGTAGTTACAAGCTTTATGTTAGGTCCAGTTTCTTCCCACTTTCAGTTACCATAACATCCATGTACCCTCCTTCTTGATGAAAAGGGACACTGGGAGAACTCCAGCAAGCAACTCAGGCCATGAAATTTCATCTGAAAGAATCAAACGATATTGGAAAGGGGAAAGATTCCCTTCTGGGAAGTCAACAGATCTCATTTGTACCCATGTGTGTGTGTAGGGGGCGGTGTATGTCTAAGTGTGTGTATTTGGAAAAATGGGGGCAGGGAGTAGCATCCAGGGATTAAGGTCTTTGGAATTAGACCTGGGTTTGGGTTTGTCCTTGTGTGGTAGGGAGAAGAATGCCCATGTCCCCATCCCTCCACTCCCCACCCGAGGACAAATACATCCTAATCTCTAGAACCTGTGAGTATATCACCCTTACATGGTAAAAGGAAATTTACAGATATGATTGAGGTGAAAATCTCAAGATGGAGAGATTGTTTTGAATTATCCAAGTGACCTCTATCTAATGATAAGGGTCCTTATAAGTGAAAAAAAGGGGTAGAATGTCAGAAAAGATGTGATGACAAAAACAGAAATCAGAGAAAGTTGAGAGATTGGAAGATGCTGTGCTGCTGGGTTTGAAGGTTGAGGACAGCACCACTAGCCAAGGAATGGGGGCAGCTCAAGAACGTGAAAAAGCCAAGGCAATACATTTTCACTGAGCCTCCAGAAGGAACCAGCCCTACCAACCCACTTGAGACTTCTGAATTTCCTGACTGTAATACAATGCATTTGTGTTGTTTTAAGCCATGAAGTTTGTGTTACTCTTTTACAGCAGCAGTAGGAAACTAGTACACTTTGCTTTAGCACTTGATGGATAGTGACTTGCTCTTAGGCAAGTCATTTAATGAGACTAAGCCTCAGCTGGTGTATCTTAAAAGGTATAATAACCTCTGCTTTATAGGCTTGTGCACTGAGAACTGAATGAGACGATGCAATATGAAGCCCCTAGCCAGTGCCTGTTGGGATTAGTACCATCGCTGCCTCTGACATTGTGATTATAGGCCAGATCTTCAACATCTCTGTATTTCCACATCTTCATCTGTCAAATGTGATTTTAGACTTTTCTTCACCCAGGCTACTATATCAAAATACAATAGACTGGGTGGCTTAACCAACTGATACTTATTTCTCACAGTTCTGGAGCCTGCAAGTCCAACACCAGGGTGCCATCATGGTCTGGCTCTGGGTAGGGCCCTCCTGTTGGCTTGCAGATGACTGTATCCCCACATAACAGAGAGAATGAGCTCTAGTTTCTTCTTCTTACAAAGGTGCTTAGGACACTTCCATCATAGGAACTCTATTCTCATTACTCCATCTAAACTAAAGGTCCTACCTCCTAATATCATCCCATTGGGGTTTTGGGGAAACTCAAACATACAGCCTACAAGTATGTACCTATTTTTCAGAATACAGATCAAATGAACACTTAATAAACCAGAATATTTAAGGTGAGATTATTAAGTAAGAATAATTCTTTAGCTTTTGTTGCAATAATACCCAGTATTCCCTCTCACTTATGGACAAAGTGCATCCCTTCCCACCCCTGCTTGGATGGCATTTACTGCCCTCTACTATAATCTTGAGCTTGTGAGTCTTCCTCTGTCTTGGGCCATAAGTACCCCCCAGGGCAGACCCCTGTCTAATTCATGTTTGCACCTCCAGAAACCTCATTGTGGGTGTTTGCCAGAGTTATAGAAACCGTGCAAAACTTCCTGTTCTTTGCCACACTCAGTTCCAGACTCCTTTTTGCTACTGCTACATGGCTGAAACTGTTTTGCTGTAAACCAGTAGTTTTCAACCCGGGTACACATTAAGATCACCTGGGGAGCTTTTAAAAAATTACTGGTGCCCAAGCTCCACCCTGGACAAATTAAATGAGTTCTCTGGGGGAGGGGCTTGGACATCAGTAATTTTTTAAAAGCTCCCCAGGTGCTTCCAACATACAGGCAGGGCTGTGAAGCAATCCAGTGCTCAGCCAGTCACATCAAACCGCTAACCTAACTCAGAGTTCAACACCAGGAGTGAGAGGTCATTATCTAGTCTTCTCACCAAATCTGAACACTCCTCATTTGAGACAAAGGTGAATGTTAGAAACTGTGGGAGAAGGAATCTGTTTCTCCCCGTTGTTTAAAATGGGGATCCGCCATCATGTCCACCTCATAGATCAGAGAGCCATAGCATCTGCTTGGACAGGTCATTTCAGACAATGGTGAGAATGTTATCAAATCTACGCTTTCATTTTATTTAAATACTCATCTGTGTTTCTGGCTATGATAATGATCGACCCTGTCTAATCAGCTAATCAGTGAGCCCATGATGGTCCTGGCACCACAACATTTCTAGGCCGAGATCATGCGGCCCCAAGAAGTCCCAGAGCCTGGGTGAGTGGACACAGGACAGGACACATAAGAAGTTGCCTTGGGCTCAGCACAGAGCTCTCTCTTCCTTACTACTCCCAGGCTGAGCTGAAACAAACCAAATCATACCCTGCTTTGCTTTTAACATGCAATTTCATTTAAAAGGAGCTTTTGGTAGTTTTGTTTAGGCAGAGCCGTTCACTGTGACCTATTGACACAGCTATCAGACTGCAAGTTGGCTGACAATCAATATTGGAACTGAAACTCCTCTACGAGTTCCAAGAAACGTGTACACAACTACTGTAGAAAAAGCTGTGATGTGAGAGCTGAATGGGCTTATAACTCTTTCCATTTTTATTTTCAAGTCTATTACAGTTTGGCCACTATTCTAGAAAAAAAATGTGTTATTAAAAGCTCAAAAACTAAGTATAGTTTATGGAATAAACTTCACCATAGGTCAGCATTTGCTATGCTTACAATTTTTTTTTTTGGTAGGGGCTTTAAAAATCCATTAAAACAATGTATTTTATATGCTACTGTACTGACTGTAAAAGAAGTTTAAAATAAAATTCTAATAACCTCAAGGAAATGCTCAGTTTTTAATACCAAGTCATTGAAGGATAGCCCCAAGATTGTCATCTCTCCTGATATATGGCTCTTTCCCAGCTGGCAGAGGGATATTTATGATGCCCATTAAACATATATGAGTAAATGATACAGATGGCTTGAATGCCAATTAATACATATGAAAATAACTAATAATATATCTTCTTTTCATAAATGATTATAATTTGACATTCTTAAAATAATTTCATCTAGTTCTTTAACTTATGCTAATTATGCTTTCCCTCTTTGCTGCTTCTTTTATTTATCTGTGTTGCTTGGTACACACGCACACACGCAGTCACAACCTCAAGTACAAAGGCAATTACAATCACTTAAATTTATATGGACACAAAGTCAGCTAGGGATGTAGATATGTAAAAACTCAATGTGTTCTCTCTAATTATAACAGTCCCTAGCTTTCTTTAGCTATTTAGGGAAATATTAAGAAGTAGCACATTTTTCCCCATCATATTCCATTTCTGTAATAAAATTTTCCCTCCACAAGTTTGATCATGAGAAGGATAATATTCTGAATTTAGAATTCCAAATCATATCTTATACAAGTTGTGAAAAATTAGTGCTGTTCATATAATAGGAAACATTTGAAATGTTTTTGGTAGATTTCATTTTTAAAATTATATTTGTGCTTTTATTCTGTAATCAATTTGTACCTTTTGCATAGTTCTCTTTATGTTTTTAAGATATAATTTATATACATAAAATGCACATATAGTAAATGTACCATTTTATGAATTTTGATGATTGCACACAGCTGTGTAAAAACATCCCAATTAAGACACAGCATATTTCTATTACCTACGAAAACTTCCTCATGCTCCTTTGTATTACTCTATCTTAGGCTGTAGATGCAAATGTTATTCTGATTTCTATCACTATAACTTATCTTTGCCTATTCTGTAACTTCACATAAATGGCATCAAATAGTATGTGCTCTTTTTATCTGACGTCTTTTGCTCAGCATAATGTTATAATGGATTAAGATTCATCTGTATTGTCTTTTACTATTTATTCCTGAGTGTTACTCTATTCCATTAACCTCCTGATAGACAATTGTTTCTCAGGTAGTTTAGGGTCATTGTAAATAAAACTACTATGAAAATTCTTGTAGAAATCTTTTGTAGGATAAATGAAAATATCTAAGGATTATACATCTAGAGTAACATACTTTATATGGAGAAATCAAATCAAGAAATTTATGTCTCCTTGCTGCAAACTCTGATGCATACTAGGATCTAAAAGAGATCAACATATCAGTATGTGGTAGGATGCTGACCAAAATAATGTCCTAGGGTCTTCCCCTAGGACTACCTGTATCTCTTCCTTAGCACCTTAGTATAAACAGAGTTGACTCCATTTTCTTACTGCCTAGTATAGTGCTTGGTACTTAGAAAAAGCTCAATGAATTCTCACTGAATTTTTAAAATGTATGCATAATTGACTTAAACAGATGGATAAATGAATGAACAAGTGATTGATTCCTGAAGTTCCACACACCTAAGTACAACATCCAAGAGGATCATTGCCCCTGAGATAAAATATGGAATGAAGCTTTTCTTTCTCTCACCCAAATAAACATGGTTCTATCCTCCAAAAGTCAGAAAAGAAAAAGAACTTTGAATATATCACAAGAAATAAAAATTCAAGAATAATACTGGGGTGAGTTGGTTAAATGCCTTCTCCTGGTGCTGTTCTAAAATCTCAGGGTAGACAGATAGTTTATCAAATCCAACCAGCAAAATCCCTTAGCAGGCTTCTAGGACAACCTGCCAAAAGTGGTTAACAATTAAGTATCACTGCCTCCTCTGGAGAAGGTGTACACCTAAGAGGTCTTCCTGAAATACTCAGTGACCTTCCATGACCATCTGTTAGGGAGAATGCATCTTTCCCATTCTTGAGGTTTCCTTCCATGGGGAGGGCAACATAATACTCCTGGCTTTTTCAACCCTGTCTTCCACTCCTTCCCTGGGAGAAGGGTAAAATCAATGACCTGGGAATGAGTTGGGAAGAAGAAACTAAGCATGTTTCTGAAAAATCAGACTCTTCCTCTCTTCCTGCTCTTGAGAGCTAACAGTTCATAGGAAGCACACATGTTGTCTTCTTCCTGTCCCAAGTTTTATAAGGCAGGCTTCCATGTCTGGAGGCTAGTCTACTTCTGAAGTAGGTCTATGTATTACAAAGCTTTCTTGCCTAAAGGTTTTCCAATACCAGAATAGAAAGGGGGTCCCCTTTCTATATTTTGATCTCCTATCTGTAATAGTTTTTATCTCATTTCTCAAGTTGTTTAGAAGTCAGCTGAGAAAGAGTGTTTTGTTTTGGCCTCTTCATATCCCATTGAATCTTGAACCCATTTCTTACCCCCAATCCTATATGACCTCAGAAACCTATCTGTTACATTTTCTTATTCTTGAAGGATTCACACTGAATTACTCCAAAAGCATTATTTAGCCTAATTTTGTAAAGTAGTAGTTGCGTTGCATGGCACAAAGATGAAAATTAAATAGTCCCAAAGATGCATGGCCCAGACTAAATATTGTTCCTATGGTCATCCCACATACACAACAGAGGGCCTGAGTGTAATCTGTTTACAGAATAAAAAGTCAAAGACACAGGAAGATTATCCAATGAATCTCTGGCAGAAAGAAGCTCATGGTAATAGCTGCATACTAACAAATGTATTTATACAAGGACTTCGGATAGAGAAGCAATGCAAAGGAGCATTTACTTCCTCCCAAAGAAATCTCTAAATTAGCCAGAGTTTTCCAGAGCTGCAAGGTCAGCAGAGTCTGGCCAAGGCCTAAGCTTACAAATTGTTTTTGTGCTCATTTGAAGAGCAAGATAGTGAAAGGGCTCATCTATTTAGGGGTTCTTAATAAATGTTTTCAGCTAATTACAGTGTTGCTGAGCGTTAATAAAAGGGATAGAGGAAGGGCTATGTTCCCCTCTTCCTCATGGTTATTTACACGTGGTAATGTCCACTTTTTTATATCTGTGGGCCACATTAAGCACTCTCTTCAGAATGTTAGCTCTGGAAAGACACCATTGGTCCAAGACCAGGTTTTTGAAATTGCTAGGGTGAAGGACTGGCTTTGGTCAGCAGTCATTTTTTTTTTTTTTTTTTTTTTTGGTCATAGTCTGGCATACCCTTGGGTTATAAAATCTCTCTAATGCTGGATACCCACTCATGCTCTGAGCGACGTGCCCAGAATCTCTGAGATGTCTCTCCAAATACCTAGGGGAGCTCAGAGGTGAGTCACAGTGCCAAATGCTACTGCCCTATTAATCCTGGTGTTGATCTCTCTCTACCAAATTCTCCACACTACCACTTGCCTTTTACTCCTCCTCACCAAAAGGAGTAAACTCTAAAATTCCCTCTTTACAATGAACTTGATCTCAGCATTCACAGCCAAGCATTCCCATCACTTTCTTGGGTACCCCAACTACACAAATCCAAGCAAAGAGTGAAAAAACAACTTTGACATTAAAAACACGGGAACAACTAGCCATGTTGGTTTTGATCTGTGACTGAAGTGAGGCGAAATGGTGATGTGGTTTTACCTCCCTCTCCTTCCTTCACACTCCATCACGAGAGCTGCCGACCTCACTCAGGCAAACGTGTTTGGTCATCTCTGATCCTTTCTCATTTCCTCCTAACAAGCTCTGCTTTGTGACTGCAATTCTCTGCTTGTGCACAAATTTATTCCTTTGGACTCACTCCGGAAGAGTAGCCCATGTGTGTTAAAACCACAAAATGGAGCTCATAATGATTTTGCTGCTGCCTTATCCATACCTCTAGCTGCAGGCAAGGCATTGAAAACCAATGAAATCAGGCAGCTTTCCTCAACACAGAAATTAAGATGTCGGAATGTTAACAGAAACCCACAGATGGGAGAACAACACTTGTTCATTGTTGGAAAGAGAACACTGCCTTTATGCGTCTTTGATAGATGAAAACTGTGCATCTGTCAGGTGGTGATGGCCTAGGATATAGTGAGGCAACATCAAGCATAATCTACCAGCAAATTCTTTAACACAGAGCCTGCGAGGAAATTTCCAGTGTTCCCCTTTTATCATGCTCACAGACTCTTTAGCACTGACCGCCCTTTTGCCTTTTTGGTGCTGTTTACAAGCTGAAGATATTTCTAGAAGCCAAAACCCCAACTTTCAAGTAAGGTGTGAAATGCTGTTTTTTTGCTTGAGGCTTTTTTTCAACTGCCTTTCTCTTCGAGGAATAGTAATGACTCCCTTCAAGAAGGCTCTGGCAGAGAGGGTGATGAAGAGAAGTAGATCCTTCTCCCTCACAGAGGAAATTGAAATTAGCCTAATTAGATTTTCTGAGCACTTAGATACCACAGTGATAGACGCCATCTAAATACATAGACAGATAGGAGGAGAGCACAGATGTTGTGTGAGACCACTGATTTAGTTCCAAGTCAATACTCTTAATTAACTGCAAACTGTTTAAATATATAACATTCCCAACATGCAGCCAGTAACACCTATGTAAAACTCTTCATGTGAATACCTTAAAGTAGAAAGCAAAATAGCAATCGCATCCAAAAGCACGAAACTGTAATAATAATTACTTATATTTAATATAGATATACTGCTTCTAATTGCAGGCTCCCTAATGGTATGACACACTTGGTAGATAATCGTCTCTTGTCCAAAATGGGAATACAGCCATCGATGAGGAGCAGAACAACCCAGCTGCAATCGAAAAGATACCAACTATCTTGTATAGAGGGAGATTTTTGGTTTGGGTTTTGGTTTGTTTAATGAGTCCCTGACCTAAGTAAAATGCATCTCATTCCTAAGTTTGTTGGTACCTAGATCTCATGGTATTGGTTGCTAGCCAAGCTCCTTGTTTAAAGTGGAGGGTAGAGGGGAGGCTTACTCCTTACTCAAGGAATGACAGTATGCAGTGGCCGAGAGAAAGCAAACTTTGAGAGATGCAAAATGCCCTGTGGTTGTTGAACCACATCCACTCATATTCTAGAGCCCCTTGCCTCTGAGAATCTCCAGGGCCACTGGAAATACCCACAGGTGGTATATATATATATATTTTTTTTTTTTCTAGAAGTTGAAATAGTTTGATTTCCTTATAGTTTGTTTTCTTACTGGTCATACAAGAAAACTCCAATTATTAAACATGGTCCCTTCACTTGTTGTTCCAGAAAGTAACCAGAAAGCCATTTGGTGGGGCGCCTGGGTGGCTCAGTAAGTTAAGCATCTGCCTTCAGAAAGCCATTTGGAAACGAAAACACAAACCAGAGGACTAATTCCTCAAAAGATGGGCCCTGTGATTAGGACTATGAAAAGCAGCAGCAAATATTTGTGAATGCACAACTGAGGGACCAGTTGTACTGCAGTAGTAGCCAATTTTTATTTAATCATATAATGAATGTTTATTAACTATTTTATTCTGTGTTAAGTCTAGGATATACAGCAATAAACAGAAGATTTACCTGCTTTCATGGGGTTTATGTACCATAAAGAAGGGAAAGACTAAAGACATAAACGCAAGCAGTTTTTTTTAAATAAATTTCTTAAAAGATTTTTTTATTTACTTATGAGAGACACACAGAGAGAGAGAGAGGCAGGCAGAGACACAGGCAGAGGGAGAAGCAGGATCTATGCAGGGAGCCCGACATGGGACTCAATCCTGGGTCTCCAGGATCACGCCCTGGGCTGAAGGAGGTGCTAAACCGCTGAGCCACCTGGGCTGCCCAACACAAGCATTTCTAGTAATGATGGTGGAGTGGCTTCATGAGCCCTCTCATAGAGGATAAAGTTTGTACCCCCCCCAAAAAAAATCAAAAAATTATTTATAGGAATGGGAAAACATCCAAAAGCAGACAGAAGACAGAGGAGAGTTTACTATTAAAAAACTGCTACTGGAGGGGATAGGAATTGGGAATTTGTAGTTATCTTATCTGAAGACATTCTCCAACTACCCTGGCTTGGGCAAAAGAAAGTGTCAGTCACACAGGCTCAAGGTTCCAGAGAACAGAGTTCAGGAGGAATTTAAGAGGGAAATCTGTGAGCAAGAGAATGGCAAAAGAATTGAAGCCCAAAAACTGGAGTATACATTTTGCCCAAATCACTGGTTGACCACTAAATTATGCATCTGTGGGGGCAGGATCTTGTCTATTTTGACAAAGACATCAAAAACACAGGCCATGGTCAGAAAGGAATTTAGTCTTTAAAGATGGAGCTGTACCATGTGAGTTTTCTGAATGTACCAAGGGTAAATCTAAATATTCAGCAGCCGGAAGCCATAGGAACTGAATAGAGATATCAAGAACTACACACCATCAGGGAGATAGAATTTTCAGTCTGATTCCAAGCAAATTAACTGCTTGGTAAAACAACAATAACAAAAAATACTCAAGATAATAATGACAGAGTTCAGAGTTGTTACATTTTCTGCAATGTCCACTTTTCAAGCAAAAATTACTAAACATGCAAAGAAACAGAAAAATGTGACCTATACTCAAAATAAAAACAAAAAAAGTCAATAGAAACTGATTTAACTGGGCCCAGATGTTGGTCCCATTAGATTTCCAGGTAACTTTGATAAAACGGTCAAAGTATTTATAAAAAAAACAGTCTAAATGAATGAACAGTTAGAAAATCTCAACAGAGAAATGACAACTATAAAAAATGGAGATTCTAGAGCTCAAAAGCACAATAACTGAAATGAAAAACTCACTGGATGGATTTAAAGGCAGAGTGCAGTGTCAGGAGAAGGAATCAATGAATTAAAAAAGAGATTAATAGGAATCATGCAATCTGAGGAACATAAAGAAAAAGAGTTGACGAATAATGAACAGAGCACCAGAGATTTATGGGGCACTATCAAGAGATACAAAATAGGTGTAATTGAAATGATAGGAGAATAGAAAGGAGCTGGACAATTTTTTAAAGAAAAAAAAAACTTCCTAAATTTTGTGGAAAACATTAAATTACAACTCATCAAACCCCAGGAAGGATAAACCATCAAAGTCAAAGAGCTGAAAGTAAAAATAAAGAGCAAGTCTTTAAAGCAGCCAGAGAAAGATGGCATGTTACGTGTAGGAGAATAATGACATGATTAATGGCTGACTTCACATCGAAATAATGGAAGCCAAAAAAAAAAAAAAAATTAGAGTGGCATATTTCAACCACTGAAGAGAGAGAAAACAAAAACTGGTAACTAAGAATTATGTATTCAAAGAATTTATCATTCATAAATGAAAAAGAAATTAAAGGATTGCCAGACAAACAAAACTAACATAATTTATTGCCAGCAGAATTATGCTATTAGAAATCCTAAAGGCAGGATGGCTGGCTGGCTCAGTCAGAAGAGCATGCAACTCTTGACCTCAGGGTCATGAATTTGAGCACCATGTTGGGTATAAAGACTACTTAAATAAATAAAACTTTTTTTTAAGAAAGGAAATACTAAAGGAAGATTTTGAGACTGAAGGAAAACGACATCATATGACTACTCAGATTTATGGGAAGAAATGATGAGCTCCAAAAATGGAAAATGTGTGGATAAATAATAAGAACTAAATACACACACACACACACACACACACACACACACACACACTTTTTCTTCTCATCTCTTAATTTCATTGAAAGACACATAGTAACTTAAGCAAAACTGATAAAACTATACTGGATTTTTTTTGTTTGAAGATTTTATTTTTTTTATTTGAGAGAGAGAAAGCACACAAGTGGGGGTAAGGGTACCAGAGGGAGAGGGGAAAGCAGGCTCTCCACTAAGCAAGGAGTCCAATGTGGGGCTTAATCCCACAACCCCAAGATCATGACCTCAGTCGAAGGTAGACGCTTAACTGACTGAGCTACCCAGGCACCCCAATGAAACTATATTGTTGAGCTGATAACATGATTGTTATCATATTTGTATGACAAAAATAACACTGAAAATGATGGAAGGGGCAGGGAAATTAAAATATACTATTGCAAGGTTATTATGCTTTAGTTGAAGTAGCTCAAATATGAACTCTGAATAAATTGTGATAAATGAAAGCTTTATGTTGTAACCTCTATAACAACCATTATTTTAAAAAAAGTAAGAATTAACTTGATAGCTAGACAGTCAGCCACCAGAGGAATTAAAATAAATTTTTAAAAAATACTTGATTAACACAGAAAAGGTGGGCAAGGAATAACAAACAAATAAACCTATGAGATGAGACAAAATAAATAGCAAAATGGCAGACCTAAAATCAACAATTTCAATACCTGCACCAAATTTAAAATGATTAAATATTCCGTCAAAAGATATGACTGTCAGGTTGAATGCAAAAGCAAAAAATCGATTATAGGCTGTCTATAAGAGAAACTCTTTATAGGAACAAACAGGTTAACAGTAAACGGATTGAAAAAGATGTAGCATGTAGCGGTAAGCACAAGAAAATGAAAGCGGCTATATTCATAGCAGACAAAATATTTTGTCTTCAATAAGGTATATTCTTAGAGATAAAGAGGGAAACTTCATAATGGCAAAATATCGAGAAAATAGAACATTTATACATATTTAAAAATCTAATAACAGAGCCTCAATATGGTGAGGTAAAAATTGACAGAGAAATAGACATATCCATAATCACAGTTAGAGACTTTAATATACTTCTCAGTGATTGATAGACTAGCTTGACAAATTTTTTAAAAAAATCATTGAGGATCTACAACTAAATGAAACTGTCCACCACTTTTTCCCAATTATGATTAATAGAATACTGTACTCAACAAATGGAGAATATACCATTCTTTTAAATTCATATTGCATACATTCACAAAGGTAAAGTACATGCGGATTAAAGCCAATCTTAAATTATTTCAAAAGATTGCAGTCTTGCAGAGTGCTTTTCCTGACGACAATGAATTATAACTTGACAACAATAAAATTTCAAGAAAACTCCAAAATTTTGAAATTCAGTAATTAACTTCTAAATAATCCACATGAGAATCATGAGGAAATCTTTAGGAAATCATGAGGAAAGCTTTAAAATATTTCGCACTAAGTGAAAATGAAGCACAACGTACCAATATTTGCAATAATGCAGCAGAAGTATTGCGTAGAGGAAAGTTTATAGCTTTAAATGTTTATAGTAGGAAAGAAGAAAAGTGTGAAACTAACACTGAAGCTTCCGAGTTAGGACGTTAGAAAAGGAAGAGCAAATTACATGTGAAGTAAGTAGAAGGAGAAAATAATGAAGATCAGAGTGAAAAAAAAAATCAAAGAAATAGCAATAAACAGAAAAAAACTATCAAAACAAAAAGCCAGTTCATTGAAATACTTAATAAATTAATAATATTTTAAAAATGAGAGAACACAAATTACCAATATCAGTAGTGAAAGAGGAGATAACACTACAGGTCTTACAAACTTTAAAATGATAATAAGGAAATAGCATGAAGAATTTTATGTCAATAATTACAACCATGTAGCTGAAATGAATAGATTCCTATAAAGACACAAATTTCTGGGCAGCCCAGGGTGGCTTAGCAGTTCAGCGCCGCCTTCAGCCCAGGGCGTGATGGGGGTCCCTGCAGGGAGCCTGTTTCTCGCTCTGCCTGTATCTCTGCCTCTCCCTCTATCTGTCTCTCATGAATAAATAAATAAAGTCTTTAAAAAAAATAAAGACACACATTTCTAGAAGAGAGACAAGAAGTCAAAAATCTGAACAGCCTAAGCTCTTAAAACAAACAAACAAACAAACAAAAGACCTTTGTTTTAATTAATCATGAAAACCTTCCCACAAGGAAAGCTCCAGGTCCAGATGAGGTCTCACCAGGTCAGTTGTGAGTTCTACCAAATATTACAGAAAGAAATAATACAAATTTTACATAAATTCTTTCAAAATATACTTTCCAACTTTTTTTGCCAATATTACTCTGGTACTAAAACAAGACTGGAAATCTTTACAAGAAAAAGAAACTACAAATCAATATTCTTCAAGAATAAACACGCAAAAATCCCTTAACAAAATGTACCAAATTAAATGTAACAAAAAATAAAAAAAGAATACCTTGAGCAAATGGGATTTCCAGCCTGTTTAATATTCAATAATCTATCAATGTAATTCATGTATTAAGAAAATAATAAAAACAAAAAATATGATTTTCTCAATAGATGCACAGAAATCATTTAACAATTCCAAAATGTATCCATAATGAAAAGTGGCAAACTAGTAAAAGCCAAAGCAGAAAGCTTCATCACAGTGATAAGAAAATTCCATTTAAAACCCCCCCACAAATAACATCATCATCATACTACACAATAAAAAACTGAATGCTTTCCACTAAGATGAGAAGCAAGCAGGGATGTCCACCCTTACCACTTCAATGTAGCCATTGTACTTGAGCTCCAAGACATTGCAATAAGCAATGCAAAAGTATAAAAGTGATGGTATCATTTTCTATTCCCACCAACAGCATATGAGAACTTCAGTTATTCTATATCCTCACCAGCATTTGTTATTGTCAATTTTTTTCTTAATTTTAGCCATTCTAGACATTGTATAGTGGCATCTCATTGTGGTAAGTAGTGATTTTGAGTCTTTTCATGTCCTCATTAGCCATTCATATATACACATATTGGAATGGAGGAAATGTGTCTTTATATGATGATTCTATGATCATACATATAGAAAATTCTAAAGACTTTATAAAAAGTTCCTAGATCTAATAAGTATATTTATCAAGGTCGAAGGATTCAAGGTCATTATACAAAACCAATTGCATCTGTATATACTAGCAATGAATAACCGGAAAATGAAATAAAAATTACAATTCCATTTTACTATAGCATCCCAAACATGAAACACTTGGAGATAAATGTAACAAATATATGCAGAGCTCTTAAATCTTTTTATTTCTGGAACTCCCATAAGCATTGCACACATTAGTTCTAGTACTTAGTTATATTGAATTGCTTATCTGTAAAAATTCTGAAGCAAAAATTCTGTTTTGTCATCATTTTATCATCAGTTCCTAGCATGGAGCCCACCTGAAGAAATTAATAAATATCTTTTCATGTATTCTCCTAAAAACACAACATCCATACATGAAAAACGGTTTTGAAAATGAGAAAATGTAGAGATTGCAGGATGTAGTGTAGAAAAAATGTAGAGTAGAGAATGTATCATCCATTATCCCTTCACTGTCAATGTTTTGGATTGTCTCCTCTCAATCTTTTTTTCCCTATATGAAGTGTTTTAGACTTTTTCATAACATGTTATTCATACAGCAGCATACACTTGTATAACACCGGTCAAATTTTTACCTTTTCCTCTAGTTACAATTTGATTTACTGAAACAAAATAAAATGTAGTCAGCTACCAGAAACTCAAAGGCAGCTGTCCCCATCATAAAAGTAGTGAGTCAGTGTTTTAACACAATCACTGCTCTGGTTCGCCCACATCAACCCCTGGCCCCACACTGACATGTGTTGTATTAACTATGAGGGGATTTGTCCCAGGTGTTCTTTTGTAAGACTGTAGCATAAATGCTTTTTAAACTCACTCATCCAAGGGCATGTTAAAACCAGAAAGCAGGAGATGGATTGTATGCCCATTATAGGACAATTTGGGCCATGATCTAAATACCTCCAATATAGCATATTGAAACTGCCTCTGGAAAACAATGCTGTCCAAAAAAAGTACCTAAGTACTAAGTAAAATGAGTTCCTGTCCCAATTCCTTGTGCTTCAAGAAACAATTTAGGTCACAGCAGAGGCATGAGATTCAAAAACAATAAACCCTGTACGCTGAGAAAAATAAATTCAAACAGGGAAGTACTTTTCCAGATAGACCAATACAAGTATTTGTCAGCTACAATAAAAACACTCCGATAACAGTATCAAACATCCAAGAAATGTCCAAAAGCAGTAACAACAGAAGTAAAACTCTGGTCATTAGACACAACAGACCAATGGGATCACTGTCTTAGAGCCAAAACTGGAATAAAACCTAGATTGATTGAAATCTCCAATATACCCTCCGAGCTACCCGGGCTTTCTGAAGTGGTGCCACAGACAAATACTCATCAGCTGTCGTGAGGAGCATCCTCCATAAGCTCTTTCCTTAGAAATTAGATATAGTTCCAAATTCTGTGCCTTTACTTCCTACACAGTAGAGATACGCCTGGGGAAAGCAAAAGGCAACAGGGTAAGCGATAATCACAGAATCGCCAACAACCCTTCGCCAAACTCAATCATCCAGACACCTGCAAGCCGTGGGCTGGCTGGGCAGAAATCACCTCTAGATGACACTTGCTATGTCTTCACTGGATGCAAGGAGAAATCAGACAGGAAAGGGAAAGAAAGACAAATTGAATGAAAAGGACCAGTCGAAATGAGAGAAAATGACTCTTCGGGAAACCAAGGTACTCGGCCAGACACACACCAGGGTCCTCCTCTCAATGCGGAGCTCTTAAGGACCAGCATCCTCAACATCTTGTAAGCTCATCACCTCAGAGCAGTCTCCCCTGGTAATCTCGAAGGTTTTCCTTCATGTATATGCTATCGGAGTTCATGTCATTACTCCTCATCTCCCCACCAGATCAGAGCGGTCTGTTGCAGTGAATTGTCTGTAATGATTGCAGGGAAAAGACCATAGTGCATCCATTGCCTTCCATCAGTGGTGCCTCCATTAGCTAGTGCAGAGCCCCGCTAAGTGAATTAACAAATACATACAAATATATTAACTGAAACTTCCTGAGAACTGTGTCTTTTATCTCATGTTCTCCAGGGCTTTGTGAGATGCCTGGCACATAGCAATCACTCAATACTTTCTACATGAAATCACACTTGAATCATACTAAGGATGACTTTAAACACCACAAATGATACTCTTTTGATTTTACAAAACGGCCTGTCTCCAAAATGAAAATTTGTACTGTACATTGTTCCTCGGACAAGGTCATCTGTCAGGAGTTTAGAAAATGAGAATACCTTTTCAGAATGAAGGCAGCTGGATTCAGTCTTGGTGCTACTCCTTTGGGCTTAGTGTCCCCATTATCAGCCGCAAGGTCCAAAGGACCTGCTTGAGACCCAACACTTTCTCTGTTAGATACACATAAGACATCTTGTGTCGGCCTAGAAGTAGCCACCACTAGGGGCGGACTTTAAGGAAGGGTAGATGGCAACAGTTCCTACCCATAGAAATTGTCCTTGATTTCATATTTTCTCCAACTAAAAAAAGGAAAATAGAGTTTTTCACGATAGCTGACTCCACAGAAGAGACATCTGTTTGAAAAACAGGAAATAAAAGCTAGTGCCATATTTTTGGAACAAAAAAGCAGGTGATCTGCCCCATAGAAATTTTTGTGAGAGAATACAAGATGCTGGTAGGCTTTGTGAGTGAAATAGATTCTTTCCCGGTAGAAAAGGAAGCTACATGAACATAGAAGCTTGAACAAATGGAGAAGGGTGGAATGTCAATACTAGAGACTTGGCTGGCTCTGAAGTGCTGGTTTCTCCAGCCTCCACAGTGGCTTGGGGGTCACTCGAAGCCTCAAGGAATGCCCAACAGGTAACAGCTCTAGATCTCACCTCCATTCTACCTCCTAGCTTAACCAGACCTCTTCTAATGGCTTGTTCAACTCTTTACTGGATGGGAGTACATTTGTCAGACTGGGAACCCTCAGAGTCATTGCCTGGCACCTGGCTTTGACGATTACCACCACCATAGGCTCCACCCCCATCAATGGCAGTACCACTGCTAAGATGATCCCATGTCTGTTGATCTCCTATAATTCCACTGGAACCCCTACTTTTGGTGCCTCCAGGGGAAGGACATTTTCCTTTAGATTGACGGTCCTTTCAACAGACCTTAAATTCTCTGGTCCCAGGTGAACAAGGCTTTTTTATCTTCCTAAATTAAGTCCTTATTTTCAGCTTTCCATTGTGGTTTGTTAAGGACCTTATTTCAAATATTGGGCTAGATTGGGAATTTTGCTCCAAGTTGTATTACCAGCCTGCTTCCCAGACCTCTGCCCTCTGTCACCACGTACCACAAATGTCCTTTGATTTCTCTCTACTTTAGGATGCTCCCTTCTGAAGCATTTCTTTTCCTTCCACATTTTTGCTTCCTTCCTTAGTCTGAAAAATCTGATACTGATATTTAGTGGGAACTAAAGACTTCTTCCTTATTTGTCCCAGGGCAAGAGCTGGCACAGAGCTGCCACATGTACTACCGCCTCTCCTTCCTCTATCCATGGAAGACATTGCTATTCAATCATGGTCTGAATGCATCTTCCCTTTCCACACAGCCAGCCCTTTTCCTGCCAGGCGGAAAAGCACACCACATAGAACTTCGCCATTCCTTGCTCCATATCTCAGTATTCCTAAAATGGATTTGCAGCTTAGGGTCTGACCTTGAGCAAAACGAAGTTTTCTTATCTCTTTGGTAAGAGATAAAGAGAATCTGGAGAATAACAATGTTAGCTCATGAATAACCAACAAGCCTATTGATCTAAAATGTTTAAGGCTGGGCCTCTCTGGGGAGAAGGAAGTCTGGGTGATTACCAAGGCCTTTTCCTTGGGAAGGCACATTGCTAAAAAGCTAGACACACCTGAAAAGTTTGTGCAAATTAATTCTACTTGCCTTGCCCTTTTTCATTATCTACCTGAAATGTCTCAGTCAGTCACATTAGGGCAAGATAAGACTGGGTGTGCACTTCCCAGCTGTGCTTACAAAATTCTGTGATGTAGAGAATTATGGAGTGAGAAGGAGTGCTAGAGGTCATTGAATCCAACCTTGCCTGAAGCTCAGACAAGTGAGTGACCAGTCATAGATTTCTAAAACTAGGTAGTCACAGAACAGGGCCGAAGCAAAAGTAACATGAACATGCAGTCAGGGGCATCCCACTGAGCTCAGTTGTCTTCCTCTGAAAGGCCCTCCATCTTATGTTCCTTTTCTGCCTTCTGGTGTCAGACTTTTTTCTGGGAAGAGCACATCTGTGTGGGGGAGGGTTTGCAGTGACGAAGGATAGCACCACCCAAGGTGCACTTTTAATGATGAATGGCCCTGAAAATGATCAATTGAAACATCACGTGAGATGGAGTTTGTTTCTTCTTGGATAGAAAGGAAATAAAATTCCAGAAAGTAACCTTTCAGATCAAAGACATGACACAAGAAACATAAGATCCCTGAAAATTAGATACAAGAATGATCAGATTCATGAAGATCACCAATGGGCACCATATCTGTTAACACAGAACATGAGACCAAGAGATTGGGCTCCCCTCACTCACGTGTGGGTCCCTTGAGGGAAGACTGGACATCCCACGAGGGAAGGCACAAGCAGAGGACAATACAGTAATCCCAAGCCATTCCTACTTCTCTTTCTCCATTTGCTTCAAAAGAGCTTTCTACTTGGTTACTTTGAGGATATGATTACAGTGGGACGGGTGGCTTTAGTAGAACCAAAGTTTATCAACATCGTTCATATTTAAGTAAGACTTTCATCGGTGACCTCATTTCTTGGTCGAAACCACAACATAATCACAAATATTTCTTGCTGGTTCTTCCCTTCCTAGGATAGAAGAGAGATCTTGAAGAACATTATCTGAATAATTCAGGTCAAAAGTAGCCTTATCGTTAGCTTTGTATGGGGGATTCCTGGTGAAGCATTTATTTTGTTCCCCTTGAAAGAGCCCAACCAATTTACTGACTTTTCTAATGAAGATTTAAGTCCCAAAGGCCCATCTCAGAATCCCTTCCCTGGATCACTACATCTTTCCTAAATGCCCTGGGACGCCAGCCTTTCCAGAGGTAGTTATGCTGCCCTCCACTTTAACTTTCCTTTACATTTTTGGCTCATGCCGCATGGCATTTAGTCTTAGGAACACACACACACACACACACATGCACACACATACACATGCATATACATACATATGCATGCACACGTGCATATGCACGCACACACATGGACACAATGTTTACATGCATGCACACCCTCACACTTCTGCACCTGCCACCACTCTCAAGGTCTTCTGGGATCTCCCTTAGACTATCCCCTAGACCCTTACTGGCTTTCAAAGCTCTGGCAATCCACCTTTCACCACAAATCCCAGTTTCTTGGGCCTTTCAGACAACTTGTGAATGTAATGGTATGCGCTTGGTTACTGAAATAAGGATAGGACCTTATACACACAGTAGCCTTTCATCCGTGAGTGCTTTAACAGTGACATATGCTACGAGCTCAGAGCAAAGCCCCTCGCTTCTCCCTCCTGTGACCCTGTCCTTACATGGGAGACATCACGGACCTCTCATTCCTCACGGCAACACCTCATAACCATTTCAGGCAGGAAGTAAGGAAATCTGTCCAGTCAAAACTGTAGAAAGGAATTAGGTAATATAACACTTTTCTTTCTCTTCTCCAGAAACTCTGAGAAATGTACTGATTCTCAGAATGATCGACCCCTAGACAGTCACCCTGAATTGTTGCTTTTTGCCTGGGGATTACATATTTCCTGGAGCAGTGAATTTTCTTCTTTCCTTGTCTTATTTCCATCAGTACTGTATTTATTTAGAGCATAAGATAAAAATATCTATATGGCTAGGCTATCAGCCCTTCACATGACGAGTGTGACTATTCTATATTTGTTTGTCTATGATGTAAAGATCTCCCTAGGAGACATGTGCTTCCTCCATAAAAGGCAGCATGTCCAGTAACCCAAAAATTTAAAAAGGAGGAGAAGAAGGATGGGGGGGGGGAAAGAGGGAGAAGAGGAGGAGGAGGCAGCTGCTAGTTTTCTCAAGAAAATAGCTTCATGGAAGGGGAAAAGCAAAGCTGGGAACAGATTTAGTTTCAAACCCCACCATCACGAAACTTTGATGAGACTGTGCTTCAGTTTCCTTGTTGGTACATGACGGTAAGAATTCTTACATCGTATGGTTGTTGTGAGGATGAAATACTAACCAAGAAGTGCCTGGTACAGAGTACGCACTCTTATTTCCTGTAAATTCTGAAAACTGAGATGTTTTGTGCTAGTGGAGAAGCTACTGGATGGTAGGCACTTTGCATTTACTGTCTCTGAGATATTTGAAATGCGCTACTGAACTTGGGCTGTTGCATGTAATTATCCATTGATTTGTTGGCTCCACCACCGCTGGCCATCTGCTATCTAGTGCCAAGCATGGTGCTAGGCACCAAAGACCCCCTAAGTGGGAAAGCTCCCCCTGACCCAGGAGCTGAGGCTGGGGAGGTGGCGAGCAACAGTCAGTGCATATGGTGTGTTAACAAGAGAAAGCACAGGGTGCTATGACACATATGGAGGGGATACCTAGCTCCATCTCGGGCGTTTGGGAGAAGGCATCTAACTTCACCTTGATTCTCTTTTCACACTCTTACATCGTACCCAAGGCAGTTTCTTCACATTTTTAGGTTTTAAAATATATTACTTATAAAAGGTAGAGAGTCTAAAGGAGCATAGCAGTAGTTCCGATTTTAGCTAAAAAAAAAAAAGAATGGCTTGCATAAAAAATAACCAAATGGCCAATCCCAGTAGCCAATCCATCTTCCCACAATGCACTGATCCTGATGAACCTCTCAAGAAGCTCTAGAAAGATCCAAGTACTAATTAAAACCAACCATTATTCAGACCTGTGAGAGTCTTTAACTGCAGGGAGGCCAGCTGGGAGACGTTCATCTTTTAAGACCAGGGTGAGCATCCATGGGATAGGTGTGACCATGAAGCATCAGAGGTAATTATGGTGGCATGCTGCCTTGGCGGAGCAGATGCGGCTGCTCCAGTCTCTGTCTTTCCTCTGTCTGGTTCCTCGACTTTCTCCTCCCTCCCCCCTCCCTCAACTATGCCTAGAGCCTGCAAATGGTGCCAAGGGTATCAACCATTCTATTAGCACTCATATCCAAATGGGTTGTTGACTTCTGTCTTAAGATGTCCTCACAGCCTTTCTCAGCAAAGATGACACGGAGGAACTGCAGGTGGAATGCCAGCGAATAGAACAAGAAGTACAGTGCAAACCTAGGAGTATTCCTTTAATGAAAAGAAAATGCACATGGCCCTGAGATATGGTCCCATTGAACTTAAGAGCAAGCACATTAACATTCAACATTCATTCAACAAACATATCATTGAGCATTTGTTTGCCCAGTCTTTTCTGGGCCCTTGGGATGCAGATAAATTAAACATAGCCCCCAGTCTGGTGAGTAGAAAGGCATATAATAAATAATTAAAATGCAATATATTGATGACTAAATCGGATCTAGCTGAATCCCAGCAGGGAACGGGGAAGAAGATCAAGTGCTATTCTGGAATCATTTCTTCAAAATCGCTTCCACTGATGTCTTATGTGGCCCTGGATAATTCACTTAAAATGTGCTCTTCTGAAATGTGGGCAATAGTAACTTGTGGTAGCTGGGTTATGGGAGTCACCATATTAATAATATGAAACCAGATGCGTAGGAGGAAGATGCTGTAGAAATCCAAGGTATTGTTATTATTGCTATGATGGCAACTTGTAAAAACTAACGTATTCATGAAGTTCATGTGTGCACTTGAACTATCCTTATCAGGCAGGTAGCTTCTCTTTTCCATCTGTTGCCCATCGCGACAGTGGAGAGAACCCACCGTCAACAGGTGGGAAGTGGAGGGGCCGGTGCGCCCCACGTTCTGGTGGGCATTGAGAACAAAGTCAGGAATGACTTAGATGCAATTTGTATTAAAAAACTGTCTCTTTCTCATCTATGAATTGTAAACCACTCATTTGCATATGTTGTGTTTTCTTTGGGGTCTCCTTCGTTCTTTGAAGAAGTCTGTTTGGGGCCACAGTGCAGAAGGAGAGGAAAGGCGGAGAGCATGTGGGCCTGGGACTTGCACTCCTCTGAGTCAGGGCCTGAAAGGGACCCGAGCTGAGCCGAGCTTGGGAAACGTCCTCACGAGTGACAGTTGGGTCTTATCTTTAGAGGTTGGTGTCCTGCCCCCATAGGGCACGGTGGGATTTCCCCTAAAAGAAATAGTCCACTGGGAACCACTCTGGGAGAAGATGTGTCCCAGGACAAGAAGGGAGGGCTCAGGAGATGCGGATCAAGAGGGTCTCAGAGAAAAACATGCCCCTTGCCCCGCAGGCTGAGGGTCACCAGGGAGAGGCCTGGGGACCGCAAGGCCCACCCACGGCAGGCCGGTGGCTGCAATGCAGGGGCGGGCTGTTAGTGATCCCACAAGATGGACACAGGGACACGGCCTACATAATGGCCCCAGTCCCCATCCCTGCCCCCAAAGCAACAGGAACATCTCATTCCCTGCTCATAGCTGGTGAGGGATGATGGCAAGAGCTAGGATGGGACACTAAGGGAAAGGGTGTGCCCACCCTTGAGGACAGATTGGCCAAGGCGGGGGGCAGTGGTCACCTGCAGAGAATGACGTGCCCTGCAGAGGGGCAGTTCCTCCATTGGTGATGCTGACCTGATGCCTGATGCACCCCCGAGCCTCACCCTGAAATCGATGGGATGCTTTGAGAAGGGGAAAGCAAGCAGCTGCTTGGGCCACATATGGTAACCGAAATTACCCAGATATTGTCTAACAAGTTATGGTAAAAATGATCAGCAAACCAACCTGATGTACCGAAAAAAATAAAAAAGGTGGTGTTCTTTCACTCTTCCTGGAAGGAAGCTTCCAGGAGGGGCTGGACCTAAGGAGAAGCTGTGAGGGAAGGGAAGGGGTGGCTAGGTGCTAAGGGCAGGAGCAGAAGCAGGGAGGACGTGGGATGGGTAAGGAGAGGAACATGGGCCGCAGGCAGGATGCAATCCGGAAGCTGGCCCCGGGCCTCAGAGAGGGGGTGGTGGGAACCCAGCGCCCTGACTAGGGAGGGATGGCGCTGATTGTGCAGCACGGCTCAGCCTTTTGAACTGAGGTGACTGGGACGCCTGGGTGGCTCAGGGCGTGATCCCAGCCCCGGGATCGAGTCCCACATCGGGCTCCCTGTGGGGAGCCTGCCTCTCCCTCTGCCTGTGTCTCTGCCTCTCTCACGAATAAATAAATAAAATCTTTTTTAAAAAATAAGTAAACTGAGGTGACTGTCCCAGTGGGTCCTGTATACAGGCCTCCAGCTTCGGGGCAGGGCAATGCAAGATGGACTTCGTTTCCAGGGAATTTCATCTGCCAAGAAAGCCAATCAGAAAAATTCAATCTCTTCAGAAACTCCACTTATTCTTCCTTAACGGGGGCTTGGGTTTGAATTATGTAGATAATTGTCTTAACTCTTCACTTCATTTTGCCTGTAGATACTCACCCTCAGAGGGGTATTTTGAGGATAAATGAGATACAGGCAGAGTGCTTTGAACTCCATCCATGAAAGGTAGCATATCAATACAGGCCCCATATAATTAAGATGCTTCAAATTGCCAATACATGTATATTTATAACACCCGCTATAATCATGGGATATGCTTTTCTTTCCTTTTTTAATTTTTTTTATAAGAAGGCAGGAAAATCTAATTTTTTCTAACCACACTGCTTTTGTGCGCTTAACATTAACCTTTCCTTCCAAATGTCATTAACTGCTAATTAAGATGTTGATTTGCAGATTGTATATCTTGCAATAGAAGTGATTTGTGGCTGCTTACTAGGTGTTTATCAACCTGCACTACTCATATTGGTTTAGCAAGAGCCTGGTGCATTTTAATTTACTGAGCAGTTCCCCCAATTCTCCACTTATTTCTGCATGTGCATAATGAGAAAAAAATGATAAGGGAGGAAAAATGGGGAATACTATAAATAGTTGCTAAAGAAAGATGCCATAGGAAAGACTTATGGTTCTAGGTAGATGTTGAAAGAGCGAACAGATTGAATATATCTTCTCGCTTGAATGGGGGATTCTCAGAAAGAGAGTTTGCACACCAGTGAGGTGAGCAGGGGTCCACACGTACCTGTGGGGATGTGCGCACATATGCACAGGTCACGGAGAGCCGGCAAGGTACATGATGAGTGCACTGTCTTGGTTTTCTGGAATAGGCATGCTCTTATTTTCCGAGGCCAGCCTCCTCCTTTGCCAGGCTCATACCTTAAAGTTTCCCAAAGAACCTTCTTGCTTCAAATACCATCCTTAAATCAAAGAAATAAGAGGATTGTTCAGTTACTGTGAAGGATTCTGCAACATAGGGGACATTTCCACAGGACTTTTTAATATAATTTATGAATATTTGCTAGCAACATAATTGTCTTTTCTGCTGACATTTTCAAAGCAACACTGTGATTTGTTGGGTCTCTGGAGAGTCCAACTACAAAACTGATAATTATATTAAATATACATAGACAATAAAGAGTGTGTTTACATAACTGTGCCCATAAATATCTGATTGAACAGTCATTGTTCTCAAACCCCTTTTAGGCAGCTCTCCAAGGATTCCAGTTCTAATGACATGATGGTTTAAAAGATGTTGCTCAGTCTTGTTCCATATTTAATTAACTTTCCTTTTTTAAACTTGTGATGGCAGAGACAATAACAAACAGCTCTGAAAAGAAGGAGCACTTTGGAACATGAGCAAGACCTTGTCAGGCTTTGTGCGCCATAGACAGGAGGAGCGGGTGGACGAGCGGGGCTGGCCTGGGACCTCCGGCCCTCCCCTGGGGTTCTATTAGGAGCTGCTCAGAGTGCTCCAATTCTGCACACCTTCCCTCGCACACTCACATCTGTGGCGCTGGCCTCATGCACAGGCTCTTGCATGCAAGCAGCTGCATCTCTAATGATTTCTTCCTCTGGAAAACAAGACGAAAGCAAATTGGAAAACCAACTAAGCTTTAGGAGGCAGAGGCAGTGGAGAGTCGTGGAAAGAACAGGGGGCTGGGAGATCTGGATCCTCGGATTCTGGCCTTGGCTCTGCCACTGCTATTTGGACCTTGGGTAAGTGTATTAGTTTCCCATTGCTGCTGTAACAAATTACAGACTCGGTGGTTTAAAACATAACAAACTAATTTTCTTATAGTTCTGGAGGCCAGAAGTCAGAAGTGGGTCTCACAGAGCCAAAATCAAGGTGTTGGCAAGGCTGGTTCCTTCTGGAGGGTCTAGCGGAGAACCTACTTCCTTGCTCTTTCCAGCTTCTGGTGGCCACCCACATTCCTTGGCTCGTGGCCCCTTCCTGCATCTGCAATGCCAGTGGTGGCCAGTGGTCTTTCTCACGCTGTGCCACTCTGATATTGACTCTCCTGACTTCCTTTTATAAGGACCTGTGATTGTATCGGACCCATGTGGATACTCCAGGCTTATCGCTCCATCTCGAGACTCTTTTTTTTTTTCTAAAGATTTTATTTATTTGTTTGAGAGAGAGTGAGATGCATGAGTTGTGGGGGAGGGTCAGGGAGAGAGGGAGAAGCAGACTCCCTGCTGAGTAGGAAGCCCTATTCAAGGCTGGGTCTCAGGACCCTGAGATTATAACCTGAGCTGAAGTCAGACACTTAATCGACTGAGGCACCCAGGCAGCTCTCCATCTTGAGACGCTTAACTTCCTCACATCACATCACAGCACATTGTCTTGTAAATGAACATATTCACAAGTTCCAGGGATTTGGATGTAGGCATCTTTGGGAGACATTATTCTGAAATGGTGCCCAGTAGGGTTAATGAGGTTAAAACCAGCAGAAAGTTTAAAGCTTATTTTCCAGTGAACTGTTTCTCCCTTATCAGCTGTTGTGTCTTTTCTGACCCCACTAACATCTAGCTGTCTCTGCAGAAGCCGGGACTCAAGATCAACTGAGATGATTCCATCCTATGAACAAGCGAGATCCCTCATTCCTTACCCCACATAACAAGCCCAAGACCCTGTAAAATTGACATCGGCTCTCAGAGCTTGCCCATAGCCCCTTCTTCTTGTCCTAAGATAACCTTCAGACATCAGGGGCTAAATTTTGCCTCATTCTGATGTTAAGTCTCCATCCTGAAATGAACATGGGATGTATATTACATGTACATTTACTCAATGTGCAGGCCTAGCCTTTCCTCATGAATAGTCATAAATTCCCCAGCCTTCTTCATCAAGGTGTACATGATCTCAATCCTTATGATTATAAACAACTTCTTCTCTGGCCCTTTGGGGAGACAGATTTGAAGCTTGCTCTCCTGCCTCCTTGTTTGGCTGCTTCTAAAATAAACTCTTGCCTTGCTTGCAAACCTGATGTTTCAGTGATTGGCTTTACTGAGTATCGGGCAGACAGACGAGGGTTCGGTTATAGTTCTGCCTACCACAGAAAGTCAACCAACATTATCTGTTAATGAGGGAGCCAGCGTGAACTAGATTCGTTCATCCAACAAATTAAGGTCCAGGCGGCACAGTAATAAATACCTTAGTCTCAATCCCCATCTTCTGCAGAGCTTTCAGTATTGAGGGAAGGATAAGCATTCACCAGAAAAATAGAACGCAATTTTTCAGCTGTGGTGAGAGCTACAGAAGGAAGTACAGAGTGTAAGGAGAATGTTTTATAAAGCGATCCTGCCCTGGCTGTTGGGAAGGGGGGTGGAACAGCAAAGAAGTCTTCCCTGAGAAGGTGACAGTAAAACAGAGACCAAACAAAAGACCTGGAGTTACCCAGCAACACGCGTAGAAGGGCAGGACTGGTTGATGGGGATTTCCAGTTAGAGGAAAGAGTGGAATAACCTGAGCTGGTAGGTTATTCAGTCCCCATGTGTAGGCCCCAGGGTGTGGGGTGGAGGGACTGAGAAGCAGCCCCTTCCAGCAGAGGGTCTGCAAGGAGAGGGGTTGCCAGGCACTAAGGGAGGCTGTGAGAACACTTCAGACTTAGCAAGGGATAAGAAACCAAACAAGTAACTGATGAGTAGTGTTCACATGGTAGATACCATCATCCTCTTCCTTTTGTAGATGATGAATCTGATGGTCAGAGAAGCTAAATGACCTCCCTAAGGTGATCCATCTGGTAGAACCAGGATTTGGGTGGAGTCAGCTCTCATCACTACACAACGCTGCCTCTTGGGACTGTGGGACCTTGAAATTGAACCCTTTTGCTAAGAACAATTGGGAGCCAAAGAGGAATCTCAAGCACTTTAAAACAAATTCTCTGGGTAATCAACTGGGGGCATGGGGTTGGGGAAGGAAGCACTAGGTCTCAGGTGAAATGATATTGGCTCAGTCTGAAGTGAGAATGGTACAGGTGGTGAGAAATGGAGTCAGTACATCTCGTGGAAGTAAGATTGAAAAGTCTTGCTGGTTGATGTGGTGTGAAAGAGAGAGGCAGGTGTCAAAGAGGATGACTGTGCTCCTGGCCAGGTCGTCTAGAAGGACCCTTCGGGTCTTTCCTTCTAAAATGAAGGGCTCATATGTAGCCGGGGTAAGGAAATAAACATATTCATTCCAAAGCCCTAAAACCATGAAGGCCTTTCATACATATTTAAAGAAAATAAGCTATGAATGAACAGGTTTGAATGGATTTGAAGTTCTCAATAAAAATTCAGCAGAATTTCTCCACGGTAATCCTCCCCTTGCAAGCGATGAATCCTGCTTGCCATCACTGCTATGATTCTGTGTTTGTGCTGAACTCCTTCTAATTGTCATCAATTATGATTCATTTACTTTTAGGTGTCTTGCCTGTCATAATATTATCATTTGTAAGTCTTTCCCTTTGCAGACTGTGAGAATCTGTTGTGACATCTCAATAAAGCAGGATTCAATCAAGGTGTGAATGAATTGTTAATCTTGTTATAAATAGAAGGTACCATATGTCAGTATGTAAGGGATGTCTCCCTCTTTGTTGAAAACAATGTTAGTGAAACAAAACAAAAGAAGTTTCAGAAAGAGCTGGTTCAGCTCACCAAGCTTCCAATTATATTATAGCCAACAATTCTCTGCAGCTGATTCAGATTTCTGGGACTAGCATTCACACATATTTATTTAGAATTATCATTTGAAAGAGAAAATTAGTGTCGAGTTTGCACACAGCACCCCAGGTATACCCATTCCTCCTGATTTTGACCATGGAGATCACCTAGCAACTCTGACTAGGTCTTCGAGAGGCACGTCGCATGAACCATTTGATCAAAACATCTTTTTCCTTCTTTGCTTTTTCTACATGGCATGCAGATTTTTTTTTTTTTTTAAATATGGCTAAATTGGCCTAGCTCCAGCTCAAACTAGTTCATGAAAAATATACCCTGAATCTTTTCCTACACGTGCACTCTCTCAGCAGTGAGGACTCTGGCCCATTCTACCCTTGATAGCACATCCTAAATGTGATGCTAAGGCACCTGCGGCAGTGTGTTTTCTGAGGAAAGCCTGCATGTGCTCAGAGGTCCAGCAAACGCCAGAACCAATAAAGTTTAAATTAGCATCCCATAATCTGGAGCTATTTCCCCTCTGCTCTTCCGGAGCCCTCCCCGACACCTCCCCCTCCCCCATCTTCTAAGCCAATCAGAACGTGCTGCTACCTTGTTCCATTTCTTCAGGGCCTTGCTAAGTGACTAGCTTGTTAGTTCAAAATAAAGTTAATGGCTAATAATGGCTCTCCCCCAGTGCCCAGTGGCGTTGCCACAGAGAATCAATGCAGAAGAGTGGAAAGAGCTTGGCTTTTGGAATCAGCCACTTTTGGGTTCACGTCCTGGTTGTTCCGTTTGCTTGCTGAGTGTCCCGGGCAAGTTGCGTTTATGGTTTTTGAGATTATAGCCTCACCTGTAAAACAGAGATTCATCCATCATGAGGTTGCTGTGAGGATTGAAGAAGGGAACGTACGTTCTGTGTGAGTACAGAAACTGGCCTATTGACTGACACCTGGGTGGAGGCCAGATGCAGCCCCCTGGAGCTCCCCACTAATCATCGGTCCCCACCAATTATCTGGACACCATGATTTTCATTTCCTACCTGTCTCCAGCTCTCCCTCTCTCTCTCCCTCTTCTCCTTTCTCCCCCAGTGATGTGTTGAGCCCTTGCAGGGTTCACAACCCTTTGTCTCTATTTTTCACTATTTTCAACGCAGTGTACAAAGGGCCTTGGTGGTGGCACGTGATGCGAGAAAAGTAGGTGGGGAAGAGCCAAGCCTGATAAAGAGCCATTTAGAACAATAACCCTCCTGCCCTGTCCCTCCAAAATTCATTGTTAACTTGTTTCACAATAGTCATTAGAGACACAGAGGAAGTGTTGATAAGCTCCATGATTCATTCAAGGACCAAGGTTAATTTTTATTTATTCCCAGGTCATCACAAACAGAGGCAGATGGTGGTGGCATTTCCTTCTTGCCGGGAGCTCAGATATTATCTGGATAGATGTCAGCAGGCTTTGTCCATTGCCTCTCAGCGCGGGCAGCTTTCCTGGATAGAGCCCCAGCCACCCAAACTGCAGATGGATTTGATTTAACTCTGATGACTTGTGGTAAATAATTGAGGTCACTTGGGCCTGGCTGGAGGCAAGCCAGCATCGCCAAGGAGAAAGGTTGACATCGTTTATCCTTTAGCGGCTCTTCCTTTGGAGGATTTATTTTTGGTGACCCATTTAGGTGGTAGCTTACTAAATCGTGGCTATCAGTTTATTGAAAAGTCACTTTCTCTCAATTTACCAGTATCAGATGACTTTGGGATGGCCGATGGAATCTACTCACAGGGCACTATGGGAATGATTACAAGGGGTCACGTGTGGGCTGTTTCCCAAATGTTCAGTGAGCTCATGGGATGAAAGATGGCATCTTAGTCAGTTCTGCAATGCTAGTGTCTTGCATGGCACCGGATACAAAAATTTGATGGTAATCAACCACTGTTCTTCCAATTCTTGGGTGCTCCTAGGCTTAAAGGAATACTCTGCTACTAATGAATAGGAGCTCCATTTTATTTAGCACCAACTAGGTAGCATTGTGCTGGGTGGTTTCTGTGTTCCATTTGATCTTCGTAATAGTCTTACATGATAGGGGCCATTTCTGTCATTTCAGAAATAAAGCTACTAAAGGCCCAGAGAGCTTGTTTCATGTCCAAAACAATCATGCAGCAGGAAACACCACGTTGCCTTCCAGGCATGGTCACCTGTCTGACTAACCCCCCCACTCAGCTTCCCTCGGAGCTCACAGGGCCCTGACCCCCCTTTCTCAAAGGAAGGGTCCCCCAAAAGATCTACGTTGGCTGTACCCATGGGGACAGATCCATTTAAGCGTACGTAGGAAAAGAACAGCCAGGTGGATTGTAAAGCGGGCCCCGTTACGTCTACACCCCTATTGATGACTAAAGCATATGGTTGCTTAAATGGAGGTATTCCCTTTGGCTTAGTACATTCATTACTTCCTGTCAGTTAGGGTTCACCCGCTTCAGTTTTATCGGAATGTGTGAACTGCATATTTCATATATTACTTAGCAAGAGCCCACTGTGAGTCCATTTTTTTTTTCTCATAGAATGATAGTTTAGGGCAGTCAAAAGTCTTATTGGGTCTTATAAATAATTATTTTTCTCAGTGGAATCCCAAATGGGATGCTAATTAATAAATGCTTATAGTTATTCCGTATTTTGGACCATAACTAAGTTTGATCGTCAGCTAATGCATAAATATGTATCGCACAAAGACATACTTGTACTTTCTTTTCCTTTCGTTCTCACGTATATTCCTCGATTTTGAATCACGCCTCTACTTGGCTATGAGACCAGGTAAGTTGCCTTATTTTCTGAGCCTTCTTTCCTCACATTACATTTTCCATGATGATATGGATAGTGGAAGGCACATAGGTAGTTTGGGTGTAAAATTTGTTATTTTAACACCTTGCACCAGAATTTCTCACAGGGAGAGACCTTGTATGGGAATGTTTTGTTAAGCCTCGTCAGGGAGAGACTCAGAGGACAAACGCATCTGCAAAAGGTAAAGCTACACACCTGGTTGTTAATATGCTGTCTGTGAGCAAATTGGGAGAATTTGCTTTTGCTTGAATGAGGGGAAGAGAAGGAGGTTGGAAAGGGTGGAGAAGAGAGGAGGTGGGGGGATGGTGTGAGGTGGGTCTTCTATGAGGAGCAGTCATGAACCTTCCAGGCAGCTGGCTGAGGACACTTTAGGAGCTGGGGTCATGTGGGAGCATCCACTGGAAGCTGAGCCACTGCAGTGTCAGCCACACCTCCATCATCCAACCTGCCCTTTGAGTCTGTCTATTCTTCTCAGGAGTGCTTTCCTGAAATTGCTGTTTGGTGTGGGTGATCCAGATGCCAGCCATCCTTCATTCACTGCTTCCTGCCTACGTGTCTGTTTTCACTGTGCATGAGGCAGAGACAGGACCCATCTCTGGTTGAGCTCTCTTTGGAGAATACACTCACCCCGAAGCACCCAAAAGCAGCATGCCGTCACTGAGGATTTTGTGGAGAAGATAGCATAGGAAGTTCATCTTGCTCAGTCTTGAACAACAACCAAACCAAACCAACAAAGCAAAGCTTAGGAATATGCACTCACACTACTGGTCTCTACAGTCCTTACCTGGTGGCCACTCAGTTGTGTAGCCTAATCTGGCCCTTTCTTCTCCAATGCAGAGCCCAGCCTTGCTGGTTCCTCCTCAACAACAATGCAGATTCCTTGTCTCGGTCTTATGTCCAGAAATCTAATTATCATCTTTTGTTGATAGACAGACCTTTGGACCCTCACTCTTCAACCCAAGTATAGCTTCTCAAAGATTTCTTGCTCTAAAATGCAGCATTCCCTGGTACATTAAAATTTCCCCCAACTGATTTCCTATGGAGATCGAAAAGCCAAGCTGACCTTTGTGTCTTTGGTATAACATACATCAGAGAGACAAGCTGCATTAAAGTAGGTTCCCAGAGCCAGAGACGTCAATGCCAGCATGAGAACATAAGGCCCATTCTCTACCACCTTCTCCCTACCTCTGGATTCCCTGGCTGCTGAAGGAGGGGGAAAAGAATGAGAAAGGTTGGAGTTGAACTTTCTGTGGGAATGGACTGACCAAAGTGATCTTCTCTCCATCTCAAAAGGCCAAGAAGTCTAATTTGATATGACAGCAGTATAGTGCCTGGGCCACGGTAGGTGCTCAGTAAAAATATCTCCATTTCCCCCCAGTCATGATTGACATTACCTTGACTCTCCACAACCCCCATCCAATATTAGCCAAGACCATAAGAAACCCAGACTGGCCTGTGGTCAAGCTCATTCTCCAGGGGCATCCAGGGCTTGCCACCCTGTGGCCAAAGAAACCTCCTTGGAATGAGACTGACATATACAGAAAGCCTTGGGTACATTTTGTTTTCACAAAATAACACTCACCCTCTTGTTTCTCTGAGCTAAATGGCATGATGATTCTCAATGGAATCCTTACAATTCTCTCTGGGAAATTTGAATGCCTCTTGTAATTTAGTTAAACAGCTTTTAGGTATCACAGAGAAACTTGTTACTCGTGGATGGAAAATGGATCCCTGCACTCGACACTGTGGAACCTCTTACCGTCCATCTGGGGCTCCTGGGAGCCATGTGACTTGGTCTTCCACCAGACTGCAGGGAAGGGCCAATCAATCTGTGAGCCCTCACACCATTCACTGCGGCTCTGTTTACTGTTCCTTTATTTACATAACTAGAGATTCAACATCCTAACATGTTTTGCAAGCTGTCATGACATGAGAAGCTAGTAATCTGCTGTATTTTGCTTGCTAACATATTTTTGACATATTTTAGCTTTTGATTATAAGATTGCATCTTTGCCTGCTACCATCTGTCTCGACTCAATGGAACTCTGGCATTTACAAAAACAGTGGGGTGTAGTATTTCTTATATACTTGAACTCTACCAGAAACATGTTATTTTCAGTCTTAACCAATATGTCCTGCTTTCACACGCCATGTCTGAAACGTTCGCTCTCTTGCAAGATCTGCCAGGGATAAGGAACGCATCTTCGCGTCCAATTTGGCTGAGATGAGAACTATGTTAATGAGGAGAAGGGAGCGGTATCCAGCTTCTAAACAGAGGTGGCTTTTTATGTGGTTTATATCCTCTCCACTAGGCTTAGCCCTCTATCAGCGTGATTAAGATCTTCTGTGGAAATACATCTTCTTTTGGACTGTGTAGCTCGCCAGTATCCGACATTCTTGAGGCCTGTATTTCACTGTGAAATAGTTATCCACCACCATTTGGCAGTAAGATATTTTCCTACCCCGTGTCCTTTTCTGATTCTTATCTCTACTCATTAGGGAAAATTACCCCAGGTTTGACCCAAAGGATTAACCGGGCTCCTGTCTCTGCTGACAACACTAGACCGTGCAACACACAGGAACGTGACATTGTATTCAAACAATGTGTTGGAGGAAAGGCCAAAAAATAAAAAAAAAATAAAAAAATAAAAAGCACAGTCCTAACATGCATTTATTCAACACCAAGCTTAAATGAATTTATTATGCTCCTGGATTATACCCTATAGGCCAAGAAGCTGTCAACTATTGACATTTTCTTTTCTCTCCATGTTCTGAGTTGAGTGTAAATATATTTGTCAAGGGAATATAGTGCACGCTCAGTTCAGTATATGCCCATTTCATCAGAAGCAAAGCTCTTATTATCTGTAATCACAGTCAACATCTTTGTTGCTTTAAGGAAGGAATGGGCTGTAGCTTGGATTTACATATGGATCTGGTCCTCTTCAGATTCCGTTCAGAATGCTGTTTCAACCTTCATTTTGAATGTGCATGGATTAGCTGTGTCTAGTGCAAGACTCCAGTAGTGAGAAGAAATGATTTTGGACAGTCTGGTATGGACAACATCTCGTTGATTTTCTTCCTTTCAGCCTAATGCCAATTGTTCAGGAGCAACCGAGTGCGGGATTTTGGAACTAAACACATTAATGGGGATCATTGTCACTGAAGAGATCAAAGAGGAAGGCATTTTGGATACTTGACTCCAATGTCTTATGGCTACAGATCAGGTCCAAGGCTGACGCCGGTTCCTGATACCCTTCCTTGTCTGGTTAATGAGGATGGTGGCAACTGCTGAACTAAGAAACAAAACCAGGATGGAGTCTGAGTGATGGTTATTGTGGGTTTCTGGGGAGCAGAAACCTCGTCCTTTGTGCCTGGCACAGAGCGGGCAGGCAGCAGGGGCTGGTACATCACGCTAAGATGGGTGGAGCTCTACAGTTGAGCTATTAATTCATCCACATGTGCTTAACTAACCTTCGATGAAGTGGCATCACTGAGGGTGGGTAAAAAAAAATAACAGAGAGCAGATTCCTCATCTTTGAAAGACTTACAGTCCAGCTAGGAAGACAAAATACGTTTCAAGGAAGCCATTAATTGCAAAGCTAGGTTGACAGTGCCATAGGAATTTATAGAAAGGAAGTAATGGTAGAGCGGGATTGGAGTGGGATTTGTGGAGGAAGAGGGGCTTGGTTTGTGATGGGGAGGACTGCAGGGTCGAGGTGAGTGGGGAGGGAAGGGGTTAGGGGAGGGAATATATGGGAGTGAGCAAGAAAAGAAAGGAGCGGAGTAGATTGGCAAAGGAGATCTGACTTGGCTGACTGAAACCAATGAACGCTGGATGGCTAAGCCTGGTGGGGCGCTGGGCCAGGTGAAAACACTCTTGAAAGTCAAGGGAATATGAGCTTTTGTGGAGGATAATAGACCATTACCCCAGCGTTTCGTAAACAGGGCACATGGTAAAAGTGGTGCATTTTAGAAAGACTGTAAAGGAGTGGTGTGAGGGAATCAGGGGGTAAGAGGTGCAAGGGAGAAAAAGCAATTCTAGAATCAACATACAAAAAGCCCATATTAAATAAAGATAACGTTCAAAGCAATAACTTTCTTATATAGGGTATCTCATATATTTTGGGTATTCTTAGCCATTGATAATAATATTGGTAAAAGTTCTACAAAAACTTGTAAGTATATTTACTCTCAAATTACAGAAGAAAATAAGAGTCGCAGCAAAGCAAGGTCGGTCTGGGCTACATAGGCAGCAAGTGGCAGAAAAAGATTGGAACTCCTTTGAAACTGTACCCTTTTTCCTGACATTACTCTAGGAGTCATTGGTATTTGCTAAATGGGAAAATGATGTGAATTAAGTGTTTTATAAAGATTAACATGATGGCCACATCCCAAGGAGGACTAGAGAGAGGCAAGGTCAGAAGGAAGTCAACGAGAAGGTTCCCCTGAGGGTCTTGTCATTGGAAATAGAAAGGAGAGGATAAACATGAGACCTCTTGCCAAGCAGGATGAACATGGTGACTGATGGTCTAAATTACTGAAGGGCAGAGGAGAAGGAGGACGGGGTGGGGGTGGCAGGAAGAAGGCCACTGGTGACCTTGGGAACACATTTTCAGTAAAAGCTATCGATGGAAGGCAGCCTGCAGGTGAGGGAGGAGTGAGGCAGCGGTCAGGAAATGGAGGATGTGGGGCAGACCACAGATTTGAGAAATTTGGAAGAAAACGAGGGAAATAAATAAAACAGTCTTGTGAGGAGGCTTCAGGGTCAAGAAAAAAAATTGTTTTTTTTTGTTTTGTTTAGAAGAAGAGAAACCTGTGCACATTTGAAGACAGGTGGAAGTAGACCAGAAGGATTAGAGAAAGAGGGGCTTCTGCACATGGAAGGGTTCAAAGGAGCTGCGGGGGGGGGGGGGGGGGAGCTAGAATCACCGGCCTGCCCGATAGAACTTTCCACGATGAGGAGAGTGTGCCCTATCTGTGCTGTTCCGTACAGCAGCCACCAGCCCCACGTGGCCACCGAACACCTGAAATGCCCCTTGTGAGGCTGAGGAACTGAAGTGACTGTAGAAATCAATTTGACTGTGAGTAGCCGCGTGTTGAAGTGGCTGGTGGCCACTGCAGAGGGCAGTGCCTGACCCTTCAGAGAACCAGAGATCTGGTCTCCTGGGGAAGGGAACTAGAATCTCCTCTGGCTCAGCAAAGGAGGGCAGAGAGGGGGCCAAACCAGGGATGTTCCATATGCAGGGGACAAAAGAAATGGTGTTGCTTCCGCCAGGGGAGTTGACTGTCGCTGGTTATCCGGTGGCGGTGGCCGCGCCAGGAGCTCAGGAGACGAGGCGAGGCCCAGTTCTGAGGCTTTTGGGGCGCCCGGCCCGTGAGGACGTCAAGGTCTGAATCGCAGTGGGCCTGGCCGGGTGGAGAAGCGCCAGGCTCCTCCGTCCTGCCGCACTGGCCCTCAGCCTGGCTGCCTGTCTGGCTGTCCCCTGTTGGCGTGGGACAGAGGTGGAGAAGACGCCAGCAGGTTCCTCGGCGTGAGTGGCCTTTCCTGGCGTCTGAGTGAGAGCGGAGGCCTTCCCTAGTGCCCACTCTGCTGCCACATCCCTGGTCGCTTTGGATCTGGAGCTTTCCGCGCTCAAAGGAGGGGGGGGTCCCCTCAGAATGACGTCACTTAGACTTGGGCGTTTTCTTGAAGGATTCCCCATCTAGAGAGTGGGGTGTCTGTCCTGCCCTGTGCTCTGCAGGCGAGCAAAGAGGCAGCCCCGGATCGCCACCCCTCGTTGCCCTGCGATCGCACGGCCTTCATCACTTCACCGGTGCGCTCGCCCCGATCGGGGCGTGTGGTGTGCAGCTTGGGCTGCCTTTCAGAGCCTCCGCAGCTGGGAATTCAAGATGCTATACTTAGGCAGAAGTCCATGAAGGAATTAATTGATATGAGCCAGAAGTTGATTGCCATTTAAGTACTCAGCCTCCAGCATTGCCAAGTTTCCCTCTTTGCAGAAAGAACTGAGCTTGCCTGCAAACTGGCTCATTCAGGATGTGAGCATAAGATGGAATTCAACCTTTAATATGCTGCAACACCTGTTTGGAAATAAAGGGGCTCTGTGCTTTTCCCCCCAAGGAGTTGACAGCTGACTTCATTACCGAGGAATCTGGCCGAGATGGTCGTGGCTACTCCTCAGCCTCCGGAGGCGCTCACCCAGGAATGCGGTGCCAGCCAGACCTGAGCGTTGGGATCCTGCCAGAAACCCATGCTGGGTCATTTTGCCCTAAATCATCCCTCTTCCTTGGACTCCAGGAGTTTTCAGGACGTTTGGTAGAGCTCCCTCCACACAAGGGAGCTGGTGAGAGGCTCTGGCCTGCTGAAGCTAAGTGGAGAAGCGTTTGCAGGTGTTCTCTAGTGGGATCTGGATTTCCAAACTTCCTTTCTCAAGGGTTCTGCAGCGCTGCACCCCCAAAGGCAGAGCTGCCATGCTCTGTAGAGTGGAACTTGAGGGTTCACTGGAGTTCCTGTCCAGGTTCTGGAACAGACCCAGCGCTGCTCCAAGGAACCTAATAAACCCGTGGGGGATCCCCAGAGGTTGTCTCTGATGCCACTTCTTTCCACTTGGGCTGGAACCCTGACTACACTTATCAGCTTTCCCATGTAGACTGTCAACCCATTTGCATGATTCCAAAAGCGTATTAATCTGGCCTCCATTAACAACATACAACGTAGCATTATCTGACTCACAACAGAGAATATTGACTTTCCACTATTTGTTTATCCTTCATCATTTAAAAAAAAAAAAATGTGTTTGAAATCCCAATGTCCGGGAACAGGAGTGGACTTACAGAGAGCACATCCATTTGGTAGACTGCTGCTCAACCAGAGGCAACGTAACTACAAAGGCCACAGAGCAACTTTGCAAGTGCATGTGACATTAATTTAAAACAAAGCACAGCTCAAACTTTTATATGCAAAAAAAAAAAAAAAACTCACACAATTATTTTCAAGCAAACATTTTTAACTAGTCTGGAATGAGAATAATTCAGAAAAAGGAATAATCAATGCCAAAGGTCAAAATCGGCAATCCAAGAGTCGGACCTGGCCTGAAAAGTGTGTCTCATATGGCCCACACGGTGGGGGGCAGCGGAGTTTGAATACAAAATGGACTAGGTTGCCAACATTTAGAAATTGGCACATGGCACATACCCACCCGGATTGCTGGCTCCTCCTGAGACACTGGACAATCTGGCCTCACAGGCTGCTTTCCCTCCAGGCAACAGTTGGGGCAGGTGACGGGGCATTTGCTCTCCAGGTTGCCAGAGTCCCCGCTGGGCTGGAGCTCTGTCTCACTGGGTTTGCCATCTTGCGCCAGGTGTAAGGGTGGTGAGGTTCTGGGTCATCTCCCTCTTTTTTTTCCTAAACTCGCTATTGGTTATTATGTTAAAGTCATCATTACCTGACTGTTATAAAATGTAATGTTGAGGGAAGCCAGTCTGAGGCCCATCCTACTTCTCTACTCCTTGGAGGTTATTTTCAAATTTCCGATCTTGAGTCCGGGACTCTGGCCTGAGAATGTTAGCTCAGCCCTGTGGTTCTCAAACGTGGCTGCACTAGAATCGCCTGGGGCACCTCTGATGCCCGGCTGGCATTCTAGACCAATTAAGTCAGACTCACTGGGAGTGGGATTCAGGCAGTTGAGTTTTTAAAAATCCCTTGGGTGATTGCGATGTAAAAGGTCCTTGAGAAATCAGAGAAAACTTCACATGAGAGAGTTTTTCAACCCCAGCACTATCGATTGGCATTTTGGAGTGGGTAACTATTCTGGGGACCTGTGCTGTGGGTTGTGGGATGTTTAACAGTGTCTCTGGCCTCTACCCACAGACGCAGTAGCATTCCTCCAGATGAGAAGCACCCCGTTAGATCATAAAATTAGGGTCAGGAAGAGTGGCTACTATGTTGGCCCCCTGCCCATATATCAGGGCTTTCAGAAATTTCTTTTGTTCTTTTTTTTTTAAGATCTTTTTTTTTAAATTAAAAATAATTTTTTTTAAGATCTTATTTATTCATGAGAAACACACAGAGGGGAGAGAGAGAGAGAGAGAGAGAGACAGAGAGACAGGCAGAGGGAGAAGCAGGCTCCATGCAGGGAGCCCAACGTGGGACGCGATTCCGGGACTCCAGGATCACGCCCTGGGCTGAAGGTGGTGCTAAACCGCTGAGCCACCTGGGCTGCCCAAAATTTCTTTTGGAGTGAAGTACTAGGAAACAATATTTTCTCCTCTACTGCATGACGCTGATGTTCCTAATAACATTTTACTAGGTCTTTACGTTGTCTCACGTTCTTAGGGAATGAAGTAGGAAATAAATACAAACAAGGCGACAAACAAAAGGAGGGACTGGCTGTTCCATGCACGGGGTAGTCATCATGACACAACAAACCACTGGTTGTAAGGAAGCACCTGCTACGTTCGACTGGACTGGTACTCCCCAGAGGATCAAGCATACAGCAACTAGGAATCAACTCCTTTGGCCTCCAGCTCTGCCTGGGAACAGGCTGAACTGGATGTGTTGGAGGAGGCCAGGGGTGCTTCCAGGAGAATAAATACCAGCCTCTGTTGCTGCCCGAGAACCCATCTCCTGCTGTTTACTAGAAGTCAGGGATGTCTCCTAGAGGTGAGGCTGTGAACTCAGGATCCAACCCCAGGATAACATGATCACCTGTTTTCCATGAGCAAAGAGCACCTTACTTTTAGGGAAATATAACACGCTCGTTAATAACCAGCAGTTTTAAAGCCTTAAAAAAAATCTTTATTAAGCATGGCCATTTCATTTTAAATGCAAAATCCTTGAATAGACCAGAGATCTTAATTTTTTTTAAATATAGCTGAGTATTTTAATTATGAATGTACTTGCATATTCTCAGCATACTTCATTATTTATGTAGCTGGTGAAAAAGCTTTTTAATTAAATAGCATGCTGGCAATCCATTGTGAAATGTATAGATGTAGGTTTTCCTAGCATTAAAAAACTAAATACACACATGAAACGCTGGCCGGCACGCAGGCTTTAATCACCATGAGGGATTTGTTTCCGAGTGATCTTAAAATTTGACCAATTTCTTTATTGGTAACAAAATTAATAGTATAATTTTCTAGCACTCCGCATGGCTATTCGCATTTAATGCACTGCATTACTTTGGAGATGGGGGGGCTGTGTAGAGCCGCGGTTCTCAAAGTGGGCCCCCTGCCCCCCACACCTGGAGCAGTAGCCTCACCTGGGAACTTCTTAGATTTGCAAAACTTGGAGCCCCACTCCCAGGCCCACTGACTCCGCAATTCTGGGCATCAGGTGGGCACCTTGCGATAGAACAAGCCCTCCGGGGCACCCTGACAGGGTGTGGTTTGAGAACCAGGGGTGAGCATTCTCCCACCTGGTGCGGCAGTATGGGTTTCACGCGAGGGACCTGGGCTGACGGGGAGTCACCACCCAGTGAATCAGGCCACGCTCCAGTCCCCCATCCAACCAGTGCTGGTGAGGATTCTCTCTTGTTAAGTTAGTTTAAAGGTCTGCTCGAGGCCTCAGGGCTTCCAAGAGGTTAAGAGTCCCACCTAGTGAGGGAAATAGTTTCAGCATGACGGGGTCCAGAGTTGCCCATCGCTATCAGGTGCATACTTACCAGCTGTGACGAAACACGGAATTAGGAACCAGCTCACGCCTTGTCCTCCTCTCCTCTCCCACAACAGAAAGCCTCTGACTTTGGAGCTCCTGCTCATTCCCCATTTTGTCGCGGGCTGCGGTGCCAGCAGTCGTCCAGAGACACCGCACGCCTGTGTCAAGGCCGATGACCAGGCCGCATGACGTCCCCTGGTGGGGGAGCCAAGGCCAGGAGGCCGAGTGATTCGGAGAAGGCCACACCGGGAGTCAGCGGCAGGGCGAGCACCAACAGCCACCCGGCTCCCTGCTCCGTGCTTTGTCTTCTGAATGAACAAAGCTGCTTCTTAAGTACACATAAGCCAAACTGCCTTTCAAATTGCAGCCATCTACTTTGAGTTCAGATTTGCACAGCATGACATGAATTGGGCTGCAAATTATGCAGAAAACAGCCATCACATCCATCTGTGATGTCAGAATCCTCCAGTACAATGTGACCTGGAAGTATCTGAGAGAGGAGAAGTATACTGGGTCTGGTTCTTTCCCTGTGCAGCATGATGAATATCTTCCCGGCTGCATTTGGCCCAGTGTGAAAAGGTTAAATATGATTGAGGTTATGCCTGTGATATGCTCAAGAGCAGCTTTCACTTCCAAGGGTGCAGGCGATTAGATTTTTTTTTTTTTTTTTTAATGGTAGAGTAACTAGAAAAAAGAAAACACACAAATACACTCCTGCCTAATGGTAAACTGAATTTATTTCCTCTTGGAAAACAATTCCAGTAATCTCCAGGTTCAGACCGCAGAGTAAACATTAATAACAGTAACATACAGGTTAGTTCAACTGATTCAAGAATTTGGCTGTGTGAAATCATTAAGGAAAACCTTGAACACTCAAAGCTTCAAATGTATCCAGGAAAAAAAAATCTTTGACAGTCTACATAACAACTATTGCATATATAGTGATGCTACCTGTCACATTGCAAGGCTTACAAATATATATACGGGCCTTATCCAGCTGTGGGGTTCTGTTCTGTGAGAACGTCTCTTCATGGTTTGCAAGAATCTTCAGCAATAAAAAATAGTCTTGGATTTAACCGTTGATATACCAAAAGAGAAATTCTAGGCTTAAGTGTAAATAAAAGGAAGTCCAAACGTAGTCTCATTTGTAACGGTTGTTTTAATCTGTCTTCCTCGAAAATACTTTCTCTTAAGCCATTTTGCTCACATTTTTTTTTTCATCTTGCCTGAATAGGGCCCAAGTCCACTTGTCTTTATAAGACCATTTTAGTATCAGACGACATAATACATGTGCAACACTTTATATACAAGGCGTCTATCCGGTGCTCAAAAGTTCAAACACATGAACATCCAACAGTTTTGATAATACAAGTTTTATGGTACAATACAATGTTTCTGAATATTATACATTAACAATGAAAGTTTCGTGCAAAGAGTAAAACATGTTCCCTTTTTGTGCCACCAAAGTAATTCTCCGACCGTACTTGCACTAACTGCTGTGTTGGGTCATCGTATGGTTCTGCAATAAAAAAGAAAGAGGGGAGAAAAAACACTTCAGTGATCTTATTGTCATCAGACCAAGTATCTGTACCTGTCCGTTCCTTTGCCTCTGCCAGGCCTTCCCAGAATCCCCTCCCACCTTCCATCATCTCTTCTTGTCAAAGTGAGACCAGTTTTTCAAAGACCAGGGTAGCACTATTTTAACAGTTTTATTTATCTGAGTGTTATTTCCATTACAAAAGTGTTATTTCTTTTGGTCTCATCACTCTTAGATGGGAATGTCTTGACAGCAGAGACTATCTGTCCCTCAATATGGCCTTTACAGGCAAGGGCTGCCTGGCCAGTAACCCACAGAGGGGGCAAGAAGCATCTCCATTGGGTCACCTTGAGCATCTGCTCAGGTCATGATCTCGGGGTCCCGGGATTGAGTGCCACGTCGGGCTCCCTGCAGGAAGCCTGCTTCTCCCTCTGCCTGTGTCTCTGCCTCTCTCTCTCTGTGTTTCTCATGAATAAATGAATAAAATCTTAAAAAAAAAAAAAAAAGAAGCTTCTCCATCTCCTCTCCTGGGGGTGGGCTCGGGACTGTCACTACAAGGCTCAGGAACACATCACAGCAGCCACATCCACCCCCAGACCCAGTTGAAGCAGCCTTTGTTGTACTTGGGTTGTCTCCTGTCCATCCACACAACACGTTCCCTTGCTAAGTGAACCTCTCAACTGTGAGAGGCCAACTGTACACCTGGACTTGCAGCCAATAATGGGGTATGGCCCCAGACCCAGGGCATTCATTCAGAGCATAAGCCTGCAGATGGCCTGATTTCTACCTTCCCTCCTCTGTGTTTCCCCTGATCCAGGGTCTCCTACCTGTCAGCTTCACACCCTCCCCTGCCCATCCCTTCTGCTCAGAACTTTGAGGTCTAGCTCAGAACACAACCACATCCATGAACATCCCATCTAAAACCAATTTCTCCCTCCTCTGATTTCCTGCTGCATTTACACTGCTCAGAGTACACAGCTTAGGTCTTGTCTTCTGGTTATTTGTAGGCCTGGCTCTCTCCTTATGTCAGAAATTCTGGTGTTCACTCATTTATTCACTCCTTCACAAACATCTGTTGAACACTTGTCTCACCACCTGGTGTAGCCCACAGCAACACAATCATTGCAAGGACCTGGCCAAATGAATGACTGACTAGCTAGGCAAGGGCTATGGAAGAGGACAGGATGGCCCCTAACTCGATGCCTTCCAAACGTGCATAGTCTAAAGAAGAAAGGCACGTGGGCCCAAAATGGCAAAGCAATATGGCAGGATGAGATCAGAAATGAACCCAGAAATACCACGATTACACCTAACCTTGCCCGGCCTTTGGAGAAGGCTTTGCAGTGGAGGTAACAAATGACATTTGAGTTGAGGCTGGAAACTTGAGAATGCATTGGGCAATCCAGGCTGACACACTCAAATGAGGAAAGGCAATGAAGCAGGAATACACAAGGTTATGTCCGTGGACCTGCAACTTGTTCAGATTGGATGGGGTCGCCTAGAGTGTCCTGAACCAAGAGTACCAATGAGAAGGGAGGATGGAGGGTAGTTTGGGGCCAGATTTTGAAGAGCCTTTTGTATCTTGCTAAGGAGTTCAGACTTTGTCATGGCAGTGAAGAGCAGCTATGTAAGTTTTTTAAGCAGAGTTTTTAAGCCTTAAAGAGCTTTGTTATCTTTTCATCACCCACAACTAGCAAACTGCTTGCCCTGTGTCCACTTATGGAACAACCAGAGGCTTGCCTGGTCAGGGCTGAGAGCACCAGTGAGGGAGATGGGAGATTTGTGAAGAAGACCCAGGCTATCTATTCCCTGTTTCAAACTTGCCCAGTTTTGAAGCCTGGCAACAAATAATGATGAGGAACATTACTTCGCTGTCTCTTATTGAAAATGAGCCTATTTTTATTAATTCTGTGAAAGAGAAGCTGGATCTTTTTTTTTCCTTATTAGTAGCATTAGCGTAATAGTGCATATAGGATCAATTTTTTATGCCAATCCTCTTTCTTTGTATCAATTCTAAATACTTCTGAAAACTATTTTTCACCAATAGGTAGACCAAAAGGGTAATCAAAATACTGATGAGACTAAAAAACTTTCCTATTTCCTTAAAAATAAACACAATGATGATCAGCGAGTTTATAAACAATACAAAGGCACATTTGCTCAAAATAGCCTATCTAAGCTTTCTTATACCTTTTGTTGTCTTCAAAGAGTCAAGTCTGGTCTTGGTAACAAACGTTACCTAAATGACAGGACACTGATGGGCAGTGGGAGGCTTTTTTTTTTTTTTTTTTAAACCATAATCAAAGCTAAAAAGAAATCAATTTAATAACATTAGTTTTAAATATGTAAGTGCTTACAATAGACTTTCCACATTCACTAGGATTCTGGAGGTTAATAAAGGAAGATAATACTGCAATCTCTCTAGTGTTTTTGTCTGTGCCTCTATTGAGATACTGCAAAGCAAGAACGCAACACAAATTGGCCGTAATAGTTGGCAATGGTTGTATCTCAGATGCTTTCATTCTAAACCAAAGCCATCCAAGCCTCTTCCGAGGTGCAGGGAAATGAACAAATACATATGAATCTTATTGCAGTGGACTAAAGTTGCTACGACAAACGAGTTACGCTTTGCATATTAAGAGAGAAGAAGATAAATCATTTGAGAGAATGACAAGATTATGGTGTGTGAAATTCAAGCTTATACAAAAATAAAGAGCCCTAATATAAATAATGTCTAAATGGGAAATCTGGCATGAAACAGGGGAAAGGCGGGAAGTTCTCTTGCTGTAGAGATGCCTGCATACCACTGAGATCAATTATTGTCATTTCCACCCCCCCCCCCCACTCCACTTTTTTTCTTTTGCTCTAGCTCAAATGAGGGCTAATGAAGACTGGCTCACTCCATCAAGGTGTCCACCAGCAGCAGAAACTGTCAAGATGGGAAAGGGGCATACTGCTAGGTGGTCCTGGGTAATCGGCATATTTGCCTTGAAAACAAAAGAAAGCCAGTCCTCACAGGCTTTTCCTCCCCACCTTTGGGGATCCCTGGGCTACATTTGTTCCCCTCCCCTGCACTTTATTCTGAGTCACTGGAAATAGAAATGTCCCAATTTCATTTTCTGAAGGAAGAGCTGGGTGTCTGAACTGCACAGGTTAGGTTGGCTTTCAGAGGTTGGAGGGGACAGATGCAGGGTGAGAGTCTCCAGACTTTGCTGAGGATCCTCTGATGAGAGAAATAAGAAGTTGCTTCATGGGAGCCCTCTGTGTACTTTTTTTTTTTTTTTAATCATGCACATGATTTCTTTAGAAAGGGAGAAAAAAAGGGAGCAAGTGGGAAAGATGAACAGTTGACCAGAGAAGCCCTAAGCACAGAGAGAGGCTGGTCCACTGGCACGGTTCCCTCTTTCTCTGGCTCTTTCCATGACGCTGAGCAGGTCCAGGAATCACTGCAGTACAGACGTGGATGCCCAGCAAGGAGAAAAGGCTGCCAGTCTGTCAGCAAGCTGCCTTCTCCGCCTGAGTTTCATGCTCTTTGGGTCTAAAGGAAACCACGACACCAGAACAAAGCAGTGGGTCACCGCACCACTTTTACCCAGCAATTCACAGTCCCCAAAGTACTTGAATGCAATGACAGCTTACGAGGAAAGAGACTTGCTCCTGTGAAGGGAAAGTGTTTTACATAATCAAGGAGAACTTGAGTCTAAGGGGGTGTGGGAGGGGGTGAGGAGAGAAAAGGAAGTGGAAAGAGAAGAGAACTTCTGAAATCCCACAGAGAGCCATATTCTACTCTGCAAAAAGCCATCTCTTGGAGACCCCATGTCTAAGTAACGGAAAATTGCAAACCATTAATCCCAGTTATGAACAGTTGTTTTACACGAGGGGGGTTTGTGTTTTAAAAAAAACAAACCCCAAATCCACAGCACACCTTAAAGCTTAAAAGAAGATCCATCTAGGTATGATACCTTAATAACCAGGTTTCAAAAAACACTTTCCTTACTGTAAAGGGCCCCATTTGGGAGGAGTGTGTTCTTTTTTTTTTCCCCCTATAAATGTGAAATTAAATGTAGAAAGCTAAAAAACAGACAAGGACCTTCAAAATTCCCTTCTAGCACTATGTATTTCTTTTAAAATACGAGATGCCTTTCATTTTACAAGACTGGAATTCTCATTTTGGGCTTGGCACTCAAACAAATGATTAATTCAGCCTCCTTCTTTCTGAGAGCTGACCACATTTACTGGTCAAACGGTTTAATCCTATTTAAGATGCAATCCAAGCAAAATATTTTTGAATAAAAAATAAAACCCCATGATCTCCTGAAACTGCTCACCTTGGCCAAGTTATCCCATTTTCCTGCGATCCTGATGTGAATCGGAATATTTGCACCAATAACAATGATGAAGCGAACCTTTGGAGGAAAGCCAGGGGGAATCTACCTTCCCAGGGAGGAAAAATGAAGTCCCCGCCCCCAAAAGTTGTGCCCACAGATTGCCCTCGCTCGTCCAATATTTTGGCAGAGACCACGTCTCGTCTGTGCTTTGTAACTCTCTGTTGGCATCGGCAAAATGTTAAGTAGCAATGGTAATAAAAATAAAAACTGCATTTGAATGGAAGTTTTGTGAGATCTGTTGATTCAAAGATGTTAATCATTTTTACCATGACTCGTCTATTTATAGCCCTTTGTCTTGAACAAATTCTGACAAGCTTTTAAAACTAAGAAAAAGAGCCAGCATGCTATTTTAAAAAGGAATGAAAAAAAAAAAAATAACAAGCTTTCCACTAATTCACCATGCCATTAGAATCCCAAATTTAAATTGCAGTTGTATTCAATTTAAATGAGATGTTTTCCAACCAGAAGAAATAGTAGGCGATTGTGGCTCTGTAACAATGCAAGGCGGGAAGAAATGAAAGAAATATAAAGATTAAATGTGGCTGTTTCTTTCAACAGATGGTGACAGCACCATGGCAGCATGTTGTTTTTTCTTTAGTTGAAGAACGCAAACATCCGTAATCAATCATCACTGATTAACTAATTATATTACCCTTCCTTTTATCACGAGGGTTGGACCTTTATCTGTAAACACTATGGATAATCTGTATGCTCGTGTTTTTCCGGAGGCATATTCTAGTACACATCCAGTCGTGCAGTTGCAGGCTGCACACAGAATTCTACATGACCGTCCACCTTTAAGCCCTACTGCTTTTTTTTTTTTTTATGTTTTATTTTTTTTTTTAAACAAAAGCAATTGGTTTCCAACAGGCTGGATAATAAGTCTTTTGACCTGCATTCTTCTTTGACCCATTAAGGTCACCCCTGTACTCGGGCATATAGCTGACTTAGGAAATGCCTGCAAGTCCTGCATTTCATCTCCTGCCCACTCAAAATAAAGCTTTCTTTAAATGTGTCTGTACGGGTCCCCGAAGGCCAAAGAGGCATCCCTGTAGTGGGCAATGGAGGGACAGAAGCTTCTGCCTTTATTAATGAATGCAGACCATTATGAGTCTGGCTGGCTCCTTCCCTGTTCCCAGAAGCATATACTGTACGTGACTTAAAATGCTAGAATATTGACACAAAGCAAGCCGGGCACCCCTAAGGAAAATTACTCCTTGGATATAATGTAGGCTCGTAACAGCTATTAGAGTACAAAATAAAACCCTCCGGGATCAAACTGACATATACCACATTCCACCTAGTCCTCAAACATTAGAAGAATTTCTTTGTGAAGGCATTCTCAAGGACAGCATTAAACTGACTTTTGTAGCAATCTGCAACAGCTTTTTGGCTCAGAGCTTTTAGTACTAAATCTCTGGTTTGAATCAATACAAGTACTATATCTTCTACATTAATCAATACATTTGGTTCAATACATGTTCTATTAAATTATACTTTCTAATCAAGATTTTTACATTTCCACCCTCTCTCTTTTTCACCCCACAACTTCTTTTGCTAGTGAAATAGTTTTAAAAGTGTATATAGCTAATGATGACAGGATGCTAGGTTATTTCCCCCACACCATAGGGAAAAACTATGGCAAGGGGTGGCCTTCAAATGCCTTGATAAAGTTCACAGGATGCGAATGCAATAAACGAACATTTTCAAAGTCCCCACAACTACAAAAGTACTCTGAGTTTTAAATTAACTGAAAGAGAATTGTCATAGCTCTGGAAGTACCACTGGTGATGTTCTAAAAATTACACTGAAGACCCAAATGGTCCAATAAGACCCCATTTTGCCACCCAATGTTTCCATTGTCCACAATCCATACACTTCCTGGCGGGAGAAATTTGGGGTAACTGTGTTTTTGTGGACCTTATCTGGTAGCAGCAGGAACATGTACGTGGGTACGTGAATTTTTATAAGACATATATTTTAATGAATATTCTTTAAAAGATAGATATAGAATATTTCCCGAAGTGCTTTGGGAATCTAAAAAAACATATTCATGGTTATTTTCATAGCCAAGAAGTTGACTCATAATTTTTACTTTGGGAGAATTTACTAAAATGGGCTTCTACTCTTTTGACACAGCAATGGCATTTCAGAAACTGTCATGATATGCTTTTGCCTTTCTCTTTAATGCCATGAATGTTGCATTTATGATCATGTTTGCACGGACAGAATTTCCCTTTTATTTTTTCATACAGTAATACCATCGCCATGAACTTACAGAGACACTGATGCATTTTCTTTTGACATTTAACAGTTCACATGGGCTTGGCCTGACATCTCAAAGCATTTTCTGGATGACACCAACTTATATTAAAGCAAAAGGTGAAACGGTGCCATCAGAAGTGACCAGAAAAATAGAAGATATTAACGATAGAAAAACTAGGTTATTTTGTTTGTCCTCTTGCTGGAACAGAGTTGTTTTATAAAGTTTATACTCCAGGCTAATTGGCAATGAAGTTCCCATCACATCTTCCATAGGAAACAATTTCATATTCTAATAAATTTCACTGAAGGACATTTTTATTATTGTTGTTCTTTGGACAGTCACGCTAAATAAGTGTAGAAAAGGATGGTGTGAGATAACCTTGAAGCCTGTGGACATTGGCATGTTCATGAGTTTATGTTGCGAAGTCTTGACCATATAATTGTGGCATTCAGTTCTTCTCGCTCATCCAAAGTAACTCAAAAGACAATCCAGTAAGCCATTTCTTAGTCATTATAACAATGTGTCACTCAGTTGCTTCATTCTAGAGAAGCCTACAAATTAAATAGATTCTAGAAGGCCAGTGGGACTTGCCTTTCAACAGCAAACCCTGACACTATTGACATACTGGGCTGGACAATTCTTTAGCGGGGCGGGGGGCTGTCCACTGCACCGCAAGACATTCAGCAGCGTCTCTGGCCTCTTATCAAAAACACGCCATGTGGCAACCATTAATGTCTCTAGACATTGCCATGTATTCCCTGGTGGGGGAAAAAAATAACTCCAGATTGAGGACCACTGTTCTACAGTGTTTTGAAAACACATTGAGCTTGCTGTGCCATGCTTGAGTATGTTTAGTCTTCAGTTCAAGAGGTATCTCCTCCCTAAATTTAAAAATAAACAAAAAGGATAGAAAAAGGGACACCTATTCCATGTGGGACTATATCACGTGGCACTTTAAAACACAGTCAATGGGAGGGAATGGGTAATTTTGAGAAATTGTGGAAAGGTTGTATAATATCCTCTGAGATATGTAATAAATGGTGTTCCTTATATGAAGAATAGAGTGTCTCCAGAAAATGTCCATTCATTCAGCAACTTAACATCCATGAAAGGCAGTACAGTTTCATGGCAACAAATCAATGCTGCTTTCAGAATATTTGCAATCTAACAAAGGATAAATATTAAATTCTGGAAATTAATATTTAAGGTATGGGTAGTTGAACTATCTACTTTGAACAAACTGCAGAGCCATCATCCTTAATCTGCTGATCTAGATTTAATAGCAGGAGCCAATTATACCTGTAAGTAATGAGCACATCAGAGAACCAAAGAAACATTTTCAGAGCTGGGAGGGTCCTAGCCACATCTGTTCGGATACCTCATTTCATAGATGAGGAAATTAAGACCTAGAGAGTGTAAGCCAACTTTCAAGGTCTTATATCTACTCCAGTGGGTCAGTTGGCTTTGGGCATGAAACAATTGCTGAGTGGCACTGGTTGATATGTTTTGATCCCTGGGCTGGACTGGCAGCAAGGATGGCAGACACACTCATGGCACTCACTAACTACAGGGAGGACAGAGTGCTATGGGTCATAGAGAAAGGACACCTCACCTCTCCTGAGAGAGGCTGGTCACTTTGTTCTCAGAGGAGTCACACTTGCCTTGTGCTGGAGTGAGGAGGAAGAGAAGGAGGAGGAGGAAGTGGAGGAGGAGGAGGTAGTAAGAAGGGAATGAGTGGCTCCAGAGGAGGAGTAAGCATGAGTCAAGCTGAGAATCAGGGGGATGTAGACACTCCAGGACTGGAAGTCATGTGTGGGGCTGGAGATCATTCAGGATGGGCAGGGAGGTGGGGAGCCACTTCAAAAATAGCCTATTTTCATTACAGGCTGGGAAAGCCTATGGTGGTTAACAATGTTGCAAGAATACCCACCTAATTAGCTTAGCCTTAGTCTAATATGTCTTCAGAAGCCTAAGCAAAGTCTCATTTTTAAAATAATAACCATGTCCAAACTGCTAATGTAGAACAGTTTCTAGAATTTTGACAGTTAAAGATCAAAGAGAAATAAAAACAAGCCACTCTGGTCCACCAGTTTCAAAAGGATACTATTGCTGATGGGTCATATATGGGAATATGAACATGGTCATAATGTCATTTTTCATTAAGAGTTTATAAACAATAGTAAAATTTCAGTTGCTAGCTGGTCCCCACCTGTTTCTCATGTCAGCCAGGTTTAAAAATTTCCCATTTTGGAACGGACAATAGCATGGAGTATCTAGTATGTTAAGGAAAAAAAAAAAAGTGCCAAATTAGAAGTATAGGTTGAGAGGATCATGATGACCTCGGGAAATATATTAAAAGTCTAAGGGCTATTTTTTAATTAAGTTAATTGATTAATTAGTTGTTTTAAGATTTTATTTATTTATTCATGAGAGACACACAGAGAGAGGCAGAGACATAGGCAGACGGAGAAGCAGGCTCCCTGCGGGGAGCCCGATGCAGGACTCGATCTCAGGACCCGAGGATCACACCCTGAGCCGAAGACAGATGCTCAACCACTGAGCCACCCAGGTGCCCCCTAAGGGCTATCTTTAAAAGAAAACCATGAACTACTTGCTTATATGCAAGGAGCCAAAAGAACACTTAAATCAAACTATACAAAGACAGCAAAAGTGAAAGAGGCTGGAGCCAAAAGATGCCGTTCAGATTGTAGAAGTGCAGGATCCCAGCATATTATGGGACAGAAGGCTTTGATAGGCAATACAGTCTAATAAGATATTCAGGGATTAAGTCAGTGCTTCACGGACAGATGTGTCCATGTGCTAGTCGTTGCTAAGCTTTAATTTTTCCCCCTGCAATGTTTAATTTATCACACTGGTGCTTTCTAAACTAGAACATCTGTAAACAAGGTTAAGAATGACCTCCTTCCAATTTTACATCCGTGAACAGTGCCCCTTCTTCGTGCTCTAATTTTAGATACCTTAAAGATAAATAAATCTGTGGAAGGAAGAAAAAAAAGAAGGCTTGTCTGACACTGTAATCTGTTCATCTTGGGCGAATACAAATTTCCTCTCCGCCTGGCTCTTGATGCACACAACTGACTGTTGCTGCTCAAGCCATAGTCAGGCATTCCCTTCCCAGTCAAACGCAATTAAACAAACTTCTGCTAAATATTTAACAGCCTCGTGCAGTAATTAGCGGCAAATAATGGGAGCTTAAATTGATAATTGCTCAGAAATGTCCTCTTGCCAACATTACAAGTTTCCCGCTCCTCCTTTTTCTCTTAGATTTGGAGTCCCAGAAGGTTTTATTTTTAAAGGACTCAGTTAGTGAGATTACCCATAGTCACATTACTTGGCCCACGATCTTGCAGTCAAGTTGGGCTGTTTTGCTGTCAGATGCAAGATTCTACTCACATTACTCATTTTGCTTGTGTGCTGGAAATCCATTGCAATTTAAAGTTATGTACCTGAAAGCTGCTGGAACAGGGCATTGATTTAAAAACTGACTGGCAGGCTTAGGATTTAAACTCTGGTCCACTAGATTCAAAAGGTCATCTGATTAGAATGAGAGAGGCACAAGGCTTGTAATTTATATTCAAAGGGTAAGCCTTTGTAGGGAGAGGGAGGGAGCAAGGACTCTTCTCTGCTTTTCCACTCCATATGGACAAGGATTCCCTTCAACCAAATTCCAATAATTATGAAAAATAGTTTATTGAACTTGGACAAAAAGCAAAAGAAATGCCACTTCCTCGTAGTGTATTACTTCTTTTTATTAAAAACACTGCCCTGCTCTCTAGGAGGTAAACTCATATTAAGACTAGTCAAACATGTTATAAATCATTAAGAATAACAGAAAAAAAAAGTCTTTCCCCATCATAAACAACCAAATGCTTGTCTACTGGGGCATTCCTTAGTAGATATAAATAAAAAGGATAAAACTGTGAAAGGATGATGTTTGACTTGTGTCATTTACATAATTAAGTTCCGCAAATGTGTGTGTATATGTGTGCATGCAAGTGTGTGCCCGTGAATGCCCATGCCTGAGCTGGATGTTGGCAGGAGCATGTGCTGTGCACAGGGGGAAAGTTACATACGGGGGTGTGGGTTCTACACGTAAAATCCCTGTTGTTGGCCTTTGATCTTTCTGCCCCTCATTGCCCCAAGTAGCCCTTGTTTTCAATTCTAAGAAAGTCCTTTTAACATGCAAATATTTCACAAACCCAATTCTATAGTTATCTCTCACTTAACACACACACACACACACACACACACACACACACACACAACTCTGGTTTGGAGAGAAGAGAAATAATTTCATACTCAAGGTGTGTGCTTGTTTTCTTGCTTGCTTTTTTGCTGTCCTTTTCCGAAACCCTGCATGTTTTTGTGTACTGTAGAAAGGTTCCAGTCCTTTCTCTTTAATCATCTCCCACCCCCGGACCCCCTGCAATCACCCCTGGTTGTTGGCCAGTTCGCACAGGCACAAAGAGAGGAAATCAGGAATGCTTCAGTGTATCTCTTCTACCCTGAACCTTGTCAGGTCTTTCCGCAGAGCTGTGTTTTCTCTTGTCCATCATCCACTCTTGTCTGGGGATCTTTCGGATCTCACAATGGCAGCGCTGTCTCCACCCCCCACCCCCGCCGGACCCCTCTCTTGCTTTCCATCCAGCCAAGAGGAGCCTCTGTTTGATTCAGAAACCTCCACATTAAACTCTCATTCTCCTCCCGATTCCTGGGCACCTTTTCTGACTTTGCTTCCCAGGTCTCTGTGGGACGGTTTCCTCACCTCTTAGGATACACAGAAAGACAGCCCTTTCATTCCCCTGCACAAAGATGTGCTGTAACTATGGTGAGCATAATCTATAACCCTCACATGCTTATATAATTTGCTACTCCAAGTTAATTTTAATTCATTACAATAAAGCAATATAATTAAAAAAATAACTCTTTAAAGTGAAGTATTTAACATGATCCTGGAAGAAAGGCAGCTTTGACTAACAGAGGGCCAGGCAGCAGGCATGGTGCATACTCATGCAAATTCAAAGGTGAGCCGTAAACAAGTACACACAGCAACACTGCCATGCATAAAGGGCCTGGCAACGGGAGGCCTCATTCTAATCAGTCCTCAAAGGAACCTGCCATACAGAAGTGGCACTTATTCTAATTTAAAGCCCTCATGCTTGCTTCAGTGTTGCAAAATTTATAAAAGAATAACTTCATTAAACCGCCTGGCACTTCAAACACAAATGCAAACCAGCCACAACACAGAAGGAGCTGGACAAGAGGAAGAGAAATATTCCCAGAGAGTTGTTAACTCGGATATTCAAATGAAGTCTGCGTTTGGGCGCTTCTCTTCCTGATGACTGGGTTTGACGTGCAACTTTCCTTCACCAAGGACTTCTGCCACACGGCTCTTTACTTCTGTCACGAGGCCTCTTGCTCCTCGGAGTCTGCTTAATAACACTGAAAATCATTCAAAGTGGTCCGGCAAGCCACGTCACACGCAGAGATACGTCTGGCAGTACATAAATGAACACTATTTCATGTTCCTTTCCTGGTCTGCAGAGAGGAGGTGGATTCTGAATGCACACGATTACAGTTTCCATTTACTGGGGTAGAGATTTCAGACTCTCCTAAGTTGTTGAAAAACTCATGTGAAAAAAGAATGTCCCCCCCTCCCCTTTAACTTGGGTTTTTCAAGAAAGCAAGCGAGAGTAAGGGCTAAGTGGAAACAATCTGCTTGATCTAGGCACAGCGCTGGAGAAAAGTTAGCGTCACATCCTTAAAACACACACTTTTAAAAGAATTCCTTTTCTCCCCTGAATCAAAGAAATGCTACAGTAAAATAACTTCAGGCTAGATTTCAAAGCGACAATGTGGTTTGTGTCAGAACACACATCATTTCATTCTCACTGTCAGCATATTCCTCCAAATCTTTTTATTTCTTTTTTTTTTTGAATACAATGCAAAGACAAATCTAGAAGCCTGCTGAAAAACTCCAAGCCTCTGAGAAAGTGTGTGTTACACACAAGTTCTGTTACGCACTGCAATCTTGAGAAATCCCAGTAATGAGTGAGCCCTTTCCCATTCAGAGTTTCTCAATACCCACGTCCAAATTTGGGCAGAGTTTCTGCTTCAAAAAGAAGAGAGGAAGCATCCTAAACTCCTCAAAATGGTCATCCATGGATGGAGAAGAGGGAATGACCTTAGGGTGAAATCTCTTAAGGTGAATCTCTCCAAAGGCGTCTAACAGAAGATGTGTATCCCAGCTGTCTTTCAGAGCTGGGCAGTGGGGTCTGCTGTCACTCAGAGAACACCTGCTATGGGATACTCACGCCAGGCTGATCGGAGGACAGATCGACAGGAGAGATGTGAGCAGTAAAGGTATCGCCCAAAACAACAACAACACAAAATGCTGTGTGATGTGATTTGTATTATTCCTAGGATAAGCAAATACTGAAACTAACTCTCTACATCTTTATAAATACGTTTTTATAGTGCTGAAGGCTCCTCTGCATTCCCATAATGCCATATAGCGGTGAAGGTAAGTTTCTATTATTTTTCTTCTCCGTGAATAAAACAGGGCTAATCAGATGGAATGAATGAGCTAATTCAATTACAGGCAGCCTTTATTGTGCAATAAAATATGGATTATTGATCTTGTGGAGTTGGCAATGCATGATGCAAATTCAAGTGAATGAAACCTGAAGATCTGCCTTTGACTATTTTTATACACGCTGAAATCTACGAGGACTATTTCCACTTTGACAAAACCAGCAAGAGGAAATAACACTAACTAATTAAACCCAGTGCTTCAAGAGGGAACAGATGAAAGGTCACCTCAGAGGGCTGGCCTGGCTGCCTGAGAAGGCCCCTTAGCAGGGGAGCCATCCCTCGGTAGACTCCTAAGACAGAGGAGGAGACATAGACAGGCCCTCTCGGGCTGCCTGTGGCCTGGTTAAGCAAAAAACTTATTTGGGAGGCTGAAATTTACTTCACAGCATCTTGCTACAAATCCAATCTGGTCCCATCATCACCACAAATATATTGTTGGGGCTTTGTACTTGGGAGGTGGACTTGCTTGAAATACAGCACTGGACTGTTCTATCAGAATCCTTTGGTCTTTTATCTCTTAAAAAAAAAAAAAAAGCAATAATCAACCCTGGTTAGAGAGAAAGCAGCTCTGAGTATGGGGGTCACGTGGAACGGAAAGCCTATGCGGCAAACACTAAAGGGAGAAAAGAAGGTGAGCTCTGATATTCGGCGTATATTTACACACCTCAGTTCTGTCTTCCCATTTCCCCTTGTAAATCTGCCCCCAGGTACTGTGGCATGCTGATCGCTGTTTGTGCTCCGCTACAAAGTGCACACCAGACACTCTCCTGTATTCCTCAGAAACTTCTCGCTCCTCCCTGCCGAGCTAGAGCTCTTCCTCCTTTGGACCAGGCCCTCATCCTCACTACTTTTCTGCAGGGCCACAGCAGCGGAGGGCAGCACCCACCCCACCCCCACCGCTCCCCATCCCTCGGCAGCAAAACATGCACTCTTTTCTCCCCTACTTTTTTTTTTCAAGAGTTGAAATGGGCTCTGTGTTTTGGTAGGCGTCCCTCCAAAGCACAGGCAAGCGGACATGTGGCCTGTTTTCGGAAAAGACTCTGACGAAAGGGAGGAATCAGAGATGCTAAACAATGCTGCGCAAAGTTGCAGGCTGCTCGGCTACAGTCCAGAAAATGAATCCAATTTTTCATTCTGTCATTATAAATATTTCATTGCAAATGGTACTGATTTTCTGCAACCGTGGTTAAGCAAAGGGCCTCTGTGTGAATATTTAAGAAAAAAAAAAAAAAAGGAGGAAGACAACGAAGAAGGAGGGGGAATGGAAGGTTAGCAACCAATTAATTTCTTGCTTTAAATGTAAAAGATTCTGGGAGAAATTCCACAGTGATGTAGTGTGTGACTCAAAGAAGAAGAAGAAAAAAAACATTTACTCTGCTCTTCTTCTGACAGTTTCTCATAAAATATCTGCAGCCCATCTATCTTTTAGTACTCCAGGCTCCTCTGGAGAGCAGAAAATGGTGGTTTAAAGCTCACTTCAGTGCCAGTCTGCGGGAGATTGCTTTCCACAGGACCCCCGCTGATGGAGGCCTAGGGGAAGAGGCCCAGGAGTTATTCAATCAGCCCGAGACTCTGGGGCGGCTGGGGGTCCTTTGAGGGCTGATTATAAAGCTGCCCTCCTGTTGCCTGCCTCGGAACAGAATGAAATGAGCAGCCTCTTGCTGAGCAGATTCTGCAAGAAGGAATTTCACCTGTCATGGAGTTTGTCAGAATTTCAGGATTTATCTTGGTGCAAAATTAATAAAATACCAACCAGGATTTCAGGCTGACTACTCAGCTGTGTCATCTCAAAGTGATCTTTCACCCAGGAAAACCTGGACAGTGAGTACAGCCATTCTTGCCCTACTTTCTCTTTGGAGGGTGAGCGAGGCGATGTAATACCACCCAGACATCAGGATGAGATTTTGAACCAATTACACACAAGGCTGAATTACGTGTGGGTGCTACTGTCTTAATGTGTGACCTCTCACCTCGCTGCTGTAGTTCTAAAGCCTCTTTGGAATAAGCCCAAGTCTGAAGCATAAAAAGGCCATTTCTGCAGTTTATAACACAGTAGGTCCCCTATGGCATCACATCTGTTAAATTCATACACTGGTATTTCAGGCCTGAATTTGATTTATCTTTTAAAAAGGAGTACTAACAACAGACTGTTAAGAGCACAGATTGTGAAACATTACAAATTAATCTTGGGTCGGCCGTGAACGAGGAGGTACAGTTTTGTCTTTTGTGTGAACACTCATGCCCCTTCACCCTGTCACCCTCTGGGCTCCCTGTGGGGTGTGGGAGTGGGGAGGGGGAGGGGGAATGCGTGATGCAGGGGGATGCAAGGGGATGCAGGGGGAGGGCCCCAGAGGGCATGGGACAGGCAGGGAACAAACCTCTCTGCTTGCTCTGGCTGCAGCCAGTTTGGGAGTTTGGCATCTCTTGCCCATTCCACTTCAGAAGGTGGCTCGCACCACACGAAGCACCACGGCCACTGTAAGTGGGGTCTGCGCAGCCCCCGAGGCAATTAGCTCTGGTCCTCGGGGTGGGCAGCATCACATGGGGCAGTGTGTGGGGGACTGGGTTGGCGCTCACGCCACCAGCTGGCCTGAGCCAGTGGACAGAGGACACAGACATTTCTCAGATTCGACTCCAGTCTCCGAACTCAAGTTCCAAAGAGGTAGAGAGAACTCCAATCGCAACATCGACCTTGTCTTGCATCCCTGGCCCCCCACCACGCTCAGACCATGGGTGACTCTTACTAATTGGTGATTGGCAGCACATCCCCGGCCCCCAGAGTCTGCCATTGGTTTAAGGCAATTGCTGCCTTCCTGTCCAGTTTCCGATGGACATTTTTCTAAATGAGACATTAAACGACACCGTGATGCGTTCCTTCCAGCTCTTCTCCTAGTTAAACGACAACCCTGCTTTGGAGAGCCACCTTTACGAAGCAGTAGTAGCCCGACAATATTAATACCAGCAGATCTCAGGAAATAGTGAGAAAGAGAGAGGGAAAGCTTGCAAGCGAAGGCACAGATGGTGGGCGGGGAGGCAGGGTGCTCTCAGCAGGCTTCAGTGGAGATGCATTAACTCCACAGAGGCATGAGGGCTTCCCACCAGTACCATCATGAATTATAACTGAGTATGGGAGTGAGGTCTCAGTGCCTGGCTCACAGCAAATAGACTGTTCTATTTTCCTGCCCAATCACCTTTCACCCTTATAAACTCAAAGCACAGCAAAGCTCACTGCTGATATTTAATGGTATCCCCGCAGCCTTTTATGTGGCTAGAAGGCACACAAACTTAGCAGATGTGCCCAGTGGTGTAAGTCAGATAATTATAAAATTAAGTTTTGCCAATGTCAAAAGAGGAAACCTTTGACGGGCGATTCGCGTTTCCAGTGAGAGGTGGTCCTCTGTCAGCCGCGGGACCGAATCAAAGCCGGAGGGGCCGCAAAGGAAGGATGCCCGCCTCCCAGACACACTGGGTACCGGGGAAGAGCCCCCCTTTTGCATACTTTCTCCTCCTCTTGCGAAAAGGCAGGTCCTGCCCAGTTGCTTAGTTCTCCCACTCGCTCATTCAATGAAGTTATCAATGAAGGAGGCCTGTTATTTTAGGCAGTTTAAAATTTCACCGCTTTTAAAGGACTCGTTTACCCTGCCTTTCACTCCCGTTTAAAGCCTTGGAGTTGCTGTTCTAAATGACAGCACCGCGAGCGAGCACTGCTTTTAAGCACTATTCATCTCGCCCGCCACATCTCAGGCTTTTACAGAACACTGCTCTCTCTCCAATAAGGGGAACTTACTCTTTCATAGCTGCAGGGCAGAGCCTGTTCCGAGCTGTAGATTCGCTGCAAATATAACAATAAAGGATACAAATGTGAATTCCTCTTAAAATACACGCTTGGCTCTGAAGCTGCCTTGCCTTAGCAAACTCGATCAAGAGCAGCCTATCAATCTTTCTCCAAATGCGCAGCAACAGCTCATTTCACGCGGCTGTCCGATGGATCGCCACATCGATGGATCAGAAGGCGCTGCAATGAATTCTTTGCTCATTTTGGGGGATTTATAGTTGAAGTCCATGATTACCATCTCTCTTTCTCTAATTGTCACAACAGTTGGATATGGAGGTGGTGTTTTCCAATAGTCGGGTAAAAGTTTGTAAACACAAAGGGTCTATTCTTGGCATTCTGTCTCTGCTAATGTGAGGAAGCTGATCCATGTGTGGAGCAAACATCTAAAATAGGAACATATGTGGGAATTTAACGTGCCTCTCTGGACTGCAGAATGTTCTAGAAATTTGGATTTCCAGATCTCTCCAAAGGATCTGACTACAAACGGGGTGAGACAGAGCTCTGTCTTTACAGGACAATTGTGCCCGCAGTTTCTTGTTCCTAGAGGAGGGAGGCAGATCTTCTGGCGCCGTGGCAGCAGGCTGTCTTGGCGACATAGAAGGTGGCGGGGCCAGCAAAGCCCAGCCAAAGCAGAATGTGGCAGAGGTGATGAGCATTTCCAGGGGGTGGGGAGGGAGGGGGCTGTGGAACTGGCCACAGTGCTCTTCAGTACACCCTAGCTGGATGCTCCATAAAGTCGCATTGATGGCAGTTCGGAGATGGCCATCTGTTGTCAACTCTGGGCCAGACAAAAAAATAATGTAATGGCAGATCGCTAACAACAGGGCTGTTGGAGGAGGGAATGAGTCCTAGAACGAGGAGGTGGCGCTCTATCTTTTAATAGTGAAAACCAGCCATCGATAGGAACATCAAGAAATTAATGGATGGAGAATTTTTAAAAATTGAGCTGGGGTGCTGTAGAAACGATTCAGATGTAAATAAAGTGATTTTTGCTTATTGCAATCACCTCTGCTGCCCTTACTTCAGTCATATTAACCACTTGATTCTTGAAAATTTGACTAGCAGGACACATGGTGAAGCAGTGAGGGCCAAATTTAGTAAAAGGTGCACACACAGACGAGGCATTTATTGGTACAAAACGGGTAATTGAAAATGCATTTACTCATTTAGTCCAAATGAGTTCATTGTGACTATCATGCCTATCTGTCTTCCTGGATGCTTGCTTGATTCCTAGGTGCAGTCTTATAAAAAACAAAAACAAAATAAAGCTATCTCATCTTTAGATGCATTGTGAATACTATAAGACTTAAAACTCCCTTCTTTGCTCAAGAAAAACCTTAGCTTTGTGCTACTGCATAGATGATAGGAAGAAAGAGGGGGCAGGGAAGGAGGGAGGGAGAGAGAGAAAGAGAGAGTAGAATGAATGAATGAGAAACAGTCAAACTGAGGTTAGCCGCGTCCTGTTTTTTTTGTCCTGTATGATTAACTTTCTGCCTTCAATGGTAGGGCCAATCAATCCTGATTGAATTATCCAATATTAACAGCTGAAAGTGATCAAAAGTAATGGTGAAAACATAGCACCAATCAATAAATCAATGCAAATGATTCAGTTCCTGGAGATTCGATCAAATAAAAGAGATAGATCAATTTAACCACTGAGCAAATTAAGTGGAAGTTGGTGGAGCACCAATTTACTTCACAAGCCCCGCAGGCCCACAAAGCAGAGAAATGAGGTGGTGGAGAAAGGGAGGGACCAGTTCCAGACCCACATGCTCACTTGACACAATTTAATACTCCTGAGATCCCTGTGGCTATGTGACGTGTTCAGGGGCTGTGATTTCAGCCCCAAGAACAAGAGATACAGAGGTCCAAGGGATCTGAGGAAATAAATGGAGAGCCCAAGTACCAGGAAACATGAACCACCCAGGAAGAGGCAGGGAGTAGGTGCCCCACACTGACTATGCTCCCAGACTACCGCTATGAAACACAGCAAAGGCAGGCAGGCCCAGACAGGGCAATGGGCAAATCTTCCAATCTGGGGTTCCCTAAGGAAGACCACATGATAAGAGGCAAAGCAGGACAGGGTTTTGAATCTTATAGTTGGAGTGGGGATAAAGAAAGAAATATCAAACTCCACTAGAAAGAAAAATAAAGCAATTGAAAAATACACGAATGTTGTGAAGAATATCGGAAGCAAAACAGTTTAAGGGCACATCTGATAGCTTTAAAGGTACACCTTTCCATTCGTCCAGTTTGTGAAAGAGAATTGGCCTGACTCAGAGAAAAATATGACAACAAACTGAAACAAACCTTTCCCCAAATCACAGATCCCACCTTGTCTTTGATGGAGGCGCATGCTAAAACCTTTTGTTTTGGCCACATGTCCTTAATTTAGGGTATATGGAGAGAAGGAAGGGTCAGGTTGTTTTGAAATGTTTTTATATTTCTGAAAGCAAATATAAGTGTTTTGTTTTATGGTTAAATGCTAGAAAGAAGAAAGGAAAGAAAAAAGCCCAAGACTCTTTAATCTCCTGAAAAAGATGAATGTTTTTAAAATAAGAATTTTTACCTGCAAACCAATTAACATGAAACTATGTCAAGGTATGATTAACTGGGAAATTATTCCAGTAGAACTAGAGCAGACAACTAAGGAAAATCTGATGTGTCTGAGATAAGAGATTTTATTTCTGAGTAATGATGACTCCTGATTTTGTATACTTAGGTCAGCACTTGGGAGCAGGGAGAGGGTCAGGGAGCCAATGCTTGCCCAGTGCCTGTTTTGGTCCACACTCCACTGCACTCTCTCACTAGGATCCTGGGAGTTGGGCATGAGTCCTTGCTATTTCCCACATGCCCGTTTTATAGATGGTGACACTGAAGCACACAGTTGACAGCTTGTAAGTGGCAGGGACCAAAATCAAACTCTGGTGATTCTTCTCTGCAATTCACGCCCTTTCCCTTGTACTAAGCTGCCTACAGAGAACTGAATGCAAATTAAAACAAATGAATAAAAATCTCATAAAAAATGATTTTTTTTAGAACTACTAACCATTAGAGACTTATGGGTGGCTAACTCTCCCATAACCACAGATACCAGAATCACATCCATCCTTCAGAACCGGCTTGAATGCTTCCCACAAGATGTCTTTCTTGAGTCTCCCAGCTGGAGAATAAGCATCTTCTCTTCAAATACTTATAACAGTTTATTACATATTAGCTCATATAATGGCTAATCATATGCATATCTTATCTTTTCTAGTAGCCTGTAAATATGATCTATTTCTAATTATTTTTGATATGTCACAGAATGATTGGGACCATGGTCAATTTAAAATGATGAAGTTATATTTTTATTAGTATTTTAATTAATAAATATATTTTCTTAATTAATAATGGCACTGGGACAAAAGTAGTAAATAGCATAGCACTTGTGATTTTGACTATTAACAAGGACTCCTAAATGTCTCATCACACATTATTTAATAACCTGAGACACGAATTTGTATTACATTTATTAAAAGGCTACTTTAGGCAAATGGCTAAGTTAGCCTATGACCCAGCAACCAGCTCAGCAGCCATATTTCCATGTTGTATTGTTGTCTTAGAGGGCCCATAATATGCACACTGCTTCATTTTTTTTTCAGAAGTATGACCATAAAACTTGAGCACCAGTTAAGTTGTGGTGTGAAAAATATGCATCAAGCTCACGTGATTTGGTGGGAAAGTGATTTGAGAAGGAAAAACAGCTGAAGAGACAATTGCATATTTAAACGGAAGTGATATCCAAGTGATATCCGAAAGAAAGAAAATCATGATGTATCCTTTAGAATGTCAGATGATTACTGCATTTTGAATGTGGAAAACACTGCATTCATGAGCTAATGAAGGGAAGGGCTGCATATCACAATAACCTTTGATTCAAAAGGAATTCAAGTACCAGAATCTCAGAGCCTGAAGTTCATCTAGGCCAATTCCCTCTCTTCTTCCTGCTGGAATTCCCTCTACATCCATTAAATTCTTAACATGGTGCCTGATGGAACTTTCTATGGAGACACATTGGAAGAGGATGATTTGATCACTGCCTTTGAATTGTAGCTTTTCTAGAGGCACCAATTAAACAGTAATTACTATATTGAAAGAAAGTGGCCTATTCAGCAGCATTTTTACAAACACACCACTTGCTCACACCTGTATAAACCACTTTGGATACAAATATGCATTGTAGGATATTATTCTTGGACCACACCATCCCTCTCTCAAAGCAGCTTCCTTAAGTTCTGCAGAAAAAGTTTTGAGGTCTATTAGGAAAACATGTGAAACATTCAACATATTCATTTGCTTTTAAAAAAACAAAACATTCATTTAGTTCATGTAATGCACTTTTATTTCAAAGCACATCTTCCCTACCACCATGCTAGGTGGACTTACTCCTTGCACAAATGAGGGAAAGCTCTAACAAAAGAAAAAGCCTGTATCTTGCTAATAATTATCATTATATATCTCTAAACTGGAATTTAGAATTTTTGGTCAGAAAGGATTAGGGGTTGGTCATGTGAAGAACACAGCTTCCACACCGGCAAAAGGTGTGTCCTAGATTGAATGTTCCATAGAAATAGAGATTTTGTCTTTAAAAAAAAATTTTATTTATTTATTTATTTATTTATTTATTTATTTATTTATTTATTTATTTATTTGAGACACAGAGAGGCAGAGACACAGGCTTTGGGAGAAGCAGGCTTCCTGCAGGGAGCCTGATGTGGGACTTGATTCTAGGACCCTGGGATCACGACCGGAGCCAAAGGCAGACGCTCAACCACTGAGCCACCCAGGTGCCCCGAGATTTTGTCTTGTTTAATTCTAAAAGGAATTGTCATCTGTGCTGTCCAGAACATGATGTCTGAATCCTTGGTATCCTAAAGATGGACAGTGTACAATGAGGAATTATCTGAGTTCTGACTGGGCATTGTAGGCAATATCAATGAAAATAACACACTGCTGTGTGTGTTGAATATAAAATTTTATACCCAACAAAGCACTTCTAGTCTCTCTCTCTGTCTCTCTCTCTCTCTCACACACACACACACACACACAAATGCTCAAATGCTTTCACATTTTTAACTGAGCATAAGCAGTGAAAGAAATGTAAATTACTTAGCACATTCATGAAATCATTTATGCACCATTAAAAGATACACTGTCATTATGTTATGAGGTGATTTTGAAATGCTCATCCTAGACTTACCCTAGTATTCTCACTCTGATGGAACAGTCAAATAAACTACATGCTTTTAGGAGTGCCTGGGTGGCTCAGCTGGTTAAGCATCTGACTTCCCCTCAAGGCATGATCTCAGGGTCCTGGGATCAAGCTCTACATTGGGCTCCCTGCTCTGTTTCTGCCTTTGCCTCACCCTGCCTCGTGTTCTCCCCTCTCTCATATAAATAAATAAAATCTTTATTTGCTTTCAATATCCAACGGGATTTTAGTTCTTGGACATTTAGTTTTATAATCTCTTCTGTAAAGTCCTCCTTTCTGAGGTTCAGTGGCATAAAAAAGTAGATGAGTATGAATTCAAATGGTATGTATGATATGTGTCAATTTTAAAATTTGCATTTATTTTACATACCAAAGCATGAACCAAATTGGGCTGATAAAATGGCTTCGTTTTTCATTTTTCTACTCTTATGATTTTGGTTACCAATCTAATTTTCTACTTTTACCTTAATTTCAGTCGATTTCCCTCCTCATTCTAGAAATTAACAAAACTATTATGGTTTTTGTACACTTATCATACCCAATTTTTAGCAGGAAATAAAAGAAATCAATCTTTAAAAATTATATTAATTCCATCCTCTGAGCACAGGTGTAAAGGTAATTTGGGTAATGAAAGCAAATGTACAGGACTGTGAACCCCTGAGGGTAAAGCATAAAAAATCCAAACACTCTTAAACTAGAAAAAGTAAAGTTAACTATGATCCATTTTTCTTAATGTATTGAAACCAAAAGCCACTGCTACTACTGGGGATTTTAGAAAACAGACCTACACAGATATTCCTATGACTGTGGATAGCGTTCTAAAAATTATCATATAGTACATTTAAAAACTATTCTTATCTAAGAGATAATGCATATTTTGAGCTTGAGTATTTATATCAAGACCAAGTATGTGGGGCACCTGGGTGGCTCAGTTGGTTGAGCAACCAACTCTTGATTTTGGCTCAGGTCATGATCTCAGGATTGTGAGATTAAGCCCCACATCTGTCTGGCTCTGCACTCAGCAGGGAATCTGCTTGAGATTCTCTCTCTCCCTCTCCCTCTGCACTCCCCCCGCCCCTGCCAAAAAAGACCAAATATGTATGATTCTGAGTTACGGGATTGGAAGAAGAGTGCCTACAGCTTTGGATTACAGTCTAAGCCTTATTGTGGCCCAGATCACAATTTGAATGAATGAATCAAGAATGATTTGAGACATGTTTGACCTTCGAAGATCTCAAAAGAGTCAGAAAGAGTTGTGTGTTTTGTATTGTATCTTATAAACCAAGAGTTTTCAAAGTGTGGCTCAGGGACCTCTGGGGTCTCCTAGATCCTCTCAGGGGGGTCTGTATGTCAAGACTATTTTCATAATAGCATTAAGACATTATTTGCCCTTTACACTCTCATTGTCTCATGAGTACACAGTGGAGTTTCCTAGAGGCTACTTGACAAGGGATGACATCATCTCTCTGACAGCTAGTAGAATTGCATATGTGTATATTCTTGTGTTTGAAACATCCTTTAATTTTGATTTTAAATACGAAAATATCAATAGATAATAACCCACATAAATCAAAGCCCTTTGTGGTCATCAATCATTTTAACTGTAAAGGCATCCTAAGATCAAAGAGTTCGAAAACTCTACAATTAGTTCTACATTAATTGTAGAAAAGAATAAATACCATACATTCCACAAAACCCTAAAATACACTATAAAAGAAACCTGGAGTTCTGAAGGATGTGTTTAGTTGCTTAGTTTTGTCTATGCTACAATGGGCTACAGGCTACTACGGCCACAGTGTTGGATTCTTTTAATGAAAAACAATGACGTCTTGCCACCAGGTTAGCTATATTAGAAATCTACTAATACAGTATAAAAGTGCAATTTTGTTGCAAACCTTTTTCAAGAACATTAGGTAGAAGTCAGTCTCTATAGAGTCTCTACAACTTTGATCGAAGAGACTGAATAGGTTAAAATCTATTATTAATTCTGCTCCACAGTTTACATGCTAATTAAGTATCACTAGGTGTATTGGCCATATCCTTTACCGAGTCATAAAAACGCAATGACTTCTCTTTTGATACCTATTGCAGTAAGAATATATTTACAAACAGAAATATAGGTTATATTAAGATTGACAATACTCTAACTTGGTCAATCTTCTATATTCAATTCCCAAACAGATATGAAAGAGTAGAAATCTATTTTGAAGGGATAAAAAGTAAGACCGCAACTTTAATTTCAGTCCATGGACACCATTATGACAATGAAATGGGCTCACCCATTCATTCATATATTTTATCTTTCACCACCTTAATCTGCTATTTGTTTACTCTTGGGACGATAACAGATCATAAAATGTAAATTCCTTATTTTGACACAGAATTCACATAAATTTGGCTTCCCCAGAGTCCAAGAAGGTACAAAGCTGTCCCAGGGTTCACAGTATAGGATGAGAAACAAAGGAGTGGGTATGGCTCTGAGTTCTTCCTTCATCTGGATCTCGTTGAAGGGACTCAATGCAAAAAAAATAACTATCCCTTTCCCCCATTTTAGGCTAAATAACTTTATTGTTAATAATAATGTTCAAAATAATAAAACGATTTTGAGTTTGAATCCATTCTCCTCCAAAGGCACCAACGACATTTAATAAAAACATGTTACTCATAGAATTTCATCAGAAAAATGAGGATAAAGTACTGTGCCTATTTCTCAGATGAAGTAACAGAAAAAACAAAATAAGAGTTATCTTCCTTTCACCATTAGTAAGATTTCTAGGTTAGCATCCAGGTCTCTTACCTGTAATTTAACGACTGGTCTGTTGCCAAGAGTAATAAAACCAACCAAACATTTGTGTTCTATTTTCTGGTTTGTACCTTAGATTCAGACCTATTAACTTCATTTTTGCCTGACAGCAACCCCTTAAGTGTTACACCTGTCTATCATTTCTTCATATCTGAGGTTCAGAGTCATTATTATGGACCATTGCAAAGTCACATATCTAGCAAATGGACACTAAAGGCTAAACCTACTGTCTTTGGGGGCCACAATTTTTAACTAGATTATTACTAAGTAATAATTATTCTAGTTAATTAAGTGTAAGAAACATACTGGACATGAGTACAGCTTCTTTCTTCTCTTTCCTTCTCCCTTCCAATTTTGAACCCCTCTGGACAACAATAACTTGGACGTCCATCCAGCTTGGAGTCCAGTGGGAACAGAACATGAATAAAACAGGATTGGGGAGAGTGGGCCATGACAGCGAGGTGAATGATCCCACAGTCCAATAAACCTGACCCCTAAGCCTATCACACTGGGTCAGAAGGTCCAATTATAGGTCTGTTCTAGTTCTTTTTATGATTGACAGCAGCCAGAGGCAAAATTACTTTGGTGTCTGTTAATCCAGCCTCTAATTTTCCCTTTGCCCCAATACACACTGAGCATCATGGTGGCCCAGGGTGAGTGATACTGTGAATCCAGATTTAAAATGCCCTTGTTTCCTATAAGAAGAGCAACTGAGTTCAATCTCGGTTCTCCTCATGGAGACATTACCTGCAGCTCTGTTTGGAAGAAAAACTTCTGTGGACATTGTGTGCAGTCATAGATCTTGTCTTCTTGTCCATGGGCAGAGAAAATATGCTGCTGCAACTTGTTTGCTTGAACAAACACTGCAACGGTAAAAAGAGGTTGAACTCTGGGTTATTTTCTTTCTGTGATGCTTCCCCCTGAAGAGCCCCGGACCCAGCCGACCGAATAGCACACCTTCTGGGTGTGACCACCGCCAGTCACTGGGGAGGGCCGAGTCACATTTGCTTGTGGTCAGGTCCCTGGCTTTTGTGAAGGTGCACTCTACCAAGCACCTAATTCAACCCAAACAGCTCCAAAGTAAAGGTTTATCGAGGCCCTGCTCCCTATAAATCTTTTAAAAATAAAGCTGAAAATTGTCAAATGCACAGCACCGTCTGAACAGAAAGGACTCTTATTTCTCAGCAACCCACAGGTTAAGAAATCATAGATGCCAAAACCCTGTTTATTGTATTTGCCTAAAGTTATAGCTAGCAAACAGTTCTCTATTTAAATGTGTTAATGCTAAAAATTATATCCCACAGCTACTCTGGGGCACTGTCTATAAATGTGAAACAGAACGGCAGGTAAATTCTCTTTGGATACTTTAAGATCAACTCAGCCTACACACTGAATGCAAGGGTTTCAATAATATAAACATGTTCAATTTTAATGACTACAAAACAAGGCCCTAAGACTGTGTAACAGTTTACCTAGGAGACATACTATTAATAATTAAATTGTATATGCCAGAGGCAGTGTTTGGGTTGGCAGAACTGACTTCTGATGGATGCCTGCTGCACTGTGACCTAAAAAAGTTTGCATCTACAATATTAATCTGTATAGGCAGGGAAAGGATTTATTAAAGATGTTGGCATTTGACTTTGACTCCACTCTAATCATTAAAATTATTCTAATTGCCAGCCAACCTAAAATATTAGAATATTGTTCTTGTGAGTCATACATTTTAATCACATTTTTCATTACCTTAAAAAACTACTCAGATTTCTTCTCTCCCACCTAACATGCTTTATATTGGAAGGTTTTTTTTTTTTTTCTTTTAATTGTTATTTTAAAAATTACTTCCAGGTACACTAAAACAATTCAGGTCTGTCAGCACAGAAAATGCGGACTGCTCATGTTTAATGCATTTTTGTCTCTTACCTACATCAACAAAAAGAAATTTTTTTTTTTTTATACCGATTTGCCACTGATCTCCATATAACAGAACATTTTATGAGGCTTCTGGCTACAACATCAAATAACTATTTTATTAGGGGTCTTAATCATGAGAAGATCTATGATCCAGTCTTCTTTATGAAGACTTATTATGAGCTTTTATAGAGAACTCAGACTCCTGACTCATTGTGTCTTAACATAAATGCTATGCTATGGTAAAAATATAACAATATATACTTTTATCTTAACTACAGAGAACAGACTACAGGTTACCAGAGGGGAGGTGGTTGGGGGGATGGGTGAAAAAGGCGATGGGGAATAAGGAGGGCACTTGTGATGAGCACTTGGGTGATGTATAGAAGTGCTGAATCACTATATTGTATACATGAAGCTAATAGTAGACTGTACGCTAACTGGAATTTAAATACAAACTTCAAAAAACCAAAGAATTTTAAAAAGCAAGCCTTCCTCTCCCTCCAAAAAAACCCAATATATATATTTAAAATACAAACCAAAAGAATAAAAAAAAAACAGTTCCATAAGAAGGCGTGGCTTATGGAATTACTGAAAGAAGGAGCCTCACAGGCAAATGTTGAAGGCAGAGCCATCACCCTATTCAAGTACTACTTGTGGTAACTGGACAATGAACATGGCCCCCCTCTCATTTTGTTTAAGGACAGAAATCTATAGGTTGAACAGTGAAGGTTAATAACCAATGTCTGGAATCTTGCTCTGTAGACAAAGAAGCCAATTTTGAGAGAAGGATGTATTTTTGTTTTGTTTTGCTTTTTTTTTTTTTTTTTTTGCAAATAAGAAGGAAACATAGCCTTGAGGGGCTTGACCATCGAGTTCAAGACACATGCAAAATGATCACAAAGGATTTTCCAAAATAACTTTGTCACTGTTAGGGGAGTACCAGGAATGTGTATGATCCTATTTCAACCCCTATGGGGTTCAAATTATAGTTTCTGATGTATGTTTTTTTGCTGCTGCTGCTGCTGAAAACTCTAGTGCTACAACATTCAATAAAAGTTTCTTCTCAAAAGTGTAAATTTCTATCAACTTCTACTTTAAAAATCCAACTTCATAGGAAATAAACACTTCCTCTAATCTGTTCATCTCATCTGTTTTCTAGTTTCAAGAATTTGAACTAGAGGTTTTAATAATATCTTTTTGATTTCTTCTGGGGAACGTTACAAAATTCTCCAAGTTGAAGTAACAGACAGGGGCTGGCAACACGGCTGCATTTTTAGTTACATGGCTTGTGATTATTAAGAAGTCGTTTTGTGCAGGCACTCCGCCTTGGTAACCTTTTAACACCAAGAGGAGAAAAGTGAACAAAACATGGATGTCGTTTTCCAAATGGAAAAGTGCAAAGTTCTGCGAGAGCTCGAAATGCCATTTGTTCATCCTGACAGTTAACCTTCCTGCCCATGTGAGCCTTTAAGTAGGCAGCAATCAATAATGCTAATAAGCAGAAATCAAACATCTTCTCCCCAAATTGAATTGAAGTCATAGCTGCAAGAGGCTGTAGCAGTGGGGATACGTCTTGGTAGTAAGGACATGATCTGGCCACGGGGCTCTCTAGAGTTTCCTACCTGTAAAGCAGACGGGGCACTTGAAGGTACCTCCCATTCCTTCGAAGCTGTGCTCTATCAGATGGCACTGGAGTTTGGCAGGGGAGTCGAAGGTCTGGCTGCAGAGTTTACACTCGTGGTTCAGTCCCTCATCTGTTAAGGAGAATAAAAATTGGAGCAGAAAAATTGAAAAATTGAAACCCACCATATCTCTAAAAGACAAGTGAATTCCCTATAACCACACACATTAAATGATTTCTGTGACCAAATATAAATATATAAGTAGCATATATGTTTTTTGGTTATTGTTTCACAGGACCTATGAATTTTTATCAATTCAAAAACATTTCTGGAATTTAAAAATCCAAAGATAACCAGAAGACAGGATTTGTCTTTGGGTAACGCACTTCATTAAGCTTTTGAAGTTTAATTAGATATCACTGCTAGGGCATCTCCTTTTCACTATTGTGATTTTATGGCTGTGTATTTCTAAAGTCCTACAATAATGGACCCATAGAAAAATGGATAGCTTCTTCTCAGGCCTCCCCTCTGGATTACTTAGAAGGTTCTACAAGTTTCTGTTCCCAACTATAAGGTTTTTAGAGGTATTCCCACAAACTTTCTTTTCCTATTCCCAAGCTATTCAGGTGATTTTGAAATACTATTAATGCTTATAGCATTATAAATGCTTTCTTTTCATTTATCCTATAAATGCTTTCTTTTCCAGCATGGTACTCCCAGCTCCACATATCTTCTCAGTTCAATGCTCCCTCTGCTTTGTAAGGCAGTTTCAATTTCACCTTGCGATCTAGACTGTCCTTCTCCAAAGGAATTTCTAACAACTCCACACTCACTTTTGACTACTCCTGGATTTTTCTTTGATACCTTTGGAACAAGATAGTAGAAGAATATTTTGATGTAATAATAATTGCTACATAACGTGAAGAGGTTCTGTTGTTGACAGACACCATTATATTTTTTTAAAGGTTTTATTGTTCATGATAGACAGAGACTGAGACAGAGAGAGAGAGAGAGAGAGAGAGAGAGAGAGGCAGGCAGAGACACAGGCAGAGGGAGAAGCAGGCTCCATGCAGGGAGCCCGATGCGGAACTTGATCCCAGGACTCCAGGATCGCACCCCGGGCCAAAGGCAGGCGCCAAACCGCTGAGCCACCCAGGGATCCCCAAGACACCATTATTTTTATGTTGCTTTTCTCCTCATCAAAGTGTTTCTGAAATTTAAAATTTAAGGATTACTCCAACTTATTTCAATTCGCAATTATAAGAACTGAACACCAGTAGCGCTAGAATGAACAACCTCACGTTTCTTTAGTGTTTTCTGTGTTTCACAGGCTGTTGTTCTAAGTGCTGACGGAGATAAATTCGTTTAATTTAACAACTACTATTAGTCGCATTTTATAGATGAGAAAAACGAGGCCCACAGAGTTTAAGTGATTTTTTTTTTTTTTTCTGAGTCACAGAGGCAATACTTGGTGTAGCCAGAACTTAACTCCAGGCATCTTGGCCTCAAGGGCCAGGATCTCAGCAAACAGGCTATAGCATACACCAGCGACTCCCAGACGACTTCTCAGAGAGAGTTAGGGCTGAGAGGCTGCAATTTAACCTAGCTTGTTATCTTTTAACCTAGCTTGTGATTTAACCTAGTTTGTTAGTTGGTCCAAGGGTTGTGGGTTATTAAGCTGTTTAACCTAGTTTGTTATACTTTTATCTTCTCCTATTTGCAGTGATTAGAAATGTTATTAAGGCACATTAGTGTCAGATATTCTAGGTCTATGGAATAAAAGGCATATTCACACTGTGAAGGCAACAAGTCTATCCTCCAAAGGTATCTCCTTTCGTGCAACACAACATGCACGTGTAAGTCCTCCACTGTCTGATATCACTGGCAACACGAAGGCTCAATTACAAAGTGAATTATTATTAGCTAACTAGGAGTAAAATCGCTCTATTTGTATTCCTAATCTCTCTTCCCACACAAGTATGAGTCTTTAGAAGCAGAGGATTGGAATTTGTAAAAAGAGAAGCAAAGCACTAATTAAGCCACCCAGTACTGTCTACATTTCACAAGAGATAAAAACCTACTCTGTATTTGGGTGGCACAGTAAATTCCTTGATTATAATTATGTAAGAAGGAGTTTAATTGTGCATACTGACATGACAAGGGGTTATACAAAAAGCTTTAGGGATTATATAAGATCAAGGGGTTTTCATCTGTTCCTTTCTCTCTCTTTCTTTTTTCAATCCTGAAGTCACCAACATTTTCCCAAATTTTAGATCTTAAGAAATATTGGGAACACTGTTTATTGTAGGGAATTGGGTCACTAAGTTGATCAACAGAATTTGCCAAATTTAAATGTTTCCTATTTCCTCAATGCTGCATACCTTACTTTGGTGGAAAGAAGGTAACCAAGAGTTCTGCTTTCATCTTTAAATCTGTGCTTCACACAAGAACCAACATGTGGCCTATGGATGTGAGCAAGGTATAAACATTTGTTTCAGAATTCTTTTTTATAAGATTTTATTTATTTATTCATGAGAGACGCAGAGAGAGGCAGAGACGTAGGCAAAGAAGCAGATTTCCTGCAGGGAGCCCAATGTGGGACTCGATCCCAGGACCCCAGGATCACGACCTGAGCCAAAGGCAGATGCTCAACCACTGAGCCACCCAGGTGCCCCAGATTCAGAATTCTTAACCCTACAATATTTGTGAAGTGACACATATGAGCCTGGTTGGCTTTCTAGAGGACAATGACTGACTGACAAACACAAAGTGAATCCTGAAAGTTAAAATGATCTTTAATGTGATGTTGTCGTTTCTTGACTATGCGTATTTTGTTTGGAAAACTAATAGAAGGGGAGAAAGATATGTGTTGCATGAATACAAAGAAAATGTCCTTATCAATTTTTATTTCCCATCCTGAGAACAGAGAAGTTCCATCATAAAACGTTGCATAATCCAAACTTAGTCAAGTGAATTTACAAGAAGGTGACACACAGCCATAAAGCATTTATGTATTATTAGTGCAGACTTAGTTTTCATCAATCCCATACTTGGTGAAGGCACTATGATAGCAATGATCATAAAGATAGCTTCTAGCATTTTCAGAACTTTTTATAGTTTAACAGCACATTTTAATATCGAAAAAAAGATATTGGGAGTTCTACATTCCTAAGTTATACAAAGGTCTTTTCCAACAAGTAACTTTTCCTAGCGATTTGAGTAGGACGGAATATATATCTGAATTACCACACAGCAAATGGTAGAGGAGGGAAAGCCAGGGTGCTCCGAGCTAGACAGGGTACCCCTGTACACCCGTCTCCCACCTTCATTAACTTCTCTGGTCATTTCCCCCGTGCTCACACTTGCTTATTTCCACAGGGTCAAGTGGATAATGAGTGAGCAAGACAGGAGGACCCAAAACATTTTTATCACTCATTAACAGAACTCATTTTGTATTTTTTAACTGCAGAAGGGGGCAAGATAGTAATGGCAAACTAAGAAAATGCATTTATAGTAAAGATTTCAAAAGTTTATCCTTACTCGGAGTCTCTGTGTAACTCAGCTCCTGTACATTCTCTATTTACACTGTGTGGCTAAGTGCAGTGTCTTAATTTTCAAAGACTTTCTAAAAAGAATCCTCAGTACTGGGGGATCAACCTTAGGTAAGCCTTGTTTCCTTTCAAAACTGAGCTTCTCTCTTCTTGCTATCTGGGATGAGGTAGGAAGGAGCTGGAAGGTAGCACTGTGGTTTTAATTTAAAGTTGCCATTCCTGAGGTGGCACTATCAACACCTCCGATTTCAGGGGAACTTAAGCCTCAGGCTCAGGATTTTGCCTGCAAAGCCATAACTTGCACCTTGTCTTTCTATCTCCCTTCTTCCTAAAGGTGCCAAAAGCCTAAAAATTCAATCAAAGTAACCATCTCTGCTCCCCGGAAAGGTAGCAGCTGACAGTAATTGGATAATACAGTCTGACTCATTTATTAAAAAGAGATTCTGAGTCAATTGATTTAATAACCATTACAATATTCCATTAAGGATATAATAGGCTAGTGCAGCCCTATTTTTTTTTATTGAGTTATAGATGAGATCTATGGATGAAATGTCTAGATTTTTCTTCCCTTTCTGCTTATCTAGAGTCTCCAGATTTTCCACAATGAGCCTAATTTGCCTTTGTAGGTGACTTTGAAAGTTAAAGACTAAAAACTGCTACTCATGCTAGCCCTTATTAACTACAATGCTGAAATTCTGATAGCCAAAGAGTTACCAGGAAATGGGCAATAGTATGGAGGACAGAAAAACTGCAGTACTGCACACTAGGCTGAGGGGTATTCTAGCCAAGTACACTTGAGAGCAGAAATGAGCACAGGGAAAGGGAGAAAGAAACATCAGAGTGAAGATTAGTCAACTGAATGAGGAGAATATGGAGCTTTCAAAAATAAACCTGCATCTTTCCAGAACAAACAGAAAATCCCTGTTTGTTGTGTGCTGGTGGAGGGGAGCATGCGTGTGGCCAGCACTATCGGTCCAAGGTCAGGAAGGGCAAGAGTGGAGCTGGCACCACCGAGAAACATGTTGCAGGCCAGCAACTTCCCGTGCCCGTCAACCACTTTAAAGCACGGCCAGAGACGGTGTGGGTATAATTGAGAAATCATTTCCCACGTATAGAAATTTCAGCTCAAATAATTACTTCCACTTGTTAATCTCCATTTAAGTGTGAATGTAAATGTAAACAGGAATCGAGTCTACATAGAAGACACTGATGCTAATGTAAATATTTACTTCACTATTAAATGTTTCAAAGGAAAAGAGTCTGAATACATAATTGCAATACAACCTGATGATCATTTACAAAACTTGGTGCTCTAAGGACAAAATCTGTTTGTCTGAGGCCAGTTCAAAGGGGAATGATAATTTCTATCTCTCCAATTCAGAAAACGTTGACCAACACTGCTATTAATCAGCCAGCTTTGTAACAGAAAAAAGAAATAATAGTTGCCATTTGGATGCTCCAGCACAACTCAAGTTATAAGCTCCAACATGGCAATTGTTAGCTTAACAGAAGACACTGACATTTCAATATAAGCTTTAAACAAGAGAAACCCTTTAAGCAGCCTCCAGACTGTGTGTCCCATGTTTATACTCCTTTTCCTTCAATAAAAACAAAAATCTAGAGCAGCTACAAGCAAATGTTCAGTGGTTGACTTACATGCAGCTGTTATCTCAGGAATCACTGGGGGCCCCCTTAGATCGTCTGATCAACACTGCAGCCATTACGGAGGACCAATTTGTAACGGTTTATAAGTAGAACTCCTTCTCTTATTTACCCTCGAGACTGGCCAGAAGGGTCCTCCAGCCTCTTCCACTGCATAAATCTATAGGCTAAAGTCCAAAGATACAAACCCCTCTTGGTGCATCATCATGTGGCAGGGGCGATACTTAAAAAGCTCTGATCTGAGTGGGAGTAAACTCTGCCCTTGGAATCCAAACAGAGGAATCAAATGCCCTGCAGTTGTAATTTTTCCAGTTCGAACGTGTATACCGCTATATCCTTAACATATATTTTTAAATCCAAGAAAACTATGCCCCAAACCAATTCCCAACCCCCAACCCTTTACTCTGCTTCTCCTCTTCCCCGAGTTAATTTCCAAGCACACATTTATAAGCTCGGGGTCTGAGGAGTAACAAAGAAAAGCCACACATGACAAAACTCACCCCTCGGCTACATTGGCTCACCCTAGAAACCAGGAGTAGAAAAATAGGCAGAATGTGCTGTAATTTGCCATGCGCGCAGCTATCACATCTCTCTTAGATCCATGGCACTCGGGCCACTGTGATTTGTCGTGTTCTACACGGCACATACTCCACGGCCGCAACCCCAGCACGCCGAGGTGCTGATTTGGCAATGGAGAGTGTTACTTGGGCGCCAAGGTCTGCCAGTAGATTAGTCATCAAGGCCCCAAAGTAAGGCCGAATTCGAGAGTCCTGAACGTGACACGGACCCTTTCCTTCTCACACTAGTTAAAAAGCTCTGCCCTGTTTGGCTGCACAATTCGACAGGAAAATGCAAGTCCCCTGAAGACTGACCCTTGCCCCTTCCTGGATTTTCTCTCATTGGCGGGACGGCAGCGTCTGCCACCACCGTCAGGATTTCTGTGCCACACAAGAGAGGAATCCGCGATCCAAGTGTGAGATTCACAGTAAGAGAGAAAGGGCGTCGGGGCTACTTGGAGAAAATGAGCACCAGGTGCCTTGACTGTGACGGGCCACATGGGCCACCCTTCGGTATCGAGAGGAAAGCAAACTGATATGCGTCCTGTGTGTCTCAGTCAGAATTTTATTTCAAGGAGCATCAACAAGGTGCAAGCCTGCCTTTAACTCCGTTACTCCCTGGTTTTGGCCCAGGGTCTTAAAGGCGACAACGCTTTTGGACTTTATAAGCAAAGCCACTGATACTGACACTGTTATTTCCTGTCTTGAACTTCTCATTATCAGCAGGGCTGGAGCAGGAAATGATTCAACTGGGGTAGGCTGCATTGTACCCAGCAGATTTTAAAGAGCCCAGGGGCTGCCTGGAGCCCCATAAACATCAGCAGCTTGGAAGCTAGCAGGAGGTCCAGGTGGGCCAGGATGGGAGAGGCAGGCAGGGGGATTTTAGATGCTCTGAGATGCAGTATTGTCCAATTCTTTGGCGATTATTATCGGTCGTGGATATTAGTTATTTGAACATTCTCATGTAGGAGAAAACACCGGAATACTGTTCAAACAATACACAATAAAACAAACAGCCTACTAAAAAAAGTGGTTTCCCTCTACCTGTGGGCACTCAGCAGTGATATTTTGGCACGCATCTGAAATTAAGGATGAGCATGTAGACAACAGATATTTTCCAAACCTGACCAGTGTGTTGGCACCTCCAGGTTGTCAGCCTTCTTTACTTCCCCAATCTAAACAGGAGCCCACAGTTAAAGTCTCAGAGATAGCATACAGTGCCAGCAAATAGCTTTAAAGTTAAAAATCTGGGCTTATAGCATTTTCACTTAAAGAAAATAATAATCAGTTTTTGGTAACGCATTGATAAAATCACGTTGAGTTCCACTCACCCCTCTCCCAGAAAAAGCATTCTTAACTAAGAGAAGAAGCACCTGTTTCTCAGTAAAAAGACTGTGACCCCTACAAAAGGCAAAGGTGGGGGGGACAGGGTTAGGAGTGAGGACTGTGACTAGCTAAGTCTCAAGTACATCCTTTTGACCCGTTTCTGTAGAATATAGAGTGGCTTTAAAAAAAAAAAAAAAGTTAGCTTGTGGTATAAAGCTTTAACTTCAGCATATGCCTGGGCATTGCACTGAAAGGGATCCAGGTTCCTTGAAGTTAATTTTCCCCTTATTTCTGCTCACTTGAATACATAAAAGTAATCTTTTTTTCTCGCACAAAGTTTTCACCACCTAAGCTTTAGTGCTACAATGTTCTTTGCCTTGACAGCAAGTTTCTGAGCACACAAGACAATATAAAAATTTACTTCCCTTTTGCATAATGATTAGACATACAATATGACTGGAAATAGCAGGTTTCCAAATCAGTAATGCCTATCAGCTCTTGCCTTGCCCGGTGAAGAGTGGTGGATAGTAGCCCAGGCCATCTCAACACAAGGGAGTGGCAAGCACTGAGTTTGGGGTTAGTCATCAATTTGTGTCACAAAGGAAGTTTCAGGAGGGCAAGGACGTTTGTCTGTTTTGTACATCGATGAATGCCAAATACCTAAAACAGTACAGGGCTCATAGTTGGAATGAAATAAATATGTACTGAATTTATGGGAAATATACCTTAGCTAGTCCTACATCTAATTTCAATTAGAACCAAATGCCAAGACGAACACCAAAAACAGTATATATTATTTATCAATTGTTTTAAGAGTTTGCTCCATTCCCTTGTACATTAAGCCTCATGTGATGACACATTTGGACCACCCAAATTTACCCTATACTGCTTGCCTTCATTATTTCCTGAAATGCGATTAAAACCCTCTGGTAAATAAAGCATGAATAAAATATAACTGTCTTATTTGCCAGTTTATCTCTGGCAAAAGACTGGTAAGCCCCAATTTATCCCCTATTTCAAGGGGAAAAGTGCTATCCTGCATTTTATATCTGAAACACAAAAAAAGAACCCTGTGTAAGAAGGGATAATTACCTTTTATTCCTTTTATTTGCCCTAAGTCACAGAGAAGGCTCTCCATCACACATCCATGACCCATAGTTATTTTTTTAAACGATTTTTATTAATAGTTATGTCTTCTTACATCACAAAGTTCTATCCTTTTAACTAATTGGTTAAATCAGATGTATGCATTGATTACACTCTTTGCTTAAAAATTCTCTTGTTTGATATTAAATACCTACTCTTAATGCTTTCACATCTGGGATTTCTGGCACTGGTGGAAGTATAGGTATATTTACATTCGAGTACTGCACGAAAACCTCCCCCAAATTGGTAAAATTGAAAAAGGACAGCTCATGCAGCATAAACCAAATGTAACCTGCTTTAGAGTTAAATATATCAGGAAAACATCTTGGGGTACTGAGACAGTGTAACAGTCAATATTAATTCTGCACAGCAGTGAGCCGGCCACGGGAGCCACACACTGGACACAGTTCTCATCAGGTACGTGTTCGTGTTACTGTGCCGGGTTTATGGCCGGGGTCAGGGCCTTTTCTTTTGTTTACCTTCTTCTTCTTGGCATAAAGCCACTAGTTATCTGAAGGAGAAAGTCTCCGAACGCTGAGAAGCTGTTTATCTTTGCTAGAAAGCATTGCTTGCTATTGCTGATGATTTTAAAACAAAATAACAAAACAAAACAAAACAAACAAAAGAAATGGAACAAGGTTCACCAGATTTTGTAAACATTATGGATCTCAACAACCATGGGGTTTTTAGTGCCCACAGGTTCAAGACAAGAAACTAAGTCTGGCATTTCCAAAGCTAATTATCTTCCTAAGAAACTTCTGTTATGGACAACTTTTTGCAAAATCATCTAAACTGCGGTGTTTAGAAATGAGGTTCACCGCTAAAGCACAAGTTAAAGCTGCAATGGGTGGAACAAAGGTATAAAAGGGGCAGGGGTCTCCAATCTATTAGGGACCTTACCCTGCCCCTTCTACTTTGTGGGGGTAGGAAGAAAATCCTAAGCAGCAGTATGAAAATCACAATACTGCACATTATTTGCAAATGACTCATATTTTTATTGTTCTATTGGTGTGACCTTAGAAACTCGGCCTTGAAGAATAAAAAAAGGTAATGGGGCAATAAGTGCAATAAGATTTCTAAAAACAGTTTATTGGGAATGTGCTGTGAAACTGGAATTCTTCTAATCAAACGATGCCACCCCTTAGAGAAATTTTCCTGTGCATTATTAAAGTGATATACTGCAGTACTAGTTAGAGCTCCATAACCTTTAAATTGCCTGATTGTAATTAAGGCCACTAGTTTTATTTAGGAAGGTTCAAGGAGGCTCAATTTAAGTTGGCTTAACTAGTGTGAATTTAATGTCATGCTGCCAGAAGGCAGAGGAGCTCTCTGGCCTGGCTGTTCTGTGGCACATGCAGCTGTGGGGATCATGAATTCTAAATTAAGCCCAGATTTAAAGAAACTACAGATATCAGAAAGTAGCTGGATGTGTGCAAGTACACATTCCCATGGTTGCTTGTGTACATCATTCATTCATTCTTTTTTCATCCATCCATCCATCCATCCATCCATCCATCCATGCATTCATCCATCCATCCACTCATTATACAGGCAGTTTCCTAAACTGGGAATCTAAATATGTCTGATTATTTATAGTGTGACTAGAAGGGGTTTATAGTGACTCTTAAAGGAATAATGATCACTTTGATTGAAACGTGGGGCTTAAGATAATGTTCAGTCTACACTGATGATTTAAAATAAAATGTGCTTGTAACAAAGTTGTAAAGGCAAGAAGGTTATTCTTATGAAAGAAATTCTGAGAAGGAACATTTACAGTTAGCTAGAGGAGGAAGAAAGGGGGCTATTTGGACAGGCCACTAAAAGGAGTGCTGAGCATAACATATATTGCAAACAAAAGGTAAGAGAACATGAAGGTGCTCAATGCACAGACTAGCAGAAGCAAAGGGTAGCAGCAGAAAGAAAACACTTAAAGACTTGACCCATGTTCAAAATTTTACTGGATGTAAGCTCAAAAACATTCATCTCTGGATAGAATGCTGGCACTCTTCTGTAGCTCCAACGGCAATAATGATAAATGAATTTCTTTACAGCCAAGTGGCTCAAGCAGCCAACTACGTTACCACTATATAATTAATAACAATAAGCAATTAAAGAGAACAGCAGGTTACAACTATAAGGTGTCAAAATATATTAGCAAAGGAGAAAGCTGCAACAACACACTTAAAAGAAAAATAAACGTACAGTGTGTGAACCTATAGACACTCACTTCTTCCATACGATCTTGTAGATAAAGCTTTTATGCTTAAAGAAAAATAGAGGATGGCATAAAGCTCCCATAAGGTGATTAACGTTCCTCCAAAACCAAATAACGCTCCCAAGGCTGAGAGAAATCTGAAAAGTGATATGGGAAACATGATTGTGAGGACCCAGGAGAGTTGGCTGACCATGGTTTGGCGTTATCTTTTTACTAAGAAATATTCTAATAAATACCTCCCTAAACTGTATTTGTTGGCTCAAGTATTTTCAAAGATCTCAGAACATTGTGCTGCTTTATGTAAAATGAAGAAGCAATAAGCTAGGAATGCGTAGGGGAAGAAATGAAAGGGTAAATGTTATATAATTGGCTAAATGCTGGGATGTTAGATAAAGGTTAGAAGTGGCCATGGAGACAATCTAATTAACTGTGGACTTGTTTAAAAGATGGGGAAATTGAAGCTAGATATAGTAACTGACATACTCATGATGGCAAAGCGTTTGGTTGTGGTCAGTGTCAGAATTCAATGTTCCCAAAGCCAACACAACACTGTCCCACCAAACCCTCACTTAAAAAAAGTTTCCTGCTTCTTTAGTACAATGATTTAAGTCGTTAGCTAAGCTAAGTAAGTTGCTGTCTTTCTAGATCTGAGTAATGTGCAATGAGTTCTTCATATTTTCACGCCACCTGGTCACTCCTTTGCTCCTGGACAAGGCAAAACCTGAACTTACTCCAGTCTACTTTATTTATTTATTCCTTACTCCCTGACCGACTATTGTTAAAGTCTCTCTTGCCCTGATGGGAGTGTTCCTCTCCCACTGGAAGTGAAATGAAGCCTTAACTAATATGCAGCCTCTGTGGGATATGGAAAGTTAAACCTCTTTTATCTCCAGATTCTGCAAGAAGCTAAGAACACCACTCTTGTTAAAACGCTTTGGTCTGAGCTGTCAATGTGAAAGAAACACCTGTGACCATACAACTTGTGATGTAGAAGAAATTCATGGCTGAATGTTGATGCTTTTCCTCAATGGCAATAACCTATTGATTTGGTTAAACTGTCACCTGAAACCCTGTGGAGACCTGGCTTGAACTTTCCATTATGGAACTATAATTATTCAAAAATAAAGACTGATTTCTTAATTTGATTCTGCCTCTAGCTAATTATACCTCTTTAAGTCCCTGAATCATTCCCTGATATGGGACTAAATTGAATATTTGGGAAGAATCTGGAACTGCACATATATTCCTAAGTGTGTGGCTTACTAAAAAGGTAATGCCATAGTTATGTATGGAAAATAGGTTAGCTCAATATGTTCCTAACCTACTTTTCTCTCTTGGGCATCATTCTGGATACACCAGCACATCTAGGCACTATATGATGAAGCCAAGATATTACTGGCATACCAATGAATCATACTTATTTCTATTTCCCTCTGTTTCCTGTCAGTCACGAGCAACATAAGTGAGAGATTATTATCTGTTGAGATGAAAAAAGAGAAGGAAGAGAGGGAGAGGCAGAGAGAGAAGAAGGAAGGAGGGAAGGAAGGAAAAAGGAAAAAGAAAGAAGGGAGGGTAGAAGGAAGAAAGGAAGACCAAAAGATTTATGCTGTGTGACAGACACCTGGATAGCTCAGTGGTTGGGTCTGCCTTTGGCTCAGGTCATGATCCCGAGATCCTGGATCCTGGGATTGAATCCCGCATCAGGCTCCCACTGGGAGCCTGCTTCTCACTCTGCCTATGTCTCTGCTTCTCTCTCTCTCTCTATATATATATCTCATGAATAAATAAATAATCTTAAAAAAAAAAAGATTTATGGTGTAACAAATCTTTCTGTCTTATTTCTACTTAGCTAGGAAGTATAGTGAAAAAGTACATATTCCTAGGTGTTTTGTCAGATCAAAAACCAAAGCTAAAGACTATGAAATGGGCCTAACAAAAACCATGCATTAGTTAATAAGTGTATCTGTTAAATGAAGAATGAGACATAATAATTAAGGATTGCTCTTTCTTAGATAGTAATTCCTTATATTACCTTCTGCAAAGCTATGAAATATTTCTAAGACTATAATTCCAAATTACAAATATGCTTTGGGCACAATAAATTTTTAATCTCCTATCTTCATGACAATTTTTCTTCAACCTGAACCAGCTCATTCTAAATCTGTTCTCAAAATTTAAGTATTGTATGCTGTGTCAATATAAAGAGGGTGGATAATTTTCTGACACAAAAAGGAAATCTATTGAAAAAAATCACTAAAATATCTATCAATGGCTTTAAACATTTTATATACTTAAAAGATCTGCTTTGCCCCTCTGTGATGTGATGTAATCAGCATAGAATTCCAATGCTGTCTTGAACAATTTAAGTCGAAATCTGATACTCGACTATAAAATCTACGTCCTTTCTGAAAATAAATCACATTTAGCTCACTTATCAATTTCATTCTTAGTAAAGAAAAATACAGAAGTTCAGGATAAAAGGTGACCTATGGTGATGTCTTGGCCTTCTACTTCTTTGCTTTGGAAAAGCAGAAGCAATGTTTGGTTTCTTAAAGACAGAGATTAGCATCAGAGTTTTTATATCTGATAATTTCAAGAAAAGTAAATACTCTGTATAATACTGTAGGATAGTAACCATTGGATGAGATAGGAGGTGAACAGCCTGACATGAACCAGCAACAAAACTTTTCCTTTTCTGAATATTGGAGGAAAAACAGTTTCAGAAATTAAAATGAGAGTGAGAAAATACAGAATAGCATTGTTTGTGAGAAAAAGGCAGTAAATATTTTCAGCATATTTGCAACCAATCATAATAACTGACCATGCATAGATACTTATATGAGAAGAATGCCCAGTAATAAATTAAATTGTATTTCTTGGAATGGAAAGAGAAGTTTCCTGAATTAAATATTGGTTCAGCTACTTCAAAGGAATAAAAATAAAATAAAATTTCAGAGAATTAGACATACCTAAGACTGTCACAATATCCTTACGAGCAAGCACATGATCAATGGGCTTCTTGGCCTGACTAGTTCATTCCCAGTTTCCTTATTCTACCTATTGGCACCCACAGTACAGGTGGATACCCTCTTAAAAGGGAACAGCCTGAGAAATAGTAAGAATGATGCCACCGAGTGATACTCAGGGGGACCTATAGAGTCTGGGCATCTGTCTTTTGAAACGAATATTAGAAATTCTGTCTTAAAGTGATAACAGCAGGGAAATTCCAAATCAAAGTAGTCACTGTGGCCTCAACTCACCCGATTAGGTCTACATATTACCTCATCTACTGCAAAAGATCATGCTTTGTGCTCAGGCCAACATGACTTTCAAGCTCAAGAAGCTGAATGAAGTGTCTACACAATTCAAGCTCTGTTCCCACCTCTTTTTGAGGGGCCCTTAAGAAAGAGGCTCTTATCAATGCTAAGACTATTATAATGGTACTTTTTCCTCACATTACCTCTACCTGAGGATGTTTAACAATCACCTCCATATATTTATATAGCATTTTGTAATTTTCAAAATGTGTGGTGTGGGTTTATATACATGGATTTCCAGTTAATCTGCTTATAAATGGATTGGTCTAGGTAACCCAAATCCTAGGAGAAGTCCAACTAGTTTGCTAGAAGTCCAACTAGTATGTGAGTAGTTACTGTGAGAAGTGGGCTAAAATCTGAGGCTGGGGCCCAGATTATGGGGAAGAAAAATAATTAAATTTCAACGTGTAACCATGTTTTGAGTTAAATCACCTATGCTACTTAGTTTAGTTGGTCCCTATGCTCAGGAAAGCAGAAGAATGCCTAGCAGCTTGTGCTGATAATATGTGTTTAGTTAAGACAATGAATCACAGTAGGGAGAAAAAATTAGAAAAATGTACCTTCAGCAGAGACCTTTCTGATTATCTTAATGGTTTATCTTAGTGCCCTTTTAAGGCTTAAGGACAAACGTATGATGTTCTTTTCCTTTTAGGTTATTTTCAAATTCATCAAGATTGAGTTCAAAACTTGGCATTAAAAAATCTGATGAATTCTTGAAGAAATAACATATTTCAGTTTTGCTGGTATGGGTTAGAAACCCGAACTGATTCATCTTATTAAGCAAATCTGTTGTTGAAAACCAAAAAAGTCATTATTTTCAAACTGTGTGAAGCAAGGCAGAATCAGTTGTTTCTCAACAAATGGTACCAGTTACAAAAGCTGTTTTCTCTTCCTCATGTGGAGATTTTCACATAGACTGTTAAATATAACTTACTGAGTTGATTTGGAAAATACCAAGAAAACCATATACTGTGCAGCTCAAATGATTGGAGCTAACAAAAACAAACAAACCCTCCCTGGCCCCCAGAAATGTAAATAAAAAGTTAGATTTCCCTGTACTACATTTGATTGCATTAATTGATGTTTAAAAAAAATCTGTTGAAAATAAAGCCCAGCAGTAGCATTTTTCTTTCCTAAATCACAATAGCAGCACATTACAAACATTACCAAAAGGTCCCCTGGTACGATTGTAAAGTTCCACTCTGGCAGTAAATGCATCTACTGTGTGTTCTCTGTTTTCATCTCTACCCTCCCAAATACGTAAGAAAGCAGGTCACAAATGCAATTGAGCCTCTTTGCACATTGATTAAATATTAATTTCTGTGAATACTCAGAAACAGAATGGTCAGCCACTAAATCCTGTTCAATTTATAAAAAACAAAATCTTATTCTCAAATAGGGTTTGGCGAGGTAGGTGGATCACTACCACTGAGTCCAGTTTATAATCCGTCCTCGATCCACTGTCATGAAAGTTGCTTCCACAGTGAAAGGAAAATTAGCCATGTGCCATGCACTTGGTAGGCCAGGCATACCAGCAAACGCAGACCTCTATCGGGGGCTTACACTGACTTATGCTGGCTCGGGGAGAAGAGGTAGTAAGTATAAAAGTCCTCGTAGACACTTGAAAAGCTTCTCTTTCCATAGGCCATGGTGGAGGGATTTTAGAAACTTGGGCTTTGGAATCCCTCGACAGTGAGTAAGCTGCCCAGTTCCACCACTGCCAAGCTGTTTAATCTCATCCACGTTGTTTCATCTTGCCTTCACTCAGCCTTGTGTCCACAGGGGCCACTGAGTCCCTACCTCACATGGCTGGCGAGGGACACAACTGAGATTCTATCAAGTATCTAGCACAACGCCCGGCCTATCATAAGTACTCTGCACGTAGCAGTTATTTCTGTTACCAGGCATCAAAATGTTTGCTCCATTTGTTTTTTTGTTTTTTAAAGATTTTATTTATTTATTCCTGAGAGACACACAGAGGGAGGCAGAGACATAGGCAGAGGGAGAAGCAGGCTCTGGGCAGGACTTGATCCCAGGACCTCAGGACCGTGACCTGACCCAAAGGCAGACGCTCAACGACTAAGCCACCCAGGCGTCCCTGTTTGCTCCATTTGTTGAAATATCTTATTTCAAGTGTTTTAACTCTTTAGACTTTGTTTACTCCCTTTGTTCCTCTGGATTTCTCCTCCCTTCCTCCACAGAGGAGAAAGAGAAGGGAAGCAAAAGCAGGAGCAAGAGGTGCAGGGCAAAGAGGAGCACCAGGTTTAGCATGTTTAGACGGAAGAGAGGATGTCAGAGTTCCACAGAGTTGCTTTCTCCTCTATGGTCAGGTCAGCTCGCTGCCCCGGAGCAGTTCTGGGTCTCGTAGGGCTTGAGAGGCAGGTGAGGGTAGAGATGCTGAGAAGGCTCAGTGGAGTGCTGTAGGACGGGGAAAGTCAGCATGGGCTTGGGAACCACGGGTCTTGCCTTCCCAGCCTTCCCTGCTTCCAGAAACTGGCAAGGGCTGTCAAGGGCATGGGTAGCATTGGTCAGGCTCCTGAACACGTGGGATTTGGGCAGATCCAGCAGAGACCTTTTGTTGGTTTTTTTAACGGAACCCAGACACGTATGAGGAAATCTCAGCATATGGTAATGATAAACTTTAAAACAATACCCAGAAGATGTTAATGCTGGTAACTTCTCCACTTCTGAAAACCTCTTCTACTCAAGGCATTGTCGTAACAATACTGGCTATTGCTTTTCTCCTTCATCCTCCTCATCTTCTTCTCCTCAACCTAACTGTGTATGTTCTATGTTGGGATGGGGGTGAGGAGTAATGATTTAGATAACCTATCAGCATATTTGTTGGGATGACAGAAAATTGGTCCCCAAATGAGGAAGACTAGCACAGTTTATGTGGAATAAACTGTCACATTTACTGTTCCTGCCTAGCCAAGTCTCTTTCTCTCTCCTTCAGAATTCATTTCTCCTATAAGTTCCTACTTGATAGGATTCTTAGGGCATTTTATCACATTTCCCCCCATAGCATAAAGACATACCTTATTTCCCTTACAAGATACATTTCTTCTTAATCGTGCTCCTTAATACTTACTAGGTTTCTTCTCAATACAACTGTTTTTTCATCATTGTTGAATGATGAATGGAAGGAAGGAGACAAGAAAGGAAGAGAGAGATTGAGGGAGGGAAGAAGGAGCCAGACATGGGAAACCACTGTGCAGTAAGGGATGTTGAGTCCACCTATGGCCTGGGTAGGAGTAGAGGGTTGGCCCTTCTTTGTATCCCCAAACAATTCAACATGTTAGCGAAAAAGAGCTTCAACTTCATATCAGTCCTCTGCCAGTGACATGCTTCTCGCCCCGTTTTCCTACTTTTGGTCAGCCCCAAAGTTACAAAATAAAAGCCACTGTGTGTTTAGCCCTATCCTCTTTACTTATTTCTATGTAAAACATAATAACGTTTTCCCCTTTCCTGGTGGGGACTACTTATTGCTTGCTAGTGTTCTGGTCAACTTCATTTTCTCTTGAAAGGCAGAAAAATGATGGTCAGGCGCTGCCCTCTACATTCTAGGGCTGCTACCGTTTCCCTGGTATGGACCTCTACTGTGTCCTTCGTACAGATTTTTCTGTCTTTTACATTTTTAAGTCTCTAGTAGAAAGAATGGAATAAAAAGAATGATCTTAATGAGTACTTTCAATGCTACTGCATTGCACGTGTGCCACACTGTCCCTACTAGTCTGTGGGCAGTCCCAGTTTTCCTTCTTTAGACTGCCACCTCACCATTATGTCTAGAAATCAGAATATATCAGAAGCCACCGAGTTTTAAAAAAAAATCCTGAGGACTAGTCTGATTTTAAAAACTGAATTAGTAACTCCTAGGAAAAAGGCATTTCAAAATCTGAGGGTAAAATATCTGCATTGGGCATGTGCCCTACAGTAGTCCCTCAAGACCTTCACCCTCCCATCCAAGTGGCTTAAGATCTGACTCAGGAAAAGGGAACACCCCCTGGTCAGCTGATGAACAATGAGCAGACAAGAAGCAGGTGCACAGCACCCTGTGTGCCAACGTGATGCTTTCCCTTGTCTTAGGGGTCTAACCTCCCCATCCATTAGCCTTTCCGATTCCCACTTTCCCAGGCACAGGCTTGGTCTTCTCATTAGCAATGAATTCCCCACCTCTGCGAGGAGCACAGATGTCAGGCGAGCCTGACCCAATATCTGGCTGATCAGATGCTGTTTACTTTCCTAAGCCCGAGGTTTCAGTGCATCTTGAGACGAGGCGGTGGGATTCTTCTCTGGCCCTCCTAGTTGGGGGGAAGCAATGGAATGCACAAAAGGCCCGCGAATGGCCAGAGCCCCCAGCCACAAATCTGTGTTAGGCGAGGGCTGCTGCTTTCCATGGGAAGCCTCCCTGAAGGACAAAGGGTCCAGACTGCTTCTCTACAAACAAAATCTGCAGGAGGCTCTGGTCCCCCGAAACAACCAGGCGTGCATTGGCACATCCAGCCCAGGGCAAACGGCCCACTGTCCTGTCCTCTTTGGGAAATGTTCTTTGTATGGAATTAAGTAAGTGCATGTGTGCATTCGTATATGCATACATACATACAAATATGAAATGAATCTCTTTAATAATTTGAAGAAATCGTCTCAGCTCGTATACGAGGCAGTCGTTAGGGGCTCGTGACAAAGAGGCCTTTGGGTTTTCTCTTTACCTTTGATCTACATTATAAAATGTTAATGCCCACCCCAGCAGAGCCCCTTCTAGAAACACACCCTTTCTCGAAAGGCTTTACTCCTGCCCGTTGCAACTTCCACTTCAGGCTCTCCATTCCTGGTTAAGTGCTGACTTTGAGCTCATGCCCAGAAGCGCTGATGTTTTTAAACAGGGCTAAGCTACACTGCTAAATAGAATTTATTGATGGTAAAGAGCACAGTGGAGATTAAATTGTGGCAGTTTAATAGTAAACACACTCCTATCCTATGCATCTTGACGTTACGCATATACTTCACGTATGAAACTTAACTCCAAATGTTTTGTCTCTAGCAGGTAATATGGGGTGGGGGGAGTGTCCGCGGAACCTATAATTTTGTGTTGATTAGGTAGGAAACAACCACAAGCACATATTTTGATATCTCTATTAACAGCCTGTTCATGTCTAACTGCAAAACTTGGTTGTACTTCTTTCACCATCTTTGCCCAAGACAGACCAGTAAACACAATTCCTCTCTCTATAATTAGCCTTTTCTCTGAGGGCCCTGAAGTAAGTCTGCATGCCGTAGATTTAATATCCAGTGCTATATCCATATGTGCTGCCCTTGCCTGGTCCCAGAGCATATAAACTCCCCTATTAGCAGCCTTGACTGCTTAATTATGCAGATTTTTTTTGTACCCGCCTGCCTGTAAAATTACTGTGTCTAACCTTTTTTTTTTTTTTCCTCTTTGCACCATGCTGGCCATTCTAATGAAATCGGCATAGGGGAAAGGGCCTGATTTGCAGTTATGGAAGCTGGATCGTACTGGCAATCTGTCCTTAGTGGGAGTTACAAAAGAAGTCAAATGCCTTCATCTGGTTCTACCCTATCATCCCCAAGGTGATTGAGTTCACTTCCCGATGCTTCCCAAGTTTTCCTCAGGCTGTCCAATCAGCACGTCCACCAGGGAGCCCAGTCTAGCTTGCAACAGTCTCTGTATCTAGTTACAGCCCCACCAGGGACAGTCAACCATCCACCCCCAAGCCTTCAGATGAAAACCTTTTCTAACAAGGCCGCCCAGCGCCAATGAAATAACACACATCTGCATATCCACTGGGTCCCATGTTTCTTGTGCTCATGGATTATGTATCTTGCAGCCTCTAATAAAGAAATGCAGTTCTTTGTTTAATGTTTATCTTGTGCTTGTTAAGCAAATGCTAATGTTGTATCAGAATGCTTTAGTGCTATTTGGGTTTTTGGTGATTTACTACAAGACAATCTGCTGTGAAGTAAATTTAGAGAGAGGGAGAAAAGGGGAAAAATCATTCTGGTTGAAAGGGAGAAAAAGAAAAAGCCTCTTGACAGAAAAATCAAGGAAAAAGGAATGAGACAGTGTAGGGAGAAGGAGGAATGAGAGTGTACTCAAGAGACTGAGCAAAGCCTGAGACACAGAGATAGACGGTGGAGGGACAGACACACACACGTCCGCAGGGGTCCGGCAGGTGGGGGAGAGCAGGGCCGTAGAGAAATCCCCTAGCCCCAGGATGACATACCCACTTTGTCACTGGACAGTCTCAGACTCGAAGCTAGAGAATAAACCGAGTACAATTTCCAAAAGGGATGAGATGATAACTTCCCCTTCAGTGATAAGGTAAACAGTGTCCTGAAGGGTAAACAAAAAATAAAAAAGCCTTTTTTTGTTGTTGTCTGCCTTTGTGCCCTGATGGTTAGCACCGTGCACTGTTATTCACAGACCACAGGGAAGCCCTAAATTTAATTGTTCATGCCTAGCTCTGCTAGAAATAGGCAAAAATAATCAGAACCTCCCTCCTCCCCATTTCAGGGAGACGTGGGGGCTGGGGGAAAAGAAAAGAGGGTGGCAGCTTGAAAGCTGATGAATGAATGCCCTTTATTTATCCTTTGGCAAGATAGGATATGGATATCACAGTGCAAACCTTTCCCGCCTGCTTTCCAATGCTTGCAATCCTGTTAGGAAAGAGGATGTCATTTTTATACTGAAAGATCACACATTTCTGCCCTCTCACATTTTTTGATAGGAGGGATCAAAGTGCAATTCACTAAAAGTAAAACTGGGAGTTCTTTATATTTTATAATTATAGTTATTATAATATGTTGAGAAATTGTGAGGTTAATGAGGTCTTAGATGGCTGTTTTACAATATACAAAGACTATTGATAACAGATCATTATCTTGCAATATATACAAATAGTGAATCGTTGTGTTGTACACCTGAAACTAATATAATGGTTATGTGTCAAGTACATCTCAATAAAAAACAACAACAACAATAACAACAACTGGGTAATGATGGAGAGAACAGAAAGGTGGGTAAGATAAATAAATACTTTGCTCAGGGGGTATACTTGTCACAAATCACTGCCTTTTCCTTTCTCTTCTCTCTGCATTTCACAAAATAAATCAATACATTTCCAAAAGGATGAAAGACTCTAAGTGGATAAATGAAAAGCAAACACCTACCATACGAATACACACTCTGTCAAGTGAAAATTACATCCGCACAGAAGAATGCCATGTTAGCTTTCTTCTTGGGTAAACATCTCTATCCTTAACACACTATAGAAGCCGAGGATAAATTTAGTCTTCATGATTAATACAATTAATTATAAGTCTCTGGTTCTTTAGAAATACCTCAGTGACAGCACAGAAGTTTCCATTAAAAGTGTTAGCTACTGCTTCAGAAAAAGTAGGTGCACTATACCTTACTCTTTTCTTTGCTGAAAACATTTTTTTAAAGGCTTGTTTTATTTTTCCTCTGAACATTATTTTCCTTGATGAATTTGCTGCTTTCTAATGGTGCTCTACTGATATGGAAAGGCTGAACTCAAAGCCATTGGTCGGTCAGTGGAAGAGAGTAGAATGGACAGTGAAAGCGTCCATTTGCTTCATGAATACCTGGGAATCTGAAGTATGGGATTCTCAAAACTACTGCCTCTTAAGTCATGTAGGGCTCTCTTTAGAGAGTGAAGCTTAACTACTACCAGTGGGCATGATTTGGGGATGTGACACTTGCACTCTGAAAGAATCAACATACTTCCATGATTTCATTTCACTAAATAACATGATTATGACAGACGTCATTTAGGCTCAAAGCAACCTACTGGAAAGGTCTCTCTTCCATTGTCTTAGCTACTGGGTCCCCATTGGGGGCTATTATTAGAATTGGAATTTAATGTATCTCTTTCCCACTTTAAATTTAACAGAGGGTTGAAAAAGACAGAAGAAGAAAATCAATGGCACATTTCATTAGTTGGTTCTTCTAGTGATGGCAGGCCAATTGCAGGGCTTTGCTATTCATAAAGTATCACAAAATCTCTCCAAATAAATAAAGGCAAAATATGCATGTTGGGATCTGTACTCTCCATGACTTAGAGGACATCCCATTCTCCATCACTTCATTCACATTATACTCCCACGAACTAGCTGTGCCCTGTGCATTATACTTTCCATTATACACTTAAGACACAAGTACTAAAAGACTGAAAAATGTCCCTTAGAAATGGATGTTTAATTCCAGATCTCCTGCCTTCCCCAGGGTGTGGGGTTGGGGAGAACTCAGGTTGCTCCCGAGTCTGGAGCCTGTATGGCCACAGCTTGTTTTGATGGGGAACTGGACTCCAGAGGGTTTTCAAAGAACTTCACTCCCCTCTCTTTTTTTTGCCACAGGAATGCCAGCAATGCTCTATCCATCCTGACCTAGACACCCAAGCATTCGATGCAGTATGTTTTCAAATATAAGCACTGAGGGGCACCTAGGTGGCTCAGTGGTTGGGCATCTGCCTTTGGCTCAGGTCATGATCCCAGGGTCCTGGGATTGAGGCCCACATCAGGCTCCCTGTGTGAAGCCTCCTTCTCCCTCTACCTAACTTTGTCTCTGTGTGTCTCTCACAAATAAATAAATAAAATATTAAAAAAAAACAGATATAAGCACTTAGGATTTAGGTGGTGAAAAGACCAGAAACTTGAATATAACTATATTTTCACTCTGGAACTTTAGTGACCAGGGTGATCCAAGGGCAATCAATGCATGCCTGATGAGATGTGATGCTGTGGTATTTTCCAGCAGCACCAGAATATTACAGATCCAGATGCTAAGACTTTTAGGCACTCCATGGAGAACAGGAGGCTACAGTAGTGGCATTACCCAGAAGTCATGCTAAATGATCCTGAAGCCTTCTGAAATGGTGTTGGAACAGAATCCAGGGTTAGAATATGACAATGGGTTGCTTGGGGTAGGGGTCTAGAATGAGAAAATGAGTTCCTTTGAGAATGACAAATAGACTTAAAAAATGGGTTGCATGGGGGTTTAGAGAGATTCCAGTTGAGTGAACTTCTAAGATCTACTTTATTAAACACACACATACACACACACACACAACCAAAAAAACTAACAAAAGGCAACTCTTGAAACTCAATTTAAAATGATAGAATACATTAAAACCTGTATTTTCAGAAACCACCCTACACACAAATTTTCTAAGACTTGTGAGATGGGGGTTTCACTTTGGATTAGGATAATAAGCTCTCACTAGAATGAACCTCTGCAGATAGCAACTCTAAATTCTGGGAAAAAAATACAAGCAAAAACAAAAACAAAAAACAAAACAAAACAGAACTCCCCAAACTCAACCAATTAACCTGAAGGCACGGGCATGTGAATAAAAGCAGGCATAGTCTAGAGAGTCAACATTTGGAAGAAGGAAATAACACAAAATGAATTTTCTGGCTTTTATAGATTTTAGCTGTACATGGATGCTAAGAACCCAATAGAAAACCATAGTATTTTTGGAGAATTTGAGGCAGGGAGTGAGTAGGGACAGCACAATCTGTTTAAAACCCTGCCCAAATCTCTGGCTGACTTCCAAACCAGACAAGTGCAGGACTGATTGCAAGCAGCTCAGTTAGGGAATTTTTAAAGAAAAACAGCAAAAATCTAAACTGACATTTGAGCTACAGTCTAAGAGGTAGAGTTTGCAGCTTATGTCCAGTCAAGTTATTTGCCTCCTAAGACAAAAATATCCACTCTCTGAAGGAATATAACAGAATCCAAAGTATTTACAACATAATATTTACTATGTCCAAGATACAATTTTAAATTACTGGGCATACAAAAACAAAATGAAAAATGTGATACATTTTCAAGAGAAGAGAGATCAACTTAGGTATCAAAATAGCATCTGAGAATTTTAAAGCAGCCATTATAACTATGCTCAATGATATAAAGGAAAATATACTCCTCATGAATAAAAACACAGGAAATGACAGCAGAGGAAGACAATCTATGAAATGCTACCAAATAGAAATTTCAAAACTGAAAATCACAATTTATTAAGTAAAACAATCACTCTATGGGCTTGAAAGTACAATGAATACAATAATGGAAAAAGTCAATGAATATGAAAATAGATCAACAGAAATAATTCATTCTGAAGTGCAAAGCACTGAAAGGAATAAACAGGGGCAGGGGCACTTGGGTGGCTCAGTTGGTTAAGTGTCTGCCTTTGGCTCATGTCATGATCCCAGGGTCCTGGGATTGAGCCCCATATCAGGCTCCCTGCTCAGTAAGGAGCCTGTTTTTCCATCTGCAGCTCCCCGCTCCCCCCGGCTTATGCTTTAATCTCTCTCTCTCTAAAATAAATAAATACAACCTTTTAAGAAGAGAGACAGAAAAGAATGAATAGGTCCTCAAGAATCTGTAGGGCAATATCCACACATGGTAATTGTAGTACTAAGGAGAGAGGGGCAAAAGAATCATAAGAAATAATAATTTAAGGAATAATTACTGAATATTTCTTAAAATTAGTGAAAGACACAACTCTACAGATTCAAGAAGCTTAGCAAACTAAGCAGAAGAAAGCCATATTAGCATATCCTTGAAAGTCACAGTAAAGGGAGAATCTTAAAAGTCGAAAACAAAACAAAATAAAACAAATAAGCCCCCAGAAAATATATCGTGTGGGGGAAAACAATGACTTGAATGACCTGTGGCTTCTCACTAGAAACAATGGAGCCCAGAAGATTATGAACCAAAACCCTCCAGGGACTCAAAAGAAGAAAACTCTCAACCTATAATTCCATATTTGCAAAAATATCTTCTAAGAAGAAAGGTGAAATAAAAGTATCTGTACATAAAAAAATATACACGCAAAAAATGCTGTTAGCAGAATTGATTTGCAAGGAGTGCTTCTTCAGGCTAAAGGGGAATTATATTAGGAGAAATCCTGCATCTTCAGGAAAGAATGAAGTGCCTCAGAAACAAGTATCTGGTTAACACACACACAGCTTTTCATTTATTTTACATATACTTGATCACTTAAGGCAGTAATTACAACATTGTCTCCTGGAATTTATTTTATATGTATATATACACATGAAATCTGTATCATAAATGGATCTATACTATTATAAAACTTCTACATTTTATGTAAAATGGTGAGATATTATCATGAGGCAGACTATGGAAAGTTAAGGATGCATACTGTAATCTCTAGAACTGCAACCAAAATAATAAAACAAAGAAGGGTAGCTGAAAAGCCTACAGATATTCATCAGGGATACTGGACTGTAGTTTTCTTTTTTTGTGCAGTCTTTGACTGGTTTAGTATTGGGGTAATGCTGGCCTTGTAGAAAATATTTGGAAGCTTTCCTTTCTCATCTGTTTTTGAAATTCAATTTCATCACTAGTAATTAGTCTGTTCACATTTTCTATTTCCTCCTGATTCAGTTTTAGAGGATTGTACGTTTCTAGGAATTTTTCCATTTCTTCTAGGTTGTCCATTTTGTTGTCATATAACTTTCTGCAATATTCAGATAAATTATAATGCACAAAAATTTGCATAATCCTAAAGAAAGTAGGAATGAAGGAAAAAACAGTAATGATAATAATAATAATGATAATAATAAAAAAGAGAGGAAATATATACAAATAAGAAACGGTAGGCTTAAATCCAACCATATTAATATTTACGTTAAATTATAATGGTCTGAACATTAATTAAAGGCAGAGATTGCCAGAATGAATAAAGAGGAAGTTCCTACTTGATGCTATCTACAATGGATGCTCTTCATATATGAAGGCTGAGAGGTTAAAAGTAAATGGATTGAATGATTATATAACACACAGAGTACAAGCAGAAGGATGTTAGAGTGATTGTCCATAGTAAATAAGCTTTAAGATAATACTGCAGAGATAAAAGAAATTTTCATAATGAAAAATGGATCATTGATCAAGAAGATATAGCAATCATAAATGTGCATGCACTTAAAAAGACTTTCAATATATATCAAGCAAAAACTGACTGAATCTAAGAAAAAAATAGAAAGGTTCACAATCATAGATGGATATTTAAACGTCTTTCTTAGCAACTGATAGAATGACTAGATCCCTCATCACTAGCAACACAGACCATCTGAACAACACTACCAACTACCCTGATCTAATTTATAGCTATAGAACCTTATATTCAATATCTGTAGAACATATCTTGTTTTCTTTTTCTTTTTTTTTTTTTAAGATTTTATTTATTTATTCATGAGAGACACAGAGAGAAAGAGGCAGAGACACAGGGAGAGGGAGAAGCAGGCTCCCCACCAGGAGTCTGATGCAGGACTCGATCCTGGGTTTCCAGGATCACTCCCTGGGCCGAAGCCCGTGCTAAACTGCTGAGCCACCCAGGCTGCCCTCATATCTTGTTTTCAAGTGCACATGATACATTCACCAAGATTGCCCTTATGTTCACTCCTAGAACAAGTGTCAATAAATTTACTGGTATGCTACCTAATCATTATAAAATTAAAGTAGAAATTAATAACTGATATCTAGGAAAACTCCAAATATTTGGGAATTAAAAGTACACTTCTAAATAATCCATGGCTTAAAAAAAATCTCAAGGGAAATTAGAGCATATTTTGAACTGAAGGTTATTGAATATTCAACATTTCAAAATTTGTGGGATGCAACTAAATCATTTTTAGAAGGAAATTTATAGATCTAAATGCCTATGAGAGAAAGGAAAAACAGCCTAAAACTAATGATTTAAGTTTTACCTTAAGAAACTATGAAAAGGAGGGCAGATTAAGCCTAAAGTTAGTATAAGGAAGGAAATAATAAATATAAAACAGAAATCAATTAGAAATAGAAACCAAATCATAGGGAAAATTAATGAAATCAGAAGTCTATTCTTTGAAGAGATCAACACAATTAATAAACTTATTTAGACTCATCAAGAAAAAAAGGATAGGGATCCCTGGGTGGCGCAGCGGTTTGGCGCCTGCCTTTGGCCCAGGGCGCGATCCTGGAGACCTGGGATCAAGTCCCATGTCGGGCTCCCCGTGCATGGAGACTGCTTCTCCCTCTGCCTGTGTCTCTGCCTCTCTCTCTCTCTCTCTCTCTCTCTCTCTGTGACTATCATAAATAAATAAAAACTAAAAAAAAAAAAGGATAAAAATTTCCAATATCAGGAATTAAACAGTATCACAACTGACCCTATGGATACTTAAAAAACAAGAAGAGAATATTATGAACAACTGTATATCAACAAATTTGACAGAAAATTAAGCAGAAAATCTGAGCAGCCGTCTTTTATTTATGAAAGAAATTGAATTCATTAAAGAATGAAGGAGGAAGGAAGGAAGAAGGGGAACTAACTCCAGGCTGAGAGGGTTTCATTGGTGAATTCTAACATGCATTTAAGGAAAAAGTAACACCAATCTTAAATTCTTTCAAAAACTCTTTTATGAGGTCAGAATAATTCTAATACTAACTCTGAAAAAATATAAAATTTATAGGCTTGGTCTATATCCAGAATGAAATCACTTAGTCATGTTTATATACTAAAAGGGATATTGATGGATCAAAAAAAAAAAAAAAAGAAATGAAAACTAACTGGAATATTTCACCCTTTCTTATTCTTATCCCTGTATCTATTTAATAATAAATAGATCAACCTCTTTAGAATTGAAGACTGATCTGTGCACAAATGCCTTGGGCTCTCTTCTCACTTTTGGAGCAGTCTCTTCTCATTAGGCAGGCATTTTTACCTCCTGTGTGCTGTAAGCCACTGGAGATGTGGTGGGGGGCAACGCAGAATAGCCTAGCTTTGCTCAAGGAGGCAGTAAGAAACCTGATTCTGGTCACAGGTCACTTACACATTTAAATCTGTAGTAAAATTTATTGGTAGTAAAATTCATATTTTGGTTTAAAAACTGTGTGTGTGTGTGTGTGTGTGTGTGTGTGTGATTTCACTAAATTTGTTTTCAGTTATTGCCTTAAAAAGAAGATAGGGTGAAAGTGAAGAAGGGTAGTTTTAAACATTTTTAGAAGACATGAAATATCTGCAGGTGGAAGTAGGAAACAAGGCGTCTAGTAACTACTCCCCCTGTTTCCACATGGGGATGGGAAAGGCAGGGAGGGACAAGAGTAACACTGAAAATTATTAGAGGATAATAATATTTCAAAAGGTTCTACCAAACAAGCAGAAAAAGTATTTGCAAATAGTATAGAACGTAGCTGCTCTAAAGAATGGAGGGGCTTATAACTGTAATGTCAGGGTGACAGAAATCTTTTTGTCTCTTCCCTGGCCATTCCAGGGAAGTCAGTGCCTGACTTGAGCTGATGCTACAGAAATATCTTCTCATCACTGGAACTAAGATCTTGCTTTGTAACCTTGCTTTGTATCTTCCGGTGATAGCTCTCAAAGTGGTGGTCAATGGGCATTTAAGCAGTAATTGTTCAACAACTAAGAAAAAACGGACAAATTATGTGAAACACTTTTAAGACACTGGACATGAGGCAGTGCAGGGCAGTGATCTCTGAAGGAGGAAAAATGTGTGAGGTGAGCCCCAAATTGCCCAGCTCACTGTATGGAGAGTTTTCAGCCACATGTGGGGAGGGGAGACCAGGGTGAACCTGGACGTCTTCCGAGCTGGCAGGCCAGGGAGTCTAAGCCACTGCTCCTAAAGCAGAGTTCCAGAGAGGAGAGTATTGAGGATCTGTAGGGGATCCTCCCTGTCTTATGCTAAATGTTGATCTGTGCTTGCATATAAGGAAGCTACCGAAGCCAGGCAAAATCCTTCCTGAGAGAAGCAGAGGGAAAATTTCCCACAGTTCACACAAGGCTGTTCCCATAAGTCAGAGCAGAAAACCTCTTGCTTCAATATCTTCATTGCATTGAGTATTCAGAAAGGCACTGGCTCACAGCAGGGGGGAAAGAATTCACCTTAAATTAATGGTTGCTCTGATCCCACAAACACATATACATACATACATAAATACCTTGAAAGGATAAAATTGTTACCAAGTAACTTAAATGCTGCTGAGAACAAAGCTCAAGAATATTTACATAAATTTAAAAATATCTAGCACCTACCAAGGTAAAATTCACAATATCTGACAGTCAGTAAAAACTCAGTAAGTATACAGGAAAATGCAACGTATAAGTCACAGACAAAAGCCAACAGACACAGAAAAGTCACAACTGATAAAGTTAGCAGACAAGGACATTAAAAAAGTGAAAACTATATTCCATGTGTTCAATAATGGATGAAAGATTGAGTGTACTTAAGAAAGACATAACATACATAGAAAACTCTTTTTGAACTTTAAGTGACAAAAAATACACTGGGTGGATTTGACAACAGATTAGACATCACAGCAGAAAAGATTAATGAATTTAAAGACATGGGGATAGAAATTATCCCAAGTGAAACACAGAGGAAATAAGGACTGTAAAAAAACTGAACAAAGCATCAACAAACTGTGAGCAAACTTCAAGCAGTCTGATTTATGTATATTTGGAGTCTCTGAAAGGAGATATATAAATATACTTGCAAAACAGGCAATTTTTGACTGACTGTCATGCACATTCAGGTTATCTGAATATGTTATAACTCTCTATATTTAATGATTTTAAGTATATACTATTTTCTGATATGGTAACTAAAAATATACTATGACCAGAAATGTCTTTTAAAAGAAGTCCACATTAAAATCTGGAATCATGCATAGTCTATCAATAGCTGAGTGGTTTTTATAATACATTCAAGAGGTAAAGTAAGTTCTAATATAAATTTATCGCTCACTTTTTGTGGATCTGAACAATAGAAAAAAATTGGGGTCATGGGTTGTTGAGAAAAACTGGTGAATTGTCGGTATGAGTGATGTTATCAGAGAGAATGGAAATTGACAAGTTTTAGATCACAATGGGGAAAAAAGGAAGGAGACCAAAACGTCAGGAACAATAGATCAAATCATTGTGTTGTACACCATAAACTTATAGAATGGGATATGTCAGCTACATCTCAATAAAAGGAAAAAAAAATCAAGAACAAGCTTGAAGACTGGGACACAAAAGATGGTTCAGTTAGGAAAGTGTAATTCATATACACACTCAGACATTCAGAGGTGTCTCAGTTTGCTCAATCATAAAGCACTTTAGGATGAGACTCTACCTACTTCTTAACCTAGTTCTACTTTAAGCAGTCAACATTATACCGACCATTGAAAATATCAACCAGATTTTCCTCTAATTTGGAATTAGACTAATAATTAGAGAGATGAACCGTAATTATCTGCACTGTGCTCTACTTAAGACAAAAAGAAAAAAGGAAACAGACCCTGATTTTTACCTCCAAAATCTGTCTATAGATCACACTATTGTATAGCATAGTGTATATTTTTCCCATGTGCAGAATGATATCATGGGAGGGTGAAATGTTGGGTCAAGACTCAATTTAAAATCAAACTCAGAATTGATAAAGAAAAAAATGTAGGGACAAAGGGAAAAGCAACAATAAAAAGGAAACCTTTTTGTGCTCAGTTTATATACAAAAATTAATATTCTCTAAGTCAACAAATTTTAGAGCTAAGTTGCCTTCATGCACTCTCATCTCCTAGGGGTAAAGAGATTCACCTGAAATATGCAGGTACTTAAGTTAAGGGAAGGAGCTGAGATATAAGTATCCTGAATCACAGCCCTTGAGCCCCGTCTGTTGAATCCACCAATTTGCTTAAGAGGAAAGGGAGCATGAATCAACTGTATACATGGATTACATAAGGGACTCTACTGCACTTTAAATTATATACCACTCAGAAAAAATACTCTTTCTCATATGAGTTTGACCAACTTTGACCTCCTAAACTTTTCATATGAAACATTAACTCCATATTTAGTTTAATTTAGTCCATATTAACTCCACTAATTTTGGGTTCTTAGAATTTAGAGTATTTGAGGGTGGTAGTTTGGATGACCTCATCTTGCTTAAAAGACCTCCTCATGGGGATCCCTGGTGGCGCAGCGGTTTGGCGCCTGCCTTTAGCCCAGGGCGCGATCCTGGAGACCCGGGATCGAATCCCACGTCAGGCTCCCGGTGCATGGAGCCTGCTTCTCCCTCTGCCTGTGTCTCTGCCTCCCTCTCTCTCTCTCTCTGTGATTATCATAAATAAAAAAAAAACAAAAACCTCCTCATGAAAGAAGGAATCTCTTCTTTAACCTTTTGTTAAAGTGGTTCCCTTTATGCCTGTAAGCAATTCAGATTCACCTCATTAATTGTTATTTTCTTAAATTGGCATTCCAGTGTCTTTTCAAGGAGCACTTGAGAGGCTGGGAGCTGGGACACCTGTATCCTGTTCCCAACTCTGCTTGGTACCTGGGTAAGTCACAGAACTGTTACAGAGCTTAGCTTTCTCATGAAAACAGGAAGAGAACAGAATACGATGTTTCTCTAAATCTCTCTTATTTTCAATTATAAGGATTTGGAGAGCAAGAATATCTAAGAGTCTTCCTTCATTTGTAGTAGCGATCTTATTTTTTTCTTTCCCATTCTTTCCCTTTCTGTACCCATCAACAAGTAGAAGGATCTGTGAAAAGACACAGGGCAGAGATGAGCTGAAGTAACTGTTGTAATTTTTTATATCTTATTTTTTAACACCAGCTCCAGGGCGGCTTCTTTTTCTCTCCTTAGCTTACTGGCCACTTGGGCCTTGCTTCAGAAACTACGTAACACAGTAGTAAAAGCACTGGTCATCAGACTTTCTGATGAGCAGTGGGGCAAAATGACATGATAAAAGTGAAAGAATTGGGACTGCCTTTTTAAATTCATGGTTTAAACATGAGCTAATTTCATAGCAATCCTTTATTTTTTGCTTTTTGTATTTGTCCTGAACTCTTTTTCCTTTCCCCCTCACTCAGTTTTCCTTCCCTGCTTTTGTGGTTTAGATGTTTCTCATTTGCTAAGCTGCTTTGATCTTATTTTCAATTGTCAGAACCAATAAATGACTTACCTGTTCTGACAGCATTCATAGTAAAATTCCTATACCTCTAAGCGATATCAAGTAAGCAGAAATATTTGGCTCCAAACAAATTAAATAAATATCTTTCTCAAACACGCTCCTCTAGAGTGTTTTTTTCTCTTTGCTTATAAATTTTATTTAATTTTTTTTTATTTGAATAAACTGGACTCCAAGCATTAATACAGCTTCCAAAGCTCCTCTTTTTAAATGACAGGTGGTAGAAAGGTGTATGTGCAAATGTACTGAGTTATATAAATCCAAGCTACAATCATGGTAACAGGTAGTTCTACTTCAGGTAGTTTTATATATTGCTTATAGAATTTTCTATTATGCCGTTATTGTTAAAACATGCAACCAAAATTTCTTGAACATGTATGAGCATTGCATATACATAAAAATGACTTCAATTAATTTCCATTATATGCCTACCATTAGTACTTTAAAAAGTATGCACGCATCAGATATGTGTTTGCGATGTGAATTTACCTTCAATATTTGATCTCATAAATTCAACAGTTTATACCTCAAAGGGAGGGGTGGAGTTTCTGCTGCTTTTATTTACAATGAAAATTGAATCTTAACTGGCCACATGGGAATATGGTAGACAATAATCTATGGTTGAACATTAGTCTTAGTATTTATCTAATTTATTGATTAAATGAAATGAGGTCTCTGATTCAACTCAAGAGTTTGTTATTTTACATTTTTCAGTTTATAGAACAATTTGATTAACAATAAATTTCAAAAGAGTCTATTGATGTTGAGCAAATATGGCCTAATACTAAGAGATATCAAGACATACCTGAGGCTCAATTGATTCAACTTCTCTTTCTATAATGAAACAATAACCAGTGAATCTTTTGGAATAGGCCGCGTGTGTGTTTGTATGTGTGTGTGTGTAATGGTGTCATAAATTTTCTGAGGAAATTCTCCAGGATAGATTTAGTTTTCAAAAAAAATTTTTTTATTATGAATAGAAAGGTATGAATTGGCTATGGTTTTGCTATTGTTTCTAAGGAACAAACTTGATGTTAGTTTAAAGTAGCTGGCACTTTAAATTTTAATGCAGGTATCAGCCTCTATTTTGCAAATGTTTGACCATTACTTGAATGCAAAATTAGGAAATGGTATATTTTTATCTTACACTGTATTTCTAGCTATAGCAAACTTTTTGACACTAGTACAATTTTTGTGCACTGTATCCCCCTTCAATGGTCCTCACAAATGTCATTTTTGCCTCTATGTACTTTTTAAACTTAGGAATTTGGATCCTAGGAAGAGTCTTGAGAAACAGGAAAGATTCTTCCAGGACATCTCATAGGAATAAATAACACTGAAAACTTGAAAGTGAATTTGACTGCCCACTAATAGAGACCACATAGTAATACATCAGCAATTTTGTCAAATCCCTGAATCCATTTCCAGGTCTCACAAGCAATCTGGGATTTCTCAGTACCTTTTTTTTTTCTTTCTCCCAAACATCCCTCTCTCCTTTCCTAGCTCCTAACTTTGCGGGCTGCAAACCCATAAATGAAGCCAGGCTGTTGTTGATATTATGCTTATATTCTACACAGTAATGTCACAAATTTAAATGAAGCAGTATCTACTCTATGTTCCAGCTCCTCAAATGAATAGTTCATTCCATATAAATAGAGAGATTATTAATAACTACATTCTGCTTCTCTATTTCCCCAGTGCTTTCAATTAGTTACACAGTTATTTATTTCCTGCTCTTTACCTGTGTACTATTTAAAAATCTTTATTCCACTGAAAAGCAGTTCTGTTTTCTGGAAAAAAGTAGTGACTCATGAGTAACATTTGCTTCCTGGGGACTATTAAAAGGCTAAAGAAGAACCACATACAAACACTCAAGAAACATCTATGCAAAGGGATAGCAGTCTTTAACACTTTGAGATTTTCCTACATAGAAGACAGATATGATAACACAAATCTTGGAAATTAGGAGAAAATTTTAGTTCTAACACTTACAGGGATTTGTCTGTATTTGGAATGTCACATAAAATTAAAAATAAACACAAACCGAAGAAATTAAAATAATGTAACTGGTTGCACTTGTATTTTTTGGCACCATAGGGAAAGGGCACCTCACTCTGATAGCCTTTAGCAACACAAAATTGGATCAGCCATTTGACCCCTCTAGGATTTAGTTTATTCACATCGGCCAAGTGATTCATTAAGTCTGTTCCTGATCTAAAAACACTGTGGGCTTGTATTATTAGTAGGAAATTCTTTAATAAATCTCAGATTGATGAATGTTACAAAACTTACTTCAAATACAAAGACAAGCCAGACCTCTAGTGACTAAAGGGGCTGGATGGACAACTGTAGGAGGAAGAACTAAGTGAAAGCCATGCTTGGGGGTGATGAGTAATCAGTTGGAACTGAAAAGGGGATTTTCCTGGGGATAAATGCAACAATCTTAAAATAGCAAGAAAAGCCAGATTGTTGATGCCCTTGGATTCTAGATAAGAGGTTTAGATTTTGGTCTGTAGGCCATAGAAGTGTGATAAGACACAGAATGGGAGAGGGATAAGGAGGACTGGTGACCCTCCAGCAGGGTAATCATAACAATGGCTGAATTTTATTAAGCACTTACTGTATGTCAGATATTGTCCTACATCCTTTACATAATTAACTCACTAATGTAATGGAAGCAAGAACTCTGTGAGTTTGGTACTAATTTCTTTTTGTTAAGAAAAACTGAGGGAAAGGAGATTTAAGTAACTTGTCTAAATAGAAACACAAAAATATTTTAGAAAAAAAGGCCTATAAAATATGAGATCCAGATTGATTTGGAGAGGAGTGGACATATATGAATTTATTTTCAGAAATTTAATTGTTGAAAAAAATTATTGTATTGAACAAATGTGTGCACTTTTAAAGTATGGTGATCATTATGACAAGGAAGTTTTATTCGTGGAAGAGAAAAATATATGCACAGTGTCATAGCCATGTTTATGAATTTATTAGAGTGCATGTATTTAAGAAAAGCAAATTTAAAGCAAAACAAAACAAAACAAAATCCTCACCCAATCCAAAACAGACCTGATTATTTGGTTTGTGACATATCTATGTGAAACAATGGCTAGGGAATTCTTCCAAACATTTAAGGAACAAATGATACCAATTCTCTACAATCTGTCTCAGAAAATAGAAGCAGGGGAAACATTTCCAACTCATTCTATGAGGCCAGCATTACCCTAATACCAAAACCAGACAAAGATATTACAAGAAAGAAAACTACAGACCAATACATCTCATGAACAGAGATGTAAAAATCCTTAAAAAGATAGTAGCAAATTGAATCTAACAATGTTCAAAAGGAATTATACACCGTAACCAAGTGGGATTTTTCTAGGTATGCAAATTAAGTTCAACATTAAAAAATCAATTAATGTAATTCATCACATCAACAGGCTAAAGAAAAGTCATACAATCACATCAATGGATAAAGAGAAAGCACTTGACAAAATCCAATACTCACTCATGATAAAAAGTCTCACCCAACTAGGAACAGAATGGAATGTCCCCAACTTCATAAATAGTGGCTACAAAAACCCTACAGCTAACATACTAATGGGCGAAACCAGAAGCTTTCTCTCTAAGATCTAGAATGAAACAGAGTTATCTCCTTTTTAAACTTCTATTCAATATCACACTGAAAGTCTTGGCTAATATGATAAGACAAGAAAAAGAAATATGAGGAATACAGATTGTAAAGGAAGAAATAAAACTGCTTTTTGTATTCAGAGGACATGACTATGTAGAAAAATCTCAAAATATTGACCAAATGGGCAGCCTCGGTGGCACAGCGGTTTAGCGCCGCCTGCAGCCGGGGGTTTGATCCTGGGGACCCTGGATCGAGTCCCACGTCAGGTTCCCTGCATGGAGCCTGCTTCTCCCTCTGCCTGTGTCTCTGCCCCCCCCACCCCCGTGTGTCTCTATGAATAAAAAAATAAAATCTTTAAAAAAAATACTGACCAAAAAAAAAAAAAAAAAAACCCTTCAGGAACTAACAAGTGATTATAGCAAGTTTGCAAGTTATAGGGTTAAATATACAAATTGTACATCAATTACTTTGATATATAAGCAGTTGGCAGTTAAAATTTGAAATTAAAAACATACTATTGAGTATCCCCAAAAAGAAATACTTAGGTATAGAACTATACAATTCTAATAAAATTTTTTTAAAGATCTAAATAAATAGAAAGGTATTATTCCATGTTCATGGATGGGGAGACGCAATATTGTTAAAATGACAGTTCTTCCCAAAATGATCTACAGATTCAATGAAATCTCAGTCTAGATTCCAACATGTTACTTTGTGAATAGCAACAAAATAATTCTAAAGTCGACATGAAAAAGCAAAAGATCTAGAATAGTCAACAAAATATTGAAGAGCAGTCAGAGAAATGATATTAACCAACTTCAGACTTACTATACAGCTACACTAATCGAGATAGTACTGGTGAAACAATAGACAAATAGATCAATGAAAGAAAACGGAGCACCCAGAAATAGTTAACTGGTCTGTGACAAAAGAGCAAAAGCAATTCAATGGAGGAAGGATAGTGTTTTCAACAAATATTGCTGGAACAACTGGACATCCACATGCAAAAAACAAAACAAAACAAAACAAACCTAGACACAGATTAATACCTCTCATAAAAATTAACTCAAAATGAATCATAGATTAAATACAAAATACAAATGTAAAAACGTCCAGAGGCAATATAGGTGCAAATCTAGGTACTAGAATTTGGCAATGAATTTTTAGATACAAAAAGCAAGATCCATGAAACAAAAAACTGAGAAGTCGGACTTCATTTAGCTCTGCTAATGACAATATTAAGAGAATGAAAAATAAGCCATGGACTGTAAGAAAATATTTGCAAATGCATGCCTGATAGAAGGACTTCTATCCAAAACATGCAAAGAAATATTAAGATTCACCAGTAAGAAAAAAATTTAAAAGTGGGAAAATGATCTGGACAGACTCTTCACTTACTTGGGCAAATAAGCATAATGAAAAGATGCTGAAAATTATTTACCATTAGTGAATTCCAAATTAAAACAATGAGATACTATTAAATACCTATTAGAATGACTAAATTCTCGTATACTAGCAAAACCAAATGCTAACAAGGATGCAGAGCAACAGGAATTCTTAGTCATTGCTGGTAGGAGGCAGAATGGTACAGCTCCTTCAGGAGACAGTTTGAGTTTCTTACAAAGCTAGACATAAAAAAAAAAAAAAAAAGCTAGACATAGTATTAACATATGATTCAGCAATCACTTTCCTATACCCAAATAGTAAGAAAACTTATGTCCATGCAAAAACCTGGACATGGATGCTTATAGCAGCTTTATTCATAACTGCCAAAATTCAGAAGAAACCAAGATGTCCTTCAGTAGGTGAATGGATAAACTAACTAGTATATTCATACAATAGAATATTATGTAGAAATATAAAGAAATGAGCTAGCTATCTGGGGAAAAAAAAGGAGAAGTAAGCTATCAGACCATCAAAAGACACGGAGAAGGCTTCAGTGTAAATTACTAAGTGAAAGAAGCCAATATAATAAGCAATATAACAAGGCTACATACTACATGATTCCAACTAGATGACGTCCTGGCAAAGGCAAAACTATGGAGATATTGAAAAGGTAAGTGTTGCTAGGGGTTCTAAGCAAGGGGGAGAGGGAGGAAGTGGTACAGAACAGGGGATTTTCAGGGCAACGAAACTGTTTAATTAACAATAATGTATTAATGTTGGTTCACAAATGTATAATAAATGTACCCCACCAATGAAGATACGGGAATTTGTATGTGGGGTGGGGTGGAGGGAGTATAGGAAGATTCTCTGTACTTTTTGTTCAGTTTTTCTGTAAACTTAAAACTGCCTTAAGAAATAAAAGATATAAATTAAAAAATAAAATTAATGTAAAACAGACACCCACTTCCCCCCTTTTTTGGTCTGTGGCAAATGTATGTGGGAAAAACTAATAGCACCATCTGAAAAGTCTGGCAGTAGCCAGAGAGAACCAGAGGGAAGCAAGCATATAGCAGAGAGAAGATTCCTCCTTACTGTTCCTCTAGGTTCCAATATTGCCCCTCAATCTACACTGATGCCAGAATGACTCTGTTACAAGAAAATCTGAACATGTCACACTCTCTGCTTAAACTTCCTCAAGGAAACCTCTGGGCTGCAAGATAAGACATAAACTCAGTGGCATGGCGCATAAGGTCCATAACAGTCTGGGAGGTTCCACTCTTCTATGTACTTAGAGTTCATCTCCCCATCCCCCACCTCCCCTTATAATTCCCTAAGAGATTTAGTACAAACAGGAAAGTCCTTCTCTGGCTTTGCAAACTCCTGCTCATTCTTTAAATATCAGTTAGGGAGTTCCTTTCTGATCAAGTCTTCTCTGAGCTTCCCATAGGACAAGCACTACACATTCGTTTGCATAGCTGGCATCTCATTTGACACAAGTTCCTTTAGAGAACCACCATGTAGTATTTGTCTTATGTCTTGAGTATCTAGCTCAGACCCTACCATGTATAGTAGGTGTTGAATAAATCCTTGTTGAATAAACAGGCACTGAATATTGAAGCTCTGATGCACCACAACCTCCATGGTAATATCTTCTAGCTAATATTTTAACAGTTTACACTTCTTTAATTAATTCTCACTTGTATATATAGTGAACTCTTGATTATCCACAAGAGGATTATCTACATTGTAGTTTAGTGTAGCAAATCTTACTTTTAACTTCTTGTTGACATCACCAGCTGTTTACTTATGTCCTTCATTGACATTGTCACCAATTACATTTACTTTTATTCCTGTATGTAGCTAAAAGCAGGGCAGAAGTTAGGAAGAAAGAAATTTTTAAAGAAACAAACATTGATTTGCCTCTCCTTACCTAAGATTCTGGGCTTAACAATGCAAGAGATCCCGAAGACAAGAAAAAGAGGAAACCAAGAGAAGCCTGAACAATTCTTTATCCTAACCTACAAATTTTTTAATGGCTTTGAGGATATGTTACTTAACAAATAATACTATATTTCTGTATATACTATATATTTAATGTCTATTATACTAGTGTTTTAGACTTCTAACATCTTCAGTTTCTTTGCATTTACCAACCTGAAGATAGCGCTACATGGCAGGATGTTTAGGAATAAAACAAGAGGAGCTGCCTACTCGTAAAATAATCATATATTAAAAACTCTGTTCAGTTCCAAAAGAAAAATCATCTTAAATTTCAGATGCTAGTAAAGATAAGAAATAAATAATCTGGGGCACAGTCTTTTTTTCTTGTTTTATGTTTTTCTGAGTATGTTATATGAAACTATTTTTTAATGTCATTTACATTAAACTCTTGAGCTTCTGACTGTGCCTTAGATTCTTCTGAAGGCCTCCGGTAGTGATTCTTCTTTTAAATTTAAAAGCCTAATGAACCCAGATTTTCAAAAGTAGCTAATATTGGGTTGAGGGCCAAACAATATAATGATGCAGAGCTACTTGCATTATTCCTGGAGCTATTTGATTTTGACAAGCCCACATTTGGTAATTAACATGAGAATGCCCCCTTGGGCCGTTCTCCTGTTAGCTAAAATATCTTATAAATTACTGTAATAAAAGGGGAAAAAAAGGAACACGCTGCCTGTCAATGTTTCAACTTATCTAGCAAGAGGAGGAGACAAAGCCTTGATCTGGAAACCTACAAATGCCAAACAGGAGTGTAAGTTCTGCCGTCTGCCCCAACACACGAGAGAGAGAGTTGCCCATTCAAGAGAGGGATCTGTGCAGACAGAGTCGACTAAGTTCCCAAAGTGAAAGGTGTGTCGGTCCTCTGCAGAGGTAGCATTTCTATGGTTCACAATTGTACTTCATCGCTGATAGCACATCATCAACCACATGACAGGCCGCTGGACACAGCATCTATAACTGAAGCAGCAGCTTCACATATTCCGTTCTTAAGGTCTCTTGGCAGAGTTTAATAATAAATAATACCATCTACCGATGATGTAAAATAGTCTCATTTATTATAGTAATCTAGATGAATGTATTAACATGGCCATAATATAGATTCTATGTGCATTTGTGGTCAGGAGTCAAAGCTCTCTCCTCACTATCTCTCTTTGCTCCCATCTGGCTACAAGCTCAGAATGAGCTAAAGGAATGGGAAGTGGACAAATGATCAGGTTTTATAGTTTATTTTCTTGCGGCTAAGACTTAACAGTGACGTAATTCTCATTCTGGCAAAGAGCAGTAACAATCTGACTCCTTCCTTAGAACGGACTTTTAAAATTCTTTCAGTCCACACTTTTTTTCCTGTTTCACCCACAAGCAATTTTATCATCCCATTATAGACACACAGGCCACTAAGATAATACAACACAACAAGTAATATACTCTTCATAGGCAATGGAGACTGTTGTGTGTCTACACATATTTTTATATGGGTATCCTATAAGTAGCTGGTAATCAGGTAGAGGTATATGCAACAAATGCATCTAAAAATAAACTTTATTTTCTCACGCTAAAGATTGAACTACTGTGACCTAACCAACTTTTATTATCATCAATTTACTTTAATCTGGGACATTAACCATATTATTTTGAGTCAGCAGCAGCTGCTGATTGAACAATAGTTTTCTGTGTTCTATTAGGGTCTTTTTTTTTTTTTTTTTCCTTGACTTCAGTTAAAGGCCTGAAGGAATCAATGAGTATAAAATGTAGACTTATTGATAAAAATTCTGGGCCGGCAATAGAATCTAGCTCAAAAATAGCTGTGTTTAATCCATAGCAGACATAATTTGCTACTACTGCTGAATTTTAACAGGAACAGATCCAAAAGCATGTCAGTGTTCCCATTTTTGTGCCACAGAGTAATGACATTTAATCAGGAATATTACTACACTCTTTTGGTGACAGCTGAGACACGAAACCAGCCAGCTGATGCAATTCCTGTCTTATTGTTGGCAGCCTATAAGCAGCAGCCACAAACAGGAAGCTGCCTTACCTTGTGTATATCACCAGAGGAAACTTTACAGAATAAGGCTTGCAGATAGATCGCGAACGGAGTCCATCATGTTTCCTAAAGACTTCTGGAACCATCCTAATTTCCACCTGTCCCTGTGGCCATAGGAAGCTCAAAGAAGAAACTGTTCTAGATCTTTTAATGCAATAGCACTGCAGTCGCCAGGTGTGAGGCAACATGAGGTTTGCAGAGTATAACCGCCATAGCTCCTGCTCAGTTAGATCGATGGTCTATAATTACCTGGGAATTACTTGGACACAAATCAATGGTGTATTACGTCCCATTCATAATGAGCAGGATAACTTTTGCCTGGTCTGTGAACGTCACGATAGAGACAATATCCCCATCTGCTTACTGTGCCTTCCTCTGCCTGCCGAAACTGCAACTGATTCAGCTCCGGAAGGCTGGGGACATGGGAAGAGGACTTCAGACAGGGAGGAAGCAGAGCTGCGTGCATTCCAACTCAGCAAACAGCCTTCAGTGCAGTAGTGGTAGGTTTTCACTCAAGCAGATCTGCACTGCTAAGATTGACATCTCAGAGATAAAAGGCTCTGCATTCCATTAGATGTCATCAGCTCGGCCAGCCTCCTCCCCTGGCCACACCCCAAGGGATCAAGCCACATTTTGATGACATCCATCAAGCTCAGGACTCCAGCTCAACAGTTTGCAGCAATTTCTCCATCTTACAGCTATCACTGAAAGGGGTGGGGGGTGGGGTGGGGGAGGAGTCCAGGCCAGTGTTGGGGAGGGGTTGCGTGGTGCCATTTGATCAAACACGGAACGTGCAGCCCCATAACTAAGCTGCCACAAACACACCACTCTATCCTGTAATACTTCTTAAAAGTAAAGGAACAGAGCTGGAGTCCTGCTGGATTTCCCTTAGCAACCTGACAGGAGCCCACAAGGTCAGCTAGCAGGAAGCGTAGAAAATTATACAGTGGGGAATTATCAGCTAAATTATTTCACTATACTCAGGATTTTTACTGTTCTTCCCAAGACAGTGGCCTCTTGCTACTTAGATTAGAAACATGAATAAAAGGACAAGAATGACAAAAGGGGGGGGGAGGGAAACATTTTAAATGGCTTATTTATCTTATTTTACTACATATATATGTATGTATGTATTTGGCTTTGTTTTTTGTCTTAATGCAACTCCTTGAGGCTACTGCTCAGGGATTCAATCTGCTTGTTGTCTCTCTCTGGCTATGATGCTCCTCATCCTTTTTGTTTGGGGTGGAAGGACAATGGGGGTCGGTCCAGAGACTGCCTCCCCATCAGGTTTCCCGCACAAGCTACAGCAGCAGGAGCAAGCATGATTTATCAATTAACAGGTAATGAAAAAAATTCTCTGCAATTAAAGATATGATTCTGCTCAAACAGGAAGCAGCACCATACAACTGTGTACTCCTCTCTGAGGAATACTCCGCTCCTGTCACTAATGTGGAACACAGCTAATTTTAACAGAGTGTGTGTGGGCCCCTTGGGGGACTCCATGTTGATGAAGGAATATACAGTAGGGAACCCCCAGAGGACAGAGCTGATTGGAGAGCCCCAGGAAAGGTGTAGGGAAATTACATTTCCTGTTTCTTAGGAGAGTTATTAAAGGGGAAGGCAGCTTTAATCACTGAAAGACCAGTTGCTATATTATTTTTGATTTATATACCAAAACAATAACCTTCATTCCTTAGTTGCTTTTTAATATATATGTCAGCTTAGTCAATATTATATTTCAGTACCACATATAAACAGCTGTAGGATCTTGTTAAAAATGTGAAAGGTTTTGAAAGATTATACGAGATAAAATATATTATTGCTACTCAACAAAAAAACAGAGAAAATTAGAGAAGACAGATTTTTTTCCTTCGCGTAAATCAACATAATTTTTTAAAAAAGAAATGAACTATGAATTTCCTAATGGTAAAAAAAAAAGTTGTAGGGTTCCTAGTATTTTCTCTCTTTTTCCCTCTTACTCTTTTTCCAGTATTTTCTGGATATACAGACAGTTCCCTTAGAAAGAAAATTTTCACTTATGCACCACAAATGCAGAAAGGACGAAGTGCTTTGCTAAAATTATGTGTACGTCCGTTTGTTTAAAACACTTCTCTACGGTCAATATTTTATATCAATAATTTAAGAAACTTTGGAGATGGAGGAACCTTCAGATCACCCAGTTCAACTCTTATTTTTCAGGTAAGGAAACAGAGTCAGGGAGGCTAAGGATGAACAACAACACATCAAGAACAACACAACGATAAATCTCACATTCGTTGGGTAATTATTCTGGCAGGCACTGCTCTGGGCTCTTTGCACACATTATTTTATTTAATTCTCATTAAGGCTCTATGAGGTATTGTCAATTATCACTATCATTATTTTCATCTAAGGAGAGAGAAGCTCAGGCTTGGAGAGGTGAGTGGCTCACTCTAGGCCACACCTGAGAAGGTCACAGGCAGGAGGGAGGGCCAGGCAGCTTGGACTCTACATGCTATGTCCTTCACCACTAGGTAGGCTCTCTTCTGTTGCACGCTGATTACAGAGGCATAGGCTCCAGCCCCAGAGCCCTTGACTTCAAGGCTAACAGTAAAAGAAGAAACTATTTGATATCTACAAGATTACTCTGAAATGCTCTCTGCATCAATTGATTACCCTGAGATGCTGAATATCAAGTAGGAAGTCCCCATACCAATTCTGTGAGGTCCAACAGGACACCACATGTATGGGCCAAGGAGGGGGTGGGGCACTGAATGTGGTTGTCAGGCTGGAGGGAATACCCATGGCCTTGGGGAGAAAATCAGACCCCAAGGTTGGGCTCCTGGGTGTGACCCCTCACCTTCCAGAAGCCCCTCCTTGATCTCCACCTAACCTCCAGGTTAAGTCTCCCAGAGCCACAGCGCCAACCTGATTACATTTACAAAAAACAAGTGTTCCATTTTTGTTGCTTTTTAAATTTAATTGAAAGGCCGTGTCTTCCTAAAACAGCCAAAATCTATAACTGTTCTCGCAAACATCCTCACTGAAACCTCCGCTGCTTGCCAAAGCAGTGTCAGAGAACAACCACGCTGTGTGGCATGAGTGCAAATAGCTTTCCTTTCAAAATACAAACCAAAAAAAAAAAAAAAAAAGAAAAGAAGGAAAAAAGAAAAAAAATTACTGTCTGGCAGCTATAAGTGGTGGAGAAGGATCCTTCAAACCCTGCCCCACAGTATTACCTCGGGCAAAGGTTTCCTCTTCTGTTAGATTTGGAACATTTGGAAATTAGGCTGCCCCTGCAAGCTTTGTTCTTGTTTCTTTGGAGGATTCCTCTGACAGTTCCTAACTGCATTATCAGGATTTGTCTTGCTGGTAATGGCCAATTCATTTATATTACTGCATTTAGACCTTACACTAAGCAGACAATCACAGGTATGAAGAGTGGTCCCACGGATTTCACTGGAACTGACTGTTCTGACTAGCTCAGAAAAAAATACCAGCAGAGAACCAAAACCATCCTCCTCATTCTTCCTGTCCTATCCCCATCCCTGCCTTACAGACAGGTAGATGGACCAACAGATAGTGCACATGTACATGCATACCAAACCCCAGCAGCAAGCCTAACTTCATTGGGAAAGAACCGAGACAGACACTGAGCCCAACTGTTTCAAGTAACGGATGAGGAATTGGCTCCCAGAGAGGACTTACCACATGGTAGTTATAAGTGGCAAAGTTGGGGCTTGTGCTTAAGGGCGCCTGACCCCATGTCCATGTTGGGGAGGAAGTACTATTTCATTGAAAGCATAAAAGACTCTTCCAGGAAGAAGGATTTTTCCTTTCTAGAAGCCCTTGATTGGTGACTCCATTTTCCAAGTGATCAATTTCTCAGGCCTTTCTTCTGAAGGTCTCCCACACAGACATCCTTACCCAAGGGTGGAGGGGCCCTACTGGTAGAATCAGACACAAAACACAGCCAAGGGCTTCCTGGAGACCAGGGTACCAGCAACTGGCCCCTCACATGTGCTTCCCACACATGTCCAGCTACAGGGATGGCACCTCTTGGGGATTCATCTCCTCTTCTCTGAAAACAATCGAGCGTATTAAAGACATCTACTCTTCTCAGCACTGAAAATGTGGGGAGTCAGAGACCTCAACACTTTTGAAAGAATTTGTGAAGGAAAATAAACATCAGAAAGTTATTTGAAGGTTCAAAATCTGAAAAAAAAATAAAGATAACCCTGAGTCATATTCTAATTTTTATAGGTACAATTTGTACCTATCTTTCAGTAGATGAGAGAGGTGGCACAGGAGAAACGGATCATTAAACAGTAGTGTGAAACCAGGGAAATTAACCAGCTGCTGTGAAAGCCACCTCTCTTATTCTCTGAGAAAGGATAGAGGGTGGGGGCAGGGAGGGGAGAGCACAGGAAAACCAAGAATAAAGGGGCTGATTGTACCAATATAGCATTAGCTTGAAGTCTATGGACTGCCTCTAAGCTAACGAACAGAAAATCTTTGATCAAAAAATAATAGTTGCAAAATAACTGTGAAAGATCTTTCATACTTTTGAAATTCTAATAATTTTGTCTTGGAAGGGTCTTAAGGCTTATTGCACCTGGTACTCTGGTTTAACGTAGCAAGAAACCAGGGAACTAAAGTGGACAGAAGAGAACTACCTTGATCTCATGCCCACATAGCAAGTTGGTGGTGAAAGCCCAGCCTCCTGGCTCCCTGTCTTGTGCTCTACCCACTAACCCACACTGCTTGGCCATCTAACAGGCCAAAGGCACTTGATGGCCCGTTTATGTCAAGCAAGGGAGGACAGTGCACAAGATGGTTGGGTTTGGGCTGTTTAAGATATTTTTATGAACACAGAGGGGGCAGCCTCTCTTCTCTGTTGGAGAATCAATGTGACTAGGTTGTTGAGCAGGTATTCCATGGGCCTCCGACAAGCCAGAAATACAAAAGACCCTAAGTCCTTAAGAGCAAAGGAATCTGGTAAAAGGCCATGCACAAACAGTCAATGCAGGAGAGCTGTCACATGAACACACTGTGCATTACAGTCCAGAACCTTTGGGAAAGGCATGACAGAAATGCAAGACAAACTGCCATCCTCTGAATGCCTTTGCTACAGACATTACTCCATTTGGTCTTCACACACCCCTTGCTTAGATAATAAGGCCGTTGAGGCCAAACGTGTTAAGTGACCTGCCTACTGCACACAGCAGAGGCTCTGACCCGGGTCCACTCAAGTGCAAGACCTTTCTTGGCAACCATGTTCTTTTGCTTTCTATCTACAAGTGCTCTGTAGAAGTAACACGGTGACTAGGTCTTAGGGTGGAAATAAGACTATGGTATCAGCTCATAATTTACATCTCATTTGCTTTATCAAATCATAAATTCCAAATTTCTGTCTGTTCCTGAATGAAATGAAAAGGCATTATCTTCTCAGCTTCCCTCTTTCCAATCCCACCCCGATACTCAGAAGAACAAAAAGGACAGCAGCCAACGTGAAGGAAAGGAACATCTCTCGGCTAAGGAGGCTGTGCCAAAGAAAGAGATAAAGCAGGAACAAAGTAACAAATTATATTGTCAGAGAAAATGTGAACTTTTTGATTGGGGATGACATTTATTTTAAGTGTGCAGTGACGGCAGGGAATCTGTCAGGGTAAGACATGGCAGAGGTTTCAGCGTTTGCTAAGAGTGTCGTGGGAATTTAGCTAAAACTGTTAAAACTGACACCATTGGCTTTTGTTAACACATTAAGCATGGGAAAAGTGCCAGTCAGCATATCCTCCATAGCATCAGTTCAGTTAAATCATCTGGAAGATGCATAAAACTGGAGAGGTATAATAATGGCTACATTTCCAACACATGGGAGGCAAAGGCAAGAAGGCCAGTGCCATTTTGATAAGAATGACAAATGATTCCTTTAAGATGCCGCTCCCAACAAGGGGGGCGAGGTGGGGAGGGCATTTTTATCTGCCTTGCTATATTCCTAAAGATCTTTTAGGGCAGGAAACTCAGTTCACATCCTATCGCTTGATGCCAAGAGTTGAGGAAGACAGCCATTGATACACACAGGTTTGGCTGAAGTAAAACTGGAAGACCTGTCTCAAATGTTCTGCTTTAAACAGACTGGCTCAATTATTACTTCAGAGTTAGGTGAGGTGAGAAACAGCAGAAATTCAGATGTTTACCCAGTGAGATGAACTCAATCAAATGCAAAGGCACTCTGGTTTCTTCACAAAATCTTCAAACGAACTCAAGAAGCTGAACCTTGCCTTGACCTGATTCCTCTTAAGCAGATCAAAGGAAGAGAAAATGGAGAGCTTGACAATGACAAGTGCTTCCAGCAATTAAATGGGTAGGAGTTCTTGGCGACCAGAAGGGATACTGTTTTGAACCAGCAGCCTACGCTTCTTTGGACAAACCTGGTTTGTTTTCGGGTTTTTGTTTTTTGGTTTTTTTTTTTTGGTTGGCGGTGAAGGATTTCATCCTCAGGACCCTCTGACTAGTAAATGAGAAATTACATGTTTGTGTCATAGAAAGATTTATGTTTATGTTTGGAGAGCACAAAGACACTGTAGTGTTGCCAAAGTGTGCTGGAAAATGCAATGCTTTTTAATATAACACTATCCATGTGCTTTGTAAGACCCTAGGAAATGAATATTCTTTGGAAGTTAGGCAGTTCCCTGGGGGTCATTTTTCCCTAGGGCACGAAAACCTGAAATTCTGTCCTAACGTCTTCTGACTACCTACCTCCACAACTGAAGACAAGCCTTCAATCTGGCAAGTCTCTATCAAGCAAATATTCACTGCCCTTTGGCAGAGACTGGACCCTGTCTGTACCTCTACTTCAGGATTTACACACTGCGGAGGCTCAGTTAGCTGGTCATCTGACATGGGATCTTCTGGTCAGCTTCCAGGAGAGTGTTTATTGTCCATAGGTTAGGGTGTGTTTAATTTAAAGCCTTTCTTGGCTCCCTAGTTATCTGTAAATGATTACTCCATGCTCAGATTTTCCAGTAATAGACTCTAATGAATATAAATAAAATAAGCCCCAGTTTTCCAATTATAGCACCATGACCCTCTCTAAAACAACAGCACCACTGACTGTAGGTGACCAGTGTAACTTTCCAACATTCTGTGTGCTAGGAAGTTTTTGCTCATTTGCACCTGTCTGGTATAGCTGATAAAACACAGACACAGAATTAAGGGTGAAAACAGACATTTGCTGCCAAGAACTGTCTTTCTACTAGGCAAACATTAGCTTGTGTAGCTTAAAACACTAAATGTTTTTCCTAAAGGGTTGCTTCCATCATCCTCCCCCATCACACCAAAAAGAGAACATATGGAAGAGTGAGCTTGGACCAAAAGGATCTTTTTTTTTTTTTTTCATTTCTTTTTTTTTTTTTTGGCTGCAGGAGCAAAGCAGTCACACAGGCACAGCACCTCATCAAATAAACCAGACTGACACCGTTTGGACTTTACCAACCTAATTTCCTAGATCTTTCAAGTCCTCACATGGATTCCTGGCTATTACCAAACACAGGCAACTCACCAGGCACAGCACCTGGGTCATTCAGGCACATCACTACTGATTTTTTAAATTAATCAAGCAGTCGCCATAAATGTTGTCCAAATTCAGAAAACCCTTCTCATTCTCAAGTAAAACTGATTGAAATAAGGTCATTGAAACTGGCCTCATTATTCAGACTCCAATGGAATAAAAGCTAACTAACACATGACCTGAATTTTTAACCTTCCTTTCCTTGCTGCCCACCTCAAGAGTTCCGGGACTTCTCTCTTGCAGACCAGGAGAATAGTACTTTTGTGAAACAGATGTGACCTCCAAGCCTTAGAATAGCTAGGCAATGGAACCTTGAGACAGAAAGCCCCAGAAGAGAGGAAACACATAGAGGTAATTGACAACAAAACTGCCATCTATGTTAACCAATGCCTGGACACTTGGGGTTGTTTTCAAGATTTCCACTGGTGGTATTTTACAGCAGAGTTTCATTTACAGGTTATTTTTTAGCATCTAACAAAAGTAGCAGAAGCATCCATTAACACTACTTTGCAATAGTTTCTAGTAGTGCCAGAAATAAAATTCAGGAGCTAGTTACTTAAGAGAGTCCTATTTCACATGTGTCCTTTAGTTTGGTTTTTAAAAGCAATTCTAATTAACTATTCTAATAGGTTATGGTAATTCAGTTTCAAAGTTATTAATCTGCCTACAAACAAATCACACCTGCTAGAGATGTTCACATTGTTATCAATAGATATGCAAATATCCTTGGTATTGACCTTCCCCTGACACACTCTAACATAACCAGAGAACTTAATTAGCATCTGATGCCTCACAAAACTTTGAAATACATCTAGTGTCAACATGTATCATATTTTTTAGACTTAAAATCCTCTTCTTCAGCATTTCCAACATAGCATTAAGAACAGATTTTCCCCAAAGCTAATTTTCTAGCCAATATCATGGCCATGCTTTGTGACATCACAGAAACTTCCCTAATGACTGTGAAATCCTAAATAGTAATAATTATCATGTCAAGTTGGTATTAAGAGATGTGCTTGGTCATAACTACCAAGAAGCAAGAGTCCTGTTTCTCAGAAAGATGTTAACCTTTGGGAATAGAAAGATTAAAAGTGAAGAAAATACCAAGCATGATTATAAGGTGATGAGACGGATTTTCTTATGTATCTTGTAAACTGTCTCTGACAATTCAAACCAGAGCTCTAAAGGTGTTTTGAGCAAGAATGGTGTTGTTTAGAATGAATTGATAGCCTTCAGTGATGATTATTTGGAGAGTAACCTTCATTTTGTGTGTTAAGTACCATCATTTTAAGATGAAAAGTGACAAAGTATAGAGTATCTGGAAATTTCTTCATGAAGTTTTCTTAAGATACTTTCTAGCAAATATGCTAATAAGAACCAAAATTTCTATTATGCCATACATTTGTATTATTTAGAAACTTAAAAAGAAGAAACATTTTTCCCCTAATGGGAAGGACCAACAGATATTGAAAGTTGCCAATATCATCTATAATAAATTCAACCATCAAATTTCACACGACTGTAAGGCACAGAAACATTTTAGAAGGCAACTGTTCAATCTGTCCTTTTACTAAGTGATGCCATCAGTTATGCCGATAAGATGGTAAATATTTTCACTAGTACACGAAACAACCTTTTGGTTGGTTTATAATTACAAGAATGAGGCTAACCGAATCCCTTGCTTTGTTTCAATATCCCTTGTTAGTACCATAGACCTCTCTGCCTCTCTTGTTTTTCTCAAAAGCAATTTAGAAAATGCTTGTATTTTAGACAAAAGGAGAACATTTGGTGAAAGAAAATTCATCATTAGGTATCTAGAGGTTTGTTAATAGAAAAGGCAACTCCCACAGTGTATCCTAGTGCTCAAGCCAGACACACATGCTCAGGACCAGCAAGCTGCCTTCACAGTGGGCCAAAAGTCATTATCATAATTTTATATTACATAGACTACATTGAAAATTTAATATATCCCGGCAAAAAGAGACAAAAGACATTTTGCATAATGCTTCTGTGAGCGCACTCTCTCTTGCTACTCTTTTAGCCACCCCATGCAGATAATCACACCAGGAAAAAGAAGTTCATTACCTAAGCCAAATCAAAATTAGGCTTTTCTTTTTGATAGGGAACTTCATTAGTAAGCCCTGTCTTATACAGCTGGGAGATTTGATGAATCTATCTTAGAGTAATAATTCAGTACAATCAGCTACAATTTTACTTTAAGTTTCACATCTTTATTAAGAAAAGTAGAAATATATAAACTGGATACACATAGGTCAATCTTTAAAGATGTTAAATCAAGATGCTAACTAAAATCACTTTGGGATATTTAAAACATTCTGGAGTGACAGAAGTAACCCAGGTGAGAAATGCAACTTTGCCACCTAGCTGCCCATGATTAAAGGTTTCAATGAAAAAAAAATCAAAGAAGTCAAAGCTGAAACTTGAAGGTGAGAAAAGCGGCTGTTTATTGAAACTATTCAAAATGAACATATCTTCGAATGTTAAAGTTAGTCTTTGATGGATAAAAAAATCACTGGGGGAAAGAGTCATTGGAGAATTCTTCCTAAGATAAAGGCTAAAGATCTATTTGTCCCTACGTGCTGTCCAAGAAAGTATCCACTGCAGCACTGAGTCTCCATTTATATCATACGAAACTCAGTTATCCCACAGACATGGAACAAAGAGCTCCATTCGCCCCTTTGTGTGACCCACATATGTAAGTCAGTACACCAGCATGTGAGAGAGCTCTGCTGACGACTTGTCTGTGGAACTCCTCCAAGACTGCACCCTTTCAGGCTGGGAAAAAAAAAAAAATCTATCTCTGTAGCCCCGGTATGTGGACATAGTTTTTCCGCACCGTGCTTCAAGCTAACTTTGACTTCTGTAACCAGAACTGAAGCTTCAGTATGCAGGGCCTCTTTGGTCGTTGTCTATTCATTTTTCTTAATCCATTCAAAGCCAGCTAGACTTCAAGAGAAATACCGGTCTTACTTTGCCATGTCTCCCCCAACCTTACTGATATCCCTCAATTTCCTCCCATACTTACATTATACCATTGAAAGAATGAGTCCTGAATTCCTGAAGGGTAGGACTTTTTAAAGCAGAGACAATATTATAATTTCCTAAGCCTCCTTGGCATCATCAATCTGTATTTTCTGTTAATCTTCAATGGTGGGCAAAGTCTGGGCAAAATGGCAAGAACAACACGAGCAACAACAAACCTCTTCCACCTGCTACTAAATGTCATTTCATCCATATTCGAATGGTAGGAGTGCTCTAGAGACAAATTTGACTTGAGCTTGACTCAGTCACTGAGCATAAATGGCCCAAATGACAACTCATGACTTCCAACACTGCAATGTGCAACAAACAGCCCCTTTTGGAGAAAGGACAGAGAGTTTAAGAAGTACCTGGTTCTAAGAGTTTCACAGAGTAAACACTCTTAACATTTTTAACAATTTAAAATGCACTCTCAGAGCATTCAGGAACACGAACAGCATTATGAATTCCACCTTCCCCATAGGTTTGATTTGACTTTTACAAATTAATAACATGGTCTATTTTATTTCTTTCTAATGTTTAATCTTCTTCTGAAAATGCTATAGTTCCTGGTAGTTTGCTGCCATGGGAAGAGGTGGAAAGTAACAATAAAGCTATGTCAGACATTTTAAGCCAGACAACATGGGAAACCTTTAGAGAGGGAGATGATTATCATTGTTAGCATTTATAAAGTCTTAACTATGTATCAGGCATGGTGCTAAATGGTGGTGTTTTTTTTTTTTTTTCATTTCCTTAAAGCAACGCTATTAGTTAGCTACTACTCTTCATTCCCATTTTATGGGTTAGAAGACTGAATCTTTGTAAGGTTGGGTTACTGGCCCCAGGTCACACAGCCAGCCAAGTGTTTGGCTTTATACTCATGCATCTGACTCAGGTGACTATTTTCCTAATCACAGTGCTCTCCAACCCTCCCAAGCAAGTTATATATTTCAGGAAATCAAAAAAGTTGCCAAACTTTCATAATTGTCACATAGGACATTTACAAAAATGCACTGCCAGGTATCCTTTGGGCCAGGAGATATTAAAAGGATTGAGATATAAACAAAATGAGTAGGGAGCCCTATAGAAAACTGGAAAGGATAAAGAAAGAGAAATAAATGTAGGATAGGCATATTTGATTCCCCAAGTGTTGTTTCTCTGGAAACAAGACAAAACAAAATAACTACCAGTCACTTAATTATCTTCTTTCATAAAATACACCTTTATTAAAAGACACATTTTCACTTTTGTAGTCCTCATGACTCGGCCAGGTTAAGCAAAACTAAAACCCTTTGAAGTCTCATGAAAATCACATCAGGACACTTTGCAGTTCTTCTCCCTATAACCAAAAAAGCTGGGTAGACCATGGTCCAGCCTTAGTCCTCTGTCCCCTTGCTGGCTCAGTGATATGATACTCTACTGGTCTTTAGTGTCTCTAGAATTTGTCCTTCTCATGACTTTTTATCCATGTTATGTTACTTCAGGATCATCTTTTCCTATGTGTGTCTTACACTCTGCTCTCAACCAGATTTTCTAATCCTGGATGGCAGGAGACATATCTTATATATTTGTAAGTAAAAACAAAACAAAAGTGGATGCTCAAAAAGTGTGTGACAAAGACTGTGGGTGAGATTACATAGGTGTCATGTATGGTACACATACCCATGACTTGCTTTTTTTTTGTTTCATTTCTTCTGAATCTTTAGAGAATACACAGTTAACAAAACAACTGCAAAGATAGCAACAAATGCCAATAAGAGCCAACACAACAATGATATCAACTGTGAGCAAAACAAGGGAAAACAAGGGTCTTGAAATTAATATTTTCTATTGAAATGTAATAACATAGTCTCAAGTAGTATTTTTATATATTTTGTAAGAAATTTGTAGATTATACGAGCCCTTGGTACTTGGCCATAAAACTGATACATATATCAATACCAATATATATGTATATATACTTAAATTCCCCTCACATTCAACTGCAACTTAGTCCAAGTTCAGAAAATCCAGTTCAGCTATTTTCTCTTTCAACAGATTTCCACATGTTATTAGAAGTACACAGTTAACCAGGTTTCATGCAGTAGACAAAATGGCATTGTGGGATTACATTAGTTCGACAGCTGCTTTATGACTATAGCTTCCAGACCAATTTATTTAATATTGATCTTTAAACAAACATCAGTACAAATAAATTTGAGCACTCCAGTCCCGAGATTTTATATCTATAAAAGAGGCCTATATTCAGAGAAGCAGGGCTGCTTGTATTTCTGCCTTTGATTCTATTTTCTTTGATCCTACCAGGTATCAAATACATCAATGCCAAATTAAAACAAATCCATCTTCAGATAACACTCTGTTTATAATCTTTCGTGCAGAAAGAATTTTTCTATCAATAACTTCCAGCAAACGTTTTAACTGATCTTTTTATTGCTTTATTCTCTCTGATGACTACAAAAGGCAGCAGTGCCCTGTCCTGACTTGAGCAGTATACCCGGCTCTACCTGGAATATCTGCTAGGAAAGGCCGAGTCCCATTTCTCCATCCCCGTCTCTGGGCAGCTTGAGGTCTTTAACGATTCTAACCCAGCAGCAGAGACACACCAAGATCCAGCTGCCCCCTGCTGAGAAAATTGCTGCACAAAGCTAGGGGTTCAGGAGGCCAATCTCAAGACTTTTACGGGACTACAGTTGACCATTTGGAGGAGGGGACAGCTGGGTGCTAAATATAAATGGGACAAAAGACTTAGATAGGGAAATAGATAATGAATCCTGGGATTAAACACTCGATTCAATTAGGCCGGCATATATGAATGTGAGGCATAAATGGACCCAACATAATTATTTGCACAGGACTTATTTATGCCCTTCTTAGTTATCCTGATTGAGTACAGATATGAGGCTCACCAGGAGATGGATATTCCTGTGGTCTGGAACTGGGATAAAGTTCAAAGTTTTTGGTCACAATTCATTCATGTCTGCCATCTGTTTTATGTTCGTTCAGGGCTACTGAATATATTGATCGCTCAAAGAAGTAAAGTTTCTGCTCTGTTCTTTTCTTTTCCTTCCCTCCTTCCCTTTCCCCCTCCACCTTTTCCTTTTAAATATAAATATTCTGAAGATAGAGCAAGTCAATGGCAAAGTCTTTATGGGAAATTAAAAATCCTTTCAGCAAAATATTCAGCTTTTTTTTTTTCTTTCCAGACACCTTGAATCTGTATTATCAAAGGAAGATATATCTGCTCTGAAATTGTAAGATAATTGTTTTCGGTGAGTTACGAGTTTCAGGCAGTGAAGGATTATTTTAAAGAACATTTGAATTTTAAAAAAATCTTTTTACTTTGTCATAAATTAGGGCTCAAGGAGAGATTGAGAGGACATGTTATTTTAATGTTTAACATCAGAAATGCATAAAAGATACAATTATTTAAGACTACTATTCCTCAGTCAATCTAATGGCTTGATGCTATAAATAAAGCAAATCTATTATTTATATAAGTACCAGCTTCCACCATGGCCCCCTCTAGTGCACTGACATAAAGGAACTTCGAGCAGCATTAAACAAATGTACAGAGTAGGAACTGCATCTTTTATACATTCCCAATTTGAAAGTACTCTTCCTTCTTCATTCATATCCTACAGATAGGGGAGAGGCATCTGGGTCAGCAAACTGGTTTATTCTCTTGCCCCCTGGGGAACAGGGTGAAGTTTAAGGCACAGATACTCATCCACATTGCTGCCAAACCCTAAAGAGAGACAAGGCAGGCTCGCCATATAACAGAAAGGAGAGAAGAGGTGTTGCCATGGAATCTCTAAGATGCTACGGATGGACCAGCCAAAATGGAAGGTCTTTCAGCCTGCTGAGGGGTGGTGTGGTGCTATGGGGTGAATACAGAGTGATTTTTTTTTCCTCATAGAATTGTTGAGAGGACTAATTGATAAAACATACATAAATCTGCTTTGATAACCAGATATTTAGACAATGTAAGGTTTACACTCTTTTATACCTCATAATTATCATGACATGGTATCTAGGAAGGCAATACTTTGATTAAAGGAAGTCCACCCTTTTTTAAAAAAGATTTTTATTTATTTATTTATTCATGAGAGACACAGAAAAAGAGAGGCAGAGACATAGGCAGAAAGAGAAGCAGGCTTCATGCAAGGAGCCCAGTGTGGGACTTGATCCCAGGACTCCAGGATCACACACTGAGCCCAAGGCAGGCACTTAACCACTGAGCCACCCAGGCGTCCCAGAAGTCCACTTTTTATAGCTAATAGAGGCTTGTGTGTCCTGGCTGATGTTTAAGCCAGAGTAAAGGCTGAGAGACATGGAAGAGCTGATCTTCCCTCTTTGTGCATGCCCCACCCTGGCGTTCCATCTATAAATTGCTAACTGAATTCTCCTTAGGCATCATTCCAACTGAAAACTCGATGCTTTTGTATGTCATCCTCATTGTACCATTTACTTGGCTGATTCTCAAAGAGTTGGGGGTAGGCAGGTGAAGAGAACGTATGTCCCAGTCCTGGGTATTCACACCTACAGTGATAATCTACAATAAAGTTGAGTCAATGGTACCCATGAGGCAGGTGAGTCATAACTGATGGTGTAAGTCACAGACAAGAACTATGTTCTGGGCAGAGAAAATGCTGAGAACCATCCCTCTGCAGACACCTCCATTAAAACCTCTACAACAGTGAGCATGCGATTTTCTGTCTTTTTACCTATGGACCACAAGCAATCGGAGATACACTCAGCACATCTGTGTATCCCTAATAAGTGAGAGAGTCCGTGGCATAAACCAGAAAATGAATGAATGAGCAGAGGCTAGAGGAACACATTCTAGGAGAGGCAATGATGCTTTTGGATCCATGACATGAGCAGAGTTTAAAGGATCTACTGGCTGTTGAAGAAGCAGAAGAGGCATGTCAGCTGCAGCAAAATATACGAAGGGCTTTATGGTAGATAAAAGATTTTTTTCCAAGTGGATTAGCGGATGGAAATTTCAGAGATAGTCTTAGAGTATCCTGAGAGTCCCTCCTTTCCTTCATCATCCACATCTATTAGGTCATAACTGCTAAATAAATATTTCTGTTTCATTTCTTCTCCATTTCCATTGCCAGAGTCTTAGTCCTGGTGTTCATCTACATCCCTTTGACTCTGCATACTTCCCTGCATGTGGTCTCTCATTTATTTAATCCCACTCTCTAGTGTGGCCCAGGTCGTACTATGCTGTCCCCTACTAAAATCTCCTGGAAGCCTCTCCACTGTCCTTAACATAAAACTCAACTTCCTTCACTAGGAAACAGGTGTTTGATGATCTGCTCTCTTCCTGAGTATGTTAACTCTCTGCTTTAGACATAATCTCTCTGACTGAATACCCTTCTCGTCTGGCCCTCCCGGATAACTTGTACTTATCGTTCAAGATTCTGTTCAGAAATCTCTTTTATAAAGCCTTCCTTGACCCTCAGAGGCATGTTCATTCAATTACTTCTCAGTCTTCACAGAACCTCTTGAGAATTATTATTATTATTATTATTATTATCTAGAGGAAAGATAATATTCTATTTACCTTTGTATATCCAACAAGCAGTTGAGTAAATAAATGAAAGCTGAGCGATTCATTCTTTAAGTAGAGCCTCAAAAAATTGGACCAGTTTCTTTTAGGAGGTAGTGAGTCTTTAGGAGTTCAACGAGTAGGCTGCACTAGACTTTTGTAGGTGTTTCCAACTCTATCCCTCTACCTCCACCTCCACCTTCTTATTAGCACTTAGTGAGAAAAGAGGGTAGAAGAGAGTGAAGGCAAGCACATGTGTAGAAGTTGAACGGAACTTTGTAGTTCTGGGGCCTGGGCAGCTCAGTCAGTTAAGCATCTATCTGCCTTTGGCTAAGGTCATGATCCCAGGGTGCTGGGATGGAGTCCTGCATTGGGCTTCCTGCTCAGTTGGAGAGAACTGCTTCTACCTCTCTCTCTCTCTGCAGCTCCCCCTACTTGTGCTCTTTCACTCACTCTTGCAATAAATAAATAAATAAATAAATAAATAAATAAATAAATACAATCTTGAAAAAAGAACTTTCTAGTTCTGTCAAGCAGACTAGTCAGAAAGGCAGAGCTAACTTTCATTATTCACAGATGATGAACTACTACTCCAGGACCTAGGTTTATATAGTAGAAAAGCCCTCTAAAAGAAGTTAAGACTGTCAGATGCAGGTAGAGAGGATTTCATCTAGGAACTTACACACAAACAAAAAATGATTTTTATAAACAAAAGACTTAGGCAAAGTCCTTCCTTGTGGGGCCAGTAGATTCTGTGCTCTTGATCTTGGCTCCTAATGATTATTTCTTACATAAGAGCGCATAAATGCTAACAAACTATTCTATTGCCTACATAGGTTTCTCAGTGTATTAAAGAGTACACTTGGAAGTACTTTTTCATGAATCCATACTGTGGATTTCTACACATTTTTTTAAAGTACTAGCCATCTGCAATATCGCAGGGTCCTACACTTAGGCATTTATTTAGCGCATTACAAAGGCAATTTAGGAAATTGTACTTTAGTGATCCTCCAAACTTAATGCCCCTCCCTACGTGCCTAACCAATTACCCAGGGGATGTTTTTACTGTTAGAGAAAATTCAGCTTTAAAAAAAAGTTTTAAATCTGGTACTAATGAGAGGCTAGAAAATTATGATCTTGTGTTATGGTAAGTGGAAGACTGTCCTTTAACAGAAAACTTCTCTGTTGGCCTAAATTCATCTTGACGTTTTGCACATAGGTCTAAGATTTGCTATGGACTTCACTTCATGAAGAGTGAATTAAAATTTTTTCTATCCCTAAATGTAGCCTTTGACTATTTTTAGTACTTTGTTGGCATTAGTAAAAATAGCATAATTACCAGGGATACGGTTAGAAGGCAAAGTTACAGGCTACTACTCTATGGCAGTTACGGGGAAAACCGTGATGGGAGTTACTGTTACTAAAAACCTCACCAGCATGCTCCCAAACACTGAAAAATGTGTAGGCACTTATCTTATAACACAAACCATGAGATCTTTAAAAAATAATTACCTACAAATGGTAAAGCAGTCAGGTATGGTCAGAGGTGCCTACAGTTTTAAATGTGAATATTTTAGTGGTGCTGATGACTGTGCTTAGTATATATTTTGATCTATGTACTGATATTGCTGAGATAACTTAACACTGTGTGGCGAATGGTGGCCAGCTAAAATTTCAAGTTGCATATCATCTGAACCACTATTTTAAATAACTCAGTCATGTAAGTGAGAATCATATTGCCACAATTCTCTAATACAAATTTGTGCTTTTAAAATAAAAATGTACTTCCTATACTATCCATAAAAATTCCATCACAAGCAGGATTTATGAAGTCACGGGGAAGCCTGCTCGGCCCTGCCCCCTTTGCTGTTATCTTCTCGTACCGGGGATAATGAGAAGCTTGACAACATGGCTTTAGGTTGGGATTAAAAGCCTAAAGCTCTCCCCACTCTGGTTTTATGGGGCCTGGCTGCTAGACTTCACAGGACCTTGCTGAAACGACCTGTCTACTTCAACTCCACATGGTCCCACTCCGGCTAGGCCTTTGGATCAAACCCTTCTCCTGTGAATACAGACAGCGTCTGGGAAACTGCGGTGCGGATGTCTCCATAGAGAATCACAGATGCTGTCAGGCTCGAACTTCACGCTCAAGCATTTGATGCATTTTAAAAAGGGATTCAGCCTCAGACTCAAACAGGCAGATGGATCGTCTAACACTTCAAAGGCTTTAGCAGGATTGCAGTTTTCCCTTTGTCCCATAACCCATTCTGCTTCTCTCCTCCTTCTCCTCCACAACATACCTCTGCACAGTGCTAAAGGAAGTGACAAAGTGTCACCAATCCTAATAGCAAGAACTCAACGGAACAAGCACGGGTACATTAACCCCCTTGTACAATACTGAGGTTTGCAGTTCTAATAGCAATGGTTCCAGGAATTCAGGGATGGGCAAAGGGACAAGGAGTCCCACACAGAGGGGGTGACAAGATGGAAAAGAAGCTGGAAAACTCCTGGTTCTGTGTTCAGCTGTCCCCACAGAATGGCGAGCATCTTCCCTAACAGCCGATTCCCATTAGCAAAGTGACGGTATCCTAGATTGGAAGAGTTGTTCATTTCATTCCTGTTCAAGCCATTTAGGAAAAAGCCAGGAATCCAAAATGACCTTCTTCTTAGAGGGCTTTATTACTACAACTATTAAAGCAATCCTTAAAGTAGAAACTCGCTGTGACTTGAAGTTGTTTACCCCTACACAAGTTCAAAAGTTGTTACTGCTGTTTCTCCATGAATGAGTCACCAGAGTTTTCACTGGTTGGTCAACTGACATGGAATGTGGACAAGGGATTTCCTTCAGAGACATCTAGAAATAGGTGTACATCTGAGTCATGCACCTAAATCTGATGAGGACTGCCTGATGTCAAGAAAAGGTTGAGGGTTCTAAAGAACCCCAAGGAAGAGGTGAAGTAAAGGGCAGAACGTGCAAAAGTGGGTTTCAAAAGTTTTAATCAATCAATCAATCTACATCCTTATTATAAGCCAGGGTGTCAACTTTACCCCAAATACAGTGGGAAAAGAAAAATTTTATCTGGCCTCTAACAGTCTGAAATTTAATGGGATGGTGGAGATAATGTTTACTTGGATGAAACCACTTGTAAATAACCCAACTCAGATATGGATGGATTAGGATTACCAGGCACAGGAAAGGTGAGTCAGGCTGTATATTTAAAGAAGAGCATCTATTTAAGAGATACGGGGTGGGGGGGGGCATGCCTGAGTAGCTCAGTTGGTTAAACAACCAACCTTTGAGGGTCGTGAGATCCTGCCCCATGTCGATAGGGCTCTGTGCTCGCTGTAGAGCCTGCTTAAGATTCTCTCACTCCTTTCCCTTCTGCCCCTCACCATCTCTAAAAAACTAAAAAACAAAGCCCTCACTGGTATCTTTAAAAAAAATTAAAAAAGATATATGGTGGAATATACTTTTGGATACACTCAGAGATTATTAAGCTGAAAAAGGCCTTAAGGATTGTCCAGTACAAAAACCTTCTTTAAAAATAAGATGAAACTGACTTGTTAGAAGTTTTTAGGTGAGAAGGGAAGAGCCAGAGTGAGAGTCCAGTTCCCATCAACAATCAGTCTTACGATCTTTCCACGATGTCCTTCCTCTACGTACATGCATTCTATTCTGGGAATTTCACTATAAAAATCTACATGTAATGTTTTCTACTTAAAAAGAGACATTTCCTCACGCTCATTTACCTCTTCAGAGCAGAGATGCAAAATTCACACATGTGCAAACATATATAAATAGGAAGTATTTTGAAAAGTCTAAGGACAGAAGTGGAAAGACTAGATCTGGTTTAGTCCATTGAAGTCTTGACTTAAATTTTATATTCTACCTATAGTCACATTTCAGACTGAGTATTTTTTTTATGTGCTGCTTAGTATAATTTGCAAAGGCCAGTACCCTTGATATATATCACAATTTAAAATGTACATGCTACATTTTAAAATAGTTAAGAATGAAAAATATACATATGTTGGGGCACCTGGGTGGCTCAGTTGAACACCTGACTCTTGAATTTGGCTCAGGTCATGATTTCATGATTCCAGGGTCCTGGAATCAAACCCAGCATTGGACTCCTTACTCAGCGGGGAGTCTGCTTGAGAATTCTCTCTCTACCTCTCCCTGTGCATCTCCCGATACTCTCTAAAATAAACAAATATATACACATATATACTATATATATATACATATATATATAAATATAGTGCCATTAAAAAGGCAAGTGGTAAAAAAAATGGAAAAATAATAAGCTGAAAATCAAATATCTCACAGCTTTAAAATGTGAAGAGATCTTTTAACTGAATAGGAAAATGACAAAGACTAGTTTTTAACAGATATAAGATATGAATAAGCAAACTCCAGAATGCCAAATAGAAATGGTGACTAAAAGATGAAAAAGTCAATCTACTGGTAACAAAAAATTGAAAATTAAAATGAGGGATTGTTGGTACATAGCTGATGGATGTTTTTAAAATTAAAAATGTCAACTTTTAAAAAGTATATTCTTCAGTGTGATCAAGAGCATGAGAAAATGGGTGTCCTCACACATTGAGAAGATATGAAACAGTATAAATGCACTGACCAGAAATTTGCAGTTTAGTTAAATGAATTAATGCATTTCATTAGAACAGTACTGAAAAATAATAAGCACTCAATAAATGTTAATTATATATTTGATCTACTTGAAGAATATTTAATGACATATATACACTGTATGATAATATCAAGAAATACAGAAAACACATAAAATAGTATATTGCATTGTGTATTGTGCAATTATACACATCTTTAAGGCATATATATGCACATGTGTATATATTGTATACATTTTTAAAAAAAGACTGAAGAAAGAAAAACTTGAAGACTATATACCAAAACATTATCATCTGCCTGTTAGAGTTAAGGCTATATGTAATTCATTTTCCTTTATATATATATTTTAAGATTTTATTTACTTATTCATGAGACACACAGAGAGAAAGAGAGGCAGAGACACAGGCAGAGGGAGAAGCAGGCTCCCCACAGGAAGCCCGAGGTGGAACTCGATCCTGGTTCTCCAGGGTCACGCCCTGGGCTGAAGGTGGCTCCAAACCGCTGAGCCACCCGGGCTGCCCTTTCCTTTATATTTCTATTTCCTTGCATTTTCCAAATTGACCAGGATCAGAAAAGATGCAGATTATTCAAAGAATGAAATAAGGATAATTTTTTACATCTTTATTCTTTGTTTCTGGGGGAAGGAAGCTTCAGAAGAAAGGAAACACCAGTACATATATGCAACCCCTAAAGCACTAAAAAGGGAAGCTCCATAAAACACTGTAGGAGGCTGAAAAACATAAGGAAAAAAAGGGAAAGGAAATGAAATAAGAAGAGATGAGAAGCCCAATGAGAAAAGCGAAAGAAGGAAGTAGCAAGCACCTGTGTGATGGCCTAGTAGATGCATAACAACACACCACGTAGCAGAAGCCTGACGTGGCTTTCCACAAGTCTGCCCATCAAGAGCAATTTGCCAGGTCACCCCTGCTCACAAGAGCCTTCTTTATAAGAAATGGGAAGTGCTGCCACTTCAGCTGCTTTAAGATACGGTTACAAGAAAATGGTTAAAGGTAACTGAGAAGCTGATCATTATCAATTAAGCTGTGCTCACTTGGCATGGTGGGGTATATTCTACAAAGTGAGCTAAACAGTTTCTTCCATGACAATTTTCTTTTTATTTCATTCACAGTATATTTATTTGCTATGTTCCCCAAAATCTGGATAACCCCAGAATCCAGGTGTATCCTGGGGGCAGGGGAGGAAGGAAAATGTGATTCAATGACAGACATACGATGTTCAAGGCTCCTCCTATATTACTGGCTGAGGAAAGCATCTGAACTAGGAAATGTGTAAAGCAGAAGCATTGCTTTCTACAGAGGAGAAGTGACCAATGTGGAATACCAACAACGGAAGAAAACACAGAATTAAAATGAACTGTATGGTTGTAAAATTGATGACCAAAGAGCTATCCTGTCTGCGGATGATGAGGGGGTGTATTCAAGTTAGGAATGCATGGATTCACCGGGTCCGTGTAAATTTTAGGGTAGTTCAGTCCACACAGAAGATGCCTTGGAGGAAAAAGAAACTGTGAACCTTGATAGGAGCTGAAAAGAATAAAAAGGTCTTCATACAGGGGTCCTTCCAGTATAGGCAATGCAGAAATTTCATATCAACGTCAACTAAATTACACTCGCTAAGAAGGCTCGGGACCAGACATGCAGCTTTGGACAAGTTATTCAGTCTCCTTTTCTCCACTGCAGGATAATAGTATAACCAGGTTATACTTGAAGATTAAATGAAACAAACTATAAAATGCTAAACTCAGTGCATGGTATTCTATACCTGGTACCTAAAAAATACCATACAAAATTAGCAAGAGAAAATAAGGGGCTGCTGTCTCTGGGAGGATTGGAGATGGGAGATGAGGGTGTACAGGGGACATCTGGCGACGCACACATGGGAGCACTCTTCTGGTTCAAGGTGGCATTCTGCTAGACACAATCTGAATTAGCCACCAGAGGGGTCCCATCAGCAGTGTGCTATGCTACCCATCTTTGCTGGCAGGGTTAACATTAAATGCAGAACGCATGACAATGAAATAGGGTGAGCTTTTGCCCACGAGAGGAGAGTGGGTTAAGTATCTTTTATGAGCAGCCTCCAGTGCACCTTGGGAATTGTGCCTTTAGAAGGCTGACCTACATATGTTCCCAGAAGAATTAACACTCTCTGTCACTTTTACTGTCCAGAGAGTGAATGAGTGAATGAATGAATGAATGAATGACATACACTTTGCTGAGTTCCACACTGCCTGATTAATTTGAAATAAGTGATAAAGAGCCCTGTTTAAGAATTCAGTTAGAAGAGCTGGGTTCGTTTATGCACAGGCACACTCGCACACACATGCACACACTCCTCTCCATGTATAAATGCACGTGTGTGTGCACGTGCACCCACACAACCCCCACCCCGCCACCACTACCAGATTTCCTTATCGCACACTCTCCATCCAGATGGAGTTTATTTACTACTCTCGTTGTTAGGTTTGGAAGCAAAATTTCCACAGATTAAGTTCACGCATATGTGTTTCTTAGGTTTTGTGTTCTTTACAGCACTTTGTACATTCTCATAGTGAGAAGAAAAACAGAAATCAAGGTGAGAGTTCTTCTTTTGATATTTCCATTGCTTTTCATGTGAAGCAAACAAGCCGTATGCCATAATGGGAATTAGAGATGGCATTTGGGGAAGTTGCCAATTTTTAGGGGAGTATACGTGTGTGTGTTGTTTTCTGCTAGAGTTGCTATAGTAGATAATTCAAAATAAAATTCAGCAGGTCTTGATGTTAAATTTTGGGCACCAAACTGAATTTAGGGGGAGCAGAAGTACCAATCCTCTCTGGGGACTTGGTCTAATACCTCCTGAGGCCTCTGGCTCAGCTGTGGCAAGCTAATAAGGTTACCCTGAAGCAGATGCAGTTGTTAATACAGATGTGGCATGGGACCTCCTGAGGCAGGTCACAGTCATGATAACTCATGGTCACATGCAATATACTCATTATGAAAGCTTGTGACGGGAGCACCTCAAACTGGAGCCTCACAGTGCGTCACGCTCCCTTTGTCTCCTTCCCCCTGAGTTCATGTGAAGGAAAGCAGGCTAAGAATTTTCTTCACACACAGACACACAGACACACACACACACACACACACACACACACACACCGAGAGTTTGGGGGGAGTTTTGTTTGGGACACTTTAATGCAAAGGATTTTAAATCATTCTGAAGCAATTAAAGTTATTTGAAAAGTATGTATAGAAAATCTCATGGAAATCGAGTGTGACAGCTGGTGTGGGGATCCAGCAAAAAGAACTGCCACTATTTATGGACACAATAGAGAGGAATGGTTCTTGGCAGCTAGTTTCAAGGTTCATGGTGTGTGGTGAAATGGCTAATACTGTGGATGAAGGCTGATTATAAATAAAATGGTATGTTTCTTCATCTCCTCCCAACAGTCACAGTCTAAAATGATGCTTTGGAAAAGACAGATACAAACTACTGCATTTAATTTTACTTCTAGTCCTTTTGAAGACAGCGAGCTGATTTGGAACTTACAGAAATCACAGAATCTCCTGACTGAGTGGAAGAGCACATGTACATTTTTGCACACCGAAGCAATAACTTTTAAAATTGCATGCTGGTAACCTGAGTTAATGCAGGAAAGAGCTGAATAATGTACAGAGGGTAGGTTAAGCACTAAAAGAATCTGATTTGTTCGATATTTTCAGACTAATGGGGCACTGCAACCCTTTTGCTACTAATATTCTGATTTCTAGCCCTAGAAGACAGACAAGCAGGTTGACTTCTGAAATCCCCAACCACTTCATTAGCAAGGATGGCGGGTTACAACATGATAAGCAGAAGCTCCTGGACACATGGGAGCTGCCTTCTGTGGGATTTCCAAACTTCTCAATCCTGGGGGGTGTGGGGGTATAGGATGGTAAATGTAGGTAAAGTTAAATCTCCTCTGAGAATCAGGTTTTCCTAAGAGGAACTCGGTCATTGGGGGTCATCCTTTAGCATGTCTGAACCAATTTTCCTTCCTCTATAAGTGATCATGAAGAGAACAATTATTGTGCTCCAATCTGAGACCAAGTGCTCAGTGTTATAAGCAGTAGCCTCAGTAAGGTTACAACTGATGGGACAAAGGTCTCACATTCACGTGTGAGGATAATTATCATTCTAAGATCCTTTGCAAATGAAGACCTGCAAAAAACAATGTTTCAATCAAACTAAAGATAAAACAAAATTAAGAATAATAATTGAGGGATGTAATAGCAAAGTGTGACTTCATATATACTAGTATAATGTATGGAGACGTGGGATTCTATGATAATTCAAAAAGCAACCTTTCTAAGTAACTTTTATACCACTAGATCTCCCCTTCTGTAATGCATGAGACTGCTGTAAATTTCATCATCTAAGTGAACTCATTTATTCATTCCATTCGTCAATTAATCACCCATGCAACAAACTTCTTCTGCATGCCAATACATTTCAAAATGTTTTCTATAATATATCAGAGATTGTCAAGCAAGTCCAATAGGGCCTCTGACCAGACAGTGTGTTATTTGATAAGAGTACAGTGAAGATGACTAGCAAAGATACTTCAATAGTAAAATCCGTATCAAACTTGGGCTTGGGTTAGGGTTAGATGTGGTTCCTGGGGGAAAAAAAAAGATAGGAATTGAAAGAAACTTAAAGTCAGTTATCTCTGTGACAGTAATATTTTCATCACAAAACAAGATGTTTATCATAATTTAGGTTCAGTTCTTCAAGCTGTATCTTAACAGTGGGCACTGGGTCAGATATTCCAGTCTATAGCTAACAGGGCCTGCAGGGGTTTAATGTGCTAAAACCTGACTCACCTGAGCCTTAAAACATACTCATTATTTATCTATTAATCTAGAGATCAAAATAAAATAGCACTTTTGTGTATTTTTCTCAACTGCCCCTTATCTATTTTTATCAATCTTTCATTAGTGGGGAAACAGAGACAAGAAGAGACTATAATTCAGAATCACACAGTTAGGTAGTAGCCAAATTAGATCTAGAATGGTTGGTTTCTAATCAATGATCCAAGGTTTATACACCTGAAGTCATATGACTTTGATTGATTTTAAATTACCAAAGTTAGCAAAGTCAATGATACCAGAGGAGGAAACACAGTGTAGTATGAGAAATAAAATGGATCCATGTATGTTCTGTACATTGCAACCATGGCCTAAATCAAACAGAACAGCGCGTTCTGAGCAACCAAACACATAACGGACTCCATTCAATTCATTATAAAGTGATAGCATTATTTTTTACGACAAAGGTGGTTCAAAGATCTAAAAGTTGCTGGACACACTAATTAGAATTAAGATCAGCCTGGTTTATATCAAGCCCCTTTTTAGCACCGTGTTATTGGTTTGGTCCGACACCATCCCCTGCAGTGTGTGGAGACAGGCCAGGAGTGTGAGGGCTGCAGAGCAGAGCAGAAAGAAAATCAACTGTGAAATTGGTAATTTTATTGAGTTTCACGGGGGGCTTTGTTGTTAAGACACAATGCAATTGGAACAGAACGCCTGTGGTAACACCATGCACACAGTATCCATTTCATGGCCAAAGGTAAACCGCCTCTAACCAAAAGTTACACATACATCCCTCTTCCAAAGCATTGTGCAAAGTGGAAAAAGAGGTGGATCTGATGAAGGAGAAATGGTTATGCTGCAGGCGTGGGGGCATTGCCAAAGTACAGGTAGAGTGGTACGTGCCGAGGGGCGTGTGCGTATGCGCGTGTGAGTGTGCACGTCACTCCCCGCATCTCAAAAGGTTCCTTTTCTGAATAGGGCCTGCTGGTTTGGATTTAGAGAAAAGCTGTCCTTTCACTACAAATGGTAAGAAGGTCCCAGAAGGAGTGTGTGAGGAAGACAGGGGCAGAAGGAGAGGACAGACCGAAATGTAATGCCTGAGCAGCTGAAATCATTTGGTACTCTCAATCCCCCAGGTAAAATAAGAATTAAACATAGCTAACAGGATATTACTCCCAGTTGGAAAAGATCTGCTTGCTGGCAATGTGAAAGTGAAGCTAACAATTGGTATTTGTTCTAGGGTGGTATTTTTTTTCTCCCTAAAAGCTTGAAGTAGGAATAGTTAAATAAAGTATGCTGGTTAACTGTGTAAATACATTTGCAGCTTCTGTGCCTTCCGGGGCTGTCCCCGTAGTGGGTTAATTTGGTTTCAGATGGAAGGATGCCTAAAGATGTTGAAGGCGTCTAGATAGGGCAGGATAGCCCACCCTGGTGGATGAGGTTGAGTGGTGGTGAGAGGAGGGACACTTTCATTATGTGACAAGAGCGTGTGTGCAAAACACTTCTCCCATGCCCGCACACCAGTCTGAACAGAAAGCTCTCATTCCAAGGAGGATTCGTTTGTTTTTTTTTTTCCATGCGTTCTGACCACATGTTTGCAAGGCAAGAAACTGGGAACATCAAAACGGTTCTGCGTGTTATCATCAGTTTTATTTAAACTGGATTCGGAGGTTGCAAGCCTTTGCCTTCCTGCTTGGGGACACATCTCAGGAGATTTTTGCCTTCACCAGGGGACTAAGTTGTCATGGTTGGCTTCTCCCCATACAAGGGAAGCACTTGGGTGAGACTATGCATGAAAAAAGGAAGGGGATGGTGGTTACACTGCCAGGAGATCACACTGCCGCCCCTCCCTTTGCACTCTCCATCAGGGAGAGGGGCCCTCAGTTCGCCGTTCATGCTGAAAGTGACAGAAGATGGCCAGCTGGTATTTTCCCCTCTTACTTATTTTTGTGCAATCGGAATAATAGTTACATCCACCAGCCCAGTATAAGTACAATACACCTGGACAGATCTCCACTTTGGGTGGAGAGGAGGGGTATTAATTCATTTTCAATAGAGATAACAATGAACACCGATGTCGTGCTCTTTCCAGAAGATACAAGTAGGGTGCTCGTGTGTGGCCAAGTATGTCAGAGCATCTGTATATACCAGTTTCACTTTCAAATGTGCATTAACACCGAAGCACTCTTTGAACACCCGAATGGTTTCTCAGTCTCCCTGTATTCTATGCTTTTCTTTTTCAAAATGCAATTAATATGGTTGTGTGTTAAATGATTCAGTGAAAGTAAATCTTTTATATTCAGGTAAGCAATTCAGCCTTGTAAGGTTTTATGGGAATTAGATTTTTTTGAAGTCTGGCTTGAGCATGCCCATAACTCTGACAGAGCCCTGCAGGCTCTTGTCTTCACCTTCAAATCATAAGACAGAGAAATCAAGCTCCCTCTGTGCTCTCAATTATACCAAAAAACACGGAGCAGAAGTCTTCAGTAATTCAATCCCTGTGGAAGCTTCTTCATACTGTTTGCACTGTTGGAACTGCTGACAGCAGCAATCCCAGAGTCCCCCCTGGTAGACTGTCAGAGTTCCTCATACACTGTGAGCGGCTCTGCTCTGTCCCACGGCTCCTTCTCCAGAGACCTCTAAGCACATGCATGACTTTTGATGCTTGCTTGATACAGTGGCCAAGAGGCCAAAAAACATCACAACGAGAGTTCTCATACTCTTACAAGGTACTTTGTACTCAAACTAATAAGTTCTGTGGCTACATGGGGGCCTGAGCTGGTGTAATTTAATCACAAGTACAGCTGCATAAACACTGTACTAAGGAATGTCTGCCTGCAATTGGATTCTTTCTTTGAAAATACACTGTAGAAAATTCCTGAGTGCCATTTTCCATATGGTTAATGAGCAAATGTATCATGGCCAGCTTTTAAAAGTAATTTGAATTTATGAGTTGCAGTGATGCTAGCACATGTGCACAAGAAACTGCACATACCCGGGGCTCTTCCTTATCATGCAACACCATTTCACAGTTTTCTGCCAAACGACACCAAAAGAACTGCTCTGTGTGTTTAATTGGCTTAAATCATCAGTAACAGCCTACAGCAGACATTCTAGCAGCCGCCAACCTCTTCCTGTCTCTCCCCCACCAAAAAAGTGTCATCGATAGGATGGTCCACATACAACACAAGCATGCCCTTCGTTTATAAAGTTCCACTTTATACATACAGATTAAGAAAATCTTTTAAAAGACTTCCCACCCACAATCTCTGCTGCTCTGCTACATTAAATTTTTTTTTTTTTTCTAAAGAAATAAAAGAAGCGACAACATCATGGGTGAACTCCAGCATAAACTATGGACTTTGGGTGATTATAACACATCATTGTAGGCTCATCAATTGTAAAAAATGGACCACTGTGGTAGGGGATGGAGATAATGGTGCGGGTGTGGGGGGCTACACATGTGTGGGGGCAAGAGGTATATATGGCAAATCTCTGTACTTTCGTCTCAGTTTTGCCTTGAACCTAAAGCTTCTCTAAAAAAGTAAACTCTTCATAATAATAATTTTAAAAAAGATTGAGAGTAGGGATTTTTCTGCAAATCAAACCTGTTGCTATAGACTTCATCTCCTACCCTTTGACTATAGCTCAAATGAGAAGCATAAACAAAACAAACTGCTATCATGATACTCAAAATTCCAAAATAGCTAAGAAAATTTAAAATTCACTAGGTACAAAGAACTTTACTCATTGAGCATGCTGAAGATAATTGGATTTTTTTTTCAAGGAAGATTTTTGTTACTGTTTTACCCTAAGATAGATATCTGGTTCTAGATCTTTATGCTGGCACATTAAAAATACCACAAATCATTACTTTTAAAAAGGAAAGAAGGGTACACGTGCACACGTTCTTCATCAAGATAAGAGAAAAAGAAAATAGTATAATGTCAATTTCCCTTATTTTTGTTGTTGATAATAGACTTTTCACACAGAAGCAAAGTTGAAAACTTTTCCCTTGCAGGCACGTAGCTTCTTCTGCATGGCAATACTCCAAGTAATGTCAGAAACATTCAGGTCCCTGTTAATACGGATTATTACAGAAAAACATGTATCTGGACAGTTAGCTTCCTTCTGCAGGGTAGTGCCACATATTCAAATGTTAACATCAATTTGTTTAATCAGTGCCATTTGCAAGTTTATGATTACTGGTCTACTCTCTGAATTAGTTTGTACACTGATATTTGTTGAGAGGCAGATTAATTAATACTACACATCTATCACATGTTTATATTCAGCTAATATGCTACTAGTGTTGGAAAACAATGATTGTATTTTCTGTCTTTTCATTAACTAGTAACGAACTTTAACCTGCTTTACTTGATATATTTCTCATTGTGGCTTTTCTGCTGATTCAACGGGAGCCCAGCACATCTTCCTTAAGACCTGAGAAAGTAGTGGCTAACTGTGCTCTGCCCAGCACAGGTAAGCCTAGTTCACCTAAATGGGTACTGACTGTCTCAGAGGGAAATGGTCACCAAATGGTAATCAGTATGGTGTCATGGCAGTTCACCTGGAAGCCCTGTCTCAAATGCAGCTTTGCGTTTTAGAGATTCACATTCACCACAATTTTCCACATTTTTCTGTTGGCTGCATGTCTCCTGATCAGTCAAAAAATTCATAGAATTTTTAACAATACAAAAATCAAACCAAACCAAACCAAACCAAACCAAACCAAACCAAACCCAGGTATCTTCTACTTAAATGCTCCTGCAGGAATAAGATGGGTCTTTAATGGCACGTAGATATACTAATTTTAAAACGCAGTTCACAATGACAGAGGGCCTTTATGAGTAAAATAAATCCAATCAAATGGGAAGACATTTGCAAAAACCGTCCTTACCAAAATTTCTGGAAAAGGATCACATTGGGTAAAAATTTGCATTTCTGTCATTTTCAGACCCAGGTGGGTGCCTGTGAATCAAATCTCCTCAGCCCTCCCTCATCTTCTTTTGATTGTGCAAATGATTTTCCAAGGCCAATCTGAAGAAATATCTTAAACTGTATCAATTCATGCCAACATTGTTGCACGAGGAGTCTAGCTACCATTAAGCAGGCATTTGGTGGAGGAGGAGGGACTAAATATTTATGATACAAACTGGAGTTATGGATCGCTCTGTGGCATCGTGCCCCATCTGTCAAACTGGGGTGTCTGAACGGAGAGAAAGCAAGAAATTCCCACAAATCACAGATTGCCGTGCCGTTCGGCTCCCTCATTACTTTAAAGGTATGATTCTGTGTGAATAAAAAAAAAAAAATGTACAGTTGGCATCCTGAAGTATTGAATGGCTTTTAAAAGCATTTAAAAATATGTACAAGGATGGAAAGGTCACTTGCATAAAAGAGGGCACGCACAAGGTGAAAGCCTAATGAAACATTATGCGGCATCTTTTTCGGTGCTCAGAATAGCTCCAAGGTTAAGAGACTCCGAGTCAGTCTTCTGCGGATCCATTTCCTCTCTCCAGGCTTCTCATGTTAACCCAGTGATTTAGTGCTCTGCATTAAGAGCAATTCACCTGCCTCTCCTGTCCCTGTGGCCCGTCCCTCTGGGGAGCGAGGTGCAGAATAAAAAGTTCCACATATGGTAAAGTCAAGCTGCTTGGAGCCTGCTGAGTGTCTGCTGTGGGGATAGCGGCTCCTGAAAGCCCCAGCTGGTACTTGGAAGAGATTCTGCATTACTACACCTCAGCGCCTGCCTGGTTCCCTTCGGAAACTGTTGGCTTCACGTACGACAGCCATTTTAGATCTCTTCAACCCTTTTCTCCCGGTTCTGTATCCAACTGAACAGTTGGTCCTCTACTGCTAGATAATCAAATTCTTCCATCTGGTCCCATCCCTGTGGAACTGAAAAGGTGTAGTATGCACCCGGTCCCAAACACATACCAGGAGGGCACAGGCTTCCCGACAGGAGGGAAAAATAAAAAAAAATAAAAAAAAAAAAAAGGAAAGAAAAGAAAAAAAGAAAAGAGAAAAAGAAAGAAACAAGCAGTCGGCGATAGACAAGAGCAAAACCCTGATTTTAAATCTGGGGGGCGGGCAGGAGGGGGAGAAGAGGGTTAGATATCTATAAAACGATCTCCAAAAGGAGAAATCGTTGAAACCTGCCCAAGTCACTAAACTGCACGAGCCACTGCTAAATACAACATGAACACACGCCCAACGCTTAGCCCCCCCGACGCAAGCACCAAGTCAATTACTTGAAGATCCCCTCCGGGTGCACACGACGCCCTCGGCACACGCACCATCCTGTGACTACGTGAGCGTGACCCACCAGCACCAAGTGTGCGCGGGCCGGGAGTTCAAGCTCGTCTTCCTCCTCTCCACTGCAGGTTATAGGAAGACTCACTGTATCTGACACCACTCGGCTCTATGCACATTGGTGTCTGTGTCTGGATGTGTGTGTGTCCACAACCTCTTGGTATTACACAGACAGACTTCACATTGTGTGAAGGAGGGAAAACGTAACAGGTAACGGTTTCCAAAATGATTCCTCCTAAACGTTCCTGGCCCTATGTTCTCATTCCGCGAACAGGCTAGGCACTCTGCTTTCCTTGTTGAGGAGCTTTGGCCTGTATCTTTAATCATCCAACGATTCCCGTAACACAGAACCGCCTTAAATCGAGCCTTGCTGGTTCCTGTGTCACCTAGAATGGCTAAAAAAAAAAAAAAAAAAATTTACATCGTTTTGACAGCTTACATTTTCCTAGTGCTTTGCACTTTTTAAATGACTTTAACGTGTCTCGATTGATCTTCATGACGGGTGTATGGAAGTGCCCACATTTTACAGATAAAACAACTGGCTCAGAGAGACGAGGTGGCTTGCTGAGGGTGGACAGACCTCCTCACTGAATGAATACAGGTCCAGAATTTCAGGTCATTGATAAAATGACAGGTTTTGTGGGCAAAGCAGGCAGTTTTCATGTTGAGATTCGTCTTGCTTTTGCTATTTTTTTAATGAAAGTATGAGGTTAATTCCATCAGCATCAGAGAAAATAAAAGGCCAGTTTAAAATTGTTAAGTTTTAGTTCCTTTACTTTACAAATAAGGAAACCCTAGGGCTGCAGAGGTCAAAGGACGCGTTTCAGATTGTAAAATTGGTACCACTCCTATTTTAAATAAGTTACAATCGACAGTTTGATCCTGGAGAAAGAACTGTTCTAATGTTGTATCCAGGGTACTGAAATGAGGGTGGAGAGCAGAGAGTCAGAGAGTTGGACTATGTTTATGGAAACTGGGTTGGTAGTTTTAAAAAACTGAGGAAGAGATCCAGAGGTTAATCTCAATCTACTAATAAAGCCCTTATAAATCTTTGCTATATTCCCTCAGTGTGTATGAGTCACTTAGCTTGCGCTCATAAAACAATTTTGCATCTTATTAAGGCTTTTTCTGAGAGAAACTTAAAATATGTCACTACCCACTGTTTCATTAATGACACAATAAATACTGATTTAGGGTGTAATCTTTCCCAGTAAGCATTATTCCTATTTCAAAGAACTAACAAGAGTTCACAGTCAGTAGGACTAGCAATACTTCAATTAAGATGCAGATGTTAAGAGAAGCAGTTTTCAGGGTTTTTTTTCCCAGAAAGATTCACTTATCTCATTTAATCCAGCAGTCAAAAGTGGCATTCAGTGCTCAAGTCACAAAACAATCTTCCTAGCTCCTGTCATCGATGTGATTGGACAATACTCACTAACCTGAAATGCCAGAACCGATGACCAGATTTAATATGACCTCATAAATAATTTAATAATAATAGACTTAGAGTATCTCATTCCCTATTCTGATTGGTGGAAAATCAATTGCACTGTGCCTGGAAATGACTGACTTCCCATTAGAGTTTTTCCTAATTGCAGTCAAACACAAGATCTTCGTCCTTCCAAGTGGTGCCAGAAGGCAGAGCAAAAAGTTATCTTTAATGTAAGTTTTAGTTCTTGTAAACCCTTAACAACAGTCATTATCTCTTCTAAGTCAGTTGTGACTCTAGGAAGTGAGGAGTCTATTGGTACACACTGCCTCTGGTTTCAAATGACAAAGCTTAACACATGAGTTGTTAACTACCGGTAATGACACTTGGTTGATTAATGCTTCAGTGACACCCAGTTTGATCTTGTGTCCACTATTAAATCGCAGCCATGTAATATAATCTAGTGCTCCAAGATTTTAGAAAGGAGGTAAAATTGGTTTTGAAGGCCATTCACATTTTTAAAGGTAAGACTGATTGTACAATTCAGACCTATTTTTCCCTGGGAGGTTCAAGGAATTAATTTTTCACTAACATCTACTAGAGCTGTAGTTTGGTATTTGTGCTTACAAGCTAATACCCTTGTCTTGTCTCCAAATAAGTCAGTTGTTTCTAGCGAATATTTGGGGGCAGTGGTGGGGGGGCGGCAGCAGCATCTGATTCTGGTACTAAACATAAACATTTTGTTTAAGAGAATGACAATCTGATAAAGGAATGCTGCAAACAAAACAAAACACCCAATAATGATAATTAATAAGTGGTGAGCTACTCTGAATAACTCCATTCTGCTCACCTCACACAGAATCCAAATTAGAAACCATTACTGCATCGAAGACTTGCTCTCAATAGCAGTTAAGCTTCTTTGAATGGATTCCCTATTGTATAAAAAGTGTGCCAGTCTTTGACTGCCAAAATCAATTAGTCACATTCATTATGCCTCTATTTATTAATGTTGTACATTTTATAATGCACGTGCTGATGGAAAAAAGAAAGTTATGAAATACCAAATATGTGTTATGATTAAAATCAGAGCAAGAGGAGTAATGATCTTTAGTCCCTAACTGGTTACAAAGCCACTGTAAAGATTAGATCAGTGGTGACAGATTTATAATCTTTTTCCAAAACGTAATCCTTATAGCTCAGATTTTGCAATAGAAAAAGTATGCAATTGGTTACAGGTTATTGGCTCCAACCGTTCTATTCATGAGAATATTGTGTTTCTGTCTCCTGAAATCTAAATACACAATATAATCTTAACAGATGCAATTTTAATCTGCATTGCACTGTTATAATAAAACGGGGCAACATAAGGCTCTTTACTGATATAGGGTTCAGAGTTAATTCAATGATGCTAAGAATGACTGACTGGTATTAAAAATCAGCAAATAATTAAACCTCACGCGAAAATGAATGAAGAACAATGTTGGCATTCTGGCAGGGTAGAATTTGATGGAATTTACTGTCAAGCTGCCACCCCTAAACTTTCCACATGAAACAAAAACTATAATTTGTCTCCCTGTAATAAATAGTGTTACATTCTTTATTTTCCCTCAAGTATTGCAGCACAGAAATAGAAATATACTGTATTATATGATTCCTGCAGTCCCTCTCTTGTTTTAGGGGGGGTGGGGTCGGGGTGTGGCAAGATGAAGGGTGCATGCACTATTTAAATAGGAAAGATTATTAATTGCTTCTTGGTATTAAAACTCAAATTTAGAGAGTGATAATGTAGAGATAGATACACCAGAACCCGTAAAGTTTCAGGGGAAAACCACACACCCATTAAGGCCTGAAACCATAACAGGCACTCAACAAATGCATTTGCCATGCCTCCTAGGATTGCTCTAAAATGCTGCTTGCGGCTCTACCCCACTAGTCCCTCCTTTCCAAAAATTCATCTAGCTCCCAGAGCCTATTTTCACTGCTGACTTTGGCAAGCTATTCTATATTCCATCCACTGTGTTTAAAGAACCTTCCCTTCCAATTGCTCAAATGTGACAGTCCAGTCCAGTCCCTCCATTTCAGTCATGACCTCTCTGCTTTCAAATTAGTTTCTACTTCAAAAAGCTTACTGGCATCAAACTGATTTCCTTTTAGGAATATTATTCCCTTCTACTAAATCCCCACTTAGCGTCTCTTTCCCCTGAGCTAAACAGACCTGATTTATCAGTCTTCAAATTGCATTCTTAAAGCACTTTTTAGTACCTAAGCACCCAGGTACTGAGGTGATAGACATTACTAAGTGCGTTTTAGAGGAGATAAGACATGAAAGAGAATGTGTAGGAAGCTGACACGCTAAACAAAAATTTCAAATATAAGTGGAAAGAGAGTTCCTTTACTTCCATTTCCATCTGTTCTGGGTTACCAAGTCATCAGAACTGAGTTTTGAATGTGAATCACGAAGCTCACTGGAGGACGCAGCATGACATATATACACTCTTACGTAGAAAACCCACCTCTATTAAGCAGATAGCCTGCTTCAAGTTGTGCAAAGGACAAAAATGCCAAGGAAATGAAGCTGCATGGTGCTTTTTGCTTACATTGTTTTAAGCCATGTAGCCCAAATACGCAAATGGATTTTTACAAAAATCTTGTCTCCAAATATTCCATACTCTTTCCCGAATTTAGAGGACTCACTAACTTAGCAATAATGCATTAGATGCCAGCAAGAATGATAAACCTGAGTGAGTCCTAGAGTGATGCTGTGGGACATATATTTAATTTTTATTAAAATATGTACATTCCCACAGCTTGATGTCTTCCAGGCCCAGGGCTAGTGGGCCTGTGCTAATTTACATGGCTGATGGAACTCATAGGTTAATCAGGGGATAGGTGCTGGCGTGATGAGCCCCCGAGGAGTGTGGTGTGCAGTCACTTCCTGATTATCTTCACATGTTATGTGAACTGTGCATAATACCTCTGACCTGGACACCTTTTCCTCATCACACATTCCATCCCAAGTCCGGCTTTCTTCAATCCCTGTTAAATCCCTCTGCAGCCAACCTTTCTCAAGGCCTCCTTCTGTTAGGGAATGAACTCTGGGAAAAGGTTTCCTTGTTACCTGACCTTCTTAGTGTGACCATTCCCGGTGCCCGTCTCACGTTGGGCTGGAGGAACTCTAAATGGAGCTTCAATGTATGGCAATATGTGGGTGTTTTTATAAATCTCATTTGTATAAAGTGTTTTAGATTATCCATGCTTCCTAGCCTGAGTGGGGATAATTGAAAATTGGCTGCAGGTGGAAACAAGAGATAAAACAGAATGGGAAAAATATAAAAAGAAGTTATGCAATAGCATTAAGGGAAAAAGGAAAGAAATCTCCAGGAAAAAAATCAGTCATTTTATAGCCCCATTTCTTCAACATAAGGACATCCACTTAAAACACTGGAAATGTTTTGTCATATTATTAGGCCAATTTTTAAATCTAATTCAATAATTCTTGTATTCTTTGTTTCCTTACTTCAGTGATAATACTCTGTATAATACCATTACTCTCACACTTGAAGATTCATTGCTTTCATTTTATCTAGCGAAAGGTATGTTTTCTGAAACAGTGAAATTACAGAGAACTAATTAACTCTGGAGTTAGCATTTTTTGAAAACAAAGAATTTCATTTTTATGTTTTGGAAATGATTGTGTCAACTTGATTTTTTTTTTTTTTTTGGTGAACCAACATCACAAGTATTGCACCAATAAATTTAAAATATGAATGCTAACTTATATGCATACCTCTTTAGAATTTCAGAAAACAAAAAAATCAGATT